>NC_045779.1:53075800-53791425 GCF_008692025.1 Phocoena sinus | reverse complement strand
AATACAAAGAACTGCATTCCCCCTCTCAATATAAATTACAGTCTAACTATTAAACAATATATATGTGATATTTAGTATTCTGTATTCTTTTCCAGTTTTCCTTTTTAAATGACTTAATTTATTCACCAAAGCCTGCAATTTTTAGATTATTTATAGATACAGAGACCATCAAGCCTTGCTGCATAAATGGTAAATAATGACACCATGAAAATAATCCTTTAATATTACTTTATGAATATGAATGATGTTATTATGAGTAACAGTCATTTCTCAAAACTTCCTTATAAACAGAATAAGTACAAATAAAACAAGCAGTAGGTACTCCAATCATATTGGTTCTGTACATACATTCTATATGAATAATTTGTATAAAAATCCTTTAAAAATTTTGAAATTATCTTTTAGTTCTCTAGATTATTACTTAAAAAAAGTTTTATAAAGTTTTCTTTGCTACAAAGTAAGAGAAAAGGAGAAAACGCATATTGTAGTGTAGGTGAATGATGCCAACTGGAAATTCAACTTTTTTGTTTATAGTTTTTGGGGATAAGGTTGAAAAATAAAATACAATGGCGAGCCCAAATCCACCCCCTCTGAACTGTATACTTCAAATTTGAATGCAGTTAAGTAAGAATTTTATTTTCAATATTGTTTTCACTGGCATTGAATCCCAACTATATCGAGAGATTGAAAAGTATTTTTGTTGTCAAAGGTATTATACCTTGAAAACACTGGATGGATCATGAAAGCTGAATTGTTATAATTTTTTATGAAAAATTGTTTTTCTCAAAAGTAGTTCATAACTGTAATTATTAGATACCTATTGTAAATGCTGTACACATCAATAATGGTGAAATGATCTTAAATTTGGCCAAAGCATGGTTTATGAACTTAAATTGTTGCCCAACCTCTAGTAGACATGAACTCTTTTTTTTAAAATAAATTTTATTTATTTATTTATGGCCGCGTTGGATCTTCGTTGCTGAGCGCGGGTTGCGGCGAGTGGGGGCTATTCTTCGTTGCAGTGTGTGGGCTTCTCATTGCGGTGGCTTCTCTTGTTGCGGAGCATGGGCTCTAGGCTCATGGGCTTCAGTAGTTGTGGCATGTGGAATCTTCCCAGACCAGGGCTCGAACCCGTGTCCCCCGCATTGGCAGGCGGATTCTTAATCACTGCACCACCAGGGAAGACCCAGACATAAACTCTTTTAACAGGAGACAATCCCCACTCAGAGTTGTCTACCTTTGGTGGTTTTCCATTGATTATCTAAACTGCAATTATTTTGGTAGAAATATATGGTTAAATATTATTACAATTAATAGCAATAACAATTAATGGGGTATCCTTCATGAAAGAGTCTTGTACATCATTTTAGGTAAATAATATAAATAGCTATTGTGACAAATAGTGGGATAGATTTTAAAATTATTACTTTATATAAAGAAAACATTTTTATGAAGCAATTACTATCCTTTTTTTTAAATAAAGGAATATAAGATATTTTAAAAGAACATGTACCTTTAACATTTTTTTCTCAAGGCAATTCCCTGCTTTCATATCTTTTTCAAAAGAGTACATTTGATGTTTGGAATTTCAGACCCAATGGAAAGATATTTAAAAACAAAACAAACAAACAAACAACCCCCAGCTGTTAAAAAGACACCTTTGAGTAAATGTAAGTACGGTGATGGAAAAGTACTAAATCAGGCAAATCTAATTTTAATATTGGGCTCTAGCATTTGCTTTGTAAATTTGAAAATTGCTTACTTTTTATGGAATTCTAATTTCTCTTTTAAGATGGAGAACACAATATCTAACTTAAGGGTTGTTTTAGAGATTAGAAGAAAACTGTAAAGAGGGTATGGCAGAGTCATAGCATATAGAAGACACTCAACAGATGCTAGTGATTTCCATTCACAGTGTTCTTGAAGTCATCTTGTAGACGTAGCTGCCTTTTGACCTACTTCATAGCTTGACTTCACACCAAAGAGTAGGGTGGGTTATGCTTTAAAGGTGAGAAGTGGCCAGAAAATTTCCTGTCCCTTTACTAAGAAATGTGGTGACAATCTGGCAGTCATAAAACTGTTTTTAAGCCCCAAACCACAAAGCCGTTCTAGATTTCCTTCTTTCCCTTCTTCCAAATTTATCTTTCCTTCATTAGCAAGTCATCTTAGTGCCACCTTCAAATTTTATCTCAAATATATATATATAAAATATATATCTTAAATATATATATATCCACATCAAATATATATATATATTTATCAAATATATGTATGTACATTTATACTATTACTACAATTAACCTCAGTCCAGGACTCCAATTTTTCTGCCTGGAATATTATAAAATCTACAACAGCGTCCTAATTGCTCACTCAGGCCACTTTTGTCTCCTATAATACATTCATCTATTATTATCTTGAATGGTCTTTGAAGAGTCTCACGTTCTACTGACTGAGCTAAACAGAAGGCTTGAAGGGTCTTTTGAAACATAAGCTAAACCAATCCATGTCCCTACTTAAAACCACCCAAGGTCTTTACACTGCACTTAGAGTAAAACTAGTATTCCTTACACATATACACCTCTTTGACTTCATGTGTTTATGGTTTCATGTGTTCCAGTCACACTAACCTTCTTATTCTTCCTTGAGCATATCCATGTCTGTTATTTGTGCATGGTATTCCCTCATCCTGGAGCATTTTGTCCTCATGTCTAGCATGACAGACTCCTTCCGGTCACTGAGGTCACGGGTCAGTTGTCACTCCCTCAGAGACTTCTTTCCTGATCAGCCTAAGAATCCTACCCCCACCACTCTCCATCACATCAATTGGGTTTATGTTATTTATAGCATCTATTAATAGCTAAAATAAGTCTATTTGTTAATGTACCTAATTACAGTCTATCTTTCCCCTTTGTTGTGTTTGGTTCAGGAACCTTGATGTTCTTACTCAGGACTCTATTACCTGTACCTGAAACTGTTTAATGAATGAAGTCTTAGCATTACCATGGCAGATTTGACATTTAGAAATCATCGTAACTACTTGTCAGTATAAAATTTTCCTGCAGGTTGAATTATGATTAGTAAAGAATTTCAAGAGAGATGCTTGTCACTTTTAAATACTGACTTAGAGTTGAACTTTTCTATTTTCTTCAGGCAGTGTTTTCTGTTTAAGTCAGGATCCTCTATACTGTATGTCAATAATAGAAGGGAAGGCAAATGTATGCCAATGCCTGGAGTGTCCTGGCGTATTGCTTCAGAAGGTAGAGGATTAAACCAAAAATTTACTTAAGGATTTGGGGCACCACATTTTACTTTTATTTTTTAAAATTCTTTAAATAGCCTATATTTTAAGCCCTCCTAGTACCCATTGAATTGATTCAAATTAAATCAGTTAATTATGGTGGAAAATTTTTCTAATCATGTGAAATAATAAAATGAAATATTTACTCCGTCATTCACAAAGTAATTTCCAGAAGGATTAAAGATTTAAATGTAAAAAACTAAGCTTTAATGCTTCAAACATATATAGGGATAGTTTTATAAAGTGCAAAAACCCCATAAACCACAAGGAGTCTTCACTAAAATTTTTTAAAATGTTACATATCAGAAAAGACCTGATTAAAAAGTAAAGCATAGGGCTTCCCTGGTGGCGCAATGGTTGAGAGTCCGCCTGCCGATGCAGGGGTACATGGGTTCGTGCCCCGGTCAGGGAAGATCCCACATGCCGCGGAGAGGCTGGGCCCGTGAGCCATGGCCGCTGAGCCTGCACGTCCAGAGCCTGTGCTCCTCAACGGGAGAGGCCACAACAGTGAGAGGCCCGCGTACCGCAAAAAAAACACACAAAAAACAAAAAAAAACAAACAAAAAAAAGTAAAGCATAGACAGCAGATTTCTAGAAGACAGTTTAAACATAAAACTAAATAAAAGTATTACTCATATAAATAACTGCTAAAAATAGTAATATACATACCTCCTCCCCTCCCACCCCCCAACACACACAAACGCACAAAGGGCCAAAGGATATTTATTGAAAAATTAAAAAATCCAAAGTGCAAGCAATCAGATCTGCAAAGATCCAATGTCATTTGTAATTAGGGAAATGCAAATATTTTTAAAATTATGAGGTACCATTTCATGCAGAATGTGGAAATAGAAACAGTCATGTACCCATAATGGTATAATCATTTTGCATAGTAATTTGTCAATAGCCAATAGAGCTGAATATGTGCTTTTCACACAGCTCAGCAAAGCCACTTATAAGAATATTTGCTGGAGGAAGTCTCAAGCAATGCAGAAGAAAACCTGCTCAGAGATGTTAGTTGCATTGCTTGCAATTAAAACAAATTAGAAACCACATAAATATTCCTCAAAAGCAAATAAATAAATGTTTGGTCTTATGATACAAAATGGACTTACATTTAAAATGAGTGAACTAGAACTACAGGAATTTAGATGATACATTTTGGAAAAATAATGTTTAGTGACTAAACACTGAATAATGACATAAATGATATGGTACTTATGTTAACAATGACTTAAAATTTAACACAATACTATATGTTGATTAGAGATTCCTAAATGCGTAGTGAAATATGAAAACATGCATGGGAAGAATTCAAACTTACTTCAAGGTAGTGCCTGTCCTTGGGGAGTTTGGGTGGTGTGGGAAGAGTAGTACTATAGCTTTATTGTTTCATGTCTTTAAAAACATCTGAATCATATATGATAAATATTGATATTTATTACATTTGGGTAAGAATACATAGGAATTAAATTACTATTTTTATTTTTTCTATGTTTTAAATAGGGTATGTATTAGTTTCTTATGGCTGCTGTAATAAATTACTACAAAATAGTAGTTTAAAATGACAGATATTTATTATTTCACATGCTGGAGCCCAGAAATCCAAAATCAGTTTTGTTAGGCCAAAATCTAGGTTTTGACAGGACCACGATTCCTCTGGAGGTTCTAGGGGAGAATTCATTCCTTGCTTCTTCAGCTTATGTTGGCTGCTGGCATTCCTTGGCTTATAGCCCCTCAGTTCATTACCTGCCTCTGTTTTCGCATCACCTTCTCCTCTGCATGTCTAATCTCCCTCTTCCTCTTATTAGGACACGTGTGATGGCATTAAGGGCCCATGTAGATAATCTAGGATCATTCTGCAAAAAATGTATTATGTAAGGTAACATGCACAGGTTTCAGGTATTAGAACCTGAAATCTCTGGGACCACCATTTAGTCTACTACATTTTAAAACAAGTAAAAGGAAAGAAATCAAACTGCAGAACAGTATTTTCTTCTTTCCTTTTTTTTTTTTCTTTTTCCAACAGATATTTGTAGAGGACCTATTTATATACTAGGTACTCTTTAAGTTTTGAGGACATAATTGTGAATAAGATAAAAACTAGGTATCAGACTGAGGAACTTTACATTAGGGTGTGAGAAAGGCACAGTAGGCAATTATGTAAATGAAAACATTATAAAACATGATACAAGAGAGCCACTTTGTGTTATTTTCCTAGAGAAGGTCTTTCTGATTGGGTGCCATTTAAGTTATTACTAAGAGGCTGAGAAGAGCTGGTGATACAAAGAACCAAGGGAAGAGCTGAAGAAGCAGTACCTGTAAACAGTACCTGTAAAAATCTGCAAAGTCACAGGTATACAGCTTTCTATGCCTAAATTTTCTCTGACAGTTTCAGCCAACTTACTTTATTGTCTTTGAAAACAGCAACAATCAAAAAACATGATTCAAACTAGATATTTTGCAGAATGAATTTTTTATTCATATGCAACAGAAAAAAACAACTCAATTCCCTCCTTCTGCTAAATCTAGTCAACTAATATACTGTATTTAACTGCAATGTGAAAGCATTTGGCCAAATGCATAAATGCAATAGGAAGGGATGCATTTTTATGTATGCTAAAAGGGGTCACACAGTATTTACTGCTAATGAAATGAAGAAAAATTCCTACTGCAAAACATTGATAATTTTTAGGAATAAAAATACTTGAGAGGCCTATCCTTTCATATATATTCATATATATGAATATCCATGGAGATGATGACAATCTCCATGCCTGCAAGAAATAATAGCAGGGTCACTTACTGAAGAAAAGTAATTTTGGGGTGAGAAAAGGTGAATTTAGCTGGAGGATACTCAAAAGAGAGAAAAATAAATCAGGAAACATAATCAATAGGTATAAAGATAGGAGGTCATTAACCACGGGCAATGCTGATTTTTTGTGTGTGAACTTAAAATGAATACTATGTAGAGATTCTTTTTTGAAGTATATGTTTTATAAATATCATACTACAGAAGCTAAAATGTTGCAGAGAAACTATTCAGAAACAATGGAAATCCAGTTTGCAACTGAGTCCCTTTGCCTAGAAATATTTCAAGAAATTACTCTGAATATCAGAATATGACAGCTTCAATGATCTTGTTTAGGCATATGAGAGTGTAACAGCATCAATAGAACTCACGTTAAAAAAAATGAAGGACTAGGGACTTGCCTGGTGGTGCAGTGGTTAAGAATCCACCTGCCAGTGAACGGGATATGGGTTCAAGCCCTGGTCCGGGAGGATCCCACGTGCCGCAGAGCAGCTAAGCCCATGAGCCACAACTACTGAGCCTGCTCACTAGAGCCCACGAGTCACAGCTACTGAAGACTGTTCTCCTAGAGCCTGTGCTCCACAACAAGAGAAGCCACCACAAAGAGAAGCCTGGGCACCACCACAAAGAGTAGCCCTGGCTCGCTGCAACTAGAGGAAGCCCGTGCGCAGCAACGAAGATCCAATGCAGCCAAAAAAATAAAAATAAATAAAATTGAAATAGAAATCTCTTCTGTTAAAAAAAAAAAAAAGAAGGACTAAATAAACAATTCCAGTGGCCTGAACTCCCACTGTTGCTATTTGCATTTGATTCTCTGAACAGCAAGGTACCATGTGACTCAAAGAAGCAAATGCTGTGTCATCTAGTCCTACATTTACTGTAGTACACCAAGAAAGGATTTTAGCATTTAACATGGAAAGAGAGCCTATCAGTTTACCAAACAAGGTATATTTTATGAAGTTTGTATGTACAAAGCAATTGCGTATAACTGACTAAAACCAAAAAGATATGCATATAATTCTCAGGTGGAGAAACACTACCTTTATTATTTTTTTCCTTAAGAGATTTTATCTTTTAGAGTAAGTTTAGGTTTACAGCAAAAATGAGTACAGAGTTACAGAGATTTCCCATATTAACACCTACCTCCACACATATTACATAGTCTTACTCATTATTAACATTCCTTCACCAGAATGGTACATTAAATTAATGAACCAATATTAATGTTGTATCACCTAAAGTCCATAGTTTACATTAGGGTTTACTCTTGGTGTTGTAAATTCTATGGGTTTGGACAAATGTATAATGACATGTATCCACACAGAGTAGTTTCACTGCCATAAAAAAATCTGCTATGCTCTGCCTATTCATCCCTCTCAACCCCCAACCCAGGAAACCACTAATTTTTACTGTCTCCATAGTTTTGCTTTTCTCAGAATGTCGTATAGTTGGAATCAGATAGTATGTAGCCTTTTCAAACTGGCTTCTTTCACTATGTAATATACATTTACATTTCCTCCATGTCTTTTCATGGTTTGATAGGTCATTTCTTTTTAGTGTTGTGTAGCATTCCATTGTTTGGGGGTGGCACAGTATATTTACCCTTTAATCTACTGAAGGATACCTTCCAGGTTTTGGAAATTATGAAAAAAGCTGCTATAAATATCTGCCTGCAGGTTTTTGTGTGGTCATGACTATTCAACTCCTTTGGGTAAATACCAAGAAGCGTGACTGTTGTATCATATGGTACGAGTTTGTTTACTTTTGTAAGAAATTGTCAAACTATCTTCCAGAGTGGCTATACCATTTTGCATTCCCACCACCAGTGAATGTGAGTTCCTGTTGCTCCACATCCTTGCCAGCATTTGGTTTTGTCAGTATTCTGGATTTTGGGCGTTCTAATAAGTGTGTCATGGTATCAGAATATTGTATTGATTTGCATTTCTCTGATGATACAAGATGTAGAGCATCTTCTCATGTCTTTATTTGTTATCTCTATATCTTTTTTGTTGAGGTGTCTGTTAAGATCTCTGACCCATTTTTTAATCAGATTGTTTTCTTGTTGAGTTTCAAGATTATATGTATATTTCAGATAGAGGTCCTTTATAAGATGTGTCTTTTGCAAATATTTTCTCCCAGTTTGTGGATTCTCTTTTTATTCTCTTGACAGTGTTTTTCAAAGAGCAAAAATATTTAATTTTAATGAAATCTAGCTTATAAATTATTTTTATCATGGATTGTGCCTTGTCTTACATCTAAAAAATTATCTCTATATTTAAAATCATCTAGGTTTTTATCCTACTATCTTATAGAAGTTTTATAGTTTTGTATTTTACTTTATATTTAGGTCTCTGCTCCATTTTGAGTTAACTTTTGTTATATGTGAATGTTCTGTTGTTCCAACACCATTTGTTGAAAAGACTAGTGTTGCTCCATTGCATTGCCTTTGCTCCTTTGTCAAAGACAGTTGATTATATAAATGGGGGTCTATTTCTGGGTTTTCTGTTCTGTTGATCTATTTGTTTATTCTTTCGCCAATACCACAGTGTCCTGATTATTGTAGATTTATAATGAGTCTTACAGTTGAGTAGTAGCAGTCCTCCAATATCTTTTTTTCTTCTCTTTCAATACTATATTGGCTATTCTGGGTCATTTGCCTCTCCACATAAACTTTAGAATCAGGTTTTTGATATCCAAAAGTAACTTGTTGGGATTTTGACTGGGATTTCATTGACTCTATAGATCAAGTTGTGAAGAACTGACATTTTTAACAATTTTGAGTCTTCCTATCCATAAACATGGAATATTTCTCCATTTATTTAGTTTTTTTGATACTTCTCATCAGAGTTTTTTAGTTTCCCTTTTACAGATCTTAAATATATTTTTTAGATCTAAGCCTTAGCATTTCATTTTCTTGGGTGCTAATATAAATGCTATTGTTTTTAAGTTTCAAATTCTGCTTGTTCATTGCTAGTATATAGGGATGCAATTCAATTTTATATATTAACCCCATATCCTGCTACTTTGCTCTAAGCACATTATTTCCAGGAGGTTTTTAAAATCTGTTTCAATTCTTTCAAATATACAATTATGGCAACTGCGAACAAAGACAATTTTATTTCTTCCTTTATGATCTGTATACCTCTTATTTCATTTTATTATTTTATTGCATTAGCTAGGACTTCCAGTACAATGTGGGAAAGCTGTGGTGAGAGGGGACATCCTTGCTTTGCACTTGATCTTAGTGGGAAAGTGTTGAGCTCCTCACAATTAAGTATGATGTTATTTGTAGGATTATTTTATAGATATTCTTTATCAAGTTGAAGAAATTCCCTCTATTCCTAGTTTACTGAGAGTTTTTATTGTGAATGGGTTTTGAATCTTGTCAAATGCTTTTTTTGTGTATATTAATAGAATAATGTCATTTTTCTTCTTTAGCCTATTGATGTGATGGATTATATAATTGATTTTGGAATGTTGAACCAGTCTTGCATAACTGGGATAAATAGCATTTGGTCATGGCATTATAATTTGTTTTATACATTGTTGGATTCAATATGCTAATATTTTGTTGAAGATAGTTGCATCTGTGTTCATGAGAGATATTGGTCTGTAGATTTTTGTTTGTTTTTTCTTGTAATATTTTTGTTTGATTTTAGTAGTGGGGTAATGGGGTAATGCTGATAAAATGAGCTAGGGGGTAGTGTCTGTGCTTCTATCTTTGTAAGAGATTGTAGAAAATTGGTATAATTTATACCTTAAATATTTAGTAGAATTCACCAGTGAATCCAGTTGGGCCTGCTGCTTTCTGTTTTGGTACACAATTAATTGTTGATTCAATTTATTTAATAGATATAGGTCTATTTAAATTATCTATTTCTTCTTGTGTGAGTTTTGGAAGGTTGTATTTTTAAGGTATTTGTCCACTTCACCTAGGTTATCAAATTTGTGGGCACAGAGTTTTTCATATTCTTCCTTTATTATGCTTTTAATGTTCATGATATCTATAGTGATGCCCCAACTTTCATTTTTTATATTAGTAATCTGTGTCCTCTTTTTATAATATATTGACCTAGCTAGAGGCTTTTGATTTGTTGACCTTTTCAAAGAGCTGGATTTTGGTTTCATTGATCTATTTCTATTAATTTCCTGTTTTCAGTTTCATTGATTTCTGCTCTTTTATTTCTTTTCTTCTATTCACTTTAGATTAAATTTCCTCTTCTTTTTCTAGTTTCTGAAGATGGAAGCTTAGATTATTGATTTTAGATCCTTTTTTGTCTAATATATGCATTAACTGCTTAAATTTCCCTGCTTTTGTTGCATCCCACAAATATTGATAGGGTGTCAACACTATCTTCTGAATCAGTTTAATAGCACAGGGAGATCAGCTCGGTGCTTTGTGACCACCTAGAGGGGTGAGATAGGGAGGGTGGGAGGGAGATGCAAGAGGGAAGAGATATGGGGATATATGTATATGTATAGCTGATTCACTTCATTATAAGCAGAAACTAACACACCATTGTAAAGCAATTATACTCCAATAAAGATGTTAAAAAAAAACCCCAATAACAAAAGAAAAAAAAGTTCAAATTCAGGGGTCAGTTTTTTAACGTTTAAAGATGTGTGTGTATATGTGTGTGTTTAGTGTTTTTGATTATTGCTATTCTTATTATGTGGGGAAATTGATTTTAAAATTATAAAGTAGTAAATGCATGGTAACAGTGAACTCAGGAATTTGCTTCACACTTTAACCATGATATTTTTCCTCTTCTGGCATCAGAATCATACCTCCTAAGTGATTTAGGAATTTCTTCTTCCTCCTTTTAAATTTTTTTAAGATATTTCATACAAGTTTCAGTTCTACAGTAGTTCAAGGAAAAATAAAAGTTTCACTGATGGAGTATCTCCACCTTTTATAGGTATTTCTAAAAATTACTATGGTAATGTCCCAGACACACTGAGAACTGGATCTTCAGAACCAGTAGCATGAAATTTTCTCCCTTTATTCCAAGTAATCTACTACAGTACTGGAAAATAATTTTTAAATTAGTATTTTTTTCCCAATGGTCACATAATCAGAGTATTTATTATAATGTACAAACAAGCCTTCTCCCTTCTGTCTGGGCTTGATCAGAGTCAGGTAGGAGAACTTTCATTGTGAGAATATTCATTCCTTCATCATTCACTTATTGACTCATCAACCAGTTGTTTTTTGGCATATCATAATATGAATGTCATATAAGTCAGCATTGTATCTTAATAGTTGTCTTTTGGAAAATTGTGTCTGTGAAGAGTAAAGTTCTTCAAAATTCTGCTGCTTACTTTAAAGATTCATTTTAATTTTGTTAGCAAATTTACCTCAGGAAACATTAAAAAAAACCTTTCCTGATTGCTGAAAATATCAACTGTTTTTGAAATCAGGCAGAGAATATGCTAGTAACTCAGCTACAGATTATCTTAGAAGTATTAAATGATGTGATGTTACATAACAATTTTTGATCCTTACTAAAACATTCTTTGAGTTCTTTTTTCCTGATAAACTATTTCTATATAGATAGAGCCTAAATCAGACTTTGTAACTAAGGTTTGATACATCGTGTATTCATTATTATCCTGGACTAACTTCTTATATATCATTTAATAAACGTATCTTATATTATTGATATGTTAATATATAAACATTTATATATTCATGCCTCATATTCTTAATAAATACATTTATTAATAGTGTATCACTGATACTAAAAAAGTATATGCTTATTCTATCTTGGTTAGTAGATATGGGGACAGTTTAACATTATTTGGAATTTTGCTTCTTTCTTTTTAGCATTATATTGACATAAGCAGCTGCTGGTCCTTAACAGACAGAAGTGCTGATGTGAAGTCAGAATAAGGTTAATGTGTAGTTATCTATATATTTTTCAGGAAAACACTTGTTGAACATCATACAAATATTTTGCCATTTATATAGCCAAATGGGATTTGATGTATAGCTTAAGTCTCACTGCTATGTAATACATAGGAAAAGAATACTTTTTTTTTTAAGGGAACATGTCAGTTGGAGAGTTTGAATAGCATCTTCATCTATGACTACCAATCCATCTCTCACAAGAGAAGCTAAACATGCCAGAACTCTCCTTGTTTCTGTTCCCTTTAGAATATCATAGAATATGAGTTTTGATCATAGCCAATGGGACCTTAAAGTAAGTGTGCATGGGAGCTACAGGAGGAAAATCATTTTCATTAAAAGACAAGCAAAGAAGGAGAAAAAGATGATCCTTTCCTCCATATTCTGTCATTTATATGTAAGATGTACAAGTATCAGCCAGTAATTTTGACAATAGCAGACATAAAGAGACAGAATAATCATGGATGCTTGATTGAATTACTAAATCTGGAAGTATCTTCCTCCATATATGTTTTAATTTGAGAGTCTTTTAAGCCTCTTTCAATTAGACTTTTTATTTCTTGCATTTGAAAGCATCTTAACTGATACACCCACCTCATCTGTATGTCCTTTCCAATATCCTGGGAAAGCATATTTTGAATTGATTTCTCTTCACCTCTTTTAATTCTCTAGGCTACAGTACCATCATCTCTGACTTGGAATACCACAGTAGTCCCCTAAATGTTGTCCCTGCTTTCACTTTTGCTCCCGTTCAAATTACCACACAACAGCTAGAAAAGTCTTTTTTAAAACATGCATTATTATGCCTCCTTCCTGTTTAAAATTTTCCAGAGCTTTCCCATTGCACTTAGGAAAAAGATCTACTGCTTATTCTGGCCACGTCCTTATGTCATCAGCTCTCGCTTACCTCTCCATCCTCACCTCATACCACGCTATGTCTCATTCACTCTGCTTTAGCCACATTAGAATATTTTGTTTTCACAAATTTGTCAAGATGTTTCTATAGCATTTTTCCATCAACATTCCTACTGCCTATAATGCTTGTCCTATTGACTTTACAATACAATCCTTTTTGGCATTCATTCATACCTTAACTTAAAATGGTACTTCCTCAAGGAGAGTTTCCATGGCAATCTAATTTAAATTAGCCATCCAATGACTCCCTTTCATTTTAATTATTTTAATAGTATTTATTGCAGTATGTTTTCTTTTGTTCATATATTAATTAAACCTTTTAAGTTTGACTCTCCTTCGTAAAATGTAAGCTTCCTGTGAGGAGAAAATTTGAGTATCTTGATTTCATGTTATACACATTTAGAACAATACTGGGTTCAGAATAGGCCTTCATTTCATATTTGTTAATTATGAAAAAGTGCTCAGTCTTTTGTCATTTCTCCAGGCTTAGTTATATTTTATTTATATCAATAAACTGGCCTTTTCATGTTTTTCCCTACCTTTTTGTAGTTAGGTAAGTCTGATCCAAAGAATTCCATCACACTAGAATATATTGACAAAGTTAATTTCCAAGCCTAGAAAATTAATACAGAATTTCTAGAATATGACAAAACCTCTTGTGGCTTTTATAGTATTCTCCCTAAGTATCCAACCCAATTTTTTTTAAAGGAAAACCCTTTAGTTTTGTTCTGAATGTCCTTAAATTGCATCTCAGAGTTTCTCCTATATGTATTCCTTGCTCCCCAACTCCCTTTCCATCAAGGTAGTGTGAAAGAACTCTTGATGTTGCCAAATGTATTGCCTAAAAGATTATTTTCTCCCTTTCTGGATTCTTCAGAGGAATTATTTAATATGAATTAAAGTAATTTTTTAAATGGAAATTTTACACTTTGATTTTCCCATTCTAAACCTTGATTTAATAAATACATTAAATCATAATGAACATACTATAAGAACATGCTTAGTTTATTTGTAAATGGAATATGGTTCTACTAAGGTACCACGGACTTTAATTTCATAAGGAAAAGACTTTAAAATCATAATGTCACTTAGTATTACTAATAAAACATTAGGTTCTTTTATGGCACCACTTAGAAATTGGAACATGGCTTTAGGTTTCAATATGTTACCACTTAATTCAAGACTTCTTCGGAATGCAGTCTAATTTTATAACTCCAATGCTTTGCAAAGTGTCTGACACCTAAGAAATTTGCAAAAATTTTGATTAAATTGGTCTATATTACTCATGATGTTTGCAGTGGTAGCTTGAGGAAAAACAAAAAATCAAAAGTTTTCTAAGCCATCGTTAGGGGGGAAAAAGAAAAGTAAAGACAAGGCTTATGTAGTTCTATAAACCTTTAGAAACTGATAGATCAAATTTATTTTTAATACAAATATATATCCTACTAACCACAGCTAATGCTATAGAATTTAGAGAATTCATGTGTAATTCCATTCTCATACCTACTCTTTCCACATCAAATTTCCTGTGCTTGTACTTCCAAGTCTCCTTGTCTTCAATCTCACTTTTTATTTTTTTCTTGGCCTTAAACTTCATTTTTCTATTTTTCAGTGTGATGAATCTCTACTCAACTGGACTGACCCTGTAGATTGGCTAATTCATACCAACCACGTTAACCTTTTTCCTTATTGCCTTTTGCTTTAGAGGCTAGAAAATCTAGACATGCTCTTCTCAAATCCCCTTTCCACTCAAGATGGCCATGTGGCTAAATTCTCACCAGTGGAACATAAAAATTGTCTCACAGTAGAAAAATATTGCTTTCTCTACTAAAAGGGCAGATTTTGCTAGAGCTTTCCATCTAGTTCTGTCCTGAATCGGGACTTATTATCTGGAGCTGCAGTGTCCATTTTTTTAAGCATGAAGAGGTCAATTGAATCAAAGAGATGCTGGGCCTGACTTTACTGCTCAACAACTGTGGCTCACTGACTATGCTGGCAGCCACCTATCTCCACATTTCTCATCATCCAGAGAAATAAATCTCTGTTTAAATATTCTAGTGTAGGCCAAGTTTTATTTTACCAAGTAATAGTCATCACCTGTTCAGAACTAACCAGGATATTATCACTTCTATGACGAATTCACAACCCTCCTGGACAGAACTGATGGTGCCTTTACCTGACATCTCACCATTCTTTGTTTACGGTGCTTCTTTAACAGCAGGGTGCTTATTCTTTAATGGTATACCTGCTATGGCATTTTTCTTACTTGCTTCTAGACTATGATCTTCATAAGGCACAGGTTACATTTATTTATTTTTGAAACCACAAAGTCTAGAATGTGTCTTGGAGAGTGTAGTCACACAACCAATGTATATTAGATTGAAAATACTTTTGTGGACTTGGTATGTGGTAAAACAATTACTCGACCTCTGAGAAAGTTATTTTTAAGTTTAACTGTGGTGTTCCTTTGTAACAATAGCTGGTATAGTAAAGAGACAAATACTCGTTACCACGAGTGAAATACGGCCAAAGAGAGATTAAGAGGAGGATATTTGTCCCCAGATGTTGCAGGCAATGAAGTCTTTGGTAGAAGACAATAAGTCAAGTCTTACTGAGCCAGCTTGATTTATTCATTCTTCAGGAAATTGCTGCTCCCTTTATGGCACAGCTGTTGAACCAGAATTTGTGCTACAACAGTCTATCCAAAACCCAAGAAGGCGAGAGTTAACCTGTGTTGCATTTAAAGTCGGGCATACCTGGGCATTCACATCTAACCACACCCTCAGCCTCCAGAGTGTACTTGATAAGAGATAGCAGGACAGCTGAGGCTTCTTTCTTGCATAAGACATGGAGTTCCTGATCAAACAGGTGAGAAAGAATGATTAGATGTAAGGCTTAAAGAAAACTCAGTGGCCAAATAATAAAAAACCTTTTACACATGTAAGTACATTTGAATTTATACTTTAAATGTAATAAGATATTAAGAAAACAATTCAGACAGAGTAGAGGTATAGGTGGGAACTTCCAATTACCACTAAAATGATGAACTTCCAAAAGAATAGTGGATAGAGGTATACTAAGTTCGTTTTGCTAACACAGCTGCGAACAGGAGCATATCTTGGTTCTGTATAGTCCTCTGAGGACACAGAATGATGGCACAACACAGGCCAACAGGTGCATGATGGTAAAATAGTGTGTAATAAAACTCAGAGTGCCTTCTCCAAGCTGAATTTTTGCTCAGTACTTCTCAAAACAAGGGACCTCATTTGTAATAGTGCACAGGAGGCTTCCATTGATAACCCAGCCAGGACTTTTTTTGGACAGTGTTTCCTCCCTCATGTTTCCTTTCTTTGGTACACTCATGGAAATCGAATTTTCTGGGAAAATGAGAGAAGCAAACTTTTAATAGGAAGCTTCAGGTACTCCAAGATTCTGGTTCTCTACAGTTTTCTGTATCCTTTTCTATCAAATAAACTATATTTGACAGAGAACTTTTGAATTGTATGAATGTCCTGTGCCAGGAACAGTCACAGTAACAAGAGACTTTTCAGTTGTGTGTCAAAACTCATCTCAGGGAATAAGACCAGTTACCACATATGAAAAGTAAATTAGAAGAGAGCTTTCTACTTATGCCCACTTCTCTCTACCGTTAGGTCTTTAGTGTTGTTTGCATTCCTTGTTGCCGCAAGGTAGAAAACAGCAGCACCCAAAGCATCTCTGAAACAGGATTTGGGTGGGAAGATGTTAACAGGTGCACACAGACTTATTAGCCTTTGAGAAGTCCATCGTACCTTAGCTCTTTCATACACCAAAAGTAGCTGACTCTTGCTGAGGAGAAACCTATAGTTTTGGAAAATAGCAATGCCAAGATAGAGATACAGATGATAAAACCAGAGGCTTTTCAGTCTGAGACATACTACACTAAGTATATTGAAAAGGGCATAAAAGACTACACTGAATTTAGTCTCTTCCCTAAATACTTATCACTTTTGCCAGCCAAGGCAATTATTGTCTAAAATGTCACATTAAAAAATTAGAAAAATATTAAAAATAAAGGGATGGAAATAGATATAGCAGGGAAATATAAATCTAAAAAGTTTGGTGGATAAATTTTGATGTTTTAAAGCAATTTTAAGACAATAACATCATCTGGTTAAGGAAGAATATAATACTGAGAATATGAAAATCATGAATACATATATACCTAACATTGTAGCTATAAAACACATCAAGCAACAAACTAGAGAACTGTAAGAAAAATGAAAATACAAAGATGTTACAAGACCAAACTTGGGTCCACTCGCCCTTGTGCAGTAAATCCAATCTACCGACACTGGGTGGTGGTGAAGGAACGTGCAGTGTTTATTGAAGGGCGCCAAGCAAGTGCCCTTCTGCTAGTGCCCTGACCGCTAGTGCTCAAAATACCCAAACTCACCAATGGGGTTCAGCAAAGCATTTTTAAAGGCAAAGTGACGGAGGGATCTAGGGTATGTGATCAGCTCATATACAATTCTCTGATCAGTTGCTTGTGAGGTAACAGGGCAGTGCCACAGGGGTTAACATTATCCTTAAGGACCAGTAGATCTGGGAGCTATGTGTTCATGGTCATCAAGTAGTTAATTTCTTCTATTTGGTGGGAGTTTTAGCATCTGTAAAACAACTGAGGAAATGGGCATCAGATACTATAGGTACTTCAGAAAGGAGCTAAAGCAGAGGATATGGGGGAGGGATCTGTCCCAGGAAGGCCCCATAGGATCCTACTCGGTTACAAAGAGATCAACAGTTATATTTGAAGATTGTGATACACTCCTCTCAGAAATGGATATATCAAAAAAATATATAAAGAAAATAAATATGTGCAAATACATATGTTTATATACAAATATGTATAAATACATATTTATATATTGTATATTTATAGTTATATAAATATGTATTAAATATATCTCATTAAATTATATTTATATTAAGTATATTCCATAGCATAAGGCTAATTTCTATAGTTCCAATCAAATGTTCTTTCTGTATTCAATTGAAACTCTCCAGTATGTTTACAATTATAACTTTAATCTTAAGGATATCATATTAAGAAATAATTTATACGTGAAAAAAAGTAACTACTTCTAAGTACATATTATGATTTATTTCTTTCTACTAGCACAGTCCTCATTTTAAAAGTAAATGAAATTGATGAGATATTACTATTGAGATTTTATTTTGCAATCAAGCTGTTATTTTTATATTAGAACACAAAAAGCATTTTTATAAGAAAATATGAAAATGAGTTAAAGCAATATTGACTCCTAACTCTTATTAACACAGGATTAACTTTTAAAGAATAGGATTGAGTTAGCAAACATCTATTCATTTTAACTCAGAACAAAATTACCCTGTAAAATAGCAGTACATCAAATGATAAATGCATACTGAAAATTGACATTTTTTCATTCAATGCACAAAAAATATGTAAAATTAAGCCCAAGAAAAGGAGTAACTTAAATGTAATCAGAGGGGAGCTTGAGTGGTTTAGATGGAAAAAGTACTTTTATTCTGTTCTTCCATTTATCTTCATGTACTTACGAAAATACATTTTTTTTCCCTGTTTACTTACATGAATCTTTATATTTCCAAATTTCAGAAAATAGAAGTTTAAATGCCAGAAAACGTTGGTTTCCATCAATTCTTAGTTAACACAGATGTCTCTGGGTGGGCGGTGGATATTCTTCTTCCTTAAGCCCTTATGTTAATTGAACCAGAAGTACACTCTTACAGCCTAGGGCTGTTCAAAGACCTTCCTATGATTTTTGCTCTTCACTTCTTCACTCTCTTAAGTTGTTCAGGTTTTTCTGTATCTGATATCCCCAACTTAACTTCATCAAACCCAGGTGACCTCTTCATATTTCTCGATACATTTTCCAATGGCACACAATATTGTATATTGTATGATTGTACAGAATATGGGTGGGGAGGGAGTAGAAAAATCACATCATGCACCCAAAGATTTCTGCTGTCTGTAGGAATCATTCTCATTTTTACTGTCTGGGGCTGCTCGAGTTCCATTCTACAAACTTATGTAGGGGAGGAGAAATAATTTTCTTTTTATCCTTCTGTGCTCTTTGCTGAGACCCCTGTAATAAAAGACAGATAAACAAAAGAAAAATAAGCAAAAGTTTATTAACATGTATATCTCATGTATATGTGTGAGATGCCCAGGGAAAGATGAGCAACTCCCTGAGGTGGCTTAGAATTCAGGATTAAATACCATCTTAACAGGGAAAGGGGAGAAGGGATATAGGCCTCTTAGGGTTGAGTAAATAATTTTTAGGAAAGATGAATGGGTCTTTAGAAGAAAAAAATGATGTTGTCAAAAACCCAAGTTCATGTGCCAGATACCCAGTGAGGCCAAACAAACTGAAACATCAAAGTTTGGAGTGGAGAAATGTTTATATTGCAACGGCCAAGCAAGGAGGACAGGGTGGCTCAGGCTCAAAAGACCAGAACTCTGATGGTTTTCAGGGAAGAATTTTTATAGGTAAAACTTAGGGGGAGGTCTGCAGGATGTGTGACCTTCCTCTGATTGGTCGGTGGTGAGGTAACAGGGTGGTGTCCCAGGAATCTGCCTTCTGGTTCCAGCTAGTCTGGGGTCCACATGCTTATGCTCAGCCTGAAGTTATCATCCTGCACCTGGGTGGGGGCCTTAGCTCCTGTAGAAGAACTCAGAGATATGGATAAGATTGTCATGTATATTCCTTGAGGAGGAGCCAGGACCCTGCCCCATCAGCACACTATTGTTTCTTTCTGTCTTCCTCCCTCTCCTAATTAACAAGGGTTTGAATCTGCCCTTTGGAACTCAGGGAAGGCCTAGGAGGCTGAAAGCCGTTTTTTTCTACCAGCAAAAAACAAGAGACACAAAAAAGCTTTTGTACCTGGGAGGGCTCACAGAGTCCTCTTCAGTTTTGATTCCCCCTTTGATATCCTTCAATCTTGAGGGAAACAGGTGTTGGATAAGAGAGTAACATTTTGGATAGAGAGGTTAATCATAAACTCTGCAGAGGAACTGGGTTTTAGGGGGACTCGGTTTCAATGGGAAGTGTTGAAGCCAAATCCAGCCTCTGTACCCCAGACTGAATTAAATCTCGGAGACAGAGTTTTGGGTGAAGTAGAAAAGAACAGCTTTATTGCCCCCAGGCAAAGGGGGCCACAGTGGGCTAATGCCCTTAGAATTGTGTGTCCCAATCTGGAGGAGGTAGTGAGGAGTTTTACAATAATGGTTCAAAGAGGGTGTGATCAGCTCGAAGACACTCTTCTGATTGGTTAGTGGTGAGGTAAGTGGGAGTCAGCATCATCAACCTTCTGGTTCTATCAGGTCTGGGGTCTGCTGCTTGTGGGTGCCATATGGTTAACATCTCCCACCTGGTGGTTTCAATCTCTGCAAAACAGCTCAAAGATATTGTTATGCATATCCCTCCAGTGGGAATCAGGACCTTGTCCCAAGGCTGCACTATTGTTTCTTGACTGTTCCTCCCCTGTCTCTGCATTCCCTCCCTTCCCTAATTAGCAACTGTTTGAACCTGCCCTTAGGAACTCAGGGAAAATCCTGAAGGCTGAATGAAGCCTATTTCCTATAATCAAAAAATGGGAGACCAAAAGGGCTTTTGTGCCCAGGAGCCCCACAGGGTCCTGCTCAGTATCAGTTTGATGGTTTGAACAAAGTTCATCTGGGTGAGGTGTTGACTTCTAGTCTCCTCTCTCCTGGTAACAGTCAATCTTCCCTGGCTGATGACACCCTTGGGGAGAGCATTTATGACCATTGAGTTCCTTTTTGAGTTTCTGTCTTTAGGCAGGGAAGGGGAGCTCAGAGAAAGCCTCTCCCTGCATTTGCTGTTTTCCAAGTACCTACAGATCACAATAATCAATATTCCAAGGTGCATATTTTTTTTTAACATCTTTATTGGAGTATAATTGCTTTACAGTGGTGTGTTAGTTTCTGCTTTATAACGAAGTGAATCAGTTATACATATTTTGAGGTAGGGTATCCTGAACTGTCATATTCTGCTAACCTTCACTTATAAAGCTTATGAACTCAACATCTGCCTCTCTTTGCTGTAACTTCCTAGAAGTGTGGTTCCGTCTTTTGCCCTTGTTGCTTTTCTTTCAGAGTGTGATATTCTATAGTCATGATAAATTCATGGACTATAGTCCTGATATGTTCACGGAGTATATTTATGTGTCCATGAATTTTGTTTTGGACTGCAAGACAGACAAGAGATGAATTAATTTTACTGGGCAGATCTTAGCACACTATTATCCGTGTGTGGAAGACCCTCCTCCAGTTAAATTTTGCTATGCTGTGGCACAGTATGTTTGTTTTACTTGGTTTATCAAACTCTATTTTTGCCTTTGCTTCCAATCTTCTCTTCCTTTTCTCTCCCCTCATAGGAACCTAATCTAATATGTTTGGGTTATGACCTTGGACGTGAGATATCTGAAAAAATACTGGGCATAGTGAATGTATGTATCTTATTTGAAATACTTTGATAATGTTATAAATATTCTCCTGTTTCCTGCTTTTTAAAACCAGAGCTGTTTTTTGGTGATCTATCAACATTGTTGTGTGTTTATCACAGTTAATCTAATTGTTTTAAAATATTTGATTTTGAAATTTGATCTTTTTTTTTTTTTTGCGGTACACGGGCCTCTCACTGTTGTGGCCTCTCCCGTTGCGGAGCACAGGCTCCGGACGCACAGGCTCAGCGGCCATGGCTCACGGGCCCAGCCGCTCCGCGGCATGTGGGATCTTCCCGGACAAGGACACGAACCCCTGTCCCCTGCATCGGCAGGTGGACTCTCAACCACTGTGCCACCAGGGAAGCCCTGATCTTTGTTCTTTAGAATATATACACTTGGATGAATTTTTCTATGCTTCTTTTATTTTTAAAATAGATTTATGTTCTACTTGAATGTAATGGAATTGAGGTTTATATTTCACAATATCTAAATTTGGTGAAACATTCAAATAATCAAAATTATTCAAAATTATTCAGTTAATTTTATCTTGTAAAAATCCTTTATGAAAAAATATCTTAAGGGATATTTCAGCTGAAATGTTTATACATTTCAGTCCCAAAGATAATGTTAATATCAAGCTGTATTTTTCTTTGAGCCTACCAGTTACCTCAGCATCTGTGAAGAAATTATTTTTAATTTAAAAATTATCTATTGTGAGAACCCAATTAAAATTTTCAACAATTCCAAATTTATTAATATGAAATACATTTTGGAGGAAGTTACAGGGAATTTTATTAAAAATTATGAATAACAACACACTGCTGGAATCTTTGGTTGACACTCGTGGCTTTTGGGTAGTGTCCTTTCTTCTAACTCAGTGCCAGAATCCTTTGACTAGCTCTCTACTCAGCTTTTCTCTTGATGATCTGCCTGCCCTTAGCATCCTCATATTTAATTTCTAATTTTATTTTTTAACATTTATAGTCAAAACCAAAGATGGATTTGTGTTTGCATGGCATGACATGCAGGTAGTCTCTCTGTTCTTCTGTCAAAGCCCTAATATATGACATTGATGTTTGAGAATATTTGTATATGAGTCAAAGTACTAATTAGAATATAGCCTGTTGATCACACTTTATCAATGTATTTTCTAGCTTGCTATGCTATTTAAAAATTGTATCTGCATAATACTTCTTTGGAATTATCTCAAAAAAGAAGAGCACTCATATCCAGTGCAAACCAAAGCAACATGTCTTCTAAAATAAGTGTAGGCGTTGTGTCTCTAAGGTATGGTGTCATTATTCAGATGAGCTCTGCTAGAGGGATCTAGAACCATTGCCACACACTCCAGTCTGCAACTCAAAATAAATAACAATTTATTATATTCTCCACTAGGGTCTTTCTGGTGGAGAGGGCTCTCTGACTAGTAGGCTCATTTCTGATATGAGATTTATTTGCCTTTTTAGTTGTTTATTTGTTTTTGATTTTTGTTTCTGGTAGTTTTTGATAATCATACTTTATTCTTTTGAGTCCTATATATCAGATCACTCTGATTTAACTATGCCATATGCTTAGGAGATCAAGAAACTTATTTAGGTAATACTAACAAGCTTGAGACAGTTTCTTTCCTGGTATATACAGATATTGAAATGTTCTAAGGAAGTTTAGGGTTTCTTGTAATGGCAAAGCAATGAAGTAGTCACATAAATGCCAAGTAAATAATTTTTTTTTAATTCAATGAAATAGGTAAAGAGGTATTAAAAGACAGAAACTTAAGGAACATTTTATCTCAAAAATTGAAACAGGAAGGAGTAAAAATGAAAAATTAACAATTTCCTGGATTAAGATGACAACCTAACCCTCTCTGGATTTAGCTACAAAAAGAGGATAAAAGTAAATGAGAGATCAGGAGAACAGAAACCTTATCATTTAAAGATACCAGCTATTATAGTATTGAGCTGTAAAAACAGCTGGAAATAAGAAGGGAAAAGTCAGCATCCTAAAAGTCATTGAAGGAGTGACTTCTAAATATAAATTATAGATTGCACACAGACATGATTGACAGCTAAACTATGCATGTCTGAGAGAGACACCTGTGGGGACAGCAAAAAACAAAAATGAAACAAAACAGAACAAAACAAAGCACAACAAAACAAAACAGGCAGAGAGAAGAAAAACAATCTCTTTTTGAAAAATAAATCAATGAACTTGAAGGTGGATCAATAGAAATTACCCAACTTGAAGAATAAAATTTTAAATGATTAATAATCATCAGAGCTTTAGAGACCTGAGGGACAATTTAAACCAGTCCAACATATGGTCAAATAGATTTACACAAAGGTAGAAGAGAGAAAGAGGCAGAAAAAATACTTGAGGAAATAATGGCTGAAAATTTCCCAAATTTGTGGAAAATATTAATTTATAGATCCAAGTAGCTCAACAAACCCCAAGTAAGAAAAACACAAAGACTCTACTTCCAGACACATCATAGTCAAATTGTTGAAAGGAAAACAGAAAGAGAAAATGTTGAAAGCAAAGGAAAATATAATGATATGAACAGGAACAATAAAATAATGGATGAATTCTCAGAAACTCTTAAACTATTAAATCCAGAAACATTGGAATGATTTATTTCAAAGTATGAAGGAAAAACAAAAACCTGTAATAAAGAATTCTATATCCCGCTAGGCTATGCCTCAAAAATAAAGGCATATAAAGCCATTTTTAGAACAAAAAGTATTCTTTTTGTTCTAAAAATTTTGTTTCGGGGATTTGTTTGTTTATTGCCAACAAATTGGCACTATAAGAAATGCTAAAGAAAATTCTTCAGTCTGAATGGAAATGTCATTAGGTAGCAATTCAGATCTGTAAATTGTGGAAGGGAGTTTGGGTGGAGGAAATATTTTTAGAGTAATGGATATATTTTATGTTCAGATTGTGGTAACTAAATGTATTTATTTGTCAAGATTCATCAAGTTGCATACTTAATATGTTATTATATGTAAATTATACCTCAACAAAATAAGTACTCCAACAAGAAAGGCCCTCAGATGAGTGCAATAAGGTGAAGTTCATGATTTGGTTCTGTGAAGTAACGGAATAATTTCACATCACTATCTACAGCATCACACTTCTAATAACTTCTGACAGAGTTATTTATTTATCTGGAGTAAAATTTTTATTGGAGCTTGGATCATGATAAATAAAATGCCAATAATGAGAGTCCAACATAATTATAAACGTGATAGCTTTAAGTAGTTGGATAATTGACATTTCTTTAGGGTAAGATACTTCTAGTCTAAAATGCTTTTAACTAGATAATTTGACTTAGATAAAATAGTTAATCTTCTAATGGCACTGGAAGTACAATTTGTCAGTTTGTTTCTTAAGTGAACAGATTAAAAACACAAAACGTAATGGACAAAATTCTTCTTATTTTGGCTTTAAAACAGAAAGCTCAAACTTTTAGCTTTAAAACTTAATTAGAAAATTAATGAGTCCTAATAAAATAAGAGAAATTGAGTAAATTAAATCCTGAGGCTTATATATGGGATAGAGTGAGAGAGAAACCTGCTCTAGTATTTAATGAACCCAACTTTCTCAATAGATGAAAAAAATAGTATAAATGAAAATATAGAGAAAAAAGAAATTTAAAAGTTGATATTAACATTTTTGTAGGCTGTTACAATTATTTTGTTTGTTGCCTATATTTTAAAAATGGTTGAAACATTTTAAGAGGATCTTATATATTAGACATTAAAATCTTTGAAACAATTTGTAATCAGTATTTATGTATTTGGAAAAATCTAATTTGTTGAAACTCTATATTTATTAGCTCTATTCATGTATCTATTTATAACAACTATTTTTTAGGTTTAATAAATTTAGTCAGTGGATAAAACTAATAATACTGCTATAATAGTGTGAAAGAACTAATGATAATTGTTCTCCATGCGCCTGCATGTTTTGGGAGATAAGAACATCAAAATATAAAACAGAGAAAAAGATATCTTTCCTTGCTGCCCTCCCCCCCATAAAAGTCACCTGTACAAGTAAACCTCAGCAGCTTCCTAGCTTCCTTTCTTTAGTTCTCCTGAACTGTAGCAATTTTTATGTTTTATCATATTTCAGGAAATAAGAGGAACAACCTGCAAAAAGGGAATGACTGTCTAGAAGTGAGATAATATTAACACAGCATGGTCAGTTTGGCTCCTTGTGAAGCTCATTGTTAGATGCAGGACCCTTTCCCAGCCCCTACGATGGACTCTTTCTTTAACAAGTTTGAGATTCTTCCCTGAAGAAAGAGAGGGGGAAATGTATGATGAAAACATTTAAAATTCACTCATGGCTTTTATCAAATGGGAAAGGCAAAAATTATACTGTCCATAATAATATTTACTTCTTTCACAAAAATCAGCAAGCTGGTAAACAACTAACAGGGAAAAGAAACAATGTGCAAACAGTGCACAAGGGCAAAACATAAAACACGGAATTATGATTGAGTAATTCTGACATGAAAACTTAAAAAAAAATTCATACACTCAAGTCAAAAATATTTTAGATAGAAGTAGACATGTGGACTCTCACAATATTAATAATAATAACAGTAATTCTTTTGGGGTTTTCTTCTGTGTCAGACACTGTTCAAGGTCATCTGCATATATTAACTTCTTTAGTCTTTGGGTCTGGCCTGTGATAAACTATTTCTGCAAATGTAGAACTAGGATGCACAAAGGTTAGGTGGCATACTCCAGTGACATAGCCATTTCATTAGACCAAATTACATTAGAGTAAAGGTTGAGATAAATGGCCTAAAGATCATGGCTTACTAATTTAAAAGGCATTTAAATACTACTACCACTAACAGATTTGTCCTATGCACCAGCAATGTTGATCAAAAATATTAGTAAAATAATTGATTCTCTTTACATTAAATTGTTAAAAAAGTAATGCATAATTTTAATATAAAGATGCTAAAAGAAAGGTAATTATCAGAAAAATTAAAATGTAATGGCCACATTAGTTCCTTTTTCTCACATTTACTGTGAAACTCTGTCTTAGAGTGTGTTCTAAATCTTCTTCCTTTATTGAGCTCTGGCCATGAAAATCTGTGTTGAGAGAAGAAAATAATTGGTTTTAAAGTAAAAATGTTTAAAGACACAAACTAAGAATGATTATTTACTTGGATTGGATGCCCTCCAAGTTGAAAATCAAAAATACTTAATTAAGACTTGAAAATTCTGTGGATATGGTGTGAAAAAAGCAATTTCTCTTGTTTTTAAGATAAAATATGTTTTGTAAGTTTTCTGTCCTGGAAACAAAATTAGCACAGGTTAGTATTTTGAATAAATGTATATAAAAACTTATTTAGGTTAAAATATATAGGAACATGAAATCCAAATGTTTAATAACTAATATTTCTCTCTCAGGCCTGAGTGTTTTGGCATGGAACTTCCTAGCTGCGATATGGGGAAAATGTAAGTACATTCTTGGTCTTTGCCAAGGTGGCAAGTCATGGAACAGGGAAAAAAAAAAAAGGGGGGGGGATTTTGAGCTGTTAAAGAAGTAGGTAGGTTAGTCAAATTCCTCTCTATTCCTTCTTTAATAAAAGACTTATTTGTTTAAGTGTGGGAGAGGAGGAATCAGGGCCATTTTAAACAGTGGCAAGGTCTATTAGTAAAGTCATTTAACAAAATACTTAGCAACATATCCTGAATCAGAAGCCTGGGAAAGAAAGAAGTGTCTGGTGCATACACGGGTTAGGATCTAGTGGGCAGGACCAGCAATTTCCCCAAACCTCCACCAGGATGATGTCCTGTGTCATCCCCCGTGCAGAGGCTGGACTTAACCAAGTTAATACAGACAATTGAGTGATAGGTTCAAAGTCAGTTCTGGTGAAGTAGAAGTTGAGCTTCCCTGCTTCTTATTGAATAAGGGAAACTATGAGTAGAGAGAGGCTCAGATAAGAAAGTGCTCAAAATGAAGAGCCTCAGAAGAAAGCAACTGGCTCTTCCCAGAGACAGCATGAAGGTGAGGGCAAGGCATCTTAACTTTGTCCCCTGAGGAAACCATTGACTTTTTCTGAACATAGCAGGAGAAAGGTCCAAGTGTGGGACTACAAGGTGATGCAGGTGGAGGAGTCTCCTTTCTCTGATTGAATATATGCACTAATTGGACATGAAAAATTAAATCATCTTTTATCATCAGCAACAGTTTAAAGCAGTTAAATCTCTGAGGGTTTCATGTGCAAGGGCCACACCTACACAACACAGTCTGTTAAAAAAAAATTACTGGACCCACTCGGGGAAGTGACAAAACCAAATGTTTAGATAGCCAATAAATAAAAGATAACTGCATTAACTTAAATATCTTTAAAATTTTTGGTGTTCAACACTTGTCATAAAATTAAAGAATTAAGTAAGAGCTCTTAGCAAAATTTCAAAGATGTTATTTCTTTCATTGTCATTTTCTACTAACTGTATGAGGTTCTGGGTTTTATTTTAGGTCTTTCACATTTTTATTTTCTCTAATATACCTTTGGGGAGATATTAAAATTTCTTATCTCTTTTAAGGTTCTATACTGTGTTGATATGCCATTAGGAGGCCACATCTAGATTTGTAAACTAATTCTCAAACCTAATTTGAGATAATTTTACAATATTTCAAAGAAAATTTTTAGTAAGCTATTCAAAAAAATACCTTAGATGATTCTGATTCTGCAGCCAGGGTATTGATTTCCTTTTCTCCTTCTTGATGGCTCTTTTTTTTTTTTTCCCACTTTTATTCTTTTATTTTTATTCTTTGGCTGCATGGCTTACAAGATCTTAGTTCCCCAACCAGGGACCAAACCTGGACCTCTGGCGGTGGAAGCGTGGGGTCCTAACCACTGGACCACCAGGGAATTTCCTCACCCATTTAAAGTGTACATTTCAATGCTTTTTAGTATAGTCACAGATATGTGCAACCATGAGCCCTCTGAGTTCTTTTTATTTTCATAAATTTGTTGAAAATCGTACACTTCAAATAATATGTGACAACTCTGGAAATCAGAGATGGCTCTTTTTTTATTAAACTAAATATACTATTTCTAAAATGCTTGCTAGAAGCTGTGAAGCATTTTTAAGATCATATTCTAAATTTAAACAAATTTAAATAAAAGAGACAATTTAATTCCATATGCAGAAAATTTGTGACAAGTTTGAAATGATTGGCTGGTGGTCCCTCAGATTATTTTTCTCTGTCATGTTTGCATACTCTTCTATGTCTCATGGGAAAAGAGATAACATGACAAATTTGTTTCTTTTTTTTTTTTTGCCCTGAATTAAGGGAAAATTGATGTGAATGCTGTCTACCAATTATATGCTTATTTTCACATTAACCGAATCTAGCAGAAAAGTTGACTCAATTACATCATACATGACAAGTTCAAATGGTTCCATTCCTCACTGTGGGTTGCCGGTTTTAACTGCCAGTGACTGGCACACCCATTTCACAGGTTGAGTAAAATTTAATAGACAGCAATTCCTGTACTGCTAATTTACTTCTAAGAAGTAGTTGAGAGTATAAGCAGATTTTGAATATCAAGTTAGCTAAAGTGTGACAACATGTGTTTAAAACCTGGCTAAAGCCTTACCATAAGCTCTTCCAAGTATCAAGTCTATACTAAATGGAAAACTAGGAGCAGCCCTTATAAAAGCATTACAGGAAAGCTCATATGAATACTTACATCTGCACCATGACCATATCCAACTTGTAGTTGTAGATACCCACCGAAAAAATAACCTCATATCATCAGGATCTTCTAAGTTGTTTCCAAAGGTAAAAGTCCAGCTTCTTAGATCTTTTTACTTGTCTGCTTCCTGATCAAGTTCTGGCCGTGAAAAACCACATCAGAGCCCTGTTGGATTAAACATTGTCAGATGTTCTCAACATTTCACAATGCCATAAAGTGCTATTAATGAAAATTTAGACCCCTCTGTCCCACTGAAAATCAGTTCTTTACTCAGTGGAATATTCATCTTTTACTGATTATCAAATAAACATAATTAATAACACCACCCCTAAAGCATGGTGCACAGAGGCACCTCTTAAGTCTGCGCTCACCACTTAAGTCTGCACAATGAAGGCTAGCCTAACATGTATCCCATATTTTGAAAAAGCCAGTTTATGAAAAACTTGTGTTCCTGGTAGGTAATAAATATATTTTGAGACAGAGGTAGTTCTTGAGGTCTATGCTTCAAATTAAGCAAAGGATTGATGATGAAACACTAAAAAACTGAATCATGAAAAAGTCAAAATATATGCTATTGGGATAGCATGAGAGGGAATTGAGGCAATATTATTTTCTGAACTTTTAATCACCTTCATTATATTTATCCTCTGCATAGTCTTTGGCTTACATAGTCTTTGGTTCCCTGATTGACCGATTCCACCTGCCCTAGAAACTCCCTCTAAGTCTCCAGATAAGGGATATGGTCCTGATTTCAGGAAGTTTAGTTTCTAGATAGCACTTGTCCAGGTGCCACTTGTCCGGAATAAGTAGTATTATTGATATATCCATCCTGTTTACAAAACTATTCTGGAGGATTTTCTGGTTCACTCTTTACTAGAAATCTTATACTTTATGTATTCTCACTTAAAAGCTTTCTCCAAAAGTCACAAGATAGATCTTTAATAAAGCCAGCGGTGTTGAGTAAAGAATTTACCACTCAAACTTGTTTGATTTAATCCCACATTGATCAACCAGGAAGATAAAAAGTAAGCAAAGAATCAAAGAATTCAGAGTAAATCAGGGAGGCTCTAGGAGTTTACATGTTTTCCTTAACCCTGCTTAAAATTTAAGGGTAACATAATCTTTTTTTTACCATGACATAAACCATTTGTACTTTAGGAAACTAATCCAGTTGCTGGATTTATGCTCATGTGATCCCTTATGGATCACAGCTTGTCTTGTTATCATTCCTGTCAGACTGTACTTCTGGAGCAAAAATCATCTTAGTAGTTACCTAAATATCTTGTTTTGAACTACATCAGCCATGTCAATGCAACAGTGTGAGTGACCATCAGCAGTTGGAAAGTTCATCATGGTGTTGATGTACTGTAGTTTGTGCCTAGCCACAGGGAGGACTGAGGATTCCAAACCCACTGTTACTGTTGTGTATCTTGCATTACTTGTCTAAGTTGTTTGTTTTGGATAAAAAGGCCTTTTAATTTCTGAGTTCTAATTTTCTTTGCTCATTAATTTAACTAATACATATTAGTACTTACTAGAACAGACACTGTTCTAGGTGCTGGGGGTTAGCAGTGAGCAAAACAGACTACGTCTCTATTACCTTGAAGTTTGTACTCTAGTGGGAGGGAGACACAATACTAGAGCTGGTGAAGAAGAGTGCAACAAAGAAAAATAGAGTAGAAAGGAACAGAGTGATGGGGTTACTATCTTCTATAGGGAAATCAGAGATGAGGTAAAAACATTAAATTTTTGATAATGAGAATTACAGTCTAACAACAGATATTTCTAGGAGCCACTAAGGAAGTTAAACTATCAATAGTCTTTTAATGACTGCAAAATCATAGTTCTTTTAGTAACCACTTTCTCTTTCCTTTCTATGAAGTGTTCTTACTCAGGTATTCAGATTGAAACTCAATGTAATAACGTGTCTTTTTAAGCTGGGTAGCTCATGATACTATAACAATTAAAATATGTGTGTGTAGAGTATTTTTTTGTATTGTAAATAGAATAAAAGGAGGGAAAACATGGGGATGTTTTAGGTGAATTCTAATCACTTACAGATATGTAATTTTATTGCAAAATTTTGGATGAGATTGTGTCTTAAAATCAGTCCTTCTTATCAATGACACTGGTATCTATGAATGTTTGCATAAACTTTTGACCTATCTGGGTGCCTCAGCTTGCAGACCAATCTCTTCCCATGTGTTTTTTGCTTATTAAATGGTGTAGTGTTTTGGACTCTGCTAAAAGTGTAGATCATTTCCCAACCATTCCAAATTAACTCAGAACAACCATTACTAATCTGAATGCACTTTACACGTGACAGGTGAAGTACTTTAAAACTGGCAAACTACTCTTTGGATGTCTTCTATCTTGTGCTGATTTCAACTGGTAGCAGATACAAACTTGCCTGGGCTTAGCGTTGTGAGAATATAGTAAATATAATTTTTTTATTTTTTTTGCGGTACGCGGGCCTCTCACTGTTGTGGCCTCTCCCGTTGCAGAGCACAGGCTCTAGAACACGCAGGCTCAGCGGCCATGACTCACGGGCCCAGCCGCTCCGCGGCATGTGGGATCCTCCTGGACCGGGGCTCGAACCCGTGTCCCCTGCGTCGGCAGGCGGACTCTTAACCACTGTGCCACCAGGGAAGCCCCTATACTAAATATTTTAATATAATTATTTTAGAGGAAGAAATCTCCTAATTGACTATCATGTCTTGAAATTCCCTCACTGTGTATCTCATGAACCAGTTTTTGCCCTGGGTGTTTATTTGTAGAGCTTCTTTGGATATGACTTTGAAATATCAGGAATTAATATAGGTCATATGCTAACCCTACAGCTTTCAGTCTTAATTCTATAGCATTTTTTATCTCAAATAATCATTGATATACAAAATGAATGAAAATGTTAATTTACATTTTTATCATGGACAACTAACTAACATGGGCTGTTGCTGACTTCCTTCTCTGAATGTAATACTGGAGATAGAGAAATGTGAGTGAATCTGACAGATTTTGGAACCTAACATAAGAAGTGAATGGAGAAAAATGTGTGGAGGCCAAAGACATTTGATTACAGTTTGAGATGGAAATGGAAAGAGCTGGATTCCTAAGAAAAGCAAGAGGCTAGGGAAGAATACTTTGCTTTTGTCCTTTTGCTTATTCCCCAGTGCAAGCCCAGGGGCCGTCCTGGTTTTGTAGGTAAACATTGGCAACTTAGTATCTGGCAGAGGGTTCCCTGTGGTTGAGAGTTCGCTTCTTCTCAGTACTCAACTCCCAAAACTACATGATTAAAATCCAGAAAGGCAACTATTAAAAAAAAAAAAAAAAAAAGGTTGTTGTCAAGGGCAGTTACCTGAGGGAATGCCATGCCATAGAAGAGGATGGACATGGAGGAAGGCCAGTCTGTAGTTAACACCAGAGACTCTGCCTTGAGGCTTGACTTTTCCTCTAATTTTAAATGTGATGAAGCACAATTAATAGATATTAAAAATATAATAATTGTAAATAAGCATAAAAAATTTCAGACATGAATAGGATAATGGAAACATAAAGCAGGAGCAAGAAGTCATTAAAATAATCAACTTAGAATATTACATGCAAAATTTTGAAATAAGCCAACAGCTGGGTTGACAAACAGTGTAGATCAACATAAAGTTGAATTAGGAAGTCAAATAATAAACTGGTAACTCTTTCAGAGGGCATTAGGAGGAGGTAACTAAATATAAAATAAAATAAAAGTCAAAAAAATTAAGTTCAGAGTGTGAGCGTAGACAAACAAAATAGTTAGGAAAAAGAAAAATACATGGAAGGGAGGGAATATTAAAGGAAACAGTAATTTAAAATTTCCCCAAATTAATGAAATGTATAGGGTATTAGAAAATCTTAAATAAAACTCACACTAATCAAAATAGTCACACCTGAAATCAATCACTTGTAAACTTCAAAGTTAAAGAATTATAACTAAAGTCCCAATAAAGAAAATGCATTGACTTAGGTTTTCAAACAGCATCACCAAATGAAAGAAGAAAACATGGTAAGGTTTTCAAAGATTTGAAAAAAATTTCAAACTTGTAATTATATATATATTCCTAGAATATAATTCACATGCAAGTCTGAAATAAAGATTCTCATTTATAAAAATAGATGTTTTATGACAAAAAAAAAAACAAAACACTTTGAAACACTCACAAAAGGAATACTCAAACAAGAAGAGAAATAAATACAGGAGAATATACCTAGTCATTACCAGGAAGAATGAGCAAATTTTGCTCTTTTCACCTATGAAATAACCATCTCTCCTTCTCATACTCACTTTCCAAGCCACATAAATGGTAGAAGCCCAGAATGAAAACTCTAGGATGATGGCAATATGTGTGTGTGTCCGGGGAGGGGGGCAGGGGGGGAGTATAGTTTGGGAGTAGAAGACCAGAGGGAGGTGGTAGTTTGTTTTGATTCTTGTAGTCTGGTAGACAGATAAAAATAAGTATAAATTTTTGGCAAGGAAAAATAATTATAAATGCAGGTCTTAAATAGGTACATGTAACTACTAGAGAAATAAAAATTAGTAAGTATACTTCCAGTTAAACATGGTGGATTAATTAAATGTTCGCCTTCTACACTCTCCTAAAATTATACTTAAATAATCTTGAATGAATAGCACTGGTATACATGCGGGGCAAAAAGAGAACGGGAGGGAAGACACCCCTGGATGAGTGTTGTCAACGTAATTTTGGAGGAAGAAAGTAAATGGCAAAGTGGTCACTGACTGAAAGCTGAGAATGCTAAAACTTGTGTGGAAAAGGGGAATCCAACAAGAAGAAGGTTATTTGCTTCTCCCATCCACAGTGATCAGGATTCTAGGCCCTGGATACTTCTGGGGAGTCAGTGCTAGTAGGAAGTGGGCCTGAAATGATAAAGGATTTGTGGAAAAATCATAGATGGCCTCCTCCATCACAAGAGCCAAGTGACTACAGTTCTCTTACCATGAAAAGACAAGGGAGGTTTATAGTCTGGGGAAATTGGAAAGGAGATTCTACACTCAAAAACTCTAAGCATAGCAAAGGGCAATGTATGAGGCACCTTACCGAAAAATAGAGGAATTAATAAATGTTTACATTCATGCTAAATAACAAGACTGCTGACTCCCTTCTTCCACCCATCATCCAGAAGCTGTCAGTTGGACTTCAGCCTTTACTCAAGAGAGTGGAAGATTCCTGTGTGGAGAAATTTAGCAGTCCAAAGAATTTAGGTAATGGAATTAGTTGTCTCCCAAAGGAACAGGCAAGGCACACTGTATAGTGATTGCATAGTGACGAGCCCCAACTACCACCTCCAAGTAGCAAAACCACAAGATTTTCACTCTTAGATATAAATGAATAGCCATGGACCTCTAGATATTTCAGACATCTTCTTATCTCAAAGAAAAAAGAATAAAGCAAGCTAAAAATTTTTAAAAGACAATACAACTTTCAAAAAATATAATATCCTCAGAGACAGAAGATACTGTATTTATACAGTAAAAATTATATAGAAAGGAACACTCAGAAAACAAGAAAGTGCTCTTGGAATGAAAAATATGAGAGCAGAAGAAAAAAAGTGGAAAAAGTGTAAGAAAAAGATGAGAAAATCCAGAGTAGGCTTGAAAATGCAAAGAGATGAAAAAGTGTAGTGAAAAATAAGAATTTAGAGAATCAGTCTAGGCAATTGTGTATCTGGCAAATTATCCAGAAAAAATATGGAGAGAAAATGGATAGAAGAAAATAATCAAAGACATACTAAAGTCTGCCGCTTCCAACAATATGTAGGATTAAATGTTCTACAAGTGTTTCTGCTACAAAACAATTTAAAATGCTAGGTGATATGTGAATCATATCTCAAGCTGTTATGATTTTTTAATGCTCGATGAAATATTTGAAAACATCTTTTAAAAATACAAAGCTGAATCGAGAAACAAAGCAAACTCCTCGAGGACAAGAATGAGCCTGGAGCATGAATCCAGTTTAGTCTGTGTTTTGAGTTTATAGCTGCCCTAAGGGCACCTGCTTGAAGAATTTGTTTTAATGGTTGCAGTAAGGAAAAGAAGTAAGACCTAGTGTCTGTGCATGGTAGAGAATCAGACTGACAACCCCACACAAAGATGAATGAACGTCTACAATCTCAGCGTCAGAGAAACTAAAAATAATCCATTCTGTAAAGGGAGATAGGTGGTACGTTTGCCACAGCTTTGGCACTTGTTTGTAGAATGAAAAGTCACCCCAGAGACTCTTCATAACTGTAAGCTGTCCTCGTACAAGACTGGTTTAAATTCCTATTACTTAGGAGGTATCAAAAACATCCAACTTTGGAAATTAATTTGAACAGACCCCAAGTTAAGGAGCACTTTGAACAATCACAGATACTCTCTAGAACATTGCGCCTTTACACCAAGGCTCATAGAATTCACTCAGATAAAGCAGTGCACATGTGCTCACCATTTCAAAAAAATCACAAAACAATGGAGTGAAACAGCAGTCTACCTTCCTTATCCCCAGAGATAATCACTTTCAAGCCTTCAGTTGTTTCTTCTGTTATTTAGCTTCCATTTTTATAAAAGATATAAATAAGTAATATATTTTCTTCTGCAGTTTTTTTTTATAGATGAGACTTTATTATCGTATTACTGTGCAAGAAGAGTATTTTAATTCTTTGTCTGCCTTCTTGCCCATGAGCGTTTGTTCACGCACATAAAACAAATGCACATTTTCTAGCCCCAGCCTCACAATATAGTACAAAACTTTTAAAATCAATTTTAGACTTCTAGAGTTTTGATTATTGTGGAAAAATGCAGTTTACATTTGGGCCGCATGGACTACATTTGTAGTGAATATAGCTTTTCCCCGACACTGAAGTACATTTTTGTCTCATCTTTTCATTAGCTCTTTTTTATGGCCTATGAATCTGTCATTAATTTGCTCCCACATATACAAAACTCCTTCATTGCTGAAGTGCCTCAGGTCATAACACCACCTGCATTTCTTTAGTGCCCTCAATCCCCCTGTCTGGACCACTTGCTTTCTAGCTCTTCTGCCCACTTACAAGCCTGGTTTTTATTTCAGCAACATGCTGAACATCTCCTTTGCTACCTGCCTGAGTAAGATTCGATGATCCTTGAGCCCCCTGTATTTCTGTTATTACTTTACTTTTAAATTTATTTTGGTTAGTCAATCCTCCAGTAGCATACTAAGGAAAGCATGCATTGGATTCCATATTTATAATGCTTGCATGTCTAAAAATGTCTTTAATTCTGGGCGGCTAATCAAAGAGAAAACTGGAATGACTGATATGCATAGAAGGAAGTTTTCCAGCTCATCAGCAATTCAAAGAACCACATCACAGGGCAGATGTGAGAAATCTTGTGGCCTGGGAACAGGAATATTCCAAGATAGTGGATGGGTTAGGGGATGCTCAGGAACATGCATCAATGACCTATCTGGTTTCACTAATACTTAGATCCAGTATGTGTTGGTATTATTTCTGATGGATTAAACCTTTAAGATAGTGTATTTTGAGCATCGTCAAGTACAGAGTGTTATGCTACCAGTTGCAGTGTAATTTCCCATGTGTTAAGTAAAAAGTGATAATCTCCATCTCCTTACCACCACCCAAGGGTGGGAAGTTTAGACTCTTCATATTAGTGAAAAGCAATGTAATTGTTTTTATGAAGCAGAATTTTAATTAGGAAAAAATATAAACAACTTAACTTGGATTGGATTTATTATTATGGATAAGGTTCAGTGTGGTATGCCAATTAAAACAACATATTTGAAGTATTTAATGTATTAAAAATATTCAACTGTAGAAAATTCATGTATTTTATATGTGTATGTGTAAAAATACAGGAGGAAATATTCCTAGTTTCAAGGGCTTTACAAATTGTAAGGAAAGAAAGACTTATTGACAAATAGAATAATAGAAGGTAAAAGGTGATGAGGATCGTAATAGAGAGACATATTGGTATTTGATAATGAGGATTATTTCTAGCTCAAAAGTTTCACAGTTTGGACCTTGATGAATAAGATACTAACCAAATTAAGGCAAGGATATCTGAAGTATAGTTAATAGTTTTACAGAGATTCACAGTGTTTCAAAACCATATTGAACATTTTGACGGCTTTGAAATAGCTGAAATATAAGAGGAAGTGTCCAATTTGTACTTCTGGGTTATTCTTACGGTTTCTGATGTTGACTGGCTTTGTTGACCATCTTCTGAGCAAGAAACAATTTATAAGATTCAACTCTTCATATATTTGTCATGTTCAGCGTAGGTGAATTTACATAATTCAATAGAATCATAAGCACATTTTATATTAATTGCATGTGTGTAGGATTATGCAATAACAAGCTGCAACTTATGACTTTAGCCATATATTTGTAATTTTATCAGAGAACATAAATGTTACATGTAAATTTATTTGACCTAGTGCATATTTACAAAAAAAGAATAGTTTAATTTTAATCCCTACTAGTGTTTATTTTATTAAATCATTTTATTTGCTTAATAACACAATGCAAATGATTATACTAGTGATACACGAGTGACTCTGGAATTGTTTCATAAGGTTAGAAATGTATACTTTTACAGCTTTTTTCTTTTTTGCTATCTCTGAGGAGTTTGTAAATGAAGCAGCGATAGTAATTCTTGAGATGAAACTTGCCTTTCAAAGGCCCACAGTCATGTGTGTGAGAAATTTGTAAGGATGCCACTGGAGTATTTAAGCTGATTGCATTCCATATGAGAAAAGGAAGAGGATTATAAGGGTACTTCTTGGTGCTTGTACTTTCTAACTCACAACTTTCATTTTCAAATGATATTTTACAGGTCAATGAGTTCTCATCTAGAATAATTTTATAGTTGTGGGGATTTTAAAGTCTGATTATGGGGAAAAACATGCTTACAGCATTCATGCAAATATTCTCTGTGGTCCAATGGACAAACTTGCAGTGATGCAACCCGTTTGCTCTGCCTTAAGTTTTTTTTTAATAGCTTTCTTCTTTTTTCTTTGAATTTCTTCTGTGATTATATTTTATTCTTATTGTATTGATTTGGATTAAATCCAGAAAAGACAAAAAGAGCAAGGGACTCTGAATTCAGTGAGATATGTGTTCATGATCCCAGGTCTGCTATTTATCAGCTGTGTCTCTTTAAGCAATTTATTGTGCTTCAGTTTTCTGAAGAAGTGGGACAAGATATCATCGGGTTTATTAGCAATAGATGAAATGCCTCATACAAAATGTCTAGCACAGTGTCTGGCTTTCTAAGAGGCATTCAGTAATCTCTTCCTCTTCCTTCTTGAAGAAAGCTACTATTCAGCATTTCAGAATACATGCTAAGACCTTGTATTAAGCTGTATCACCTTTGGTGACTTAGATCCTTGTTAATTGGTCAAATCCATTTGTTTTTTTTTTTAAAATGTGTGAGGTTATACCTGATTGGTTGTGAATAATAATAAAACATCTAGAGTTTTTTTTTGGACTGACTGCAAACCTCCTACCTCTCTCTTCATTGTCATTTTCCACCTTGTTTGATATTTTAAATTCCTGACAGCATTAATAAGCTCACCACTGCATTTTTACATAGATTAAACTAAATTGGTTCTTAATTACATAACCTAATTCTTATGCTAAAATGAGCATGACTTATTAGGTTGAACCATAAGAAATTTCCATTATTAGTCTGTATTTGATCTAAAATATGGCAATTTCATATAGTTCAAACTAATATATTCAAAAAGTAATAACATTTGAAAAAATTTTTAATAAGTACTGATTTTCCAAAATAAGGAGCTTTACATTGGTTGTTTATTCCTATGTACAACATGTACATATATGTGAGAGAAACTGAGAAGTGATAGATGAACCTGGGCTTCTTAAGAGAAATTGAGTCCTACGGAAAGGAGTTATGTAAGTAGTAATTTGGGGAGGGAGGAATGGAAATATTTTGTTAGATTAAGAGGTAAGTTTTGATTTGTAACCAGTTTCTCTAATTTAAACAATTAACTTGAGATGTTTCTCCTTGAATAAGTGCCAGATCCTAATGGATTTTTTCCTAATTATTAATTTTTATTTATTTATTTAAAAAATTTTTGAATTTTATTTTATTTAACTTTTTATACAACAGGTTCTTATTAGTCATCCATTTTATACACATCAGTGTATACATGTAAATCCCAATCTCCCAATTCATCCCATCCCCACCCCCCGCTGCTTTCTCCCCCTTGGTGTCCATAAATTTGTTCTCTACATCTGTGTCTCAATTTCTGCCCTGCAAACTGGTTCATCTGTACCATTTTTCTAGGTTCCACACACATGTGTTAATATACGATATTTGTTTTTCTCTTTCTGACTTACTTCACTCTGTATGACAGTCTCTAGATCCATCCATGTCTCAACAAATGACCCAATTTCGTTCCTTTTTATGGCTGAGTAATATCCCATTGTATATATGTACCACATCTTCTTTTTCCATTCATCTGTTGATGGGCATTTAGATTGCTTCCATGACCTGGCTATTGTAAATAGTGCTGCAATGAACATTGGGGTGCATGTGACTTTTTGAATTATGGTTTTCTCTGGGTATATGCCCAGTAGTGGTATTGCTGGGTCATATGGTAATTCTATTTTTAGTTTTTTAAGGAACCTCTATACTGTTCTCAATAGTGACAGTATCAGTTTACATTCCCACCAGAAATGCAAGAGGGTTCCCTTTTCTCCACACCCTTTCCAGCATTTCTTGTTTGTAGATTTTCTGATGATGCCCATTCTAACTGGTGTGAGGTGATACCTCATTGTAGTTTTGATTTGCATTTCTCTAATAATCAGTGATATTGAGCAGCTTTTCATGTGCTTCTTGGCCATCTGTATGTCTTCTATGGAGAAATGTCTATTTAGGTCTTCTGTGCATTTTTGGATTGGGTTGTTTGATTTTTTAATATTGAGCTGCATGAGCTCTTTATATATTTTGGAGATTAATCCTTTGTCCATTTATTCATTTGCAAATTTTTCTCCCATTCTGAGGGTTGTCTTTTCGTCTTGTTTATGGTTTCCTTTGCTGTGCAAAAGCTTTGAAGTTTAATTAGGTCCCATTTGTTTATTTCTGCTTTTATTTCCATTACTCTAGGAGGTAGATCAAAAAAGATCTTGCTGTGATTTATGTCAAAGAGTGTTCTTCCTATGTTTTCCTCTAAGAGTTTTATAGTGTCCAGTCTTACATTTAGGTCTCTAATCCTTTTTGAGTTTATTTTGTGTATGGTGTTAGGGAGCGTTCTAATTTCATTCTTTTACATGTAGCTGTCCAGTTTTCCCAGCACCACTTATTGAAGAGACTGTCTTTTCTCCATTGTATATCCTTGCCTCCTTTGTCATATATTAGTTGACCATAGGTGCGTGTGTTTATCTCTGGGATTTCTATCTTGTTCCATTGATCTGTATTTCTGTTTTTTGTGCCAGTACCATATTATCTTGATTACTGTTAGCTTTGTAGTATAGTCTGAAGTCAGGGAGTCTGATTCCTCTAGCTCTGCTTTTTTTCCCTCAAGACTGCTTTGGCTATTTGGGGGTCTTTTGTGTCTCCATATAAATTTTACGATTTTTTGTTCCAGTTCTGTAAAACTGCCATTGGTAATTTGGTAGGGATTGCATTGAATCTGTAGATTGCTTTGGGTAGTAGAGTCATTTTCACAATATTGATTCTTCCAATCCAAGAACATGGTATATCTCTCCATCTGTTGGTACCATCTTTAATCTCTTTCATCAGTGTCTTATAGTTTTCTGCATGTGGGTCTTTTGTCTCCCTAGGTAGGTTTATTCCTAAGGATTTTATTCTTTTTGTTGCAATGGTAAATAAGAGTGTTTCCCTAATTTCTCTTTCACATTTTTCATCGTTAGTATATAGGAATGCAAGAGACTTCTGTGCATTAATTTTGTATCCTGCAACTTTACCAAATTAACTGATTAGCCCTAGTAGTGTTAGGGTGGCATCTTTAGGATTCTCTATGTATAGTATCATGTCATCTGCAAACAGTGACAGTTGTACTTCTTCTTTTCCGATTTGAATTCCTTTTATTCTTTTTCTTCTCTGATTGCCATGGCTAGGACTTCCAAACCTATGTTGAATAATAGTGGTGAGAGTGGATATCCCTACCTTGTTCCTGATCTTAGAGGAAATGCTTTCAGTTTTTCACCATTGAGAATGTTTGCTGTGGGTTTGTCATATATGGCCTTTATTATGTTGATGTAGGTTCCCTCTCTGACTGCTTTCTGGAGAGTTTTTATCATAAATGGATGTTGAATTTTGTCAGAAGCTTTTTCTGCATTGATTGTGATGATCATATGGTTTTCCTTCTTCAATTTGTTAATATGGTATATCACATTGATTGATTTGAATATATTGAAGAATCCTTGCAGTCCTTGGATAAATCACACTTGATCATGGTGTATGATCCTTTTAATGTTTTGTTGGATTCTGTTTGCTAGTATTTTGTTGAGGATTTTTGCATCTATCTTCATCAGTGATATTGGTCTATAATTTTATTTTTTTACAGTATCTTTGTCTGGTTTAGGTTTCAGGGTGATGGTGGCCTCATAGAATGAGTTTGGGAGTGTTCCTTCCTCTGCACATTTTTGGAAGAGTTTGAGAAGAATGGGTGTTAGCTGTTCTCTAAATGTTTGATAGAATTCACCTGTGAAGCCATCTGGTCCTGGACTTTTGTTTGTTGTCAGGTTTTTTTAATCACAGTTTCAATTCATTTACTTGTGATTGGTCTGTTCATATTTTCTATTTCTTCCTGGTTCAGTGTTGGAAGATTATACCTTTCTAAGAATTTGCCCATTTCTTCCAAGTTGTCCATTTTATTGTCTTAGACTTGCTTGCAGTAGTCTCTTAGGATGCTTTGTACTTCAGCAGTGACTGTTTTACCTTCTCCCTTTTTCTTTTCCAATTTTATTGATTTGAGTCCTCTCCCTCTTTTTCTTGATAAGTCTGGCTAATGGTTTATCACTTTTGTTTATCTTCTCAAAGAATCAGCTTTCAGTTGTATTGATCTTTGCTATTGTTTTGTTTCTATTTCATTTATGTCTGCTCTGATATTTATGATTTCTTTTGTTCTGCTGACTTTGGGTTTTGTTTGTTCTTCTTTCTCTAGTTCCTTTAGGTGTAAGGTTAGATTGTTTATTTGAGATTTTTCTTGTTTCTTGAGGTAGGTTTGTATAGCTATAAACTTCCCTCTTGGAACTGTTTTTGTTGCATCCCATAGGTTTTGGTTCGTTGTGTTTTCATTGTCATTTGTCTCTAGGTATTTTTCTTATTTCCTCTTTGATTTCTTCAGTGATCTCTTCATTATTTAGTAACGTATTTTTTATCCTCCATATGGTAGTGTATTTTATGGTTTTTTCACTGTAATTCATTTCTAGTCTCATAGCGTTTTGGTCAGAAATGATGCTTGATATGATTTCAATTGTTTTAAATTTACTGAGGCTTGATTTGTGACCCAAGATGTGATCTATCCTGGAGAATGTTCCATGCGCACTTGAGAAGTGTAATCTGCTGTTTTTGGATGGAATGTCCTATAAATATCAATTAAATCTATCTGGTGTATTGTGTCATTTAAAGCTTGTATTTTCTTATTAATTTTCTGGTTGGTTGATCTGTCCATTGGTGTAAGTGAGGTGTTAAAGTCCCCCACTATTATTGTGTTACTGTCCATTTCCTCTTTTATAGCTGTTAGCAGTTGCCTTATGTATTGAGGTGCTCCTATGTTGGGTGCATATATATTTATAATTGTTATATGTTCTTCTTGGATGATCCCTTGATCATTATGTAGTGTCCTTCCTTGTCTCTTGTAACATTCTTTATTTTAAAGTCCTATTTTATGTGATATGAGTATTGCTACTCCAAGCTTTCTTTTGCTTTCCATTTGAATGGAATATCTTTTTCCATCCCCTCACTTTCAGTGTGTATGTGTCCCTTGGTCTGAAGTGAGTCTCTTGTAGACAGCATATATATGGTCTTGTTTTTGTATCCATTCAGTCAGTTCTGTGTCTTTTGCTTGGAGCATTTAATCCATTCAAATTTAAGGTAATTATTGATATGTTATGTTCCTATGACCATTTTCTTAATTGTTTTGTGTTTTTTCTTTTTCTTTTCTTTTCTGTGTTTCCCACTTAGAGAAGTTCCTTTAGCATTTGTTGTAGAGCTGGTTTGGTGGTGCTGAATTCTCTCAGCTTTTGCTTGTCTGTAAAGCTTTTGATTTTACATGGAATCTCGCCTGAGATCCTTGCCTGGTAAGAGTAATCTTGGTTGTAAGTTCTTCCCTTTCATCACTTTAAGTATCTCATGCCACTCCCTTCCGGCTTGTAGAGTTTCTGCTGGGAAATCAGCTGCTTAAGCTTATGGGAGTTCCTTTGTATGTTACTTGTCATTTTTCCCTTGCTGCTTTCAATAATTTTCCTTTGTCTTTAATTTTTGCCAGTTTGATTACTGTGTGTCTCAGCATGTTTCTCTTTGGGTTTATCCTGTATGGGACTCTCTGCACTTCCTGGACTTGGGTGGCTATTTCCTTTCCCATGTTAGGGAAGTTTTCGACTACAGTCTCTTCAAATATTTTCTCTGGTCCTTTCTCTCTCTCTCCTCATTCTGGGACCCCTGTAATTTGAATGTTGTTGCTTTTAATGTTGTTCCAGAGGTCTATTAGGCTGTCTTCATTTCTTTTCATTCTTTTTTCTTTATTCTGTTCCACAGCAGTGAATTCCACCATTCTGTCTTCCAGGTCATTTATCCGTTCTTCTGCCTCAGTTATTCTGCTATTGATTTTCCTTTCAGTTATTGTATTGTTCATCTCTGTTTGTTTGTTCTTTAATTCTTCTAGGTGTAATTTTCCTTTCAGTTATTGTATTGTTCATCTCTGTTTGTTTGTTCTTTAATTCTTCTAGGTCTTTGTTAAACATTTCTTTAATCTTCGCGAGCTTTGCCTCCATCCTTTTTCCAAGGTCCTGGATCATATTCACTATCATTATTCTGAATTATTTTTCTGGAAGTTTGTCTATCTCCACTTCATTTAATTCTTTTTCTGGGGTTTTATCTTGTTCCTTCATCTGGTACAAAGCCCTCTGCCTTTTCATCTTGTCTATTTTTCTGTGAATGTGGGTTTTGTTCCACAGGCTGTAGGAACTGTTCTTCTTGCTTCTGCTGTCTGCCCTCTGGTGGATGAGGCTATTCAAGAGGCTTGTGCAAGTTTCCTGATGGGAGGGACTGATGGTGGGTAGAGCTGGCTGTTGCTCTAGTGGGCAGAGCTCAGTAAAACTTTAATCTGCTTGACTGCTGATGGGTGGGGCTGGGTTCCCTCCCTCTTCGTTGTTTGGCCTGAGGCAACCCAACACTGGAGCCTACCTGGGCTTTTTGGTAGGGCTAGTGGCAGACTCTGGGAGGGCTCATGCCAAGGAGTACTTCCCAGAACTTCTGCTGCTAGTGTCCTTGTCCTCACGGTGAGACAGAGTCACCCCCCCGCCTCTGCAGGAGACCCTCCAACACTAGCAGGTAGGTCTGGGTCAGTCTCCCCTGGGGTCACTGCTCCTTCCCCTGGGTCCTGATGCACACACTATTTTGTGTGTGCCCTCCAAGAGTGGAGTCTCTTTTTCTCCCAGTCCTTTCGAAGTCCTGCAATCAAGTCCCACCAGGCTTCAAAGTCCAATTCTCTAGGAATTCCTCCTCCCATTGCCAGACCCCCAGGTTCAGAAGCCTGATGTGGAGCTCAGAACCTTCACTCCAGTGGGTGGACTTCTGTGGTATAAGTGTACTCCAGTTTGTGAATCACCCACCCAGCAGTTATGGGATTTGATTTTATTGTGATTGTGCCCCTCTTACCGTCTCATTGTGGCTTCTCCTTTGTCTTTGGATGTGGGGTATCTTTTATGGTGAGTTCCAGTGTCTTCCTTTTGATGATTGTTCAGCAGTTAGTTCTGATTCTGGTGTTCTCACAAGAGGGAATGAGAGCCTGTTCTTCTACTCCTCCATCTTGAACCAATATCTCCCTAATGGATTTTTAAGGCAGTTTTTATGAAATAAAGATCAGCTTTAAGAGTATGCTTTGCCTTTTCTCCTTAACAGCCTCAGCATTAACAGAGAAGTTGAAATTCATATATAATCCTGACAAACCTGAACAATTTGCGGGTCCATAAATAGAGGTGTTGAGGGAGTTCATCAGTGCCTTGTGCATCTTCACTTCAGCTAAGAAAATCATCTTTCCCGATAAAATTAATTCTTTCCTGAAAACGTCTCCACACATTTTCAACAGTCAGTCAGCAAATTATCATTTCAGTTCTTTTTATAAGATGATAATACCATTGGCTAAGATAATGACAGTCAATTTCCCACTTAAATTTTTTTAATTGTATTCATTTTTCTTATAATGTCTAATCCTACTCGGTGTGAAATATGCAAGAAAATCCCTGGATTAATGTCTTAAGTATAGTCTTGGTTAATGTTGCTAGGTAGATGATTCTTCAGTGCTGAATATTTTAAAAAAGAGGCCTATTTTTTTCAACTGAGAAGATAAGCAATCTTTAAATGGATGATCTAGTTTTCTGTACCCCTAATTCTGGCAGATGAGCTATTTAGGGGACAGGGGTAGAGAAAAGTTATGTATGACCTTAACAGTTTGGACTTCCTCTTACCAAAGTTACTGCAATGCTGAGCCTTGCTGACTTCTCCTCTTGCCAACCTTAAAGCCCTGTGCTGAGATCCTTGTGTAGCGCCATTTCCTGGGGGCTCAGATGGATTTCATTTGACCTCTTCCATCAAGCAGGGGACACTGGAATACATCTGTATTTTGCATATGGGTTTGCCTCCAGGCTAACAACTTTTCTTCCAGTATCATCATTAGTGGACTTTTAGAATGCTTTAAGGGTGTCGTGCTGGTAAATATTTAACAACCAGTTTTCCAAGAAAAAAAGTACACATGTATATTCATACATATACTTAATATGAATTATATAGTGATATAAGATATGTATGATACATGTATAAGTAACATTATAATGTACGAAACTGTTTATTGTAAGTTCCATGGAACGAGTTTATTCTTACAAAATGAGTGTGATGATTTATGCTGACTTCTATCCATGACCAACTGGTTGCATCTAACGAATTAATGACATTCAAACATGAAGGATGATTGTTATTTTCCTTTACACTGATAAGACACAAGTTAAATAACAAAGAGATATGTAGGAATTTCACTCATTGGTTCTGATGTATGTAATTTTTTTTTTTACATTGGATAATAGTTCTTGAATACTGGAAGGAAATTTTCTCTCTGTCTCTGTCTTTTTTTATTATTCACAATGTGATAGCTGCAGACATGACATACTTTAAAGTTAAGTATCTATTATTAACATTTTCTCTATCACTTTCTTAAGTCTAGACAATCAACAAAACAATACCTTTATGAGTGTAGTGTTTTCCAGTTTTCATGCTGTAAATACTACCACTATGGCCAATGTGTCATCCACTAAACTTGGACTAATTCAATAGCTTAATATTATAGTATTTCCATCATATAGACAAAATAGGTGGACATAATTCAAGACCACAGAAAATAGTAAAATATAATAAAATAATTAAGAAATGATAAAATCTGTATAGGTATTACCTTTGCTTTTAATACATTTTATTTAATCGTAAGTGTTGGATTTTTGATATTCATCTCTATTAATTTCACCTTGAACGCTCACACATGAAGTGTTATAAATCAGAGACAAATGTCTTATTACTTAAAGTAAATAGTAAAGCTCACAGATGTCCCATCTTTGCCCTGGGCTTTAACCCTGGGGTGACATGATAAAAACCGGGTCACATATCCTACCTGAGGAGCTAAACACAATATAGACAAAAGATGGAGAACAATGGATTTTCTCCATTTTCTATAGGAGAGAGACAGTCATGCCCCTTCTCTCTCAAATGAGAAAGAGAATGAAAACACAAAGCAAAATAAGCACACACACACACACAAACCCACTTTTGTTTCTTTGGGGCAGTTGGAAAGAATCCAAGGTTCTCCTATTCTGTTACTGTACTCTAACCTTGGAAGGTAAATGCATCTTTCCAAGGGCCAGATAAATCCCAGGTGATGTCTTTTATGACCTAGATATTTCTCCAAAGTTTTGGCTTCAAACTTTGGGAGATAGCACCCAGGGTTTCTGGCATCTTGGGAGCTTAACCTAAGAACCTTGTCTGGGATGTAACTATTTGATTCTCTTAGGGAGATAAGAGAAGTTTTATTACCCTTTGGACCAGAGAAATTTAGACAGATAGCCACAAACATAATTCTCAAGGTATGAGCATGATCTTTTTACAGAAGCACTAAGAAACAGGGAAGTTTTCTTTTCCCAGAGTAAGTTTAAATAATTTTTAATAATGGCTGTACTTAACCAATCTGTGAAGTTTTAAACAACTTCACAAATTTGTTAAAATTATACCAATTTTCTCTCAGGAGTCAGTATGATCAGTCCAAGACCCTGGTGCACTATTCATCAACATGCTATACATGTAAATTTCTACTAGACAGAGAATTCACTTTAAGGCAAAAGATATGCAGGAATAGGCTCTCACCTGTGGAATTCCTGCATATTATCACAGGCTTATGCATGGTGAAAGGGCTTCCTATAGATTCATTCAGAACTCCGTCTGAGGGACACACCTTGTGATATTGGGTTATTGTTCTATAGGGTACCATTTGTTTCTTAAATCAGAGGCTGATATGTAGGGTTACTTCCTCCACTGACAAAATATGAGTCTAGGAACTAAGGGGGTCTAAATGAATGAGATCTCTTTTGTATCATACTTAAGAATCTTGAGATTTTTTTCCTTCTCTTGTCCATAGCTTTCAACTCATAGCTTGTAGGTCATAGTGCCAAAGACAATATTAAGCTAAGACTGTTGACCAACAGTTTTTGATGACTCACACCAGTAAGCCAACAGGCAGAAAAGAGGTTTGCTCTACTGTCTGGGGTATTTGATTCAAATTACCAAGAAAAAATTGGATGGATGCTACGCAATGAAAAAAAGGAGGGTTGTGGTAGGTTGAAAAATTGTTCCCCACAGATGCTCCTTATCTCTGGAATGTGTGAGCTATGTTACCATATATGGCAAAAGGAACTTTGCAGTTGTGATTAAAGTTAAGGTATTGAGATGGGGAGATTATGTTGAAATTACGTAGTTGGGCCCAATTATGTAATCACAAGGATCCTTACAAAGACAGAAGGTGGAAACCGAGGGACAGAGTGAAAGAGATGTAAGGGTGCTACACTGCTACCTTTGAAGAGGAGGAAAGGGGTGATGAGCCAAAGATGTAGGTAGCTTCTGGAAGCTGGAAAGGGCAAGAAAACAGAATTTCCCCTGGAGCTTAAAGAAGGAATACCCTGTGAACCCATTTTAGACTTGTGACCTCCAGAACTATAATATAATAAATGTGTATTGTTTTAAGTCACTAAGTTTGTGATAATTGGTTACAACAGCAATAGGAAACTAATACAAAGGCTACGTCCAGAAATCTGAGGATTCATTGGGGCAGCTCTTAGTATCCCATGACCAATAACAGAAATCAGTGGGAAACTGTGAGAACCCAACAAATACAAGATAACTTGGAACCAGTGAGTATTATAATTGGGGTTACCTGCTAGTTAAAAATGCTCAACAGGCTGAGTCTAGCAGTGGGTAATGGGAAGAGGAATACAAAATAATGGTTGGAAGCAAGAAACTATGATTTTCAACTTAGACCCTATGGTCAGCAACAAAAATGGAGACTAGAGAAGACATGTTATACAGAATATAGGGTACATGCAGTATTATGAGGACAACTGGTCACGACTCTGGCAATATTTGTTTATTCTATCAGAAGACATCCATTCTATTTCTTTGTTATGAAATTCTGTTTTGGTTCCAAACCTTTCTGAGGCTAAGAAAAAAACGTACTCATTTTGTCTGCCAAACTATGACCTTTTAAAGTAGAATATCCCATGAGGATGCCTATTTTCCTAATGTTCACTTTGGCTTCTTTACAAGGGAGGTCTAAAATAGAAATGCTGAAATCTGCCCCTGAATCTGTGCATACACACGTAAGCTGAGTTAGTAGCTTGGATATTTAAAGTTCTTTCTAGTAGGACACGTCAATAGAATTCTCTCATTTATTAAGTATGACACATTTTATTAGTACCTAAAAGGGGTTTGGGGAATAGAAGGAATTTCTACCGTAGAGGGAATGAGATGTAATTAAGGATTATTGTGGAATAAGTCATCTTCTGAGTGACTGTAATCAAGCTGATAATACACTAGATTAGATTTTCTTGGGGCTCTTCAGCCAAGAAATAGTCCTTGTGACAAACCCTTACCCTAGTTGTAAACCACTAAGTTTACCACTTCAATTAACTACTCCAGGACATATCCACATTGTAATTCATACAAATGGTACCCCTGGAGATGTATGCTGCATCCCTGACCCAACGGCTACTGGCTTTCTTTCAGTTGGACTTAAGTTCCCACATCTCTAGTCTCTTAATAGCATTAACCATGGCTCTCATGGACTTAATTCTTTATAAATTGGAAAAGCTCATCTTAATTCATTCTAAAAATGAGCAAAATTAAATATAAGAAATATCTGGGCTTTTAAAATGCAAGTTTATTTGGGGGAGGGTGATTGTTTATAGTTAAACAAGATAACATAACATAACTTCCCATTATCTTTCATACCCTTCACTTGAAGGGTAGGATATATTTTCTATAAAAAGCTGTTGTCCTGTGGACTGAAAACAGGAATAACATATGTGATTGTAAGTGTGGTTTTCCAAATTAGTCCTTTGTAGTAGGTTATTTACAGTTTCCCCAGTCTCTCGAGAAAAGTGAAAAAAAAGTGTGAGGTTAGATCTGCTATTGTCGCTCAGAAAGGGGAGCAATGCCCATTACAGTGACTTTGCCAGCTGAACTGGCAAAGAAAATTGATACCTTTGAGAATCAGTTTCTCAGACCCAGAGGTGAAAGAAATTTCTTGTCTGAAACAGTTTATTGAGAAGATAAATAAAAGCCATCATAGAGAGATGTTCTCATTTGCCATCATAAAAATAACATACCTTCCTGTGTCTCTGTCCTCTCCGCCTTTGTTCCTCTATCAACAGAAGCATCTTTGCTCCTGTCAAGGCCACACCTTCAAATTTTGGACTGCATTTCATCATCGGTCAATTCTCGAGAATGCTGCTGTTTTAAACCCACCCTCCACCCTGCACTGTTGAATGATTCATCTCCACTGAATCATTGTTATCAGTGCTCAGACATGTTCTTGATGTTCAATATGTTTGTTTATTTGTTTTTATTTTTTAATGGCTCTTAACCATGTATCCTTTTCTTCTTCTGAGCTTCTTGTCTTCCACTCACTTCTTAGTAGAGTGTTTTATCTGTAGTTGGTGTGTGGATTTGCTCATCTCACATTCTCTCCTCAGCTCTCCAAACTCTGTATTCCTTATCAATCAATGCACGGAGAATAATTGCCAAGGTCATCAAGGACTTACTTTTTACTAAATAAAAAGGTAATTGCCCTTTCTTTTTTTCTAATTGAGTTCTCAGCAGCATCTGACACTCTCATCCAGTTACTTCTTGAAACTTTCTTCGCATAGCTTTGAGATACAACACTCTCTTGTTTTTCTTTCTAGCTCCTTGATCATTGTGGCTCCTCCATTTCCTTTTCATTTGTTTCTTTCAACTCCAAATGTTATAGTGTCACGCTTTCTAACTTGGCACCACTTCTCTTTTATTTATATTAATTCTTCCTACATGATTTGTTTTAAACTCAGGATTTTAAATACTGTGTAGTGAGGACTCCAAACTGCACACCCATTCCTGCCTTCCTCCACAGCTCCAGACTCTCTTCCACCTATTCCAAATGTTAACATCTCCAAATGGATGACTAGTTGGCACCTCAGATTCAATATGGTCAGAAAAGAACTAGGAATTGCTCTCTTTAACTGCACTCTGCTGCTTGTCCAGTCTTCTGCATCTCGATAAGTGTTTGTGCTCAGTTGTTAGAGCCTGAAATCTAACACTTTGTCTTCATTTCTTTTTACTCCTTACTCCCACACCATCCAGTCTTATTGAATCTCTCTTTAAAACATATCTCAGAACTATCTCTTTTTCTCCATCTTCACTAATAACCACTTTTTCCCAAGTCACCGTCATCTTTTGTCTGGGCTATTGTCATATATTCACAATTTGTCCCCTCACTGTCTCCTAAAATCTTCCCACGCAGCCAGTAAAGTGATCTGTTCAATCTGTTAATTAGTAAATGTTATTTCCTGACTAAAACCCTTCAAAAGCCTTCTGTCACCACACACAGATGACTCACTACTTATTAACAGAGCTGGACTCAGAGTGAATAAGAAAGACACATTTCTGTACCGTTTTACCATGCCATTCAAAATCACTCTTGGAATTTTACTCTCCATTTCTGGCTGTTTTTATGAGCTAATTCTATTGATTTTTCTTGTTACATTTATGTAGTGATTAGCAGCCTTAATCTCTGGTATTAGAAATACCAGATCAGGGAAATATCAAAATTCTTCAATCTATCAAACAATTTAAAGTATCTCCCTCTACAGCTTAGGCTGGGTCCAGATTTTTGCCATTATTGTAGGAAAGAGAAACATGCTTCGTAGCTTCTCTTTTTCTTTCTCCATCAACTCCCTGGCTCTATAATTTCTATTCCTTGATCCTTCAGAATCTGATATAGAGGAAAGAAGAATTTAGAAGAAATGGCAAAGTCTTACATGACTCATGCTGTTATATCTGTTGTCATATCCTTTTATAAATTAGAAGCCTAAAAGCGTGTTTCTGTGTTTGGGTTTTTGTTTGTTTTGTTTTGAGATCCATCATTCTATTGAGATCTCCAACTATGTCTTTTTCTGGTATGGATCATATTCCAACATTTGGCCACTTGTAACTTCACTCTCAGCGCTTCCCTCTGACACTATTTCCCATGTAAATTGTTTCTGATACCATCACATTACACTGATAGGCAGGCCTCTTTGGTGAGGTCCCATCACATACCTCCCATACCATGTTGAAGCCAAAAGACTTAAGAAAAACTCATTATTTATCAGAGTGTCTGCTTCCTGACGAATTCTTTCACTGCTTTGAGAGGATCTAGAGGTTGGTGATGAGGTAAGAGTTTCAAAATGGGTTTTTATCCACTCCTTTGTCAACTTTATTTTTGGTCAGGCACATCATTTGGTATCTTGTGGTACTTGCCTCCTATAGGTCCCAGTTTTTTAGGAAACATAAAATCACACACACACACACACACACACACACACACACACACATCAGAAATCATCTCCTTAATGGGTGACTGTGTTTTATCATTCTGGTCTTTTTCCCTTGTTCACATAGCTTGATGAGATTTGGCTTTTATCTAATTCTCCTACCACATCTTACAGTACCCTCTCCCTCACACCCATGCTCAAACAGCGCTGGCTTTATGTCAGAGCCTTAAACAAAAGCTTATTCTTACCTTAAGATGTTTTGTTTGTTATTCCTTCTTCCTGGAATAATCTTTCCCCTGATATTTGCATGGCTGCCTCCTTTTTGTTTAGTGCTTCTGTTAAATGCCCCTGTCTCACAGGAGCATACACCACCCTTCCTGTCTGTAGTAGCAACAAAGCCACTGTTACAACAAACCTACCACATTTCTGTAGAAAATTTCCTTCCCCACTCTCTCAGACAGCCTTTTCACTCTTATCCTTCTATCCACAAACACCTAACATTTCTTTCCTTTTCTCTTATTTTATGACTTGCTTCTTATTTTTCTGAGAAACCAGGAGCATTAGTAAGGAAACTACAGTATCTTCTTACCACAAAATCTTTCATCTTATTTGTTTTTGTATGCCAACTCTGCCTCTATTTACTATGGATGGACTCCCTCCCATATCCAGGTCCAACCCTGTTATTGTGAGATGATCTCATCCTTCAGAAACACTGTTTAATTGCCCCTCATGCCCTGCCCTCACTCACTTGCACCATCCTAATCAGCAAACATGCTGTAATGTCTCCTACCACAAATAAAACCGTCTGGTAGTCTCTTATTCCTCTCTAGACAACATCCCACTTCTCTCTCATTTATGGCAAGAGTCCTTGAGAAACGTATTTAATCTGGCTGTCTCCATTTTTTTTTTTAACCATGCAATTTTTGTTCAATTCCATCAAGTTTCATCCCTATCATCCAACTGAAACCATTTTTGTAATTGTTACCAATGATTTTAACTATGACAAAAACAATATTCAATTCTCATTTCTCCTACTGTGTTCAGTATTTCTAAGTACCATTTGCAAGCTTAAGACTGCATAATCTAGATATCAATCCATGACTGCATCCCAGAACTCCAGACTTCTATTACCAATTCCCAAGGTGATATTTCTGAATCAATGTCTAATCAACTTTCAAACTGTTTTGTGGGCCATAGCAGCTGGTTCCAGATTTGGAAATGGCAAGAATGTCCACAATATGTTCACACCATCAGTTTACTTAGCTTTCAAGTATACGAAGCAAAAATATACCTACAGAGTCAATAGCAGTCTCACGGTCAAGGATAGTTTCTGGCCCCTGCCATCCTTTGGGGCTTGGTAAGTAGGGGTGAGGAATGAGAGAAACTACTCACTCCATTCTTTGCCTATCTTTTATATTGTGTCTTCACCTGAGTACATACCAACTTTCATGACTTCCAGGACTGCTGCAACTCATCAGTCAGGAGTTTCATAACGCTAGTGCACACACACATACACTCACACCCATAACTGAAAACCAAATATAATCCTACCTATTTTCCCCCATACCTTCATTAATTATGCTAGTGAGTTTTATTGGCTCTTATCTGAAATATGTCTTAAATCTGTAAATCTGACCTTTTTTTCCCACTTCCAATGCCACCACTAAAATCTGTAGCACTTACCACAATCATTACCTTATAATCCTTAAATTCCTTCATTCTTTTTCCGCTTCTTCCTCCCCTACCTGTCTCTCATCAGTAATGTACAAGCCCCGTGGGAGCACAGACCTAGCCTGACTTGTTCAGTGCTAAATCCTCAATTCTTATAACATTGCCTATCATGCAATAGGTACAGTGTAACTATTAAACAAATAATTGATCATCTCCCTGCTCAGAATGACTGCAGGAAACACAGTAGTTATTGCCATTGATGAGTTCCATCATCAAATTAAAACTCATTGACATTTTTGATAGATACTTGGTTCTTCACGTGGTTTTAGTAGATCCCCTCATTATTCCTCATGCTCATCCTCAAGGCAGCTTTTTTACACAAGAGTTTGTCAACCTATAATTTTGTTGAGCACACAATCTTTATAATGTCTTTGCTCTTCTTATACTCTTCACCTGATAAAGATCCCTGGGCTTTCATTATATTTGTCTAGCACAAGACCTTTAAACGTATTGCACCAACAAAAGTCATTCCATGGAGTGAAAATATATTGAATAATATTTTGCCAGTACTATTCAGCTCACTTGTATTTTTGAGACAAAGTAACAATCATGGTTAATAAAAAGACATCAAGAAAGAACAAAAATAATATGGGTAAAGTATTTTATGGCTAATTTATACTATGAATCATCTTGTCTATTTAAATTAATGATTTATATTTCATATGCTCTCAGCCAGTTAAGTTCCCATAGCCAGGGATTTATGATTTACCCTAAGTGCTCCTAAAGACAATTATGAAAACAAGTTACTATATTAAGTTTAGTTATCCACTGAGATTCTGAATTATTTTATAAGAAATTATGACCAGCCTACTCATTTTAAAGTCCCCTTTGAGGGAAGATGGATGGTCCATAAAAACTCCCTATCAAGTGGGCATCTTACCCACGTGACCCAGGAATAGGAAACTGAAAACATCTAAGGACCACATTATAAAAGGGAATTGAAGCAGTATGCCATGAGATTGAGCCAGGTTTGAAGAGGTCTTAATGAGGTTATTCCAAACTGCAAATATGAAGGAATAGAGACTATGGGTAACTTGTTCTTTTGTATCTGCTCTATAACTAGAGTCTGCTCTCTAAAGAGATATGTCCCTTGGGAGTTCCCTGTTGGTCCAGTGGTTAGGACTTAGTGCTTTCACTGCCATGGCCCTGGGTTCAATCTCTGGTCAGGGAACTAATATCCCACAAGCTGCATGGCATGCCCCCCCCCCACCAAAAAACAACAACAAAAAAAGAGAGACATGTCCCTCTTGTCAACTCTCTATTTTTGTAGTCAAATATAAAATTGGACCTATATTTCCCACTGTTGCGTTCTATCCATCTCACAAGAATGTCTTCCCTTGATGGTCCTCTGTAATGCTGATTTTTATTTAATCTGCTCACAAATTCTACATATTTCAAATTATGCTTTTTCAAGGCAAAGGCTATGTGTTATAGGGCCAATTGTCAATTTCTTTCTTCCGTTTCTTTCTTTAGCTCCAAATTCACCCTTCAGTATACACTTTCTGATAATAAATGGAATCCCTTTAAGCATTTCTGCTAAACGTGAGCATGATATTACATTTTCTCATTAGAGAGCACTGGAGGTTTCACAGGAGGAGGGGTTTTTTCTGCAGTTTCTGGCTGCTGTGCTTGGGTCAGGACAATGGGCATAAGGACGTCTTGTGGAGTTCTGGCCCAGTCACACTCAGAGAACGCATGGCCCCTCAGTGACATTGCAGCCTCATCCCTAGCACCACCCAACCTGCGGGAGAATACTGAGCCCCTTTGCATGCTACCTGTTGTTGCCAATCTCCTTTTTCCCATCTGCACTTTAGAGAGTTGCTGCCTGCTGGCCCAATAAATATGGCCCAGTGCTGGCTTGGGCAAACAAGCCAACTTCTCTGCTATCTAGTTGGCTGAACTACACCTTCTCCAAGGAGGTCTGGACTCCAGCCTGGGGGAGGGGCCCTGCTTAACAATTTGTCCTTCCTTAGATACTCTTTATCATGTCTAGATATCTTGTAGAGTTTCCTTATATCTTATAGCTACTCTCTTACCACAGTTGAATTTTTTTTTTTAATTGGGAGATCGTTGCTTTACAATGTTGAGTTAGCTTCTGCTGTACAATGAAGTGAATCAGCTATACATATAAATATATTCCCTGCCCCCCTCCCACCCATCTAGGTCACCACAGAGCACCAAGCTGAGCTCCCTGCGCTATACAGCAGGTTCCCACCAGCTATCTGTTTTACACATGGTAGCGTATATATGTCAATCCCAATTCACCTCACCCCCCTTTCCCCCCTCCCCGCCATGTCCACACATCTGTTCTCTACATCTATGTCTCTATTCCTGCTCTGCATATAGGTTCATCTGTACCATTTTTCTAGATTCCACATATATGCGTTAATATATGATATTTGTTTTTCTCTTTCCAGTTTACTTCACTCTGTATGACAGACTCTAGGTCCATCCATGTCTTTACAAATGACCCAATTTTGTTCTTTTTTATGGCTGAGTAATATTCCATTGTATATGTGTACCACATCTTCTTTATCCATTCGTCTGTCAGTGGACATTTAGGTTGCTTCCATGTCCTGACTATTGCAAATAGTGCTACAATGAACACTGGTGTGCATGTGTCTTTTTGAATTATGGTTTTCTCTGGGAATATGTCCAGGAGTGGGATTGCTGGGTCATATGGTAATTCTATTTTTAGTTTTTTAAGGAACCTGTATACTGTTCTCCATAGTGGCTGTATCAATTTATATTCCCACCAACGATGCAAGAGGGTTCCCTTTTCTCCACACCCTCTCCAGCATTTCTTGTCTGTAGATTTTTTGATGATGCCCATTCTAACTGGTGTGAGGTGATACCTCATTGTAGTTTTGATCTGCCTTTTTCTAATAATTAGGGATGTTGAGCATCTTTCTGTGTGCCTACTGGCTATCTGTATGTCTTCTTTGGAGAAATGTCTATCTAGGTCTTCTGCCCATTTTTGGATTGGGTTGTTTGTTTTTTTGATATTGAGCTGCATGAGCTGTGTGTATATTTTGGAGATTAATCCCTTGTCAGTTGTTTCATTTGCAAATATTTTCTCCCATTCTGAGGGTTGTCTTTTCATCTTATTTATGGTTTCCTTTGCTGTGCAAAAGATTTTAAGTTTAATTAGGTATCATTTGTTTATTTTTATTTTCATTATTCTAGGAGGTGGGTCAAAAAAGAACTTGCTGTGATTTATGTCAAAGATGTTCTTCCTATGTTTTCCTCTAAGAGTTTTATAGTTTCTGGTCTTACATTTAGGTCTTTTATCCATTTTGAATTTATTTTTGTGTATGGTGTTAGGGAGTGTTCTAATTTCTTTCTTTTGGTATAGTTTGAAGTCAGGGAGCATGACACCTCTGGCTTTGTTCTTCTTTATTAAGATTACCTTGGCTATTCAGGGTCTTTTGTGTTTCTATACAAATTGTAGGATGATTTGTTCCAGATCCTTGCAAAAGGCCATTGTTATTTTGATAGGGATTGCATTGAATCTGTAGATGGCTTTGCGTAGTATGGACATTTTAACAATATTAATTCTTCCAATCCATGATATATCTTTCCATTTATTTTTGTCATTTTCAATTTCTTCTATCAATGTCTTATAGTTTTCAGAGTACAAGCCTTTCACCTTGTTGGTTAAAGAAAGCTAATTTTGAATCATGAATCCCTCTTGGTAATTCTTATTGAGTTTGTGGCCCAGAATTAGAAAGGTGTCAGCCATGGAGGCCAGTAAAATTTAAGAGTCTGTAGAGCACACAGGTGGTTTTTATTCTGGTTACTCTTGTGTCCTTTTCTTTGTGCAGAGTCTGAACACACTGTTTCCTGGGTTTGGAGTTGTTAACAAGAGACAGGGAAATGGGCCCCCAGCGTTAGGGAGTCTGGCACAATAGAGGTGGCTGAGTTTTTCCAGAGAAACTGAGGCATTGGAAATCAGTGGGAAGTTTGTGATGGGCAAAACTACCAACTTTGTGTCAAGTCTAGCAGTTATTTGGAGATTGCATTACCCCTGTTTGTAATGGTCTGAGATATCATTATCTTTCCAGGCCAGATCCAGGCAAAAGAAGTACAAAAGTATAATAAGGATCTTTGTGGTATAAGAATTAAGAAAAGGACTGTTAGAGAGGGAAAGAAGAATGAAAAGAAACATTCTTGATCTGACATCTTGGGAGGAAGCAGTCTACCTGATGCCCACTTCTTGTCTTCCAAGTCAATCTGATTTTCAGTTCTCCAGTTGGTATGCAGTTCATAGAGTCTAAAGGAGACCATTCTAAGTAGGAGATGTGGATCCAAGATTAAAGTCTCTGATGTTTGGCTGCCATCTAGGTAGTAAGGAGGACCTGGTTTAGTCCCTTCCAAGAAAATGCAAGGGCAGTCTATGTTCTTAGTGATTCCAAATCATAAAGGTAGAAGAAAATTAGAAATGTTAGTTTGCAGGGTTGTAGCCAGATATTTAAGGAAACTGGAAGAATTCAGGATCCAATCCAGTTATAGGTATATAACAAAATCTCAAAGACAATTAACAGATCTAGAATCCACATATACAAAGGTGCAAACATATTTTCTTCTCTCTACAGTTACCCCCATTTTTTAAACCAAAGGTAATTATAGTAAAACTAGTTTGTTTTTATTAATCTTGTCCTGATTATTTACAGCAAGGATAGTGATTGGTAATGTAAGCTCTTTCAAGACTGCTTTGCTGGAATTTTTCATAAAGAATCTCAGATTGAACTCTTAAAAGAATCTGAGGTCAGGAAACCAAGCCAAGGACTTACCATCAAATTTTACATTCAATACCTATAGTTAGGGTAAATTCCTCTTTTCTCAATGTCCCCCCAAACTATCCTGAGGTTCCTGAGCCTGACAGGAAGTGGCCTTCCTTACTCACCTGGTAATGCTGCCAGGAACCATGGAAGCAAGGTTCCAGGCCAATTTTTCCAGGCAGTTCCTTAAATCTTTCTGGTGTCTGAGCCTATGTACATGTCTCTCAAATATGATATTCCAAACAAAGCCTTGGTTATTTAGCCAATATTCCAATTGTGTGTTGTTATAAGGAGAACAAATTCTTATCGAACTTCTGCAAATCAGTAATTATATTGCCACAAAAATAATTCTCGAGACTTTCTGAATTCTGGAGGAATCAGATAGGGAGAAAAGTAAATGTTTCATCTTTGTTTACAAAGGTATACTTTACCAAGTTGCTGTAAGTCACAGATAGCTGTAGAGAAAAGGTTTCCTTAAATCTCGAGAAATAAAACATTAAGGAAACAGTAATGTTTCAAACAAAACGTCATATAAGAATGAGTATTCAAATAAAGGAGCATAGAGGGCAGCAGTAAGAGTTAAATCAGTCTTACAGGCTTTAATTTTAATTACCTTTTATATATTTAATTTTTTATTAGCTTCTTGCAATGAATCTTTCAATGAATTTTGGAATTTTGAGGACTTTTGGAGGCTTTTGCATGACAGTTAAAATATGTATCCAATTCAGTTTGATTGGGGAACCCTTGCTTTTGAATGTATTTCGTAGATGATCTTGTTTAATTGGAATGCTCCTCATAATGACCATTGTAATTCTAGATTATAATTCCCCTGAGGGCTGGCAGCAGTTTGGTAGGACCTTAGCCTCAAATGGAGTTTAACCCACATTTGTGTCCACCCAAATCTAGCTGCAAATGGGGTGCAACCCACATTTCTGTCTGTCCATATTTTGGGGCCCTCAACCTGACAGTTACCAAGCCAAGTTCTCAGGACACAGATTTTAGTAACATTTTTCCATTTTTGTAGATATCTATAACTTCTGGGACCACAGTTCTTAGACATAAAATAAGTAGGTGTGTCAGAATTTGTTGTGCTCGATTCCTTGGAACTTAAGAATTCCTTTTTTTTTTTAAGCAAAGCCTTGGGTTTCTCAGAGTCAAATTAATACTTAAGAGGATTGTGCCTCTTGGGGGATTGGGTGATATTTACAGTATATCTCATTGCATGGAAATTTTCTTGAGGTTAGCAGGTGACCTAGTGTCAATCTAACATGTTCTGTGACCAACATATCTTAATACAGGAATTTTAGAGTTAGATGGTAAGTGCTCTAACAGTTTTTAAGTTCTTGATCCATATGCCCATCAGTTTTGAGCTTTTGGCTTCTGAGATTCTCGTTAGCAATAGCCTTTACCTCACGTGTACATTAATGTTACCAAACCAAACTTGGGTCTGCTTGCCCATGTGTAGTAAAACCAATTTGCTGAAACCAGGTTGCGGTGAAGGAAAGTGCAGCATTTACTTCAGGAGACCAAGCAAGGAGTATGGGGAAGCTAGTGCTCAGAACACCCCAACTCCCAGATGGTTTTTAGTGAAGCATTTTTTTTTTTTTTGCGGTACGCGGGCCTCTCACCGCCGCGGCCCCTCCCGCCATGGAGCACAGGCTCCAGACGTGCAGGCCCAGCGTCCATGGCCCACGGGGCCAGCCGCCCCACGGCACGTGGGATCCTCCCAGACCGGGGCACGAACCCGCGTCCCCTGCAACGGCAGGCGGACTCTCAACAACTGCGCCACTAGGGAAGCCCTAGTGAAGCATTTTTAAAGGCAAGGTAGAGGAGGGGCCTCTCAGAGTTTGTGATCAGCTCATGCACAGTTATCTGATTGGTTGATGGTGAGGTAACAGGGCAGTATCACAGGGGTTAACATCCTCAATCCTTAGGCTCCAGTAGGTCTTGGGGCTACATGCTTATGATCATCTAGGAGTTAATTTCTTCCATTTGCTGGTGGTTTTAGCATCTGTAAAACAACTCAGGAAATGTGCATCAGATACTATGATCTAGGTTCTTCAGAAAGAAGCTAAAGCAGAAGATATGGGAGAGGGGGGCTGTCCCGGGAAGGCCCCCATAGCATCCTGCTTCATTACATTAATACATCAGCAGTAACCAAAGAGATGTTACAGAAAACTGGCCAAGGGAAGGGCTTGTGTGTACCATCAGCAATTCCCAATGTGGAACTGGGGACTAGAGAAAGGACTGATCTAGCAGACCTCAACAGTGAGGACTGTGGAACAGGGTTTCAATGAAATGGAGAACAGTGAACTGAACCACCAGCAGTTCCCAATGTGAAATCTGAGAACTGAACCAAAGGCTAGGGATCACAGTTAAATGGGGAACTACAAACTGAACCAAGGTCTAGGGACTCAGGTTCCAGATGGAACCATCTGTCAGCTCAAACTGACCTGGTAAGCCCTGGACAGGATAGTCAATTTGATTGGGAACTAGCTATAAAAATAGTGGAGCTCAGAACTAAAAGAAACTTACCTGTGGCCCTCAGAAACAGCACCTGTGTTTCTTGTCCCCAGAGTCATCAGAAATTTCCTTTGGATCTTTTCACTGCCACCAAATCTGTTAAAAAAACAAAATTCAAGTAAGTAAATTTCAAATATCTGATTGGCTTTATTCAGTGATTCATAAATCAGGAAGCATCTCATCTAGCAAATAGAAAGGAGCTCCTGAACCAGTGGAATTTGAAATTAAAAACAAAATACCTTTACACATTAACACCCCCAAAATGAAATACTTAGGTATAAATCTAACAAAATATGTCAAATTCTATATAAGGAAATCTACAAAGCTCTCAAAAAATATATCAAAGAACTAAATAAGTGGAGAAAGAGTCCATGTTTATGAATAGGAAGACAATATCTTTAAGATAACAGTTCTTCACAACTTGATCAATTGATTCAATGCAATCTCAGTCAAAATCCCATCAAGTTATTTAGTCTGCATCAACAAATTTATTCTAAATTTCATATAAGAGACAAAAGACACAGAATAGCCAACACAGTATTAAAGAAGAACAAAGTTGGAGGACTGACTCTACTTGACTTCAAGTCTTACTATAAAGCTACAGTGTGGAACACTTAAAACTGTGGAATTGGTGAAAGAATACATAAGTAAATCAGTGGAGCAGAGGAGAGAGACCAGAAATAGACCCACATGAATAAAGTCACCTGATTTTTGACAAAGAAGCAAAAGTAGTACAATGAAGCAAAGATAGTCTTTTCAATAAAATGGTGCTCAACAGCAGAACATCTACATGTAAAAAAGTGAATCGAGACACAGGCCTTGCAGTCCTCACAAAAATTAACCCCAAAATGGGTCATATACATATATATAAAATGTAAAACTGTAAAAATCCTAGAAGATAACAGGAAAAAAACTATATGACCTAGGGTTTGGTGATGACTTTTTAGATATAACTTACCAAAAGGCATCATCCATGAAAGAAAGAACTAATAAGCTGAATTTCATTAAAAATAAAAATTTGTGATTCTGTGCAATCCCTATCAAAATACCAAAGACATTTTTCACAGACCAGAACAAATACTTTACAAATTTGGATGGAAACAGAAAGACTCTGAACAGCCAAAGCAATCTTGAAAAAGAAGAACAAAGCTGGAGGTGTCATACTCTCTGATTTCAAACTATACTACAAAGCTACAGTAATTTAAACACTGTGGTACTGGCACAAAAACAGACACATAGATCAATGAAACAGAATAGAGAGCACAGAAATGAACCCAAACTTACATGGGCAATTGATCTACAACAAGGGAGGCAAAATTATACAATGGGGAAAAGACAGCCTTTTCAATAAGTGGTGTTGGGAAAACTGGACTGCTACATGCAAAAGAATCAGTGTGGACTACTCTCTTACACCATGAGCAAAAATAAATTCAAAATGGATTAAAGACTTAAATGTAAGACCTGAAAACATAAAGTTCCTAGGTAATATGCTCTTTGACAGTGGTCTTAGCAATACTTTTTTTTTGTATCTGTGTTCTCAGGCAAGAGCAACAAAAGCAAAAATAAACAAATGGGACTATATCCAACTAAAAAACTTTTATGCAGTGAAGGAAACCATCAAAAAAATGAAAAGGCAACTTACTAAAAGGGAGAAGACATTTGCAAACAATATATTCTATAAGAGGTTAAGATCCAAAATATATAAAGAACTCAAACAACTCAACATGAAAACACAAACAACCCAACTGAAAATGGGCAGAGGACCTGAATAGACATTTTTCCCAAGAAGACATACAGGTGACTAACAGACACATGAAAAATGCCTAACATCACTAATTATCAGGGAAATATAAATGTAAAGATTACAATGAGATACTACCTCATACCTGTCAAAATTGTTATCGTCAAAAGACAACAAATAACAAGTGTGGGCAAGGATGTGGAGAAAAGGGAATCTTCATGCATTGTTGGTGAAAATGTAAACTGGTGCAGCTATGATGGAAAACAGTATGAAGTTTCTTCCAAAAATTGAAAATAGAACTGTCATAGGATCCAGCAATTTCACTTCTGGGAATTAACCCAAAGAAAACAAAAACACTAATTTGAAAAGATATATGCAGATCAAAGTTTATTGTAGCATTATTTATAATAACCAAGATATGGAAGTGACCTAAGTGTCCATCAATAGACAATTAGATAAAGAAGGTGTGGTATATATATGAAATGAAATATTACTCTGCCATAAAAAAAAGAAATCTTGCCATTTGTGACAACATGGATGTTTCTAGAGGGTATTATGCTAAGTGAAAGAGAATAAAAAGAGAGGCCACAGACTGGAAGAAAATATTTGCAAAAGCTATATCTGATAACGGACTATTATCTGAAATACACATAAAACTATTAAAACTCAAAAATAAAACAATTGGATTAAAAAATGGACCAAAAAGTCTGCATAGATTCTCACCAAAGAGGATGTACAATAAGCAATAAACACATACAAATATGCTCCATCTCATATGTTATCAGGGAAATACAAATTAAAACAACAGTAGGATTCTATTACAAGCCTACTAGAAAGGCCCAAATCCCGAACACTGACAAATTCTGGCAAGGATGTGGAGCAACAGGAACTGATATATTGCTTGTGGAAAGGCAAAATGGTACAACCACTTTGAAAGTTTGACAGTTTCTTTAAAAACTACACCTACTCCTACATACAATCTAGCAGTTGTGCTCCTTGTTATTTACTCATAAGAGCTGAAAACTTATGTCCATATGAAAACCTACAGGTGAATGTTTATAGCAGCTTTCATCATAATTGCCAAAACCATCTGGAAGTAACCAAGATGTCCCTCAGTAGATGAATGGATAAACACACTGTGATACATCCAGACAATGAAATATTATTTGGCACTAAAAAGAAATGAGCTATCAAGCCATGAAAAATCATGAAGGAAGCTTAAATACATATTACTAAGTGAAAGAAGGCAGTTTGAAAAGGCTACAAACTGTTTGATTCCCAATACATGGCATCCTGGAAAAGGCAAAACTATGGAGACAGTAAAAAAAATCAGTGGTTGCCAAGGGTTGGGGGTAGGGAGAGATGAATAGATAAAGCACAGAGGATATTTAGGATGTGAAACTTTTCTGTATGATACTATATGGTGGATACACATCGTTATACATTTGTCCAAACCCATAGAAAGTATTGTACAATACCATAAGTGAACCCAAAGTGAAGTAAACTATGGATTTGGGGTGATAATGACATGTCAATGTAGGTTCATCAGTTGTAACAAAGGTACCACTCTGGTGGGGGATGTTGATAATGGGGGGAGACTATGTATCGGTGGGACAGAGGTATATGAGAACTCTCTGCATTTTCTGCTCAATTTTTCTATAAACCAAAAACTGCTCTAAAAAAAAAGTCTATTTAAAAAAACAAAAGAAAAACATGTTAAGTTCTAAAATGAAATTCATATGTTATCATGTGAGATAATTGAGGACACTTTTGGAGGAATTAAATTGTGTGGGCTAGTTGAAGTTTTCAAGTAAAAGTTTTAATTCTTTTTTTTTTCTAATACAAAATGAATTCATGCTGATTGTTAACAAATTTAAACACTTCATACAAAAATATAAAGAGCAGTTTATAAAGGCTGTTCTTAGCTTTTGCTAAATTACTCATCTCTTAAATTAAGTCTTAAATTAACTATGCACTGTTAAAACTTTCCTGTGCCTCCTTCCAGACCATCTCATATTCACTTATGAACATTGCATTATTTTTTATTAAAATGTATAATAAAAAACCAAGGACCTTGTTTTTCTTATTTGCCAATTTATAATCCCTGCACAGAGCACTGCTTAGCCCATAGTAATTCCTCAAGAAGTGTTTATTGAGTTAAAAATGAATATGTGTGTGTGTGTGTGTGTGTGTGTGTGTGTGTGTGTGTGTGTGTGTGTAGGTAGGTAGATAGATAGATGTGGGTGTATACAGAGAAAAAATACAATCATAGTTTATATATTTTAATGTAATGGGCTTGCTATCATCAAACAGTATGTTTGGTATGTTGGAATCTTCTTATTAATATATTAAGCTGTCTTCCTTGATCTAAATAGCTACCTGGAATCTAATTGTACCTTAATGTATTAAGCCTGTCTCCAAAAGATGGAGTTTTGGGTTGTCTATAATTATTCATTAATATGCACAATTGAATGTTCTTATATATGTATTTTTTGCATGGTTTTAGAATTGCTAGATCAAAGTGTACTTGAGTTTTGCATTTTGGTGAGTTTTGGACAAGTTCGACTCCAAGTTTGAAGCCAATGGTGTGGAAGGATTAGGGGCTATATTAAACTTAGATTTATAAAATTGGGTCCTTGTCAGAAAGTCAAGACAGTCTCTAAAATTCAACATTTGAATTCTTTATTACTTAGTGTAAAGTTTATTTTCTTTAATGTGATTTAGTAAATGGGAAAACTAATTCCAAGTTTTGCTAATTGGGGGCTATCACATCTTCTTGTGTTACTGAGTTCAATCTAATACTGCTCACCACACAATAGGCCAATAACTCAGGAGGCCAGTTGTTGGGGCAAGGAATATTGACTTTATTTGGAAAACCAGCAGACTGAGAAGATGATGGACTAGTGTCCCAAAGAGCTATCTTACCGGAGTTACAATTCAGGGTTCTTTTATACTAAAAGGGGGAGGGGGTGTGGTTAGTTGTTGCAGACTTCTTCCTGTCAGAATCCTTTGTTCTTGCAGCTGTCCCTGTAGGTTAACTCACGACGTTTATGTGACCTCCAACAAGATGAATGTTATTCTCTGTTCTAAAAATTTTTATCTCTATATGAATGGGAAAATGTTATACTTTTGAAGGTCAGAGCCTTGAGAATGAGCTATACTGTATATTTCATGCTATAGGCAACATTCTTAACTTGTAGTAAAAGCAAGAGAATACAAAGGTTAAAGTAAAAGAAACAGATCCAATATAGAGTCAGATTTGTTCTTCCCTATTAAACTTGCAGTGTTTAAAAATGACAAACTCTTACACCTCTTATTTGAAAAGTCAGTAACATATGCATTCAATCCCAGTGTCCTTTCTGTTCACACACTTCCTCATTCATTCACTTACTTGATAAGATAATAGTTATTGAGCTCCTCTTATTTGCTGATTATTTATATAGACCTAGGTGATCAAGACAGATACAGTCCCTGAACTTAGGGCCTTAATGGTCTTGTGGGAAGGTAGTATAAATAGCATTTATAATAATGCAACAATTGCTATATTTTGATTATGGGAAGCATACAGTGAGAACACAGATTGGCCCTTAATTACATCTCCAGTGACAAGGTAGCAGTCAAAACCTGCAAACTGACATCTGAAGAAGAAGTGAGACATGACCAGGTAAAGACTGGAAAGAATAGAGATCTAAGCAAAAGAAGAACAGTGTATAAAGTTCTTAGAGAATTTTCCCAAGGACCTAAAAAAAAAAAAAAAAAAGTGTCTAGAGCATGGAACAAAAGGGTGGGTTTTTTTTCTTCTGAAGCATGTTGCAAGTTTAAGCTTTCTTTTTGAAAAATAAGATATTCTCCTGCTACATCTTAGTATATTCCAGTTTTTACTGTAAAGTGAACTATTTATAGTTTTTTTCTTCCAGTATAGGTTTTTATGGAAAATTTTCCCTGAGTGGTACTTGAATTTCAAATAAATTTTTTTTCTGATGCTAGGACTCTTCTGGCAACTGTAACTTAAAAATATTATGTCCATCTGCATTTCTAGGTTTGAAGTAATTAACACTTGTTTATAATTTATAAGTTATGAATATATAACCTTACCTTTCAGTAAGATCCACAAGCTTCATAAAATAGCTGATAAAAATGTAGGAAACACATAATGATTGTTATCTAAATTTATAGACTGTTGAACTCATAGGGCTTGCAAAAATGTCATTAGCTCTCATGTTATACTTGAAGTAAAATGTCATTGTGTATTTGAAAACTCTCTATTTAATAAATCATTATATGCCAGAGATGAATTCATACTGTAAGGATATCAAGTACTAATGTGTTAGAATTTAAGTTTCTCTCTTACTCCAATTGAATTCTTTTTGTGAGACATCTGAATTAGCCAATATAGAACACACAAAGGAATTTACATTTTTTTCCTTAGTGTCGAACAGAATTAGATCGTCTGAAATTTGCAGCCAGACTCTTTAATCTTCTAACACATAATCCTGGCAGCTTTCTGTAACTCTTATTTTAGTTAGACTTTCAAGAGTGATTTCTATTTGACACATGTACAAGTTTTTGTTCCTAAGGTAATGATCTTCCCATAGAACACATAGCATTTCTAGTTTGAAGATCTTTCATAATTAAACTTTGAGGCTTTAGTGAATAATCTAGTACCTGACCATGCTAATTATATCAGCTGAAAATGTGATTTGATTTTTTGTAAAATGATACATATTGATGGACTCTCATTATTCCTCAAGAGGTGCATGCATGCAAAAGACAAAATAACAAACAAAACAAAAAGCTATAGCAGTTTTCACTTTTTTTCAAAAGTCTGAATGTGATGAAATGGCCAAAAAAAGTAACTTTGTGTACAGTAATTTGTACTTAGTGGAATTTTCAAATGTGTAGTTTTCACATACTCTATTATCGCATCCTATAATTTTCCTTAGTTTTGCTTTTACATAATTTAGGTTGAAGCCTTGTACTTAATATTCTGAAGTCCTTTCCATGCAAGAATGTAGTTGTACTATCTCACATCTGAAAGATACTTTATTTCATTTTGATTTTCATAGATTTTTTCCCCTAGTAATCATTCAGTGAATGTAAGTCACAGTATGAGACAAAATTTATGTCCAAATCATTTAAAGGAGATTGTCCTTTGAGGGTTAAACTTTGTGAAGTAGTTATTTTGTCAAAAATCATTCATGACCATGAAAAAAGAAATATAAAATTCATAGAACATTTTGATGCAATATGAAAATAATTCCATATTAAGCAAAATAATTGAAAATCTTTTGAAATACCTCACAGTTGGAACTACAAAGGTCACATACAAGCCACAAATCTCAACCTAATTCTTACTCTTTAAGCAAACAAAACTTTCTTTTCAGTATAAGCAGGGGTTTATCTCTGTGAGGATTTATAGGATCATGCCCCCTAAATTGATGTAATTTTTACTTCTCTTGTCAGCCAGAATTGAAACAAATTTTGTAAACAGCTAGGTCATTGTCATTATAAACTTATTTCCATATGGATAGTGTGTGCATATTTACAACCTCCCTGATTCAAAATTTTTGCACTTTAAAATTTTGAAAATTTGTGTGGACATAAAAATTGCAACGAAAAAGTAATGTCATGAATCCCTAATGGAATGTATTTACCGAACTTACACAAGAAGGGTAAGATAATTTACAGTGAAAGTAATCCTGGAAACAGAATTAAATTCATAATTTAATTTTCAAATTTCTTGTACTTGAGTACAAGGAATAGGATGGGACCATCCATCACCACTCTGTGTAGGCAACTCCATGGTGTCCAAATTTAGAACACCTAAAGAATGATTGACACAGAGTTGCATTTTCTTAAAAATAGTTGTAAATGTAGTAGAGTATGTGAATTTGTAAAAGAACTCAGAGTATATTTCTTTATTACAGATATAGTATTTATTTCCTGTGGCTACTGTAACAACTTACTACAGACTTGATGACTTAAAAGAACAGAAATTCATTCTCTCACTGTTAATGGAAGACAGAAGTCCAAAATCTGTATCACACAGCCTGTAATCAGGATAACAGTTGGGCTGTGCTCCCTCTGGAGGTTCTAGGGGAAAATTTCTTCCTTGTCCTCTCCAGCTCTGGTGGCCACTGCCATTACTTGGTTTGGAGGCACATAATTCTAATCTCTGCCCCTGTGATCATATTTCCTTCTGTCTGTGTCAAATCTCCTTCTGCTTCCCTCTTATAAAGACACCCTTATTATCAGGACCCACCCAGATAATCCAGAGTAATCTCCCAATTTCAAGATCCTTAATTTAATGATATTGGCGAAGACCCTTTTTCCCTTTAAGGTAAAATTTACAGGTTCTAGTGATTAGGAGCTGATGTCTTAGGGTGGCCATTATTCAGCCAACTACAGTCGTGGATAATGATAGATCCTTATGATGGTTGGCTCAGAAATGTTCACTGAACTAGTTTTTCATGGATTTTAAAATGTGTTAATTGTTAATCTTTCAATTTCTTGGGAAATCCTTGGCATTTTTGTCAGTATTGAAGACCAGGGTGATCTAGAAGAAGAAGCCTGCTCAAATATTTATGACCCCTGACTATCTCACCCAGAAATAAGCCCCACCCTCTTCCAAGACAGGTAATACCAGCTAACAGAGCAGGAGAGACCAAAGTCTGTGAAACACAAAGTTTATTTATTTTGACTCCAGGAAAAGCCAATGGGAGAAATGTAGTACTGGAAGATCCCAGTCTGCAGACTCAAAACCATTTTTCTTATTTACAGGCCAAATTCTTTAGATTTTCTGCTAACATTTTTTCCTCAACTTTCCACTCTCTTTATTAAAGTAATATAATAATATTTTTATTTCCTATAACAAACTTGATAGGAAACAAAGGATAAAATATTAACAGAACAAAGGGGAAATGTGTAGTCTGATCCAATAAATAAGCTATTAAAAATAATTGAATCCTGATCCCCAAATTTTAGTAGTAACATTTAAATGTAAAGGAACAATTTTGCAGTGTACTGAAGGCAATTGTTTAAATTACAGCAGGAGAAAATGATAAAACAGTGAATTTGGGAGAAAATACTTCATTAAATGATTTTGTCACCATGCTTTACATTTTACTTCCAATGGTTAAAAAGAAACAAACAACAAACCAAAAACAACCCTTGCCATTATATTCATTATCTGAAAAAACGTCTGACTTTAAACATACAGAAGCTTTATTGAAGAGTGATGATAAGGGAAATAAAGGAAAGGATGCTATGAAGAAATGATTGTTCTGCCTTAAAGCAAGTTTAAAAATTTATAACATATGCTTCACTGAAACATTTGTAAATCTCTAAAAGCAAACTGAGCTTTTTTAACAAATAAACCTCACTTTCCAAGATAAAATATACTGAAAACCAATTAATTTGTGTTAAAATTTAAAGCTAATGATAAAACCAGTGTGTGGTATTTGAGGCATTGTGTATCTTTTTGTGGCAGTTAGGATTGTAATCCAGACTCACTGAGTTATACTTATAATTGCATTAAGAATTATTCCATACAAATTAAGATGCCAATTTTATCACTTGCTTTTAAATAGTCTGAGAAGGAAGTATTTTAATGTATGTCTATTTTCTTGGTGTACCTCAATAATGTCCACTATGGCAGTATGTGACTTAGTTCCCATGGTGTATTGAAATGAGGCAATGATTTAGATATAGGCATATTTAGGTTTATGTCTTGGATTCATCCCAAGTAACTGGGGAGATATTACTTAGTTCCTATTCCTTATGGTTCATTGCTTCCTCATTTATTTAGTAAGGTGAGGAAATTAGCATACATTTGCAGTTAGTGGAAAATCCAACTCAAAGTTATTTAGGCAATAACAAAATTCATAACCTCACATTAAAAAAAAAATTCCAAGTTGTGATGGCTCCAGAATTGGTAAACTCAGTGGCTCAAAGACATATTCTATTACCCACATTGTTCAAATTCTTCTGCTTTGCTATCTCTGAAGTTTTGACTTTGTTTTTAAAACAATTCTTGGTTCAAGTTGGCTATAGTTACTTCAGGGCATATGACCAGACAATATCCAAAGGAAAAAAGAGACTGTCACTTTCAATATCTATCTATCTATCTATCTACCTATCTTCTCTCCCTCCTTTACCCATTTCGAAAAGCATCCTAGCAGACCCTGATTTAAGTCTTGTTGCCCGGTATTTGGTAACATAATGTTTGCTAAACATCTCTGATAAAGTGAATGAAATTACCACAGTTGGTTTAAATTAATCATCTATGGTGGTTTGGAGGTTAAGAATTAACAAAATTGTTTCCAAAAAAATGGCCATCACATTGATTAGTAATTCTTACAAAACATCTAAGAAAACAAAGTACACAACAAATATTATTATTAAAATTTCAGTTGTATGTAAGAACTGCAAGAAAATTTGAATTATTCATTATTAATTTTCATGGCAAATGAAAAATTAACTGGTGGTCTTTTGAAAAACTAGCTCATTGTTATTTTACCTCACATTCCTCCCCAATACGGAACTCTCATCAGCAACAGTCTTTCCGAGTAGGAAGGCAAGAAGCACATGAAAAGCTGCTCAACATCACTGATTATTAGAGAAATGCAAATCAAAACTACAATGAGGTATCACCTCACACCAGTTAGAATGGGCATCATCAGAAAATCTACAAGCAAGAAATGCTGGAGAGGGTGTGGAGAAAAGGGAACCCTCTTGCATTGTTGGTGGGAATGTATGGAGGTTCCTTAAAAAACTAAAAATAGAATTACCATATGACCCAGCAATCCCACTCCTGGACATATTCCCAGAGAAAACCATAATTCAAAAAGGCATATGCACCCCAGTGTTCATTGTAACAGTATTTGCAATAGCCAGGACATGGAAGCAACCTAAATGTCCTCTGACAGATGAATGGATAAAGAAGGTGTGGTACATATACACAATGGAATATTACTCAGCCATAAAAAAGGAATGAAATTGGGTCATTTGTAGAGATGTGGATGGACCTAGAGACTGTCATACAAAGTGAAGTAAGCCAGAAAGAGAAAAACAAATATCGTATATTAACGCATATATGTGGAATCTAGAAAAATGGTACAGATGAACTGGTTTGCAAGGCAGAAATAGAAACACAGATGTAGAGAACAAACATATGAACACCAAGGGGGGGAAGTGATGGGGGAGGATGGTGGTGGTGGGATGAATTGGGAGATTGGGATTGACATATATACACTAATATGTATAAAATAGATAACTAATGAGAACCTGTTGTTTAAAAAAATTTTTTTTTAATTTAAAAAAACCTGTTTGACATCTCTGGTTCATAGTGTTTTCATGCCCCAGCGACTAGAAAACCAACGTAACTGGCTGTGATTTTACAGAGCTTTTGGTTTAGAAATTTTTATCGCAAATTACACATAAAATTCATTGCATTATGCCAAGCCTTGTCCAGTTTTTCACCTGTGGTTATCAAGATAAAATAATTAAGAAATATATATATCAGATATCAAGAGTAAAGTATTTTTTAGTTTACATTCTTCATACTACATCACTGCTGTGCATATTTATAATCATATTGTTCGGTTTATGTGAAAAATTAGCTCATGCCTACAATTCCATTAGGTAGAGAATTCTAATATGGGCAAGAAAGTGTCAGTCCTACCTACCTGTGGGACTAAAGACATTTCTTACCAATTTCTTGACAAATGATTTTTGGATTAATGTCCCCTCATAGCTGATGTTGATATTGCTTTTTTTTTAATAGTGTATTTTAAGATATTTATATTAGGATAGCTTTTTTGCCTGCCGTACTCTGCTGAAAACCATCCTGATTTAAATAAAAATGAGCAGATAACTAGAAGTAAGTTCTAAAATATCACTATCTGATTTTATTTTATATACCTCACTTTTTTTATTTTGGTAAAATGACTTCTTAAAATGGATGGAGAGGAGGAGAGGAGAAAATCTTTAGCTGAAGTACAGGAAAATGAAAAGCTAATTCTACAGCATTGCTGTTTTCTCAGCAAATTATAGCATTACCATGCTCATTCTGCATTTATATGAATAAACATAAAATGTATAAAAATACTCAAGGGAAAAAATAAATTACTTTTAGCGTACGATAACAACTCTCATATTGGTTCCTATTTTATTTGACCAGTATAGCAGTTGAAAAACCCAGTGGGAAGAACTATATATATTAAACTACCTTCCAAATAAAAGATGTGCAGCTTTTTAAATCTCTTGCCTCAGAGAAATCATTTCTTTCCATATTATGTGAAATAAAATAATCTGTGAGCATAGCTCCTTATACTGGTCCATGAGTAGAATCCAAAAATTATATATATTTTGTGAATTGTACTTATTGACATATTTTCATATTTATTTGCTTCAAAGGAGCAAAAGATAGACTGACAACCTGCCTTTCAGTATTAACAATGGAAGCCAGAAAACAGTGGAATGCTATTTTTAGTGTGCTGAAAGAAAATAACCAACAGTGAAGAATACCTTTTCCACAACTTTTCTAAAATTAGGGTTAAACAAAAATATTTTCAGAATGAAATCATTTGCCACAAGCAGAATCTCACTAAAGAAATTCTAAAGCTCATGATTGTGATATAAAGCCATCCATTTAGCTGTGAGATGCCAGAAGGAAAGAAGAGCAAAGAAAGTTGTAAATATGAGATTTATGTAAGTAAATACTGACTTCATAAAATATTAATTATAATAATCATATAGAGTTGGGTTGAAATAAGTGAGGCAATGTTAAAATCACAATAATGTATAAGCCTGACAATTCATAAATGTATATATAATGTTAAATATTCTCAATCACTTGTATTATGTAGGAAGAAGAAAAAACTATTTCATAACTTTAAATTCATATAAATTAAAAATGCAAATTATAATTTCTTGGATAATCTCAGAAACATTTTTTTTTTCTGTTCAGTATCACAGAACAGGACAGATGACATCTTTAGATTCCTTTTCCATTTTCCAGATTCCCTCATCAGCTAATTTCTGCTGGGTTCAGCCACTAGAAGGTACTAACAGGAGCTTAAGGACAGGAAGATGAGGGAAGCCTTGGTATTTATCTGTCTCTCTGACCCAGGCAATATATTTGGAAACAGCTGAGTCTCCTCCATGCTGTCAAATCTTATCCGAGTGACCCAACATGGTTCCTGCTTCTGCTGGATAACCCTAGCACCTGGGCTCCAGCAACACTGCCTTCAATGTTTGCATTCGTATCCTAGATGTGCCAAATTCTGGTTTGCCATACTTGCCACACTTTGGCCATCATTTGGGTAACCAATTTTCTAACTTAATTTTACCTTTAGAAAAATACAAAGATTGATTTCTATATCCAAGTTGAATTCAAACCTACAGAATTAAGACAGAATGATAAAAAAAATTAATTGGCATTTCAGTCCAATTAGATAATTTCAGTCCAATTAGATAAATAGTTCTATCTAATATAATTTATATAGTTAAAAATTCTATATAATTTTGTAAATTCTAGATAAAATGCTTAACAGAAAAACTATATAATGGTATGGTAGAGTGTCTAAAAATAGGCAGAGACTGAAGGACATTTTACCTTTGAAAGAATGAAAGCTCACAAGGTAAGGTTTACCTCTGTATGGCTTTTTCCTGAGTGCACCTCAGAGTCTGAACAACATGGGTCAGGCAGTACTCAAAGAGAGAGCCACAGTCCTTTGGCTTGAAGTGTGAGAGTTTAGGGCTGTGGAATCAGCTGGAAATTAAGGAAGGAAATCCTGCAAAGGATTTCCAGCAGGGGGCCCCCTCGTCCCCCCAAAAAATCTTTGTTTATACTCCTTTCAAACCCTTGGTTGAACACTGAGTTGCATATGTGTCAGGCAGACACCAATGCACCCAGAAGAAAGGGACAGATGGAAAGCTGAGAGGACAGAGCAGAGATTTCAGCTGTTGAATGTGAAGGTGAAATAGAGCTTGACTTTTTTTTTTAAATTTTTATTGGAGTATAGTTGCTTTACAATATTGTGTTAGTTTCCATTGTACAGCAAAGTGAATCAGTTGTATGTATACATACATCCACTCTTTTTTAGATTTCCTTCCCATTTAGGTCACCACAGATCACTGAGTAGGGTCCCCTGTGCTAAGCAGTAGGTTCTCATTAGTTATCTGTTTTATACATAGTAGTTTTGATTTTACGCTTTCTTAGAGTGTGTTCGTGTAATGCTGGGTTGTTTACCAAGTCCATATAACTTATTTGGCTCAAAAGTCAAGCTCTCATTAGTTACCTATTTTATACTCAAACCTCCACAGGATCTAAGTGATCAGCCAATAATTTAGCTGTTTGTTATGTCGAGTCAACACTAGTAATGAATGATACTATACTCCAAGGTCTCTATAATGTGCAGTCCACAGTATTCCATATACCATTTAAAAATTACTAGATTTAGGCAAGAGCTATAGATTATAATGAATGGGACTTTTGCAGCAGCGCTTGATGTAAGTATTCCTCCTTTGGCATTCAGGACATGGAACTCTGAAGAGCCAAGATCTGTAGGGTCACCTATACTTCTCCCCCTTGGTTTGCAGCCCCATGTATTTTTCCTATTGGAATATAGTACCATAGAAGGTTCTTTGGCTCAATGTGTATATTGCTTCCTGGGGATGATATCCCATCTGAGCTGGTGCTTCAACTTTATCTTCAATAGGCTGTTTCAGTGCTTTATTAGGACAGCAGGTTTTGGGTGAAATGACAGAGTATCCTATGCTCATTGGCTCATTCATACCTCCTTCATACTCCTATTATGGGTCCCTTGGTTGGATGTGAGGTACATGATATGTGATATTCCATACCACTGAGCAAACATTTCTTAAGTTTGTAGAGAGTGGGCTGGCTGAGGCTTTGTAGACAAAAAAGGCAAACTCATACTATCTCCTAGAGAACAAATTTCTAGTCTTTCCTTATGTCCAATTTCATGTCTTTACTCCAAACCTCTTCCTTTTGATCTTCTGAACTTTTCTTTCTAGGTCCCTGACCACCTGCCAAGCCATTCGCTATTGCACAGGATTCCATATATAATCTAAACTCAGGACATTTTCCCTTCCACATCTAGTAGATAGCCATTGGAAGGGTACATTTGTCAGTTTGTTTAGTTGATAGTGTAGAGCCATATGATTAATGTATTGATAGGTTTACCTGTTTTTCATTTTTATCCTAAGTATTATGAAGTCACAGACATTTTAGTGATTGACTTGACAGGAAGAAAAATGCCAACAGATAAATTTGGTAGTTCCTCTTTTCCTGTGGTTAAGAATTATGAGTTCCCTTCTCAAAGAAAGGATTGATCTGATTGTTGTTATTACATAAATTACATTCCTTTTTAGTTTCAGAACTGGGAAAAAAAACCTTTTCCACATTGAGATTTAAGTAAGCACTCTTATCTCAAAATGAATTGAGATGGAAAGTAATTATAGATTTCATTTTGTCCATGGATGGTTTTTCATGGGTACAAGAACCATATGACATTTGCCTAATTAATAAATTGTAAAATTCAGAAAATATGTAGAAACGTATCAGTCAAGGGGACAAGTTAAACAGAAGGACACAGGAACCCAGAGCAGCCATCAGCAGCATAATGATGTGTGAGACCTGCAGACAATATTAAAGGGGCCAGTGTAGCCACTTAATGAGGCTGCCAAGGGACCAGCTGCTGCTGTGGGGAACTGAGGTTCACAGCTTGGCATCTGGGTCAGTGTTTGCCTTATGAACGGGAAAATGAGGATTTTAGTGTGGTAGGGCAAATGGCACCTTTCCATCACTGCACAATCACTTTTAAAAGATGATATTTTAAAAGGCTGGTTGCCATCCCTGTGAGGAGAGGTACTAAGAAAATGATGTCAGTGCTTCAGAATATTTCTATAGATGAAAACTCAATTAATTAAAATATTTTTATTAATGGTATTATTTATTTATTTATTTTTGGCTGTGTTGGGTCTTAGTCTCTGTGCGAGGGCTTTCTCTAGTTGTGGCAAGCAGGGGCCACTCTTCATCGAGGTGCGCGGGCCTCTCACTGTCACGGCCTCTCTTGTTGCGGAGCACAAGCTCCAGACGCGCAGGTTCAGTAGTTGTGACTCACGGGCCTAGTTGCTCTGCGGCATGTGGGATCTTCCCAGACCAGGGCTCGAACCCGTGTCCCCTGCATTGGCAGGCAGATTCTCAATCTCTGCGCCACCAGAGAAGCCCTAATGGTATTTCTTAAAGCCCTCAATATTTGTTTTAGTCCATAGTGTGTGTGTGTGTGTGTGTTTAAGGAGATGAGAAGTTAAAATCCTTTCATAACAATAAAGCAAATTTCTAGATACTGTGAAGTTAGCTATCATCACGGTCACTATCAAATATAATCTAATTGTAATGTTGTCCTCAGTTCAGAAGCCAGACAGGGGCTTCCCTGGTGGCGCAAAGGTTAAGAAAGCCCATGCACAGCAATGAAGACCCAACGCAGCCAAAAAAAAAAAAAAGCCATACATATTTCCTACTTTTTGCACAAGGAAATCCAAATTAGAGTAGAAATCATAAATCTTGGAGTGTTTTTCTGATTCAGTGTCTCATACCAATTATTCAACCTCCTTGAGGCTTAATTTCTTATTTCTTAAAAATGGGATAAAAAGTTCTTCCTACTTAATAAACATCCATAAGGTGTTTAGGAAAGTGCTTGTATAGCATTTACCTAATACAAAGGAAATTGTTCATATTTAATTCTCACAATTAGCTTAGGATGTAGGCAGATCAATATGTGTTCACCATTTTACAGGTCTAAGACTAGAAAGCTTATTTGTCTTGCTTAGTATTATATAGTGTTTATGACGTGGAACACAAACTGGAACCTAGGATTTGTCATTGTCCAGTACTTTTCCCACTGGTTCATGGTTTCTATAAACTTAGAAATTACTAGATAATGGAAAATATTATCATTTTTGTTAATTATTCAAACAATTAATATCCTGTTTATTCTATATAATATTTTTTAAAAGCAAATTCTATGAAGATTGATCATTAGCAAGATCAGTAACTCTGTGGGTATGGAATAGACAATATTCTCAACTAGAGAACTGACCAGATAGAAGGACAATTGATTCTGAAAGTGAATTGTGTGGTCAAATTCAGGGAGGTCACTTCAAATAAGGGAAACAAGATGCAAGAGAACTATGAGTAGTTAAGGGGACACATCCGTGGATCAAGCACCTGGAGTCAGAATCCAAGACTGTGCAGTACATATAATATTTATCAGCATTCCAGGCAGGAGCTGGCCAAAAGGAGTGTTAAACTATACACATACTTGAAATAAAGACTCCCCCATTCAAAGCTAGAACAATTTCAGCAGTGTATTTACATAAAAATCATTTACTTTTTCTCTTTTTATGAAAACCAAGCAAAAAATTGACCATGCCTTTTGTGAAACACATTTGTGAAATCTGCGTGAGAAGCTCTATCATGTTTTTTACTTCTGACAAGCCACCTGCATATTTCTGTAGTTATATGTAGAAATAGTGCCATAGAACATGAGTCACTCATTTGAGTGCTAAACAAGTCATATCCAATATGTGTTTCCTGGAAACAAAAATCCAAACTGTTTTCATTTGAAATGTGGTGAAAATAATCTGAAATATCACAATGCAGAACTTGTATATTCTGGTAGTGAAAATAGATCAAGAGATTTTGTCAGATCATATTCCAAATCAGAATATGAATTTAATGTGTCCATTTCTAAATAAGTGAAAGAAAAATATTAAGCATAAATGTTAGAAAGGAAAAGTAAATTGGATTAAGCTCTCTTTCATTTTCAGCAGTTCCATTTCTGGAAATCAATTATACAGACATTAAAATGCATATATGCCAAGATATGTGAAGTTTATTACTGCAACACTATAAATAATAGAGAAAAATCACATGCAGTGCAATGTTAAACTAAATTATATGTGTGTGTAGAGTAAATATATATTTACTTCTGTGGGTCATGTATCTCACTGTTATACCCCATAAACGTCACTCTGAAGTACTGTTATTATATGGAAAGCAAGCACATGGGATAGGGAGACAACAAGTTTTTTAACCTAGTGACTTGTTGAGTCCCAAAGAGTATAGGACCACAACATTTAGGACCCAGTGGTAAGCTCAGGTGTCTGATTTCCTTCCTCATGTAGACTGTAAGTCTGTCTTCCTGCTCACTGATCTCAACCATGATCATCTCAGGCATTATAATAAATGTTCCAAGAACTATAGGAAAAGGGTTATGAGCCTCAATCTAGTTCTCTCTCAGGTATCTACCTGATTCCAAATTTTGTAATTTAAAATTGATATAAATTTTCCTTACCTCTTCACAGTAGAAGGTACCTGGAGGAGCCAGCCAAAGTTGGGTCAAAAACTTGCCTTGTTATAGACACATAAAATGAAACATTATTGGCAAATATGTTGATTGACATTCTGCTCCCAAAAGTTATAGGAACATACCTTTTTCTTATTGTTGAGCTTGAAGAATAATAGTCCATCAGAAATATGAGAGGTACCCTATTGTTAGAAAAGAGTATCCCACTTTTTTATAGCAAGTTCCCAATAAGCATGCTAAAACTGCTGTTTTATGGAAAATATGATTTGTATTATTTAGAACTATGATCAAGTAAGTCAGTATTATTTATTTTTTCCTTCTAAGTGACAGTGATGCATTATACTGATGGGCAAAAGAGGTATGTGAAAAAGAGAAGGTTGAACTAATATGTAATCTATAGATATAAAGGAAGTTATTTTAATCTCAGCTTAACTATGCATCATGATTTAATTAATATAAACTTTTTATATTCACTCTGCATTTTACATCTGTTATTGAACCATTTAAAGTGTTGATAGACTCTGGAGTAGAAGAGATACCATTCAAAACCCATTATCCCATATACTGTTAAGCATATGTTATTTCCAAATGACATAAGCTCACTTAGAAGGAAAAAAAAATCCATTTTGATTAGATCAGCATTTAATATTAGACCTTTGTATCACTTAGAAAAAAATGAACGTCACTGAACTTTGTGTCAAAACCCTTACTATCAATGAAACATGAAGAAACAAAGATTTATTTAAAAAAATTACTGTGTATTATTGATATACACAAATTTTGGAGAAAGAATCTATTCAGCGATATAGTCATTTTTACTAGGATTTGATATAGATGTCTTTTTAGAAAATTGTTTCTTAATAGGAGGCATGTTTACAACAGATGAAAAGTAAGTTTCATTCATTAAATCAATAATGATAAATATCCTCATTTGCTCATTGAAAGTACATAATCAGATTAATGCTATAAATTAATTAGTTTACAAAATTAGGAGTTTGTGGTGATGTCAAATTAATGTAAGTAAATAAATGAATGAATGGGAAGAACTAATCAGTTTCAACGTGAGATGTTGCCTGAGAGACATAGAACAATTTCAGTTCTACAGAGAATATCTCAAACTGGTGCCAAACAACATGTTCTGTCTTTGATTATATTATATGTAAAAGATAACACATATTTGAATTTTTGGAATAAAACATTTTTTGGGTAAATTAGTTAAAAATTGTTCATTTTCCCCACAAAACTGCAGATTTGATATAGGGAAAATACCAAAAAGTAAAAGAAAAATCAGGGAAAAAGGTAAAACTTGATATAATTCCCACAGGTTAAAATGCATGGTTGAGCTAACAGGAGACTAAGATAAATCTTTACAAACTAGAAACAATGGAAAAACATGAATCCAGAGAGCTAGAATGCCTCTAGATGTGGCCAGAGGGCATCTGTCAACCCCTGGTGGCTTGGAGTTTGTGATTTTATTAATGTGCTTTGCAAGAAGCTATTTGATGAAGCTGGAGTTTATGGAAGGCAACACATTCTTTAGAAAAAATCTAGAATAAAACACACTTAGAGAAGATATTTAGATTCTTGCCTGCTACAGCCTTGAAGCAGAAGTGTGTGTGGGAGGGGGTCATGAAAACTCTGCCTGAGAATTCTTACCACAATGCTGCCTTCCATAGAGGAGAGGCTGAATTACCATCTATGTGGTTCAAAAAGACTCAGTTTAAAAATTTAAGCTAAAGTGTTCCAGGAATTTTAGTACCCCTCACCACCTGGTGAAAGGGCAGGGAAAAGCTCTTGGGTGAATTATTTTTAAATATGACATCAAATAATTCCCATAATACAGTTACAAGAGATATGGACCCACTTTTTAGAAAATGGAGATACAGATCAACATGAATAAGAATTTTTTTTAAAGCCACAGCAAAGAATGTTGAATTTGTATGCATTACACAGAGAATATAAAAGGAATGTGTTTAATACATTTATACAAGCAAAAGAAGGAATTGAATATTTGGATCAGAGGCAAGACACTATAAAAAACTGACCACAGGGGCTTCCCTGGTGGCGCAGTGGTTGAGAATCTGCCTGCGAACACAGGGGACGCGGGTTCGAGCCCTTGTCTGGGAGGATCCCACATGCCGCGGAGCAATTTGGCCCGTGAGCCACAACTGCTGAGCCTGCGCGTCTGGAGCCTGTGCTCCGCAACGGGAGAGGCCGCGATGGTGAGAGGCCTGCGCACCGCGGTGAAGAGTGGCCCCCGCCCGCAGCAACTAGAGAAAGCCCTCACACAGAAACGAAGACCCAACAGAGCCAAAATAAAAAAAAAAAAAAAAAAAAAAAAAAAAATGACCACAATTTACCATTTATAAAAATACTAACTAAAGTAAAAAATAAATATAAAAATTTAATAAATGGGCCAGCCAATTAGAAAATTGAGAAAGAAAAGACGCAGAATGGAGCGGAGAGAATGAATGGAGAGCCATGTCAAGTGACTATTTGAAAAAAAAAAAAAAAAAAGGCATTCACATAGAACAGAACTAGAAGTCCCTAAAGCTGAAGTGTGAACATATAAACATAGGAGACACACTGACATTTTTGAAGCCATGTACTGAATTGCTTGAAAGTAATTTACATTTAATATGATTAATAAGAGAAAATGCAGATTAATTTATGTGAAATAAGAGCAACCATTTAGAATTAAAGTTATGAATACTATATATAACTCTCTATATATTCATCCACCCTATAAACTGTGAAGGTCATACTATTTGCCAGATGCCTAGATGCCTAGGAAAAATAATGAGGCAAATTTTTCCTGGTACATGCCTTCATGAAATTTGCAATCTCAAACTTTATTATATTTGGCTCAGTTTCAAGAGATATAACAAAAACACATAATAAGAGATATAACAAAAACATATATAACAAAACATAAATGACATGGCATGCCTATTGATGGTCACATGGTATAATACAGCATTTCTCAAAACATGGTTCAATTCTTACTGAGAATCAATATTTATGTCCCCTGCCCAGACTATGAGTTAGAACTCCTGAGTAACCAGGCTAATCTCCATTTTAATAAGCTTCATAGGTGATTTTTATGTACATCAGTGTTTGAGGACAACTGCACTATAATAAACAACATTTGGATCAGGAATTGGGTTGAAATGCCAATGTCTTTATTCCTGACTATGTGACCTCTAGTAAAAACCTAACAACTTTGGATCTCAGTTTAACATCTAAAAAGTGGGTAATATAGTACTTTCCTTAATTGTTTCACAGCATTATTGTGAACACAGAATCATTATGAATAAATTATAGACTGCTTATCAAAGTATAAAGTTGAAAGAAGTATGAAAATTTATGGTATTATTTGCATACAGGACAAATCCATTTTAAAGTTTTTGTTTATGGCTATATGAATCTGCAAGTATATATTGCAGATAATATCAAGAAGCCTACATATAAAAACATATAATTAGAGAGGGTCTTTTAACAGCAGATGTGATTAACATTTGGGTCCTAATCTAGTATAAATCTATCATTGAAATTTAAGCTGTTAAAATTGTTTTGAAATGGGATAATTCCCTCATTTGGTTCATATCATGTCCCAAGAAATAAATAAGTGGGTTTAAACTTCCTACTCACCTATGTTAAAATAGGAGGCAGACACACCTGGATTTTATAAACATAAATATGGGACAGGCTTCAGGGAAATATGCTCAACAATGAGTATATTTTTTGCAGGAAAGTACTTGATGAGTTTTGAAATAAGCAAATGAGAATTGTAATAATAACCCATTTTGAAATCTGTCCAGATTAAGGATGTCACTTTTCTCTGGACTAGATCATTCCTTTGTTTTTGTTATTGTAGTGAACAAGAATTTTAGGACAATAACTGTCAGAGACTAATCATTCTCCTTTCTTCTGTGGACTGAAGAAAAAATGCACAATGTAAGGGCTGTCAGTTGAGTTTTCGTCAGGGTCTTACTGAGGAATATAGCCTGGGAAGCAGCTTCTCAGTAGCTCTGAGGGGACTGGTCCAAAGAGGTAGGGGGAGAAGCCAGTACCTACATGATTTTAGCTAGGGAATACCTTCAGTCGTGCTTACATCTCAGTGAAAGTTTACTGCTATTCATGAGTATCAGATATCTCAGTTAATGGTTTTAGCACTTTTCTATGTATGAGAAGATATAAGAATCTGGGTTCGTTAAAATTTCTTTTTCTGAGATAATGCTAACTATCTAATAAGCCTGATTTTCCAAAGCACAGAGTGCTTTATCCTGTTTTTAGGCCTGAACTCCTTTCAGGGTGTACTGTCAGTCACCAACTTCAGTGGCTAATGACTTGATTCTTGTAGAACTGGATGGTAGGCAACATTCTTTGTTTTATACCTCCTTCTTGAATTCATTAATTACTTCAACAAATATCTGCTGAGTTTCTAATATGTATTGGGCACTGTTGTGAAGATTCGAGAGAAAAAAAGAAAATCAAATGTGTTTTCTTATTTCTTTAGTTCCTATTGATGCCAAAAACTCGGCCTCTGTGCACCGGTGCTGAATCAAATCTTGGAGACAGCGTTTTGGATGAAGTAGAAAAGTATAGCTGTATTGCTTTGCTAGGCACAGAGGGGTACAGCAGGCTCCTGCCCTGAAAAACTGTGTGTCCCTACTGGGGGGAATTTAGTGAGGCGTTTTATAGCAGTGGCTGGTTCAAGGGCTGGGTTGCTGATAAGGATCAGGGTGTGTGCAGGGCCTGCATTCCTTTAATCTGGCCTCAGGTGGTCTCCTGATCTCTGAAGAATGCATCATCAAGTAGTTAGCATCTTCTGTTTGTTGGGGGTTTTAGTTCTGCAGAAGAGCTCAAAGATATTATGTGTATCCCTTGACCTACAAACAAGAAACGGGAGACACAGAAAGTCTTCTGTGCCCAGGAGCCCCACAGGGTTCTGCTCAGTTTCACTATATAGTTCAATCACAAGGGATGCCTGGACACTACCCAAAACACTCTGCCTTCTAATGATGGGAATTATTGATTATCATAGTGATGCTGTGGGCAGAAAAAGCTCAGCTCACTCAGACTTTGCAAGGAATGATATAGCTTATCTGCTACCTGCAATAAAAGAACAGAAGTGTTCTGGCTGCTTTTATTTCATTTATTTGCAGTGGACATTGTCAATCACAAATTTCTTTTCTTTTGGAGGATAACATTGACAAGAAGGAAGGAATTTTAGTTTTCTGAGGAATCTCCACACTGTTTCCACAGTGGCTGCACCAACTTATATTCCCACCAACAGTGTAGGAGGGTTCCTTTTTCTCCACACCCTCTTCAGCGTCTGTTATTTGTACTTTTTAATGATGGCCATTCTGACTGGTGTGAGGTGATACCTCATTGTAGTTTTGATTTGTATTTCTCTAATAATTATGTTAGACCCAAACGGTCTACGAGGGATTCCAACTCGCCCAAGAACCGCCAAGAGTCGAGAGCCGCTGCAACACGCAAGAGGTTTATTAGGAGCCGATGCACCGGGGTTCCCTGAACCTCACGCAGGAGGCCGATGGGGAACCCCTAAAAGCGGAATCACATACTTTTTATAGGTTTATCTACTCATAGGGCGGGTATATTTTCACAATGATTGGGTAAATGTGGTGACTTTTGAATTCATTGGCTTAGGAACTTTTGCCCCACCTTCTGGCCGTTACAGTTGTTCGTTCATTGTGGCGGTTAGGGCGTATACCTGTTACGGGCAACTGGAAAATTACCCGCTGGCTGGAAAGTCCCCGTCAACTGAAAAACTCCAAGAATTGGTTTCGATAGGGAGAAGAATTGGTTTCGATAGGGAGAAGGAGTGGCGCACGATAGGGAGAAGAATTGGTTTCGATAGGGAGAAGGAGTGGCGCACGATAGGGAGAAGAATTGGTTTCGATAGGGAGAAGGAGTGGCGCAAGAGGTTGGTTTATGGGAACAAGTGAGGGGGTGGAAAGTCCCTAAAGGCCCCACAATTACTGATGTTGAGCATCTTTTCATGTGCCTACTGGCCATCTGTATGTCTTCTATGGAGAAATGTCTATTAAAGTCTTCTGCCCACTTTTGGATTGTATTGTTTGTTTTCTTGTTGTTGAGTTGTATGAGCTGTTTGTATATTTCAGAGATTAAACCTTTGTCGGTCACATCATTTGCAAATATCTTCTCCAATTCCATAGGTTGTCTTTCATTTTTATGGTTTCCTTTGCTGTGCAAAAGCTTGTAAGTTTGATTAGGTCCCATTTGTTTATTTTTGTTTTTATTTCTGTTGCCTTGGGAGACTGACTTAAGAAAACATTGGTATGATTTATGTCAGAGGAGGTTTTGCCTATGCTCTCTTCTAGGAGTTTTATGGTGTCATGTCTTATGTTTAAGTCTTTAAGCCATTTTGACTTTATTTTTGTGCATGGCATGAGGGTGTGTTCTAACTTCATTGATTTGCATGCAGCTGTCCAACTTTCCCAGAACCACTTGCTGAAGTGACTGTCTTTTTCCCATTTTATATTCTTGCCTCCTTTTCAATCATGTAAGTTTTTAAAGGGAGAATCATTTGGTGAGGGTCTCAGAGTCTTCATTATCTTCTACTCTGTGCAGAATTTCTTCTGATTGGTTGATGGTGAGGTACCAGGTTGCTGTTCCAGGAATCTTGGACTCAGCCTGAAGTTACCAACCTCCACCTGGGTGGGGGCCATAGTTCCAACAGAAGAACTCGAAGGTATTTTTTTATGTATATTCCTTGAGGAGGAACCAGGACCTTGCCCATGGCTACACTATTGATTCTTAACTGCTTCTTTATTTCTGCATCTCCTCCCTTCCTTGACAAGCCACTGTTTGTATACGTGCTGCCAAAGCGAGCACAATAAGCCACTGTTTGAATCTGCCCTTTGGAAGTCAGGGAAGATCAAGGAGGCTGAATGAAACCTATTTCCTACAAGCAAGAGCACACAAAGGATTTGTACTTGGGATCCCCACAGGGTCCTGCTCCATTTCATTACCACAAAAAAAGAAATGATAATTGTGTCTCGATAGATATGTTAACTAATGCTATGGTGGTAATCATATTACAACATATAAATGTATCAAACCAACACATTGCATTCCTTAAACTTATACAACGTTGTATGTCAATTATATCACGATAAAAATAAACAAATACCAAATCTTCCCAAGGGATTTTGAGAAGCCCTATATAGAGAAGAAATTTACATTGCTATTTTACTTCCTATCCCCTCTCCTACTATTCACCCTACCTTAAGAAAATGCACATCACAGAAATAATGTTCCCATAAGTGAGCTCCTTTTCATGTAAGCACTCAGAAAGACTTAAAATGCCTTTCACAATGCTATTCCCTTAAGCATTCTCTCTTGGTCACCACTGGCTTATTTCAATGTCAAATTGTTCCTAAATTATTACTATGCCCATGACTCTTTTCTTGGTGTTGATTCATACATAAAGGTAAAACTACAGAAGTAGTTCATTTTACCATTAACCTTGATGCTGAAACCTGGCCTCTGTGCATTGGCACCAAATTGAATCTTGGAGACAGTTTTGAGTGAAGTAGAAAAGAATAACTTTATTGTTTTGCCAGGTAAAGGGGGCCACAGTGGGCTATAAAGCCCTCAAAACTGTGTGTCCTGACCTGGAGGGGGTAGTGAGGAATTTTATCATACTAGTTCAAAGAGGAAGGCCTGATCAGCTTGTGGACATTCTTCTGATTGGTTGGCGGTGAGGTAATTGGGAGTCAGCATCACCAACCTTCTAGTTCCAATCAGTCTGGTCCATGATCTATGTGCTTGTGAGCAGCATACAGTTGGCTTCTTCCACCTGGTGGGGGTTTTAGTATCAGCAAAACAGCTCAAAGATATTGTTATGAATATCCCTTGAGGAGGAACCAGGACCTTGTCACAATGCTGCACTGTTATTTCTTGACTGTTCCTCCCTTGTCTCCGCATCCTCTCCCTTCCCTGATTAGCAACTGTTTGGACCTGCCCTTTGGAACGCAGGGAATGTTGTGGAGGCTGAATGAAGCTTATGTTCTACAAACAAGAAATGGAGGGCACAGAAAGGCCTTTGTGCCCAGGAGCCCCAGAGGGTCCTGCTGAGTTTCAACCTTATGCCAATGAAATTAAGTTAAATAGTAAATTGAAATAAATAATGCACAAATCAAAAGTTATTTATATTTCTTAGAAGAAAATAATCAATTATACTGATGCAACTATGCTAGTGTCCTTTTAAAAATTTGATATTAAATATTAGTGTTCATTGCCTGAAAAAAGCCTGCATAATGTAAAAAGGGGATACAGAAACATTTTATATAGTTGAGACAAACACATCTGGGATTCAGACTCTGTTTTGGATATCTTTGTACTTCAACTATTGCAGTAAATATAGGGATGAAACTGGGTTCCAGAAGAACACTGTCCCTTCACATTTGTTTTGTGGCTTATTTCATTTCCTGGCCTAGGATGAAGTCTTAGGCAAACCTAAACTTTCCTAATTACTCTTAGTTAATAAAATTATTCTGTTTTCTTTAATTCACAGGGATAGATGTATATTGAAATGGAGCAGGACCCTGAGGGGCCCTCCTGGGTATAAAAAGCCCCTCCATGTCCCCTGTTTCTGTTTGTAGGGGGAAAAAAAAAGGCTTTAATCTCGTAGGCCTTCCCCAAGTTACAAAGAGTAGGCTCAAGCAGTTAATAGAACAATAGAGTAACAGGACTCCCAGTTCCTCCTAAAGAGATATCAGTAACAACCTGATGTGTATCTTTGAGTTGTTCTGAAGAAACTAAGATTCCACCCAGGCAGAGGATGGTGACTACATACTGACTGCAAGCAGCAGAACCTAGACTGGAACCAGAAGACTGAGATTCCAGAGACATCACCCTGTTACCTCACCACCAACCAATTAGAAGAAAGTCACATACCCTGCAGCCCTTACACCAAATTTTGTCTTTAAAAACTCTTTCCTGAAAACCATTGGGGAGTTTGGGTCTTTTGAGCACAAGCCGCTCTTTCTCCTTGCCTGGCCTTTGCAGTAAATCTTTCTCTGCTCCAAACTCCAACTTTTCAGTTTTTTTGGCCTCACTGTGTGTTTGGCAAATGAACTTGGGTTTGACAGCAATTTTAGTGACTAATATAGTTATTAAACTTTGAAGCTTAGGAGTTCCCCAGCACTCCTAGAACACTTTTCAAACAACTCCTACTTAACTCTTCATCCTCCTTAAGATAGGTTGGTACTGGATTAAATCTCACAGTCTTGGTTTTGGGATACTCCCTTAGCTAGCAAGCCTTCCATAGATGATCTAGCACCTATCTCTGAAATATGAAATATGTGGTACTTACTTTATGCTCTTTGGTCTTTGAGGCTACAACCCAAAACCAAAGAGAATAAGTTTGATTTTAACATTGTTTCATATCAAATAAACTTTGGTACTACGGAGGAAGCTGAACATATTGAAATGAACCTTACAGTTGATATCAGAAGATTAAAGTTATGAATCCTTGGTCAAGTCAATTAGAATATTTTGACCCCCAGTTTGTGCGTTTATCACATGAGAGTTGTATTAATAAAATAATACATGAATGGATTCTATATCAGTAGATTACTTTAAAAATATATAATATTGTCCTGAAGAGAAAATTAATTATTAACATTATAGGATTGTCAAGAGATCAAAGTGTGATTATAGATACAAATGCTTGGATAGTCTTAAGTAGTATACAAATTTAAGTTTTTAATATCAAGAATTATTATTCAGCATTAAGTTCATGATGCTATTTCTTTTTTTAAAATTGCTGTTGTATAATCATTCTGTAGTTTAGATAACCTATACTCAATATCAGTTTGAGACTCTGCTTTCATACATATATTTTATAGAGATCAGAATAACAAATAAAATTTTAAAACAAATCCTTTATGTTCTGCATAATAGAGAGTATTTCCTTTTTATATTGAAAAAGGGTACTGGTCAGCTGCTCATACAATTTATGCAAATAATAATGTTTTCCATTACTCTGATATGATTTTACATTTCAAATGCTTTTGAATCATATTATATATAAAATAAAGTTATCTCAGTATTTTTCTTCTGCCCCATATTTTTACATGGATGCAGCCACAAATGTTTTATGTTTTTCTCACCTACTATTTACTATCTAGTAATTTTGCTTTCAAAGGACATTCTTCTTCTATGACAGACAATATACAATATAAAATAATATAAAAATACAGACCCAGATAAAGAAGTATTTTAGAATGCAGACTTTTGTTTTTAGGGCCACGTAGATGATCTGAAGTGCTCTGCATTCTGAATTACTTCCATTAAGTTATTAAAAAGGTAATGTGATAAAAACTAAGAGAAATTATGCTTTTACTTGAGATATGAGTAGAGATTAGTTACTATTATAAGAATCCAGAATAATACTGAAAACGGTATACTTAAGGCATAGGAAAAAATTATATGTATATATATATATCTCCCACTATAGTAAAAAACTTATATCTGTATGTAGTTTATACATGTGTCTAAATATTTTTTGAAAACTATAGCTGAATAGTTACATATAGTATAGTATTGCATTTAATCTTTAAAGTAAACCCAGGTAATATTTTGGGATTTTAGAGATGGGAATGAAGTAAAAGTATTGAAAATGCCAAGAAAATTAGGTAAACTGCTCAGGGCCACTTAGCTAGTAAGAATTGGAGTCAGAATTTGAAACTTGGTCTCTTGATTGTATGTCCATGATCTTTCAGTCAGTGGAGGGCATCTATATTCTCTATACATTTCCGGATTTTTTAAAAAAATCACCATTTATGGTGTGTGTTTTATGAAGAAGAGGTAAAAGTGTTATCTCATAATTATGTGGGACTTGTCATGTGCTGAGCCCTTTATATGCATTATCTCAGTCAGTCCTAATAGTAAAGTTAGGGAGTAAATACTACTATTTTCTACATTTTAAGAATGATGAAACCAAGGATCATGTGGAGACTTGTTGCCAGAGAAGGAATCTGGATTTCATGCTAAGTTGGATGAGAGGCCATTGAAGGTTTGATCAAGGTAGTTGACACAATCTGTTTTAAGTTCAAAAAGTATCACTTGGGTGAACTGACCTAGAGAAAAGTCACCACAGGGAGGCTGGATAGGAGAGGATGGCTGCACTCCAGGTAGGAGATGATTTGGACTGGGGGTAAGAATCAAATTCAGGATATATTTCAAAGACAATTCTATCAGAATTTCCTGATGAGTTGAATAAGTGCTGCAAAAGAAATATGATTTAAGGATGTCACAAGATTTTTTGCCTCGATAATTAGATAAATGGAATTACCGAGAGGATGAACACTGATGATGAGAAAGTCTGGGGAAAAATACAAGAGATTACTTGTAGACACGTTGATATTCAGATAAATATCTAATAAAGCTAAACATTTCTTTTATGCTAAATAGCCTGCTATGCAGGCTGCTTATAAAACAGAATCGGTTAGTTAAAACATGTAAAAAATGTTTTGCTACTGGTGGTCAAAAATTGTTTTCCCTACAAGACAGTTTCTACTATTACCTTTATTTTTTAGTATTATGACAGAAATGGGAGAAAGGAAATTATGCTAGGGAATAATTGAAATTATGGTACAGTATGTCTTTATTAAAAAATAAAAACATGAGCAACTCTCACTTGCAAAACACAAAAAATCTGTAGAGTTTAAAGCTGCAGAAAATTAAAAAGGATCAAAGGTTCATTCATTTGCTCTTACATTAAGGAAACAGTTACCTAAACATATATTTCTCCGGATAACCTCTTAAGCAGGGGAATAAGATCTGGGAGAATTACATTTTACCATGCCAAAAATAAAATGAAATGAAAAACAGTGCATTTTTATTCCACTGTGTGCATGTTGCTTTCCAAGAAAAAAAATCCAGAATTTATCTATTAATACAATTTTAAAGTTACAATACTTTAATCAAACTGTAGGGAAAGGTTTTAAAAGATATTTTTATGATCTATTTGTCTCAAGTATAATTAAAGAATAAACCTTAAAAAACAGCTGTGCTTTGGACTTCCCTGGTGGTCCAGTAGTTAAGATTCCATGAGTCCAATACAGGGAATGTGGGTTCGATCCCTGGTCGGGGAACTAAGATCCCACATGCTGCATGGTGTGGCCAAAAAAAACAAGCAAACAAACAAACAGCTGTGCTCTATATGTTTACCAGTGAATTTTAATCTAGAACTTATCTTAAAGAATTTGTGATTGGTAGTTACAAGATGTTTACCAAAGCACCATTTTAAAAAAATTTTGAAAGTCTTATGGACTTGGAAAATGTTTTAATCCATATTATAGATTGCTATTATTGTAATAAAATTGATTTTGCAGGAATGTATCTAATATGTCATGAAAAGACAAATGTTAAACATATATTATGAAAATATTAAAGGCAAGCTATTTAATTTCATAGAGTTCTATTTTTCAAAAGTAAGTACTGTATACAAAGGTTTTCCAAGGATAACATCAAAATATTTTATATGTAGTTTCTGGGCATGTGGGTTTAGGGCAAATGGGATTTGTGGAGTTTTTTGTACATTCAAATATTTCTATATTATAAATCAATTTGCAAAAACAAAAAATGTTATCACTTGAGATGTATCATCATGGTGATATAATAGAAAGGAAATTAAACTTGAGGTCAAAGATCTAGGCTTTATTCCATCTTCACAACTATAATCAGTCTATTTGAACCTCAGTTCCCTCATTGTAAGTAATATGTGTCATGTAAATCCATGCCAAAGTGAAAGATCCATATGGAACACCCTATTAAATATTTATTTTTCTTTTCAGCCTTCCAACGTTTGAGGTGGATATTCATATCTGCCTTTTCCTAAAGTGGAAACTAAATTTCATCAAGGTTAATGACCTTGTTCACTTGTATATTTGAATTGAGGTTAGTGTGACTTGAGCCTTTGGGCTTTACTCTGCAGTTAAGAGGTAAAATGCAGTAAAACAACAGCTGTACTCATTCTAGGTGAATAGGAGTAAAGGATGAGTTAGACAAATAGACATAGGTGAAGAGATTTAAAACAAACCAAAGGAAGAGAATAAACAGCTAAGGCAGAATAAGAGACTAAGTATTGGTCAAAAACTTACACTGCAAGGATTTTTGACTCATTGTCATTATAGAGAATCTAAGATAGTAAAGTCAGTTGAAAGACTAAGATAACCTAATAGTGAGCTACTAAAAAATTAATTAAAATATATAAGTATGAAAAATGTTTTAAAGTTTATGGGTTTGGGTTGCATTCATCATTGTATTTAATTTACTTAGATTCCAAATTAATATAGTGCAAGTGGCATAAGCCAGAACTAGACAAGATGTTCCTTCCATAAATCTATACTTCAGTCTCACCCTTACTTCAAAGACTGTACTAATTCTCACCTTAGCCTGGACTCTCTTCATCCAAGAGAGTTCCCTCATTTTTTTCATGTTTTTCCAAATAATGAAAAACTTTTCTTAAACTAAATGAAGACAGAATATTTAGAAAAAAATCTATCTTCAAATATTGCAATTTAATAAATCACATGCATGAAAAACATCTTGCTTATAGGAGTAGTAATAAAATATATGTCTAGGATTTGCAAAGAGTTACATTAACCAATACAAACCACAGGAAATTAAATCTGAGCCAATCCATTGTAATGAGTAGTTAAGCATCTCTACCAAATCTGAGGAATCATGAATCTGAAAATCATATATTCTTTTTCTCCGTACTCACTTTTAACCTCTTGAGAGGACCTCACCTCACATTCACTGATTAAAAGACATGCAGTAAAACATCTCCTTGGTGTAGCCTATGAAACAGAATGAGTAATGCTCTTTTAAATTAGTGATAGGTGAATCACAAAGTTTTGGGAAGTTGAGTTCCTTTTCCTCATCTGAAGTTTCTTTGATGAAGAAATAAGGCTAGAAAACATGTAAGAATGCATTATCTCATGAGAGATCTAGTACTTTTCCTTCAGCCTCTAGCTTTAAAATGTTTAAAACTATGAAAAATTTTCATTCCTATAGAGCTAATTACTATATTTTCCCTTTAAAATGAATTAGAAAAATAGAAACAAAAATATTTTGTTTTTTCCTCTCACAAAGTACCTATTCTTCATAATTTTTAAAGATGTATAGGAAAAAGCAATCATATTTTGACTTTGGATAGGACAACAGAAATAACATCTGATTCTCTGCTAAATAAGCACTGAATAGATGTATGAATAAAGAAATTAAAAGAAGAAAAAAAAAGGCATAAGGAAGGAAGGAAAGAAAGAAAGGAGAAGGTTCTTTCAACACTACATGTTTGTTTTTTTCTTTTAGTTGAATAAAATTTATTTGAAGATAAGACTTTGAACGTAGTGATTGGAATAAGAATATAGCAGTGTAATCATTGACAAATTGACAATTCTGATCTTCTCAAAGATCAGAAGCTTCTCAAAGTTGGCACAAAGTCTTGGCTGTTTCCCTCATATTTTCCATGAGGTTATACTCCATCAGCAGCTTCCTATTTGGTTTCCCTTGTGATGAGTGAACTGTATTCATAATGGTTTGAGTTATGAATCTCCTACCTCAAGTTTCTCTGCCTACACTTGGAGAAACATGTCTCTTTCTGAGCCCAATTTCTAGCTACATAGAGATTGTAAAACAAACAAACAAACATAAAAACAAAAAAACTAAAAAACTTTCCTTATCTAATAGAAATCTTTGTATAGCATTTATTAATCAATTTATATACAAAACATTCAGCTCATAATTCTGAGAGATGTTTTCCGTTTGTTTGTTTTCATCAAACACTTGGTGTCAGACTATAAACTTTGTAAATCTTGTGGCAAGGGGAACACCTCAAACAAGAAAACATTGCAAAACAGCTTAGAAACAACAGACTCTTTCAGTAACAGTGGACATAAACTTTTGATACAATGTGAATAGAGGAAAGTAAGTTTTATGAGGTTAGACACACTTCTTCATATTTGGAATACCATGGAGAGAAAAATAGCAGATTAATTAAAACATCAACTCTGTACCCAATTCCTTTTTTATATTTCTTAGATATTTATTATCTGGATAGTTATAGACTGAACCCAAACTCCCTTTAACTGAAATCCTCTTATTCTTAAGATCTGAAGTGTATTAGGCATTCTAAGATGTCCCAGTAAGTCAATAGTTATGTGTATGGAGCTTATGATTCCTTTGCATTATTCTCATTTTATTTCCTAAGGTGAAGTGCTACTGTCTAATAAGATAATGACTTCTTTATTAGAACCCCCCATTACAGACCAAGACCATATACAATTTTGTTGGAGTAACAGTTTACTTTATTCATTTCTTCAAATATACGACTCTAAAAGACTGTAATTCTCTTGACATCAAGTATCATGAATTAATAATTTTATATCCTCAAAATATGTTAAAAATTAGTGTGAAAATATTATGGGTAGGTTAGAGGGTTCAGAACTCAAAATTTTACATTTTCCTCTCCTTTCCCAAATTCAAGTTGTACTGAGTTATTCAACCACATTGTTATGTGTTCATGTCAGAGGTGAATGTGGTAAGGCTTAAAGCACTGCTATTGGGTCCCTCAAGGTGAAAACACATGAAGGAAGATGTGAATTAAGAATAGTGAGGGATTTCCCTGGTGGTCCAGTAGTTACGACTCCATGCTTCCACTGCAGGGGGCGCGGGTTCGATCCCTGGTTGTGGAACTAAGACCCTAGGCTGACAGGAGAGGGAGAGAAAGAAGTCTGCTGGCTCAGAAGGCACAGGGCACTGGTAGCCTGTTTTCTAGAAAGAAAGATTCTTATATAGTTTCTCAAAAGATTCCTGTATCAATTAATTAAGTGTCAAGGAAATAGGAGAAACCCAGAAGACTTGAAGGGGTGTTATGATAGATATAATAAAGGCCTCAGGGCCATTTTTCCAGTGAAAGATTGGGGACAGCATTAGAACTCTGCCATCCCCTCACTGCCATTTCCTAGCAATGTGTATATTTGTGGCATGACTCTAAAAGGGAGTGGATAGGAATGTCCAGAAACTACTTAAAGTTATTTGTTGTGATTTTTAAATTATTATTCTGTTTGACCTGAAGAATGAGAGCACAGAAGTATTCATTTTGTGTTATATACAAATGAAACTTTCCGTTTGTTGACGAATGACTTTGAACTGAGTATCATGCCCCCTGCACTTGTTTAATAGACTGGTTTAGACTGTGGAATACAAGGTACACTGAAAATGCTAACACTGACTTTCTGTGTTGTTTACAAAAGTGGTGACGACAGACTGTCTCAGAAGAATAGTACAGTGAAATTTATATCTTCCAAAATCTAAATAAAGAATAAATAGACACCTTCCCTGACTTCCCTAAATATGATACATGTGTTATATGCTCTCTTAGTTCCCAATACCTGCTTTTTGCAGCATGTGATTTAGAGACTAAAGTATAATTTATTGCATAATGTGTCCTTCCCCGACAAAAGTAAACCCTCAATAACATTGCTGTAGCTCCTACACCTAGTAGCTTCTCAATCAATGATTTTAGAATGAATGAATGATTGAAACTGAGATTCAGAGAAGTTAAGTCATTTTCCAAAAGAATACGACAATCATTTGACAGAGTCAGGATGCAGTGCTCATGTTTGTGTGTTTTACCTTCTCAACCATTACTGCTTTTGATCACCTGAGGAAGAAAGAGCAATTATTAATGTTAAGCTCATCTGCTGGCTCTACAAAGTAGGTGGGTTTTTTTTTTTTTTTTTTTTTTTTTTTTTTTTTTTTTTTTTTTTGCGGTACGCGGGCCTCTCACTGTTGTGGCCTCTCCCGTTGCGAAGTACAGGCTCCGGACGCGCAGGCTCAACGGCCATGGCTCACGGGCCCAACCGCTCCGCGGCATGTGGGATCTTCCCGGACCGGGGCACGAACCCGTGTCCCCTGCATCGGCAGGCGGACTCTCAACCACTGCGCCACCAGGGAAGCCCAGTAGGTGGGTTTTTTTGTGAGTGGTAAGTTCTAGACTTCATTGTAGGTGGATGAAGACTCTCCAACAATATATAAATGAATCTTCATAAATGGCTTGTGTTATAGTCCCTGTATATATTTCTCATATTAAAAAAAAAAATGGAATGCCTTTCCCTCTTCACAGAGACCAGGAAAGAGCTCAACACCTTGTCTAAGTACTTAATCTAAGTACAGAGCAATTATTTCCAAGTTTGAGATAGGTCTGACTTTTCAGAAGCAGTCATTAAAAAAAAAGGAACATTAAAATAGTTCACCTGAAATTTATAAACTCTTTTACTCCGTCAAACCTGTCTTTCTTAATTCCAAAACATACAGTAATAGAAAAAAAAAAAAAAAAAGGAGAGGTTTATTACATAAAGCACAATCCATAACATGGGATATGAGATGTAATAAGAAACAAACGTCTTTGAAAAAATATATATGTAATAAATAATCATGTTAAATAGAAATATACATGTTCTACAAATCAACTGAAGAATGTATTAAATATTGCCATATTTCCCATGGAATAAAAAAATCATTTCCTAAAGTGTTAAATAAAAATCTCAAATATTATATAAAGTATTTAGTGACCTAGACATAATTGTTTTACTTTTTATTTCTTACTCGGATAATTTGAATTTTAATACAAACATACAGCATTAAACTGATATATAACAACCCTCGATAATAGCAAATATATGTTAATTGCACTTATGGAAAATTCTTCTTGATTGTAAGAATTTGATTCATAAGAATTGTTGATTTATAAGAATGTGGTAACATCATTTATACAAATGTAATATGACCTAATTAGTATTTTGTTTATTACTTATGACCACTATGCCAGAAGTATTTTCAATTTGACTCCAAAGTAACCACTTCCCTCCATTTGCGTGGTCTGTACTTCTCAGCTCCCATCGTAAATAGTAAAACATAGTAAAAAAAAAAAAAATTGGGCCACTGTGGTATACCTAAGTGGTCATTCACAGCTAAGCAGAAGATGGCATTACCATACACTGTGCTGTAGAGCATACAATTCTTCAATTATTTTGACTTTTTTGTTGTTATTTCTTGTTTTAAATGGAGGATCAGAGAAAGTCATCCTTGATTATGTTATTTGGGTAACATAAATGATCTTCTGCTGTATATGATTCAATGATGGGTGTATTTCTTATTCTCTAGGCCCAAGAGGGCATGATTTGAATACAGAGGGCAGTTGGAGATAAACAAAAGAAATAACGTTGTGAGAGAGCTGACTTTGATAATTATGGGGTCTGAATATGTCCCAGTTGGGAAAATGCTTATTTTCCTCCTTGCAGTTTAGACTGTACTGTCTTAGAGAAATAACGATTTTCTGTGTGTGTGTGTGCGGTGCGGGGGGGATGGGGGGCGGTGGTGTGTGTGACTGTGGGTGAATGTGCATGCCTGTGCTTATGTATGTGTGATGTATGCTACAGCTACCTATGGCCAAGTGGGTGGATATGGAAGTGTGTCTGGCGGGAAGACCTCCAGGTTGTCTCTGCTTGGAGTGCCTGCATGCCCCATGCACATTTCTGATGCAGCCTTCTCTTTGTTATGTCGGGAATATTAATTCTGACTTTGAGAAATATACATATGGGAACAGGGCATGAATCTTGTGATAAGAACAAATTCTGTGTGTCCAAGAAGTGTGGTTTGAAAAAGTTATATTGTTGCGTATGATGAAATTATGTATAGATAAACAATTTTTTTAAAAGTTGAGGACATTGACAAAAGGGAACCCTTTTGAAGGGGTTTATCTAAGGCTTTCACAGAGGGCTTGGAAACAATAATATTTACATAAAACTTCACTTTCCTAGTCTATATTATAACACTCTTAATTACTCAAGCTCATCAATAAGAACTGGCATCTATCATATTATTACCCCTAAACATCTAAAGTATATCTTCCATTTATCCCTTTGGATCTAGTCTCTGCCCTTCTTCACCATGTTCTAGGTACCCATGGATCTGCCTTGTGGGAGATAAACCAAGAGATTCCCTTGTCCTCTGCCTTCAGGTTGGATTTGCTGATGGGGAACCCCAACAGCAGAATGGTGAAACAGGGAAGAGTAAGTTTAAAATGTTTATTCACCTAGTTCCTTCTCTGTGAAACTGCCTTGGGTAGGCTAAATCCCTCAATCTAAGCTCCTGCCCAGGTAGCCTTTTGCATGTGGCTTTCTTCTTCAGTGTCCAGAAGCTACTCTCTTCCCTGGCCTCTTCAGACCTAGGGGTACTTATTCCTGTAACCACTGCTACTAATGTTGGAACCACACTATAATACCCTATTGCTTAGTAAATAATCTAATGTTAAACTTTTCTCATGTTACCCCAAATATGCTCTGTTTCTAGCCAGAACTCTGATTGATACAAACAGTAAAGGAAAATATGTCCTTGCTAGGGACCATGAAGTAGTGACAACATTGTATTGAAAAGACTGAATCCTAGAATCCGTTTCAATCACACATGGTAAAGTGAGAAGGGATTTTTAATAGAACTGGATGAAACATGTAAGAAGAGACAGACTGGGATACAAGTTGTAGGTGGAAAAATAAAAAAAAGTATATCAAACTCCATCCTTTAAAAATAAGTGCTGAAAGCATTTGGGGTGAGGGTGATTTTTGAATCGTAATTTAGGATCTTGAACCATGGCTCTTGGGATCCCGGAAGTATTATTTTAATAACATGACTTTGCAAAATATGACGGTATTCATTTACTCCTCTGTTCTTCTGTATTCTTTTTCTCTGTATCGTCAAAAATGAGTTTCTTTTCTTCTTTTCTACAATGATGCATGTGAACTTCAAGATATCTTTTATGAGGAGTGGATTCTTCTCTGCTTAATATGCTGATTTTTTTTGTTATACATTTACTTTACTTGGTGTGGACTTAACATCCCAGTTCAACTGAGAAATAAGAGCTGATGTAAGCTTCCTTTGTTTAATATTATTCACCAGGAGTTCTGCCACATTCGTGTGTTAGATTCATTTGGAAAAGACTCAGGGAAAATTTTTTCCTGGATGAATTTGGTCTTTCTTTATAAATTGTCAACAGAATCCTCCAGCAGCTGACTATTACTTTTTTTTTTTTTTTTTTTTTTTTTTTTTGCGGTATGCGGGCCTCTCCCTGTTGTGGCCTCTCCAGTTGCGGAGCACAGGCTCCGGACGCGCAGGCTCAGCGGCCATGGCTCACGGGCCTAGCCGCTCCGCGGCATGTGGGATCTTCCCGGATCAGGGCACGAACCCGTGTCCCCTGCATCGGCAGGCAGACTCTCAACCACTGCGCCACCAGGGAAGCCCCTGACCATTACTTTTTAATCAAATAAGTGCTCTTCACTATTATTGAAACTCAAGAGGAAATCCATAATATAGTAAGAATCTCTGCACTTTCCTTGAAATAATAAAAGTAAAATTTAGCTTTGAGCTAGAGAAAATAAGTCCCTACTTATTACTTTAACTGAATAAACATGAGCAGGACTTGACTAACTTGTACTCACATGAAATTAGGGAATATGATTTAAATACCAATGTAACCAAATCTTTGAAGTATCTATCATTTTTAATAGAATTGTTCTCTACCTTGTTTTCCTACAGTGGAAAAAATCTGTATTGTTTACATTGCATCATGTATGCATACCATACTAGAATGGAATAAAGAAACCTTTATAATTAAAGGAGTCATCTTAGTTTAACCTCTCAGCAAGTGCAGGACATTTCATTATTATATGCATATTATTATCATCCATTCCCTGCTGGAGATTTTCAGCTGATAGAATGATCCATGTACTTTTAGTTAGATAGAAAGTTAGTCCTTACGTTGAGTAAAAATCTAGCTCAGCGTTGAGCCAAATTCTGCCCTCAGGGACATTTCAGTGTCCTATCACTTCTTTCCCAAATCCTCCTCTCTTTATAATATTATTCACTCTTCTGCTTTCCATGAATGAACCTGGCATCTTTATCTTGTTTTTCTTCAAAATATCGCTCATATATATGAAGTTTTGTGTGTGTGTGTATATATATATATATATATATATATATATCCCAAAATACTACAGTAACATTAACTAGTTTAATCATCTGTTAATATTTTCAATTGCTTCTTCAAATTATAATGTCATGTTAAAAACAAGTTTTATATTTTCTCTAACGAGTTAATTTATTGTTCAAGAAAAAAATCACTATTTGGAGGTTTTATCAGATTCCTTAATTGCAAGGTCATTAAAATTAAATTTTTGGATTGAAAGCAAAAGAAGAAATTAAAATTATTAAAATATGTATTCTGTTTTTTGATAGATGAATCTTAAATTATAAATTTTGGAAAATATTTTAAATAAACTTCAATCCTTCTTTGTATCTTCATCTGCTTTCAAAAAGAACATTTAGTTATATTTTTTAAGTCTCATCTAAACTTTTAGGTATATATATTCTAATATTAAATTATCTTTTCTCATGACTACAATAATGCTTTTTGTATTTATACCTCACTTTTATACGAATCAAGGTAGTATAATTATGTTAATAAATTTTTATAATATTAAGTCAGAGAAAAGAATACTCTATCATCATTCTCTGTCTTTTCTTTGTAAAGAGATTGGAAAAAATGAATTGTTAGCTTTATACCCATGGTCACTCTTCACAGTTTTAAGATAGTTTTGTGCATAATAATATGATTAGATTATTTAGATTACATTGACTTAATAATTTAAGTAAATACCTTTTAAATTTAAGTTTAGATTTATTGAGTTATAGTTTATACATAGTGAAATTCACCAATATTAGGTATATAGTTCTAAGAGGTCTACAAACATATATCACCATATAACCACTAACACAATCAAAATATAAAATACTTCCATCATGCCTACTCCTACTTCCTGGCAACTGCTGGTCTGATTTTTGTCCATCTGATTTGCCTTTTCTAGAACATTATATAAATGAAATCATAGAGTAGGTAACATTTGGTGTCTAGCTTCCTTCCTTTAGACCAATGCTTAGAATATTCATACATGTTCTTGCATTTATCAGCAGTTTGTTCCTTTTTGTTGCTCTATAGTATCTTATTGTATGAATATACCACAATTTATTTATTCACCAGATAATGGACATTTGAGATCTTTGTAGTTTTGAATGATTGTAAACAAGACTGCTATACACATTCACTTACAGTTCTTTTTATGACCATTTCTCTTGTATGAATATCTAAGAGTGGGATTCCTGTGTCATATGGTAAATTTATATTTAACTTAACTAGACACTGGCTGAATGGTTTTCCAAAGTGTCTGTACTGTTTTTCATTACTCCCACCAGCACTGAATTGAGTTTTATATGTTCTACATCCTTGTATATTTAACTTTTTACATGAAGATATGTACATTCTGTATACGTCATATGCAACTTGATTACAGAATGGGAGAACATATTTTCAAACCATATATCTGATAAGGGATTAATATCCAAAATATTTAACAAATTTATACAACTCAATAGACAAAAACAAATAATCTGATTAAAAAGTGAGCACAGGTTCTGGATAGGCATTTCTCAAAAAAAGAAAAAAAAAAGCAACCTTGCAAATGGCCAACAGGTACATGAATAGGTGCTCAACATCACTAATCCTCAGAGAAATGCAAATTAAAACCACAATGAAATATCATCTCACACCTGTTAGGAGGGCTATTATCAAAAGACAAGAGATAATAAATGCTGGCAAGGATATGGAGAAAAAAGAACCCTTATACCCTGTTGGTGAAAATGAAAACTGCTACAGCCTTTATGAAAAACAGTATGGCAGTTCCACAAGAAATTAAAAATAGTGCTACCATATGATCCAGCAATCCTACTTCTGGGTATATATCCAAAGGAAATAAAATCTGAATCTCAAAGAGATATATGCACTTCCATGTTCATTGCAGCATTATTCACAATAGCCAAGATATGGAAACAACCTAAGTATCTATTGATAGACAAATGAATGAAGAAAATGTGAATATATAATAGAATATTTTTCAGATTTTAAAAAGAAGGAAATTCTGCCATTTGCAACAACATGGATGAACCTGGAGGACATTATGCTAAGTAAGATAAGCCAGACACAGAAAGACAAATACTGCATGATCTCAGTTGCATATGGAATCTAAAATATTCCAACTCATAGAATCAGAGAGTAGAATGGTGATTGCCAGGGGCAGGGGGAAGGGGGAAATGAGATGTTGGCCAAAGAGTACAGTTTCAGTTATACAAGATAGATGAGTTCTGGAGGTCTAATATACACTATGGTGACGCTAGTTAACAATGGTTTATTATATTGTATAGTTGAAATTTTCTAAGATAAATCTTGAATTAAATCTTTCAACATATATACAAACGCACAATGATAACTATGTAGAGGTGGTGTATAAGTTATTTAGCTTACATTTGGTGATCTTGCCACAATGTGTACATATATCAAAACATCAAGTTGTACACCTTAAATATGTATATATATAATTTTTAGATGTCAAAGAGATCTCAAAGTTGTTTTTTAAAAAGCTGACTCAAAGAAGTGTGTAGTGCTTTTAAAAATTTACTAAAGTTTTATATATAAAAGAAAAATAAGAAAGTTTTATATATAAATAAAATAAGAACTGGAAAGATGCTTAAAATATCAACAATTTTAAAGTATCAAAGCACCTAAATATAGGACTCTATTTAATGTCACTAGTATTATCAGATGAACAATGCACAATGAGTTGAGAGTGTAAGTAATATAATAATAGTATACTAATAATTGAAAGTTGGGAATAGCTTCTATGTCTAAAAATGAATTATTAAAATATTGATAGTATGATGTGATGGATTCAAATCCAGTAGAAAAAATTAACTTGCAAGCTTTGATACATGGTATAATTCCAGTTATATGATAAACATAGTGTGTTGGAAAGAATAGACTAAAATATTAACAACATTTATCAATGTCAAAGGAAAGGCTGAGTACTCCATCTTGCACTATGTCTGAGGAGTAATCCTAAGGAGAGTAGAGTGAAGAGACAGTCTGAAACCTCAAGGGGATTATGATGTTGCTAAGCCAACATTGGGTCTGTCCTCTGTTAGACAACTTGTTATGTGAGATAAACTCTCTTTATATAGATCACTTTTATTTGGACTTTATATCACTTGCTCAAATGCAAAACAAACTACAAACAAAAGAAGAGGGCACATGGTGAAAATGAAACAATAGAAGGTTTTTTTTCAAATATTATTTATTTACTTAGCAATTTTATTTACTTCCTTTTCCCACTACCTCATTCTCTCAATCCTCTGAAAACTATGGAATCACAAGTATTCTATCTATCATGGTTGAAATAATCAATGACAGCACAGTTTTATTGGATAGGTATCCTAGAAATATGCTCAGTGGTCTTTCTGTGTAGTCTGTTTCTTATTGTGAGTAATAATTTATGCAACGCTACTCAGGAAAAATCATGCCAAACTAATTTCATGAAAGTCCTGATGAAAGTTTTTAGATCTAGAGAATACCTTAGAAATATATATTTATCCAACAAATAATTTGGCAATATTTGTCATGTTGCACTTAAGAAGAGGTAGTAAAATTTGTTTTCCATTTGTGGTATAACAACAGCATGCACTGTTATTATTCCTTGTTCACACAGAGGGAAGTTTCTAAGGGCTTAACATAATACTGTTTCCTCAACCATTTCTTATGATACCTTTTTAACATAGATACCTTACAGAATAAATTGAACTTAAGCTTATGTACTTCACAACTGCCAAAATAAACAAATACAGAAGCATATAAAAAACATGCAAGCTTTGATGAAATATTGAAGTCTATTTTAACAGATAAAATATTTTAAAGAGTTAGCATACAGACAAAAAACATACACAAAGATGTTTTAGCAAATGATAAAGTTTCTTGCATGTAGTTTCCAGATACCAATTATTCAAATACAATGTGAAAACCTAGCTTGAGAGAATTTCTGAGAATGGGATTTAAGGGTATATTTTATCCTAAACCCATGTTATGAATAACTTCTAAAAATATAAACTTTGGCTCCATATGCAGAAATACAGTTTTTGTATTGTGGTAAGGGATTAACCACAAAGGTGAAGAGTTTTTAAAGATATAATTAGGTTCCTAATCAGTTGACTTTAAGTTAATCAAAAGGGAGATTGGATGGGCCTGGCTTAATGAGGTGAACCCTTGTTATGAATTTGTCAAATTAACACTTATTCAGTGGTGCACAGGGTGCCAGATGGTGAGCTTTGATTCAAAACCAGACTACCAGAGGAATTGAAATCGCGAAGTTTAATACTCACAGGTCCTGAATGAAGTACCTTGTATAGAGGCCACATGGAGATGTCAGGGCAGAATGCACAGAGAAAGGGGAACATGCCTTTATTAGGGTTCATGGGGAGAGTGCCTTGGGGATCCCAGGCTAAGGCCAGATTAATTAATTCAAACAAAAGAGTGGAGTTTTGGTAAGCCACACAAGGGTCTTATCTAGGGGCACATAAGGGGAAGGCATTGGGAGGCAGAAGAGACTGTCTCAAGGACTGGTGGGGACGTTATTTCAGGAACATATGCTTGTTTGTGACTCTACAGGCTGCTATCTCAGGCATGTGCTGGCATGAGGAGACTAGTTTTTGAGGTCACTGCATGCTACTTGGCCAAACAAAATGGATGCCAAAGCAGTAATACCATGGAGTGCTTAGCTAAACTCTTGACAACTGTTTAAAAGAGTCTGGGGGAGACCTTCAAGATGGCGGAGGAGTAAGACGTGGAGATCACCTTCATCCCCACAAATACATCAAAAATACATGTACATGTGGAACAACTCTTACAGAACACCTACTGAACACTGGCAGAAGACCTCAGACTTCCAAAAGGCAAGAAAATCCCCGCATACCTGGGTAGGGCAAAAGAAAAATGAAAAAACAGAGACAAAAGAATAGGGATGGGACCTGCACCTCTGGGAGGCAGCTGTGAAGGAGGAAAAGTTTCCACACACTAAGAAGCCCCTTCACTGGTGGGGATGGAGATGGGGGAAGCTTTGGAGCCATGGAGGATAGCGCAGCAACAGGGGTGCAGAGGGCAAAGCAGAGAGATTCCTGCACAGAGGATCAGTGCTAACCAGCACTCACTGGATTGAGAGGCTTCTCTACCCACCCGCCGGGAGGGGGGTGGGGGCTGGGAGCTGAGGCTCAGGCTTCAGAGGTCAGATCCCAGGGAGAAGACTGGGGTTGGCTGCATGAACACAGCCTGAAGGGGGCTAGTGCACCACAGCTAGTCGGGAGGGAGTCCACGAAAAAGTCTGGAGCTGCCGAAGAGGCAAGAGATCATTGTTTCAGGGTGTGCGAGGAGAGGGTATTCAGAGCACCGCCTAAACGAACTCCAGAGACGGGCGGGAGCTGTGACTATCAGCTCAGACCCCAGAGATGGGCATGAACTGCTAACGTTGCTTCCACTGCCACCAAGAATTCTGTGTGCAAGTGCAAGTCACTATCCACACCCCACTGGAAGCCTGTGCAGCATGCCACTGCCATGGTCCTGTGATCCAGGGACAAGTGCACCGGAAGAACGCACAGCGTGCCTCAGGCTGTTGAAACTTCACGGCAGCCACTGCCGCCTCAAGCTCACCCTGCATTCCAATTACGATTACCATATTCCCCCCTTCCCCACAGCCTGAGTGAACAACAAAGCCTTAATCAGCTGCTGCTTTAACCGCCTCCTGTCGGGGCAGGAGAGCCTACACACAGAAGCGGGGCCAAAACCAAAGCTGAACCCCAGGAGCAGTGTGAACAAAGAAGAGAAAGGGAAATTTCTCCCAGCAGCCTCAGTAGCAGCAGATTAAACCCCCACAATCAACTTGATAAAACGCTGCATCTAAAGAGTACCTGAATGGAAAAAGAATGTACCAAAATTGAGGCAGCAGACTGTAGACTTGGCGTTTGCTTTCTGCATTAAATGTGTTGCTGGTTTTATGTCTTAGTTTAGTATTTAGTGCTTATTATCATTGGCAGATTTGTTTATTGGTTTGGTTGCTCTCTTCATTTATATATATATATATTTTTTCTCTTTCTGTGAGGGTGTAGGTGTATACTTTGTGTGATTTTGTCTGTATAGGTTTGCTTTTACCATTTGTCCTAGAGTTTTGTCTGTTCTGGTTTTTTTACTTTATTTTTTTCTTCTCTCTCTCCTCCTTTTCTTCGGAGCTCTGTGGCTGACAGTGTCTTGGTGCTCTGGCTGGGTGTCAGGCCTGAGCCTCCAAGGTGGGAGGGCTGAGTCCAGGACACAGGACCACCAGAAACCTCCTGGCCCCACATAATGTCAATCGGCTAGAGCTCTCCCAGAGAACTTTGTCTCCACACTAAGACCCAGCTCCACTGAAAGGCCAGCAAGCTGCAGTGCTGGATGTCCCATGCCAAACAACTAGTAAGACAGGAACACAACCCCACCCATTAGCAGAGAGGCTGCCTAAAATCATACTGAGTTCACAGATACCCCAAAACACACCACTGGACATCACCCTGCTCACCAGAAAGACAACATACAACCCCACCCACCAGAACACAGGCACCAGTCCCCTCCACCAGAAAGCCTACAAAAGCCACTGACCCAACCTCCTCCACTGGGGGCAGACACCAAAAATAACGGGAACTATGAACCTGCAGCCTGTAAAAAGGAGACCCCAAACATAGTAAGTTAAGCAAAATGAGAAGACAGAGAAAAACACAGCAGATGAAGGAGCAAAGTAAAAACCCACCAGACCAAACAAATGAAGAGGAAATAGGCAATCTACCTGAAAAAGAATTCAGAGTAATGATGGTAAAGATGATCCAAAATCTTGGAAATAGAATGGAGAAAATACAAGAAACATTTAACAAGGACCTAGAAGAACTAAAGAGCAAAGAAACAATGATGAACAACACAAAAAATGAAATTAAAAATACTCTAGAAGGAATCAATAGCAAAATAACTGAGGCAGAAGAGTGGTTAAGTGACCTGGAAGATAAAATAGGGGAAATAACTGCCACAGAGCAGGGTAAAGAAAAAGGAATGAAAAGAATTGAGGACAGTCTCAGCAACCTCTGTGACAACATTAAATGCACCAATATTTGAATTATAGGGGTCCCAGGAGAAGAAGAGAAAAAGAAAGGGTCTGAGAATATATTTGAAGAGATTATAGTTGAAAATTTCCCTAACATGAGAAAGGAAATAGTCAATCAAGTCCAAGAAGCACAGAGAGTCCCAAACAGGATAAATCCAAGGAGAAACATGCCAAGACACATATTAATCAAACTATCAAAAATTAAATTCAAAGAAAACAATGTTAAAAGCAGAAATGGAAAACCAACAAATAACATACAAGGGAAACCCCATCAGGTGAACAGCTGATCTTTCAGCAGGAACTCTGCAAGCCAGAAGGGAGTGGCAGGATATATTTAAAGTGATAAAAGGAAAAACACCTACAACTAAGAATACTCTACCCAGAAAAGATCTCATTCAGATTCAACAGAGAAATTAAAACTTTACAGACAAGCAAAAATTAAGATAATTCAGCACCACCAAACCAGATTTACAACAAATGCTAAAGGAACTTCTCTAGGCAGGAAACACAAGGCAAGGAAAAGACCTACAAAAATAAATCCAAAACAATTAAGAAAATGGTGATAGGAACATACATATCGATAATTACCTTAAATATAAATGGATTAAGTGCTTCAACCAAGAGACACAGACTGGCTGAATGGATATAAAAAGAAGACCTGGGGGCTTCCCTGGTGGCGCAGTGGTTGAGAGTCTGCCTGCCAATGCAGGGGACGTGGGTTTGTGCCCCGGCCTGGGAAGATCCCACACGCTGCAGAGCGGCTGGGCCCATGAGCCATGGCCACTGAGCCTGTGCGTCCAGAGCCTGTGCTCCACAACAGGAGAGGCCACAACAGTGAGAGGCCCACGTACCACAAAAAAAGGAAAAAAAAAAGAAGACCTGTATATGCTGTCTGCAAGAGACCCACTTCAGATCTAAAGACACATACAGACTGAAAGTGAGGGGATGGAATAAGATATACCATGCAAATGGAAATCAAAAGAAAGCTGGAGTAGCAATCATATCAGACAAAAGAGACTTTAAAATAAAGACTATTACAAGAGACAAAGAAGGACACTTCATAATGATCAAGGGATCAATCCAAGAAGAAGACAATTGTAAATATATTTGCACCCAACATAGGAGCACCTCAATACATAAGGCAAAGGCTAACAGCCATAATAGAGGAAATCAACAGTAACACAATAATAGTAGGGGACTTTATCACTTCGTTTTCACCAATACAGATCATCGAAAATGAAAATAAATAAGGAAACACAAGCTTTAAAAGACACATTAAACATGATGGACTTAATTGATATTTATAGGACCTTCCATCCAAAAACAACAGAATACACTTTCTTCTCAAGTGCTTATGGAACATTCTCCAGGATAGATCATATTTTGGGTCACAAATTAAGCCTCAGTAAATTTAAGAAAATTGAAATCGTATCAAGCATATTTTCTGACCACAATGCTATGAGACTAGATGTCAATTACAGGAAAAAAAACTGTAAATAAATACAAACACATGGAGGCTAAACAATATGCTACTAAAAACCAAGAGATCACTGAAGAAATCAAAGAGGAAATCAAAAAATACCTAGAAACAAATGACAATGAAATCACAAAGACCCAAAACCTATGGGATTCAGCAAACACAGTTCTAAGAGGGAAGTTTATAGCAATACAATCCTACCTCAAGAAACAAGAAACATCTCAAATAAACAACTTAACCTTACATGTAAAGCAATTAGAAAAAGAAGAAGAACAACAAAAAGAAAAACCCCAAAGGTAGCAGAAGGAAAGAAATCATAAAGATCAGATCAGAAATAAATGAAAAAGAAATGATGGAAAAAATAACAAAGATCAATAAAGCTAAAAGCTGGTTCTTTGAGAAGATAAACCAAATCGATCAACCATTAGCCAGACTCATCAAGAAAAAAAGGGAGAAGACTCAAATCAACAGAATTAGAAATGAAAAAGGAGAAGCAACAACTGACATTGCAGAAATACAAAGGATCATGAGTGATTACTACAAGCAACTCTATGCCAATAAAATGGACAACCTGGAAGAAATGGATGAAGTCTTAGAAAAGCACAACCTTCTGAGACTGAACCAGGAAGAAATAGCAAATATGGACAGAACAATCACAAGCACTGAAATTGAAACTGTGGTTAAAAACCTTCCAAAAAACAAAAGCCCAGGACCAGATGGCTTTGCAGGTGAATTCTATCAAACTTTTAGAGAAGAGCTAACTCCTGTCCTTCTCAAACTCTTCCAAAATAAAGCAGAGGGATGAGCACTCCCAAAGTCTTTCTATGAGACCACCGCCACCTTGATACCAAAACCAGACAAAGATGCCACAAAAAAAGAAAACTACAGAAAAATATCACTGATGAACATAGATCCAAAATCCTCAACAAAATACTAGCAAACAGAATCCAACAGCACATTAAAATGATCATACACCATGATCAAGTGGGATTTATCCCAGGAACGCAAGGATTCTTCAATATATGCAAGTCAGTCAATGTGATATACCATAGTAACAAGTAGTTTCTGCTGTATAACAAAGTGAATCAGTAACGTGTATATACATACCCATATCCCCTCCCTCTTGCATCTCCCTCCCACCTTCTCTATCCCATCCCTCTAGGTAGTCACGAAGCACCGAGCTGATCTCCCCGTGCTATGCAGCTGTTTCCCACTAGCTATTTTACACTTGGTAGTGTATACATGTCAATGCTACTCCTTCACTTCGACCCAGCTTACCCTTCCCCCTTCCCGTGTCCTCATATCCATTCTCGATACCTCTGTGTCTTTATTCCTGTCCTGCTCTTAGGCTCAACAGAACCTTTTTTCAGGGTATATGCCTAGTAGTGGGATTGCTGGGTCATATGGTAGCTTTATTTTTAGTTTTTAATGAAACTCCACACTGTTCTCCATAGAGGCTGTATCAATTTACATTCCCATCAACAGTGCAAGAGGGTTCCCTTTTCTCCACACCCTCTCCAGCATTTATTGCTGTAGAGTTTTTGATGATGGCCATTCTGACCAGTGTAGGTCTTATCACCTACTTTTCCCCCACACTATAGCTATATTAGTTATCTGTTGCTACATAAGAAATTACCACAAAATTAGAGGCTTAAAACACCTATACTCACTCACAGTTTCCATGGATCAGGAGTTCAGGCAGTGCTTAGCTAGGTACAATTATCCTGTACCTTGGTGTACAATCAGGGTGTTAACGGATGCTCAGATCTCATCTGAGGCTTGAGTCCTCTTCCAAGGTCACTGATTTTTGGCAGAATCTAGTTCCTTGGACTTTGTAGTTTCTAGAGGCTGCCCACCATTTTCTGCCATCTGACTCTATCTACTGCATAGCAGTTAGCTTCTTGAAGGCCAAAAGGAAAATGTCACCTCCAAATATCTTTTAATTTTTTTAACATCTTTATTGGAGTATAATTGCTTTGCAATGTTGTGCTAGTAGCAACAGATAACTAATATAGCTATAGTGTGGGGGGAAAGTAGGACCAATACTAAAATTGCTGATTCATTCATTAATTCATTTATTTACTCATTTAGTAGTTACTATTATGTAACAGGCATTGTTTTAGAAATAAGGTGAGCAAAAAGTATACAGTTCAGACCCTACTCTCATGAGGCTTAGAGTGTAACAGAGGAGAGTGATAAGTTATACAGTCACAATTATAAAAACTGAGATGTGAGCTCTAAAGTAATAGAGTATGATTCTCTCACTACACATAGTGAAGGACTCTTCCTAGGTTCAAGGGTCCTGTAGTGATGTTTAATGAGAGATTGAAAGGATTAGTTGGAAAGAACTTTCCCGAAAGAGAGGAAGGTGTGGTTACCCAACTGTCTCATTAGAACAAGATCCTTATTCCATTGTAGTCTTTTTCTCATTAGATTATAAATTGCCTTCAAGGCAGATATTGTATCTTGTTTTGTTTTATTCAGAGTCTAGCACATAACAAGGTGCTCACTATGCACTGGATGAATGAATGAATCATTGGCATCATAAGGAAGCAGGCTTTGTGCATAAGAAAGATGTTCCTCATCTTAAAACTGCCCCTCATGGAGTAGTTGTATCCCCATTAGTTGACATCTAAGCAGACACAGCATGATCATGACTCAAGAGCATTGCACGTGTGGTGCGAAGTCAGTTGAAGCAATTCTAGTTTTCAGTTTCTGCTCAGTCCTCAGAGTGATAAAGTTAGATCATGACAGACAGGGTGGAATATCTATGCAGTCAGAAACTAGAGAAAAGAATAATCAGAAAATGAGAGATGTGGGCCTGAATAAGATGCATTACCATGTAGGGATAGTATAAAGTTTTAAAAGAGCACTTTTGACATAGAGAAACAAAATAATCCGGATATTTGACCTAGAGCTCAAATAAATTAATGCATATTAATAAATGAGGAATCATATAGGGAATGCTGTTTCAAAGGATTATCAGCCTTTCCAAGCTTCTTTCTCAGCTGGGAAATATATAAGAGAAAGGGCATTCAAGATTTATAAACAAGCGTATATGTACACACCCATTTAAGGTGATGGAATAGTCTTCAGAATTCAAAGAACATTCAGTCTCAGTTTGAAGATGTGCCCCTTCTCTCTGTACAAACTTGAATCTCAGACTGGAAGTGGAAAGTTTAGGCACAAGTCCTGCAACCATAAGCAATAGTGGGTCAGTCTTTGAGGCTGAAACTCTGACAGTTTTATTTTTGGCTTAATCTCCAGAGTACTTTGTTGTATGTAGGTATTAAAAAATTCAGCTAAGTCAAAATGATTTGTTTGACTACAATGTATGATCAAAGTCAGTTATCACTTATTATTTAACAATCTTATTTTGGATTTGTTCTGAATGTTTGGTTGAGCTAGTAGACAATATTGATAAACTAAACACTTTTTGACTATTTGTATTTTATCATGGATAGTTCACATTAAAATTTGGGATAATAATTATGTAAATATTTATAAAAGATACCATGAATATCAAAATAGAAAATAAAATTGACTTATATAAAATTTAATCAGTAATCTCTCTGATGAGAAGTGTATCTTTGGTAATAAAAGAAGTTGTTAGCTCCTTGACGGAGGTCACTTGACTTTCACAGTCACTCAGGGTATCGCAGTCTAGCAAAATGCCTGAGAAATAGAATTTAAAGTATTTGTTGAATACATTGGTGAAAGCATAAAATGATGTTTTGTAATTAAACTATTCAAAATAGTTGCCTTTCATTAGAATTTTATATTTTAAAACATTTAGTTCAATTATTTTTATTATTGAAAATGCTTTGAATACAATTTCTACACCACTGTACTAAATAAAAAATTATGTTGATTTTATTCTTTTAGTGTAACTTCTCACATTTAATGGAAAAATTCTGCTATGTTATAGTTGTCAGTACTAATAAAATTATCCTGACAACCAGTTTTAAAAAAATAGAGGAGAGCAAAATGATAAATTACTCTGTTAAACAATTTCTAATCCTATAAATGCTAACATGACTTAATCAGCTTCATTTTAGATAAGCAAAGAAACTGAGACAAATGAGAATGATTTAAATTAGCTTTCAGTATAGAAAAGCTGAATATAAAATGTGAATTAATGTAACTGTTATGATGATACCATCCAGAGAATTGGATATGTTCTCACAATTTTTAAGTTGCATAAAATGAATGGCATATGATATTTTAACATAGTTGATTACTAACAACTATAGAAAGTTATCTCCAGGAAGAATAATGTGAAATTAAAATAATCTATAAATGAATTCCAATAAAACTGAAAATATGGTCAACATATCTTCTTAAAATAATTAGCTTAATTATTACTTAAAATGAATTGATGCCTGAAAATTGTATTTTGTAAGCATGAAAGACTCCAAATTATTTGTCTGGTAAGGGTTTTGAAATTAATAATCATTAAGAATTATTTTTTAGATGATTCTAAATGTTTAATACATACTCTATTTGGTATAATTTAGTTATATAAAAATCCCTCTGAGAAATCACCTCTATGGCATAGTGTTACATTGATAAATATATTCAAAGATAGATCTCTAAAATAATATTTTGATAGTAATTAATTGAAGATTAAACATTATAATAAGCTTTAAAATGCTATTTTAAAAGTCTAATTCTTATTGTTTATACAGCTTGCTCCATTTTATTTTAGATAAATATCAAATTTTTTTACTAGTTCTTAATTAAGAAAATAAAAACAAAAGAAATATTCAAAAATAAAAGGAATAAAATTGACTTAAAATGTTTGTGACAATTTGTTCTAGGAAATCATTGTGTGAAGGTCATACCATGCTCAGTATAACTCTCACAAAGGGTAGTTATAACTTAAGGAAGAGGAGGAAGTACCATCATAGGAAAAGTTCATGGTATTTAGTAATAATAATTTGATATGGTCACTCTAGTTCCTCAAGGATAATATACTGCTTTGGTCTGGGGTTCATTTCTGTAAGTTCCTATATGTACTTGATTTGTTCAGTATAACCTGTGTTGAGTAGTCCGAGCGCATTTACAGACACTACAGAAACTCAAAAGATATTAAGTAAAACAAATAATTGCAAATAATTTGCATAGAATTAAAACTATAAAAAACAAAACTTAGGAATCAGGTATTTATATTTACTGCTTATTCATTCTTTCCTTATAGCAATATGTACATAAGAAACCAAAGAAAACAAAGTTGTTAATAATATTATTATTAACAGTTTCCCTCTTTTTGAGTCCCAGTTATATGCACTAACATGTATACATGCAGGATTAGTAAGGTGACATGATCTTTACATCAAGGCTGTAGGTCAAATATCTGTGCCCTCATTTTATGGATGAGGAAACTGGCTAAGAGGGATTAAGTAAATTATTATTATAGTCTAGCAGGTAATAGAGATAAAATTTGAACTTAGGGGCTTCCCTGGTGGCGCAGTGGTTGAGAGTCCGCCTGCCGATGCAGGGGACACAGGTTCGTGCCCCGGTCTGGGAAGATCCCACATGCCGCAGAGCGGCTGGGCCTGTGAGCCATGGCCGCTGAGCCTGTGCGTCCGGAGCCTGTGCTCCGCAAAGGGAGAGGCCACAACAGTGAGAGGCCCGTGTACCGCAAAAAAAAAAAAAAAAAAATTGAACTTATGGCTATGTATTTCCAAAAATGAGGACATTTTCACCAAACACCTCAGCAATTTCAGATGGAGTAAAATAAAATGCATAAAGTGGAATAGATTCATGTACAGAAAAATAAACATTTTCCCAAGGAAGCCACAAACCCTACAGAGTAATTGTTTTGATAATACACCTAATTTACACAACTAGGTTACAGTCAGTGTCTTCATGGAAATATTTGCATTTGGGATTTTTCATTTTGTTCAGTTTTCTCCCAGAAATTTGTTTTCTTGAATTATATTTGCATTACAAATATACATATTGTTGTAATTGTCCCCAACAAACAGAATAATTTCAAGGATACCTTTGTAGGAAGAACAAAACAATCAGCAACTTTAAAAATTTTAAATATGTCCAAAAATATCTTAAAGCCTACTGTTACTTTGGGTCACTTTTTACCTAGGATACACTGTTTTTTGTTTTGTTTTTTTTTTTTAAGTAGACTTTAAGTGTGAAGCAGGAATAAAAATTTCTGTGTTTGACTTGCTATGAGTGAGATTCTTAAAAGAGTCTGATGTAAATGTTAGCCAGAGGGAGTTAGCTATATGAATCTGAAGTTCAGAAAAGACTGAATAGAAGATATTGAATTAGAATTCAACAGAATGGTGGTGCCAACTGAAGCCACCTTCATGATAGTGTCATACTGCAAGAGTGGTAGACTGAGAAGAGAAATTGCCTGAAGCTGAAGAACACTGACATTTAAAGGACTGTTGGAGGAAGAGTAAATCTTAAATCTTACTTAAATCTTAATAAGATACTGAACAGGAATCACTAGGGGAAAAGTCAGGAAGGAAAAGGATGAGAGATGCTAAGAAAAGAATATTTTTTAAAGGAGGTTAAAAGCTGCTGAGATGTCTACTGTTTTTATAACATGGAGAAGAATGGTGACCTGGGGAAGAATATTTTGGTGCATAATGGGGACTGAAGCCCAATTTCAGTGTGATAAGAAGTAAATGATCAATGAGTAAATCAGACTCAAAAGTTTAGGCAAGTTTATCGATGATTTTGGCTCTAAATGTAGGTAAGAAGCTGAAAAAAGTTGCTGGTGGGGGAAGTGAAGTAAGGGAAGATTATCCATGATTCTTACTCATTTTCTTATAATTATTTTTATATAAACAAATACTGCTTACATGCCAGTAGAAAACATTAGTGAAGATGTTAAAGTTACAGGTGAAAGAAGCACTAAAGAATTGAAGAACCCTAAGAATTTACAATGTTATGGGATGCAAATATTAGGTAGAAAAATTAGATTCTAAAGTATACATGCAAAATGTGACTATCCTTTCTTCTTCCTTTCCTCCACATCCAAAAGAAAACTGAGTGTAATAACATAATTTCTTCTTTTCCTTGTAGAATGAACAAGCAAGGGCCCTTTCCTGTGATAACCAAGGAGAAACCTAACAGAAGGTAATTTATTACATTTGTATTCTGATAAAGCATGAAAACAAACCAAACAATATCTTGCATAGAAATGAGAATTACTCTCTTTGTAAGAAGTGGTAGGCAACTTGCTGAACTAGGAAATTTTTCCTTTTTCCACATGGATTTTCACTGGACCATAGTTTCACCTGAGTTTCTGTCCTTGGCTTATATATGTGTGCTTGAGCTAATAGGTTCACTAATTAGAGAAATTATCATGTGTTAAGCTCTTACAGGTGAGGATAACAATACAGATGGATTCATGGCTATTTTCAATGGTAAAGTCCCAGAATTCATTTCACCACTACTATGATCTTCTCCTCCACTAACACTTCAAGCCCCTCACTCCACCTGACACTAACTGAAATGACTTTAGTAACAAATTTAGTAACTAATTGGGAAGGTAAGGCCAAGATATTCACACTCAAATTGTGGTAAATAAATGGGAGAGGAAAAAATGGATTCAGGAAATAAGGTCCACTCCTACATACGTGAGTAGGTTTTTCTTCACCTGTAAGGTGGCTGGATATCTCTATGGCAAGATTTATTGAATAATAAAAGTTTCATTCAGGAAATAGGAACACAGCCTCAGAACAAAGAACCAAGTTAGATCCTGGATGGAATAGTGGTGGCACTGACCATGGGAACACCTAGAGGAGATTAACTTCAAAGATGTTTTCCTTGACCTCTGGCAGAAATTTTTTGTCAAAGTTTATCCTTTTTTCTCTTTTGTCATACTTGCCTTTTAAAATGTGCCAGTTGGTAATTGAATAAATTTTTTCCTGGCTGTAGTCTTGGTGAATCTGAAGAGACAGAATAATAATTGGGGAAAATGTTCAAATTCTTTCTGCTCACTGATGCACATAAAGATGAAACTCATTCCTCTCTCTTTAATTCAGGTAAATAGGCAAAAACAAACAAGGAAGAAAGAAAAATAAGTGGTCAGTATGTTGGTAGTCCAACTTAGATTGACATGCAAAGTTCAGGATAAGACCATGGGAATAAGTGGCACACAGGGAGAAATTTATTGTGGACCACTAAGCCTAATAACTGAGGGAGAAAATTACAAAGTGGGGTGGAAATTTTTTGTCTGTATGGTAAGAAACTCATAAGAATAGTTATTTTGAAATAATGATTGGGAATTAGCAGTATGGAACTAAGGTCCCACTTCTGGTGCTTTTGGAGCATGGGAAGTGGAAGGGTAACTTTTATTTGTGAAGGTAGTGAGAAAAGTAATACCTTCAGAAAGAAGCTAGGTTTCAGTTTAGTCAGAAGCATAAGGGAATGGTCATTGAAAAACTGATGATGTAGGTGTGGCAGGCAGAATAATGGCCCTGGAAGGATGTCCACGACTTAATCAACTTAATCCTCGGCACCTGTAATTATGTTTCCTTACATAGCAAAAGGGACTTTGAAGACATGATTAAGATTAAAGACCTGGAGATGGGGAGAGTATCCTGGGTTATCCAGGTGGGCCCCATCTAATTATATGAGTACTTAAAAGCAGAAAACTTTTCACAGTTGTGGTCAGAGGGAGATGTGACTACAGAAGGGTCAGAGAGAAATTCAACTCTGCTGGTTTTTAAAATGGAGAAAGGGAGCTGTGAGCCGGGGGTGGCCTCTAAAAGTTAGAAAACGTGAAGAAACGGACTCACCCCTAGAGTTTCTAGGAAGGAGTGACGCCTGCCAGCACCTTGATTTTATGACTTCTGACCTTCAGAACTGTAAGATAATAAATTTGTGTTGTTTTAAGCTGCTAAGTTTGAGGTACTTGGTCATGGCAGCGGCAGAAAACTTATACATAGGGGAACAGAGGGGCATGAGTAGCAGAAAGTAACATGGGAACAGTGGTACCCATTTCACAAAGCTGCTGTGTGGATTAATGAAATTGAATATATAAACCACTTACAGTTTCTGGAACTTTCAGAAGTGGTAGTTATTGTTTATTTTCTATTTCAGGTGTTATGAATTAAGCAATGTGGTAAGTACTGTTGATGAAATCCTGTTAAAATTTATACGTGGAGCTTCTCCCATGTAGCTCATACTTAGAATTCTGAAAACAGAGTAAATTACATCTAGGTAACTAAACAATTTTGTGTTGAAATTAAAGTGGAATTGTGGAACCCCTCCCCCCAAATAAACATAGATAGATAGATAGATAGATATAGTTTTTACTCTTTGAGCCTTTGTTTTCTTATCTATAAAATGAAACTGTCTCGTCAACTTTATAAACTGCTTATGAGGACCAAATCGTTCATGTCAAAGCAATTGAACAAGGGAAAAGCATTTTTAAAGCATGGATTTAATATTTTAGTGTGTGTGTTTGTAAAGGATTGAGTGTAGCTTGTGGTGAAAAATATAGCAACTATTTGTGTCTTTATCAATCAATTTTTGGTTACATCAGAGTGGTTATAGAGATGTAAGCAGTATTGGGTAATGTGAGCTTTTCACATTATTAACAAGTGGCATCTGTTAAGCAACCCATTTGTTTGTGGAGCTGCCATGGCTTCACAGTTAAGGGGAAACATTAAAATCCAGGAAGTGTTTCTTAGTAATTTGTTGAAGATCAATTTAATTGTCCTTTGGCACTCAGTGCTACTGAAACTCAATAGTTCACTTGGAAGAAATGTGATGATGAGCAAAACCGATAGAAAAACAAGATAGTCACTGTTAGTCACTATTCAGCTTTGATAAGCAAGGATAATGTGCCTAAATTAAATGTTGCAACTTGGAAGCACACAAATAAGAAAATAAGGAACTTAATCATCTGTTGAACTACATTCAACACATATTTATTGAGCAAAAATCATATTGTATGCACTGCTAATTTCCCTTCAAAGATGAGTTAAGAACAATTCCTACGTGAAAGATAATGAATAATAGTAACTGTTATTTCTACAATGTTTTATAAACTATAAAACATTTATTATTTTATTTAAAAAAACTAAAATCTAGTGAGAGGTATAGGAATATATGTGTAAAACTGACTTTCTTAAAAGTGTAAGGCAACTGTAAGGTTTACAAGAGAAGGATCAGTGTTTTTGGCTTGACAATTATTAAATGGTTTAAAGATGAAAAATTGAGTAAAGCTGTGAATTGTGACTAGAAATTAAATAGTAAATTCTGTTATTCTGTAAAGGAATTGGGTGCTGTCATTTCAAATAACCGAGTCATAGTAGCCTTTATTTTTAATCAGCATTTTTCAATGTATAACTTGCATATGAAAAGTTCTGTTTTGAAGTATACCATTCTATGAGTTTGAAAAGCATGATATAAAATATTTCCACCGCTGTACACTGTTCCCTCATGCCCGTTTGCAGTCAACCCATTCTGTGGTCCACTACTGGCTTCTGGAGTCAATACTCTGCTTTCTGACACTGTAAGTTTACCTTTTCCAGGATATTACATAAATTAATCATAGAGTTTATAGTCTTGTGTTGGGCTGCTTTCACTTTGCATGTTCCTTTTGAGTTTCATTCGTGTTGTTGGTTTTAACAGGAGTTTATTGCTTTTACTGCTGTGCAGATTTCTACTCTAAGGTTATACCATATTTTCTTCATCAGTTCACAAGTTGTTTGTTTCCAGCAACTGGATGTTTAGTGGTATGTCATTGTGGCTTTACTTTGAATTATTTCCTTAATGACTAATGATCATCCTTTAATATGATTATTTCTCAATCTTACATCTTTGTGGAGTGTCTGTTCAAATTTTTCCAGATTTTTCTTTTTAATTGAGGTTTCAGTCTTCTCCTTGTTGAGTTTTAAAGCATTTTATATTCTGGATGGGAGTCCTCTATCAGATATGTTTGTGAACATATTCTGCAAGTCTGGCTTGCATTTTTTTAAGGTAGTTTAATATTTTATTTATTTTTTTATTTTGAGGATGGATTTGAACTATTTATTTAAGGATTTTTGATAGTTATATATATATATATATATATATATATATATTTTTTTTTTTTTTTTTGCGGTACGCGGGCCTCTCACTGTTGTGGCCTCTCCCGTCACGGAGCACAGGCTCTGGATGCGCAGGCTCAGCGGCCATGGCTCATGGGCCCAGCCGCTACGCGGCATGTGGGATCTTCCTGGACCACGGCACGAACCTGCGTCCCCTGCATCAGCAGGCGGACTCTCAACCACTGCGCCACCAGGGAAGCCCTAGTTTAATATTTTTAAAAATGCTCTCTTGATCCATTTTCAAGGCCCTTACTAGAGAGAGGTCAGTTCTCCTACTTGAGCGGCTAAGTAGGTACACGTGGCAAATACTTTCCTTATGGGGCTCTCACAGTCTGTTGTTAGACACACCATGAACCTTCTCTAATCACTCCAATACAAGATACCGTGCAACTAGAGACAGCCCCTAAGCCCTGAATCTGTGAAGTTATTCAAAGTGAACAATCCATTGGAACCCTGCAAAACCCAGCTAATCTCACCCTGCTTGGCATACATAAATTGTTCCCTGCAGCTCCAGTTGCTGTTACCCTCTCCTAGGGTGCAAACCTCTGTACGGCCCTGTGTGGCAGCATACTTCCTTTTGAAGCTGTAACAAAGAGTTCTGCTTTCTAGATATCCAGTTGTTAGTGTGTCATGTCCCACCATTAAAAGAATCTTTAAATCTTAGGAATCATCTTTTATTCTGTTAACAGTGCCTTGACAAGCAATAGACCTAATTTTTAATTATTTAATAAAATTTTATGTAAGATTTGTTTTCTAGAGAAGTTTTGAGTTCAAAGAAATTTTGAAGCAAAGGAACATATTTCTCATACATCTCCTGCCTCTACACACGTATAGCCTCTCCCATTGTCAACATCATCCTCCAGAGTGATACATTTGTTACAACTGATGAACCTACATTGACACATCATAATTACCCAAAGTACATATTGATACTTTACATTATGGTTCACTCTTGGTATTATACATTCTTTGGGTTTGGACAAATATTCAATACATAACTATGTGCATCTATTATTATGGTATCATACAGAGTATTTTCACTTCCCTACAAAATCTTCTATGCTCTATTTATCTCCCCATCCCTGCCTACCCAATAACTGATTGTTTTTCTGTCTCCGTAGTTTTGCCTTTGCAAAACTGTCATATAGTTGGAATGGTACAATGGTGTATAGCCTTTTCAGATTGGCTTCTTTCACTTAGTAATATTCATTTGTTTCCTCTGTGGTTTTCCATTGCTTGATACCTCATGTCTTTTTAGTTCTGAATAATATTCCATTGCCTGGATGTATCACAGTTTGTTTATCCATTTACTTAAAAAGGACATCCTGGTTGATTCTAAGTTTTGACAATTATAAATAAAGCTGCTGTAAACATCCCTGTAAGAGTTTATGTGGGGGCATGCTTTAAACTCCTTTGGGTAAATACCAAAGAGCAAGACTTCTGGGTTGTATGGTAAGAGGACATTTAGTTTTATAAGAGGCTGCTAAACTGTCTTCCAAAATGGCTGTAACACTTTGCATCCCCAAGAGCAATGAATGAGACTATCACGCCCACATTCTTGCCAGCATGTGGTGCCAGTGTTCTCCACATTCTGGCCATTCTAATAGGTGTAGAGTGGTTTCTCGTTGTTGTTGTTGGCATACATATGTGTATGTGTGTGTGTATCATATATAAACTCATATATAATAAAATATATGAGACACACGTATGAGTATGTATATGTGTATGTATATAAAATATTTTTATTAAGATATAATTGACATATAAAATTGCATTTGTTTTAGGTATACAACACACTGATCTGATGTGTATATACAAAAAAAGTCATTAAAATCCATCACTACACAAAGTTACAGATTTTTTTCCTGTGATGAGAACTTGTAAGGACTACTCTTAGCACCTTTAAAATATACAATTCAATATTGCTAACAGTGCTCACCATGCTGTAAATTACATCTTCAGGAACTATTTATAACTGGAGTTTGTACCTTTTGACCATCTTCACCTATTTTGCCCAGCCCCTAGCCCCCGCCTCTGGAAATCACCAATCTGTTCTCTGTACCTATGAATTTGTTTTTTAGATTTTTTAAATTTAACATACAAGTAAGATCAGACAGTATTTGTTTTTCTCTGTATGATTTATTTCACTTAACATATGCCCTCAAGGCCCTTCCATGTTACAACTAATGACATGTTTTCCTTCTTTTTATGACTGAATAGTATTCCATTGTGTTTGTGTGCATGTGTGTGTGACATTTTCTTTACCCAGTTTTCTCTTGATGGACTCTTGGATTGTTTCCATGGCTTGGTTTTTGTAAATGATGCTGCAAAGAACACAGGGGTGCAAATATCTTTTTAAGATAGTGATTCCATTTCCTTCAAATAAACACCTATAAGCTGACATGCTGAATCATATGGTAGTTCTATTTTCAATTTTTTTTTAGAAACCTCCATACTGTTTTCTAGTGACTGGACCAATTTGCATTTCCACTGACAGTGCACAAGAGTTCTCTTTTCTCCACATCCTCACCAACACTTCTTATCTCTTGTCTTTGAGTGACAGCCATTCTAACAGTTGTAACTTGATATCTCATTGTGGTTTTGATTTGCATTTCCCTGATGATTTTTGATGTTGAGCACCTTTTCATGTGCCTGCTGGCCTTTTGTGTGTCTCCTTTGGAAAAACGTCTATTCAGATTCTCTGCTCATCTTCTAATTGGATTGTTTGTTTTTTCTATTAAGTTGCATGAGTTCATTACACATTCTAGATACAAACCACTTATCAGGTAAATGATTTGAAAATATTTTCTCCATTCTGCAGGTTGCCTTTTCATTTTATTGATAGTATCCTTTGCAGAACATTTTAGTTTGACGTAGTCACACTTCTTTATATTTGCTTTTGGTGTCAAATTGGAAAAATAATTGCCAAGATCAATGTCTAGAAGATTACCCAGTATATTTTCTTCTAGGAATTTTATGGATTTAGATCTTACATTTAAGACTTTCATTCACTTTGAATTGATTTTTGTGTATGTTGTAATATAATGGTCCAGTTTCATTCTTTTTCTTGTGGCTGTCCAGTTTTTCCAACACCATTTATTGAAGAGACTGTCCTTTCCCCATTGTATGTTCTTGGCTCCTTTGTTAAAAATTAATTGACCACATAGGTGTAGGTTTCTGTCTGGGCTCTATTCTGTTCCATTAATTTATGTGGGGTTTTTTTCATGCTAATTATGTACTGTTGTGATTGCTGTAGCTTTGTAATATATATTGAAATCAGGAAACACGATGCCTTCAGCTTTGATCTTCTTCCTCAAGATTGCTTTGGTTAATTGGAATTTTTTGTGCTTCCATACAAATTTTAAAATTGTTCTATTTCTGTGAAAAATGCCATTGGAATTTTGATAGGGATTGCATTAAATCTGTAGATTGTCTTGAGTACTATGGACATTTTAACAATGTTAATTCATTCAATCCATGAACATGGAAGATCTTTCCATTTGAGTCATTTTTTTCAATTTCTTTCATCAACGTCTTATAGTTTTCAGTGGATAAGTCTTTCACCTCCTTGGTTAAATTCATTACTAGGTATTTTATTCTTTATGATGCAATTTTAAATGGATTGTTTTCTTAATTTCTCTTTCTGATCTTTATTAGTATGTAGGAGCACAACTAATTTTATATCTTGCAGTTTTACTGAATTTGTTTATTCTAAGTTATTTTTGGTGGAGTCTTTAGGATTTTCTATGTATAAAATCATGCCATCTGCAAATAAAGATAATTTTGCTTCTTTTCCAATTTGGATGTCTTTTATTTATTTTTCTTGTATAATTACTCTGGAGAACTTCCAGGACAATGTTGAATAAAAGTCATGAGAATACGCGTTCTTGTCTTGTTCCAGGTCTTAGAGGGAAAGTTTTTAGCTTTTCACCATTGAGTATAATGTTAATTGTGGGCTTGTCATCTATGCCCTTTATTTTGTTGGAGTATATTCCCTCTATACCTGCTTTGTTGAGAGTTTTTACCAAAAATGGATGTTGAATTATTGCAAATGCTTTTCTGCTTCTATTGAGAGGGTCATATGATTTTGATTCTTCATTTTGTTAATGTTGTTTATCTCAGTGATTGATTTTTTGGATGCAGAACTGTCCTTGAATACCTGGATAAATCCCACTTGGTCATGGTGTGTGATCCTTTTAATGTATTGTTGAATTCTGTTTGCTAATGTTTTGTTGAGAATTTTTGCATCTATGTTCATCAGGGATACTGGCCAGTGATTTTCTTTTTCTTTAATGTCCTTCTGTGTTTTGGTGTCAGGGTATTGCTGGTCTTGTAAAATGAATTAGGACGTATATCCACCTCTTCTATTTTTTGGAAGAGTTTGAGAATGGCCAGTATTGATTCTTCAAATAGTATTATTCACCAGTGAAGCCATCTGGTTCTGGAATTTTGTTTGTTGGGAGGTTTTTGATTATTGATTCCATCTCCTTACTAGTAATCAATCTGTTCAGATTTTCCATTTCTGCATGATTCAGTCTTGGTAGGTTGTATGTTCCTAGTAATTTACCCATTTCTTCTAGTTTGTCCAATTTTTTGGTTTATAATTGTTAATAGTAGTCTCTTATCCTTTGTATTTCTGTGGGGTCAGTTGTAATGTCTTCTCTTTCATTTCTAGTTTTATTTACTTGAATCCTCTTTTTATTTTCTTTGTGATTCTCAAACATGTCTATTTTGTTTATGTTTTTAAAAAATCAGCTCTTATTTCATTGATTTTTTTAAGTCTCTTATTGATTTCCATTCTGATCTTTGTTATTTCCTTCCTTCTATTAACTTTAGTATTCATTTGACTTCATTTGTTCTTCTTTATCTAGTTCCTTAAGGTATAAAGTTGGGTTATTTGATATCTTTCTTTTCTTAATCACACATTTATCAGTATAAACTTCACTCTTAGAACTGCTTTTGCTATATTCCATAAGTTTTAGTATGTTGTATATCCATTTTCATTTGTCTCAGGTATTTTATTAAAAATTTCTCTTTTGATTTCTTCTTTGACTCATTGGTTGTTCAGTTGCAACTTGTTTAATCTTTACATTTTGTGAATTTTCCTGTGTTCTTCCTATAATTGATTGATTGTTTCATACCATAATGGTCAGAAAAGACACTCAATATGATGTCAATCTTCTTAAATTTATTGACTTGTTGTATGGCCTAACATAACCCATACCAGAGAATGTTCTATGTGTGTTTGAGAAGATTGTGTATTCCTCTGCTTTTAGATGCAATGTCTGTAAATGTCTATTAATTTCATCTGATCTAATGTGTTAAGTTCAGTGTTTCCTTACAGATTTTCTTTCTGTATGATCTCTCCATTGATAAAAGTGGGGTGTTAATATCCCCTACTATTATTGTATTGCTGTGTATTTCTCCCTTTAGGTCTATTAATGTTCACTTTATATATTTAGGTAATCCTATGTTAGGTGAATAAATATCCTTTTGTTGGATTTGTAACTTTATCATTATATAATGACCTTCTCTGTCTCTTATTTTACTATCTTACAGTCTATTTTATCTAATATAAGTACAGATATTTCAGCTTTCTTTGGTTTCCATTTGCATGGAATATCTTTTTCAGTCCCTTCACTTTCAGGCTGTGTGTCTCAAAGCTGAAGTGAATCTCTTATAGGCAGAATAATATTAGGTGCTATTTTTTTATCCATTCAACTTTCCTATGTCTTTTGGTTGCAGAATTTAGTCCATTTATATTTAAAGTAATTATTGCTAGGTATGGACTTATTGCCATTTTATTAATTTGCTTTCCTGGAAAAACTGTGGTTTCTGTCTGCTGCCTCTGCACTGTGTCCTGAGGGGACAGCTGGCTAGGAACTATTTCTGTTTTTATTATAGTCCTGTGTGTATGAATGTAAGTCCCACTGGCCACCGGAGCCTGATGATCAGGGGTATTCTCTGGGTCACAGTTGCAAAAACTGGGTCACTAGATGTGTGTACAAGTTCCTTTCTAGGATACCAGTGACCTGGAGTAAGGCAGAGGAAGACTACATGGATAGTGCCTGCCAGCCTCCCCAGCCTCTGGAGATTATCGCAGTTAGTCCCTAGATGTGTGTTAAATTAGAAGCCTCAAGTCAAAGCTTCTAAAATAAGCAAATTGTCTGTCCTCTTTCACAGAAAGAGTGCACATATTTCTGTCTGCTGCCTCTATGCTGGGCCTTGGAGGGATAGCCATCGTAAACCCTTTAAGAACTGTCTCCAAGTTCCCAAAAACCTTGTGAGTCTCATGGATGCAATCCCAGTTGGCTTTAAAGCTAGATATTTTGGAGTCCCAACACTCAGGTAGAAGTCTTACAAGGTGGGGTGTTAGATGAAGGGTCCAAATATCTGACTCCTCAGAAGCAGTTGGGAGTTGGGAGTTCCATCCTGGTTGTGTAGACTGTGCTAGGGGTGGGGGTTTGTGGTGATCTTGTGTCTCAGCCTCCTATCCACTCCAATGTCGAATTTTTTTTTTTTTAATTTGCCTGATATATAAGAGTTCAGCTAGTTTCTGGATTTCTTTCAAAGGGAACTGTTCTGTATGTAGCTGTAGATTTGATGTGTCTTTGGGAAGTGGTGAGTTCAGAAAGCTCCTGTGTCACTGTCTTGAACCAGAACTTCTCCTCCTATTAATTTGCATTTCCCTGATGATATAGCTTGTGGAACATTTTTTATAGGCATATTTGCCATCTGTATATCTTTGATGAGGTGTCTGCTAAGGTCTTGGCTTACCTTTAACCAAGTTGTTTGTTTTCATATTGAGTTTTAAGAGTTCTTTGTATATTTTGGATAACAGTTCTTTATCAGCAGTGTTTTTGCAAATATTTTCTCCAATCTTTGTCTTGTCTTCTCATTCTCTTGGCATTGTTTTGCACAGAGCAGTTTTAATTTTAATGAAGTACAGCTCATTATTTCTTTCATGGTTTGTGATTTTGGTATTTTATCTAAGAAATCAGTGTCATACCCAAGGCTACCTAGGTTTTCTCCTATGTTATCTTCTAGAAACTTATAGTTTTACAATTTACATTTAGGTATGTGATCCACCTGAGTTAATTTTTTGAAGGGTGTTAAGGTCTGTGTCTCAATTCATTTTTTTGCAAGTGGATGATCCGTTGTTCAAACACTACTTACATTGCCTTTTCTCCTTTGTCAAAGATCAGTTGCGTATGTCTATGTGGTCTATTTATTGACTCTGTATTCTGATCCATTGATCTATTTGTCTATTCTTTCACCAGTTCTAAACTGTCATTGTTACTGTAGCTTTACAGTAAGTCTTAAAGTTTGATAGTGTCAGTCCTCCAACTTTCTTCTTCTCCTTCCATATCATGATGACTATTCTGCATATTTTGTTCCTCAGTATAAAGTTTGGAATTGGTATGTCAATATACACAAAATAACTTGCTAAGATTTACTGCTCAATATTCTGTAATAACCTAAATGGGAAAAGAACTTGAAAAAGAATAGATACGTGTATATGTATAACTGAATCACTTTGCCATACACCTGAAACTAACACGACATTGTTAATCAACTATGCTCCAGTATGAAATAGAAATTTTTTAAAGGCTAAAAAATAAACTAAGCCCACAAACTAAAAAAATAATTTTAAAAATATGTTCAATCTTACAAAAAAGATTTTCTTTGGGATTGCATTAAATATTTATATATATTAAGTTGGGATGAACTGATACCTTGACAATATTGAGTCTTCCTATCCACGAACATAAATAGACCTAATTTTTATTTCACCTTTCTAACAGTAAAAATTGCTGTGGGGAAAGCACACCCTCCCAATTTGCTCTATGTATTTTGGGTAAGCATTAAAAATTTGAGAGTGAGAAACATGTCTTTATTGGGTAAGCAAATCTTAATAATATTACATATCTTCATGTGGAACTCAGAGATGGGCAAGAATACTATTAGAACCCCAGAAAGAAAAAAAAATTTTTTTAGGTATTTTATTGAAAGAAATACTGGCTTTCTACTTAGTAGAAGATAGCTGAAGTGATTTTCTTTCTCTTTTCATGTTGCTTTATGCTAAGGTTTCTATTCCTCAAATTCTCCCATATTTGCAAATATGTTTTTATACTGTGTGTGTTGAGTGTGTGTGACTTGTTGACTGTTTATATTCTTTTGTTTTCTAACTTGTAGTGTCAGGATTAATAGATCCCATTTATTCTTGATTCTTTTTACTTTGTAACTAAGTAGTTATTTATTCTAGAAGCATATAGGGTTTTTTTCTTTACTCCTAGAGTTAAAGAATTATATCAGAATATACCTAAGGGTTTTCCTTTGTTCGTTGATCCTCTTGGAATTCAGTGAAGCCTTTTAATCTACAGAATCTGATCTTGTTTCAGCTCAAGGATATTTTTTCCTATTTATTTAACTCTTGCCTTTTCTTCCTGCTAGTTTTTGCTCCTTCTGTAATTTTATTTGCTGTGTGCTTTGAAAATTTTCTTTAATTTTAATGAATTCCTAAGCTGGGTCTTATTCAGTAACATAATTCAGTAACCATATTTCTGATATTTAAAAAATCCAATTAAAATATTGCACAGATACTTAAATAACTATCTTACTATCTACCTACCTACATATCCTACAAAATATTTTGTGCTATAATTAAATCATACTAAGTGCTCATATTTATTTTAAGTTATTCTCTCTTACAGCAGTTCCAGCTCACTATACTGTGAGTGCTTTCTTTTCCAACCCCCCTTCCTTTTGTTTGCTGAGACCTCTTAGATTATGTTTCTTTGCCTACTTAGATACTACTCTTAGAATTTTGGTCCAGCCCTGGAGATCCTTAACAGGTGACAGTCTTATGAAGCATGGGAGGAACAAAAACTCTGTCCTGTGGGTTGGTAGAATGCCAGTTGTGAAGTTCATTATATCTCTTTCATGTTCATGGATGAAATCTTTCTATTCTCTTGACTTCCCATCTGCAAAGGATGGTGCTATTTCTGCCTCAGTGGTAGAGAGAATTCAGACCACCAGTTGTTCTCAGCAGCTATCTAGCTACAATGTCTTTAGTTGCTTTAGTTTGACTTCTTTATTTTTTTGCTATTTAATCAAGTTTGTACTGTGATATAGAATTGTCAACAGAGTAAAAATACTTTACATGAACCTTAATTTAAAAAAAAACTAATATTTTTGAGGCTTATTAGATGCCAGAACCTTTATAAGCATGTCATTTAGGGTTATTTATGTGTCTCAACAGTATAAAGTAAATGTTATTGTCATACCTCATTTTTCAGATGATAAATATGAAGCATAGGAAATGAATACAGATTTGGCTCAAGTCTATTTCACATAACCTTTGGTTATTTCCTCAATTCCAGAATATATAGTTTAAATAAACACATTCAGACACAATGTAGGTAAAATCCTTACATTGGTTCCCTGACCCATGGAGTGTGGGTTATAATAACAAAAAAAAACCAAGTGGAAACTATCAGCACTGCCTCTACCTATCAAAATAATAAAATAAACTGAATATTGCATTCTAGGAGGCACTATGGAAATTAATATTTCCATCAAGGACAAAAACGATGAAAGAATCATGGCCCCCATCATATTCCCCTTTACCTCACATATTTGACCTTTGGTGAAGAAATGTGGAGAATGACAGTAAATTATCATAAATTTATCCAGCTGTTGACTCCAGTTGCAGCTGCTGCTCCAGATATGGCTTTGTCACTGGAGCAAATCAATACATCCCCTAATACCTAGTATGAGTTATGCAGTTATCAATTTCATGAACAGTTTCTTTATACCTGTTAAAAAAGACAGTGAAAACCAGTTTTCTTTCAGCAGGGCCAGAAACACACATTCACTGTATCACCTTAGGACAGTACCAATGCACCAGCTCTAAGTCATAATGTAGTATTTAGGAATCTTTTCCAGACATCATTCTAGTCAATCACATCGATGATAATGTATTATTTGGATCTGGAGAGTAGAAAGCTGGGACTACTTCAGATACATTGGTAAGAAACAAACATGTCAGAGAGTAGGAAACAAATCCCACAAAAATCTAGGGGTCTGATACCTCAGTGAAGTTTCTAGGTGCCCAGCTATCTTGGGAAGGTTGAATTATCCATTTCAGGGAAAGCACAATTTGTTGCATCTGCTTTCCTACCACTAAGAAAGAGGTCACAGTGCTTAATGTATCTTTTTGAATTTTGGAAGCAACGTATTTCCTCATTTGAGTATAACACTCCAAACCACTTACCAAGTAATATAAAAGGTTGCCTATTTTGAGTGAGATCCAGAGTAAGAAAAGACTGCAACAGATACAGGATCCCATACAAGCAATTCTGTCACTGGGTCAAATGATCAGCATCTCTGCTGGTGCTTGGAGAGTCTGTAGCAGTTAGGAATGCTAAGTGGAACTTTTGACAAGCACTTATAGGTGAATCATACCACAGTACTTTGAGTTTTCGAGGCAAGCCCACGCCATACTCTGCAGACAACTGCTGTTTTTTGAGATAGACAGCTTCTAGCTTCCTACTGGGCCTAATAGCAATGGAAACTTGATGATAATGAGCTGGGTATTTTCTGACACACCAAGCCATACATTTGTGTGTACACAGCAGCACTCTAATGTCAAGTGGGAGTGGTGCATTCAAGATTGGGCTCAAAGAAGCTTTGATAGCACAAGTTAGTTGGATGAGCAAGTGGCCTAAATGCCTATTCCTGACAAATTGCTTTTTCTCTCATAACCATACTTAGGGCCTCATGGCAAGTTCTTAATGACCAAATGACTGAGGAACAAAAAAGATCGGTGTGTTTTTACAGATAGTTCTACAAAATATGCAGGCAATACCCACAACTGGATGAATTCAGTACTACTGTAGTTGTATTCCAGGGTGGTTCTGAAGGACAGAAGTAAATTGGGTCTCTCCTCACTGGAGAGAACTTTGAGTAGTGCACCTGGTATAGATTTTGCTTGAGAGTAGTTGTAGCCAGAGATATGATCTGCACTGATTCAGTCATAGTAGTCAGTGGTTTGGCATAATGATCCAGTACTTGGGACAAACCCAATACCAAGAGACTAAATATACAAATGGACAATGGCCAGACTATAAAAGTAGAACTCAGATCCACAATCTGAAGTAAACTGCCCAAGAAACCAGCCCCATTGTCTACAATAAATAGCCTGGGAAACCAGTCTGCTATAATTCAGACTTATAGGAAGCCAGATTCTTATCCTTGGTAACCATTCAGCAAGTTATTTTTTTTAATAGCAATTGACCCAACATGCCCAGGACTTGATTAATAATTGACAGCTTCCCTAATTTTTGTCCCTGCATCCAACTTACTACCAACCATATAAAACAAAATATGCACCCCTAACCAATCACGTAAGATGCCCCCCTTCTATTTAGCCTACCTACAGCTTCCCTATACCAACCACCTCCAATCAGTGCATACCTGAAGCCTTCTTTCCTCACTGTCAACCTTTTCCATGCTTTTGCCTGCCTTTTAGTCTTTGCTAAAATGCAAGTTATCATGGCTGACTCCCTTGTTATAGCAAGCTCAGAAAAAAATAGCTTTTGCTCCTCTCACTTGGTTGGTCTTTTTTATTTCCACAATTCACAAACTGATGACAAAGAGATTGGGGGAAGAGGTATATTGATAGACTTCTGAATGAACACAGTGTGTGAAGATATTTGTATCTCACCTGAATGCTCATCAAAAAGCAACCACAGCAGAGGAGGACCTTAATCACTGGGGGGGGTGAGATGACCCAATCTGTGGACATCAGTCATACACTTTTCCCTGGAATCCCTGTGCTAAACATGGTGAAACCCTTTTATCTGAACACTGAGGCTTTTTTCTCCTTTTTTGGTTAAGCTGTTTTCAGTTTAGTCTGGCCAGTGCCTCCTTTCAGATAGTTCTTTTATCTTTTGGAACACATAATTTTTAGACAGGTTAGTTGTTTTCCATGTTTCATTCTCTTATATTTTTCATTCCTTTTTCTCTTCATTTTCATCCTAGGAGAATTTTTCATATCATTATGTAAATTCATACTTTATCACTTATATTCTTTATTGTCTCCTATGTGTCTCAATTCTGTCATTGCATTTTAACTGTTCATCTTGATTTCCTTTGAATTTTGTATATTTTCTGGATTATCTTTTAAATAGTTTGGCCTATAGTCTCTATCCATCTTCCTTTTTCTGGGCTTATTTTAAAATATCATGTCTTCTTGCTAGAGAGAATTACAAATAATTTCTACTTAGTTTTTGGTAGTATGTACTTGAAATATACAATTTTGTTTATGGCATCTTTAGACATATATAATTTTCAAATATTACATAATAAATGTATTTATTTTTCTTTCATAGCTTCTTCATTTTGTATCTTGCCTACAAATAAATTCCCTATCACTAGACTGTTTTTCTAATGTAGTATAGCATCCTTCTAGTATTTTTATAGTTTTGCTCTTTATTTGTAAATCTTCAGTCAACTAGAAATTTATTTGGGCTGATGATACTTATGACTTAATTTTCCCATCCTTATTGTTATGTAGTTGTCCAAATGTTGTCTATTGAATTGTGTATCATTTACTCACTGAAAAAGAAATCTAGAGGCTTTAGTGTTAACTACTTATTAAAATAATAAGCCATCATATAACTTCACTGAAACTAAGTATGAATTAATTTATCTTACAGTTTAAAGAATAATTTTGTAGCACAGGAAAATAATTAAATTCTGCAGATAAATGATTTTCAAAACATGAAAATAAAACAATTTACAACATAGACCAAAAAGTCTAACAATTCTCTCTACCTTCTGCTCAATGTTTCTGGAACCTAAAACTGCTCTAAAAGATAAAGCCTATTAAAAATGTTTGACAATGATTCTGCTGAATTTCTAAAATGAATTGATCAATAGTACCTAGGATGACTTTCCTAGAACAAGTTACATTAAACTAATTTTATTTCTTTTTTTGATTGTCCTATTGAGTGTAATATCCTTGTTCTCAGGATATTATTCTGTAGTCTTATTCTAAGTATTTGCATTTTAATATACAGTATATTGTCTCAAGTAGAATGCACATTCAATAACTATTTACTAAATTGCTGAAGTTTTTAATTATAATTTAAATGTAAATTATAATTTACATTTACTACCTTTTAAGAGACTACTGACAAATCTAAACATCATTATCTTAACTAATTAGAGTCCAGGAAAACCAATAATTCTTCTTTCAGAGTAGGTATAATCTCAGATATCATATACAATTCTGCATATTATTCATAAGATTATATTATTTTGTAATAATGCCATTATTACAAAGGAAGCTTTTTATTAAGCTGTGAGTTCTATGTGCATGTGTTGTATGCCTCTATGTTTAATATTCTGATTACGTGGTACTTGTTCTGCTGTCTTTCAATTGACATCTGTATGAAGGCAATGGAAGTCACTCCCCCAAACTCTATAATCTCTTCTACATCTAATTCAAAGCCATGACAACAATCAAAATATTTTAACTGCCTCTGATTATAGTAGTGGATGATAATAGTAAAATTCATACATAGACATATATTAACTGACTAGATAATTGATTCATTAAATTAAATTAATAGGTTTATTAAAATATTTTATATTGCTCCAAGTTGTACAGTTGAATCTTTAAAAGAAAAAAACGTCAGTGCAGTCTTTTATTTTTATTTATGTTTATGAGGTTCCAAAGATGAACAAGGTAAATTGTCTTAAAATATGAGTCAATGATCAAGAATTACTCAAATAAAAGGCCCATATGCAAGCATATCTCACTGTTGCTGTGTTTGCATCCAGATTTATGGGACTTGGGATAAAATGTGATTATTTATTATGAAATCAGAGTAGTACAAATTTTAAATATGATTCCACATTCGGTAGATTGCTAACCACTACATAAATTTCACAACCACTTATTCACTTTCTCTCTTCTGAAACCAGAAAAAAACAAATATAAATGAAAGGAAAAGGGAACTATCTTTCTGTAAATTGTTGTGAAAATTCATTATTTCATTTTCTCTTCTGTTATATTACATAATTTCATTTTATATTATTCAATTGTTCAATTAAATTGTTCAATTTAAATAGCAAGTAGAAGCAGTTTACTCTGGTAGAAAGGCTGTAGGTCTGAGAATCAATTGTTTGGTTTTAATATCGTCTGATTTTATAGGTTTTGCATTTTTAAAAAAAAATGTGGTAAGAACAGATAACATGAACTCTACCCTCTTAAATTCTCTAGAACTTATTCACCTTGCATAACTAAAACTTTCTGGGTTTTGATTTCAATATGCTTTTGGCATGTCACAATCTCTGTGAATTTTAGTTTCTTTATCTGTTAAATGGGACTAATGATATTCTATTTCACAATGTTACTCTGGGGATAAGATAACAGAATATGTTAAAAATATCCTTTGTAAGTTATAATAATAATAGGTAACCTTTACTGAACACTTGCTATGTGCATTGCAAACATAAAATAACTGAATTTTTATGATAACACTTTGATGGAACTATTATAATTCCCATTTTGTAGATGAGAATACTGAAGTAGAGAGATCTTAACTAAATTGCCTAATGTTGTATAGCTGATAAATGGTGAAGCTGGGATTCAAATACAGGAAGTTTGACTCAAGAGCCTATGCTTTCGTCATTATGTTATACTCCCTCTCTTTATACTATGCAAATGTTTGGTTAGAGTAAGAATTTACCTTGTATATAAAAATCACCAGTACTCTCTCCCTGTGTAGATATATATGTCCTTTATAGTAGTTTGAAGATATATATGTCCTTTATAGTAGTTTGAAGTGGTTCTGGCAGTCACACGCAAAAACAAATATTGAGGCCCTTTTATATAAAGCATGTAATTTCCAGAGAGAATAAAAGAACTATGTATGGCTTTTAAAATGGCCACAGAAAGTTTAAATCTAAAATTGCTAAGCTATGACAGAATATAAATCAAAAAAACAAAAAAATGTTTTTTTCTCCCACAAATAGATTTGTTCAATGTATTTTTAGTTACTTTTGGCACATTAGAATTTCTATCTGGATCCAAGGAATGGAGCATAACATTTCACGCTCCTCCAGTAAATAAACTATGACTCATTTTTAAAGAAAAAGTCATTTAATATAGGCCTCAACACACAGATGTAGAGATATACTACCCAAGATAATGTAAGGATTGAATGCAATCCCTATCAAAATTCCAACAGACTTTTATTCATAAATGAAAAAGTTGATCCTTAAATTTATATGGAATTGCAAGTGTTCTCACATAGCTAAAACAATTTTGAAAAGAACAAAGTTGGAGGACTTGTACTTTCAAAACTTATTGCAAAACTGTAGTAATCAAAGCAGCATGGTACTGGTATAAAGACAGACATATAGACCAATGGAATAGAATTGAGAGTCCAGACATAAACATATACGTCTATGGACAATTGATTTATGACAGGAATGTCAAGTCTACTCAATGGGGAAAAAAGTCTTTTCAACCAGTGTTGCTGGGACAGACAACTGGATTTCCATATTCAAAAGAATAAAGGTGGACTCCTACCTCACACCATATATAAAAATTAAATGGATAAACAAGTATTAGCTAAAACCATAAAATACTTAGGAATAACACTCAGAGGTAAATTTTCATGAATTTAGGTTTGGCAATAAATTCTTTTACATGCCACCGAAAACACAAGCTTGTTGCTTGTGAAGAAAAAAAAAACAGATAAATTGGACTTCATCAAATTAATTTTTTTTTGCATTAAAGGACATTATCAAGAAAGTGAAAAGATACCCTGCAAAATGAGAGAAAATATTTGCAAATAATATATCCTAAAACTCATGAATAAAAACTGGGCAAATCACTTGACTAGGAATTTATCCAAAGAAGATATACAAATAGTCAATATATATATGAAAATATGCTCAACTTCATTAAACATTAGGGGAATGCGAATCAAAACCATAGTGAGTTGCCACTTCCTACCAACTAGGATTGAAGTATTCAAAAAAACAAAGGGGGGAGTATAATAAGTGTTAGTGAAAATGTAGACAAATGGGAACCCCCATATATCGATGATGCAAATGTATAATGGTGCAGCTGTTGTGGAAAATAGTATGGTGACTCTTCAGAAAATTAAACATAAAGTTATGTGACCCAGCAGTTTTACTTTTAGTTATATAGCCAAAAGAATTGAAAATAAGGACTCAAACAGATACTTGTACACCACTGATCATTGCAGCATTATTTATAATAGCTATAAGGTAGAAATAACATGGCATCCATCAGCAGAGGAATGGGATAAACAAACATGGTATCTAAATACAATAGAATATTATTTAGCCATAAAAAGAAATGAAGTTCTCATACCTGCTACAGCATGGATTAACCTTGATAACACTATGCTAAGTGAAATAAACCTGGCAAAAAAGGACAAATATTGTATGATTTGATTTATATAAAATATCTAGAATGTGAAAATTCATAGAGACAAAGTAGGTTAGAGGTTACTGGGAGCTGAGGGGAAGAGAGAATGAGAAATTACTGCTTAAAGGTTACTGAATTTCTGTTTAGGGCGATGAAAAAGTTTGGAAATAGTAGGGATGGCTGCACAACATTGTAAATTTAATGAAAGGCATTGATGTTTATGCTTAAATTTTTCCATTTTAGTTATTTTTTGTATTATATATATTATCAAAATTTTAGAAAGATACTTCCTCCAGTTGTTTAGGACAAACAGATTTCAAAAATCATACTTGAATTATCTTTTACTTCATCTTCAATATCTGAACCAAGCTGTATACCAAGTATGGCTAATGCCCTATTATTGTGGTTCTATTTCACAACAACTACTTAACTCTCGTTAGGGTTTCAAACTCACATTGATATTTATTGGCATTGTAACCTTTGAACCTGACCAGGTTGCTACTAATAGCAAATGAGCATATAAAATGATACCCAATATCATTAGTTACCAGAGAAATATAAATTAAACCTGCTATACATACATTGGAATAATTAAATTAGAAAGACTGATAATATCAATTGTGGGCATGGAAATGCTGTAACTAGAACTCTCATACACTGCTGTTGCAAATGTAACATGGCTTAACTCTTTGGAAACTAGTCATTTAAAAAAAAAAGGGGGGGGTTTCCCTGGTGGCACAGTGGTTGAGAGTCCGCCTGCCAATGCAGGGGACACGGGTTTGTGCCCTGGTCTGGGAGGATCCCACATGCCGCAGAGCGGCTGGGCCTGTGAGCCATGGCCGTTGAGCCTGCGCGTCCGGAGCCTGTGCTCCACAACGGGAGAGGCCACAACAGTGAGAGGCCTGCGTACCGCAAAAAAAAAAAAAAAAAAAAAAAAAAAAGGTAAACATATACCTTTAAGTTGATCCAGCCATTCCACCTCAAAGTATTTACTCTAGAGAAAGGAAAACACATTAGTGTTTCACTGGGAATTTGACTCAACTGACACCAAAACTTTTGTATCCCCTATTAAAAATACTGTGATATCACATCCTACTACTGCTATTTACCTTTCTCTACACAGCAAAATTGCTTAAAAGTGTTTTACTCACTCAACCCCTCTGTCTCCCTCTTTCTCCTCAACCTAGTCAGTCTACCTCTCTCACCATTCAATAGAAGCTGTGCTAATCAAAGACATTAATTAACTTCACCCTGCCAAAGATAATGACCAACACTTTTTTTGTGTGTGTGGTACGCGGGCCTCTCACTGTTGTGACCTCTCCCGTTGCGGAGCACAGGCTCCAGACGCGCAGGCTCAGCCGCCATGGCTCACGGGCCCAGCTGCTCCGCGGCATGTGGGATCTTCCCGGACTGGGGCACGAACCTGTGTACCCTGAATCGGCAGGCGGACTCTCAACCAGTGTGCCACCAGGGAAGCCCATAACCAACTCTTTGACTTCATCTTGAACAAAGTGTCAGCAATATTTGTCACAATTAACCATCCTCTCCTTCTTGAAGCAATTTCCTAACATCTTTTTTAATTTTAAGTCACCGTTTGAATAATATTTTTCACCTCAGTTACCACTCTTCACAGTTTTTTGTTTTGTTTTTGCTGGCTGCTTCTTGTTTACAAGACCTATTTGTGTTTGTGGGATCTGTCACTGGCTTTCCTTTCTGCACTACACTCTCCCTTGATATCACGTACTATCCGTTAGCTTATAATTTAGAAATTATTATCTCCAAAAGGAATGTCTCCTTAGTGCTAGAGTATACGCCCAATTGCCTACTCATAAACTTCATTTGGATGTCCAAAATGCATCTCAAACTTAAAATCGTCAAAACATAATTATGCTGTTAATCCCCAATCTGTTAGCCCAAATTTCTTTCTGTAACCAATGGCATAACAAGGGTAGGGTAGTGGGAGCAACCTCTCTTAGGTGTTCTATCTTGAGTACACACCATATTAGAATGTTAGCCTGACTGTTTCCAAAGACCTCTCTTATTGAGGTAGCAGTCTATAGAGCAAATAGAACAGCAGCAACAAAATCACAAAAAATAATTATCTTTCAAAATAAAAGGATGAAAAAAAAAGAACTATAACAAGCCCACAAAAGATTGATATTTTTCATATTTAATTTTGTGACTGTCAGGATTTCAGAGAACTCTATTTTTCTCCTAGAGGATAACTTATGAGTTGCTAAATACAACGCATGTTTTACAGGCTTTGATTTTCTTGATATTGCTTCTGGTTACAATAATGTTGGTATTTCTTTTTACCCTCTCTTTTCTCTTGTCATTTGAATCATTCTTCTGAACCCTACTAATACCCTTGACTATTCCTTATCAGCCTAAATTGTTGCCCCTTCTTTCTTGGCTTGTCCTTTGAGTTTGATTTATACACAGGCTCCTGCCCTATCTATATGTATATATATTTTTCTCCATAATTTTCTACCTGATTACAGTTTTGCCACTTGAATTCAAGTATGTCCACCTAATCATGCAAGCCAGAAACTTGAGAGTAATCTACTATTTTGTCTGTATCAATACTACAGTCAATAGTTCAATAATATTACCAGTTTTATCACATAAATATTTATCTGATCTACCCAATCCTTTCACAAATGCCAGCTCCGGGTCCTCATTATTTCTTGAGTAATTGCAACTAAGTGTAATTAATTTCTTGTCCTGTAGTTATGCAATCTCCTTGACCCTGCCCTTAAGTAGGTTTTTTTCTAAACATCCAGAGGGGTTTATTTTAAATGAAAATATGATTGTGATATTCCTGTGCTTAAAACGTTTTCAGTGCTTCTGAATGATTTAGAACATCAACTTTAGCTTGTTGTCATAGCACACAATACCTTCCATGACCTGGTACCTTTCTAATGTTACTCATCTCTCCATTTTTAATTCCTGTGCATCCTTTTTTTTATATCTAACGAGACGAAATTATCATTTTTATAGTTAGAAATGGTTAAATATTAGTAGTTTCATAGTGTTTGATCAACCCGATACTCTAGTAATACTGGACTACCTAAAGTTTCCAGAATGTTATTTCTTGACTCTGCCAGTCTTGTTAAGAAAAATTGACCAAGTTCCTGATTTCAGAACCATAAACTCTTCTGGTAGCTTTTGTTTATGCTTCTTTGTTAGACCTCTCAGTGATCCTTCCCTCCTTAACTATTCCTTGTAATTATTCTTTGTAACTATACTGAGTCAAATAACCATGGAGTGCCTAACAGATTTTGTACTAACCCACACATAGAATAATTATATATAATGGGAATAAGAGTATGTTTGTCTACCCTATTGTCCTGAGTAAGTGATGTGAGGGCTCTGAAATTAGTTTTCTCTATTATAAAATGAAAAACATAAAACATAAATCCTAATAATGACATAACTCCTTTTATAACCATTATGTTACACAGTAAAAAATATTGTAAATTTTAAAATGTATACTGATATTAATCCTTACTCTTCCAAAATAAAGCCAGGGCCAGATAATTATCACCTATGTATTAAAAGTCAGATTTATAAAACATTAGAAATAAATGAATATATTGAAGCTACAATTTAAAGTATTTTATTTATTTATTTTTGGCTGTGTTGGGTCTTCGTCGGCACGCGCGGCCTTTCTGTAGTTGCGGCGAGCAGGGGCTGCTCTTCATTGAGGTGCGTGGGCTTCTCATTGCGGTGGCCTCTCTTGTTGCGGAGCATGGGCTCCAGGCGCGCGGGCTTCACTAGCTGCGGCACGCGGGCTCAGCAGTTGTGGCTCACAGGCTCAATTGCTCCGCGGCACGTGGGATCCTCCCGGACCAGGGCTCGAACCCGTGTCCCCTGCATTGGCAGGCGGATTCTTAACCACTGCGCCACCAGGGAAGCCCGAAGCTACAATTTAAAATAAAGATTTATGAAAAATGTTGCTAAGTGATAATAATAAACTATAAAACCCATAAAAAAATCTTTGCTTCCCCAAAGTAATAAAAACACATTTGTTGCATTAATATAATTGCATTAATATAATTTTGTATATGTCTCAGCCAGTCCTATAACACTATCTAAATTATTATGGAAGGTTAAAAATCTCAGAGAAATTAACTTTCCTAATCATTATTAGTTTTCATTTTCTGTTGTGTTGATTTTAACAAGCTATTTGAAACAAAAAGGTAAATTCATATTGTGCTGTCTCCTGGATTCTTCAGAGAACTTACAGATTATTTTAATGTAACAAAAAATGTTTTATATAATATCAATACAGTTAGAATAGACCTTCATCATACTTTTCTTTGAAACATGAGAAAGTAGGATTACTAAAATGATGCATAACGGGATGATCTGTGGCTGGGCAGAGGTGGGTCAGGCTCCCATACCTGGATAATACTTGGAATTCTTAGCCGGCATACAGGGGAGAATGGTGGTTGCTCATGAGTGAGACTTCAGAGGCTGGCTCTAAACTAAATTTTGTCTAAACCATGCAGTCAGATTTCGGTGATCAAATCTGCATAATCATCATAAGGAGAAGAAAGAGAGATGCTAACATGACAAAGAGGTAAAGGACACGGAAGAAAAGAGAAAGTGGAGGAAGAAAGAGAAAAAGGAGAAGAGGAAGAGAGAGAAGAAAGAGGAGGAAGCAGAGTTATATTACAATGCAGTAAATGGAAAAAATTCCAAGTAAGCTCTCCTAATAAGTGGTTTACAACTTGTGGTTCTCAGGTCATGACAGGCAACAGATTTACTATAGGAAATTCTCAAATTCAGTTTCCACACATTATCTTCTGAGTGAATAAAAATTTTATATCACGTGTTTTTGTGATCATATACATCTGCAATGAACAAAATTCAAATTACTTTAAATGTGTTACTGAGACCGTTATAGCTTTTATGTTAAAACAACTTGTGTGTTGTGTTAAAACAATATTGGATATATAATGATTACCATGTTTCGATCTATAAACAGTTTTTCACATTAGCAAAGAAAAAGTGGGGACCACTGATAAAGACAATGTTTAATAAAGATATATTGGGAGTTTCAAAGTGAAAACCTAAGCATTGTACCCACTGCACCTTCATTTGTAACCTCACATCTAGAGATTTTTCAAGATAAGTTCTCCTGTGGGATTGAGGCTCTTCATTAGGTGTGTCACTTGACCAGTAGAGCTAATGATTTATTCTCCTTTGCAATAGTCACACTGAGAGTTATGAATCATAATGTAGGTCACCTCTAAATACTGTAAATTCAGTGCACATGAGGAAGTGGATCTCACTCAATATCCCAAAGCATGAGGTTATTTCTGGGAAATAAATGTATATTGGAGGAGAGAGGGTTTTGGAGTTTAGTCACCTAAAGATCTTGTCATCTTTAAGATCTTGTCAGATTAAGCTCTCAAGTTTCTCCTACCAGGATCAGAAAAAAAAAAAAAAAAAAAGAATTACTTTGCACCAGAGAGATCTGTACAAAAATTTACGAAGTATGAAGGATTTGATTGGAATGTAGAATGATGACTATGATATTGGCCTGTTACAATAGAGGTGGGCAAATTCAAAATACCAGCTGTAACAGAAAAGGAAGCGATGGGAAACTGAATTACTAGAAAGTAGATTGGAAAGAAGATTAAAACCAAACTTCTGTTTGTGTTTGCTGACACCCCATGTCCCTCTTACAGACCTGCTTGAGGTAACAGGAGCCTCAACTAGCGATGGGGCTGTGAAAATGAAAAATGAGAGGAGGTTCTGAAGTGATTCCAGTGCAGAGGCTTTGGAATTAGACAGCTTGGATTTAAATCTTGAATCTTCCATGGCCCATTACTTATACTCTTCTGTGTCTCAGTTTCTTCATCAATAAAGGCAGGAAAAAAAACACTATCTACCTTATCAGTTTATGAGGGTTAAGTGCGGTCTTAAATACAGAGCACTTAGGAGAATACTCAGGAGTTAAGAAGTGCTCAATAAATGTTAATTAATATTGTTTCTAACTCCCTTAATTATGAGTGTGGATAGAAAAATGCATGATGAAAACATTTGAAATACTTTATCTTTTAATATATACAGCTCAGTATTTGGACAAGTACATTATCATGTAGACTTATCATGTAGCCTATCTTATTATCATTGTTTATTTAATTCAGAATATTTTTCAATATGTGAGGAACAGCTCTTTTATTCAAAATCCATATAAATACATTATATCAATGTACATCTTTTCAGAGTGATCACTTCACAAAGAAAAGATAACTGTTAAGAGAGGGTTCAGTGTATTTTATACACATCACATATTTTTCTTCAGATAATAGAATAATGCCAGCAAGAAGGATTATGTAAATTCAGGACTATAAAAGCAGCTTAGTTCAATGGATGATGCTAAGGGTCATGCATTAACAATTTTATGAACAGCCCTATGAGAAGAAAAAAAATTAAAGTACTAGATGACAACACTCAATTGAATTATTTTCTTCAGGGGGGAGTACTGAAGTTCCTGCTTGAGAGCTCTTTGTAAGAAAAGGCGTGTTGTATATTTTTCTTGACAACTTACATTTGTGCTAAACAAGGCGGACATACCTTGTGGCAATGTAATCTGCTGCTAAACATAGTTTTTAAAAAAATGAACAAGGCTCTAAGTAATTATCAATAGACAAAGTGATATTGCTACTCAGGTAAGCATGTGATTAACAGGAACTGCATAATATAATAAATAGCAAGGAAAAATAAAATCACATAACCATAACAAAAATACACATCACTATCATCAGTTACTACCTTGACTATCTTGTCAGAGAATAATCACACTAGACATAAGTGAGGAAAGTAATATAATGAGCGCCATTTATAGACTTGCTACCGTCTGCCAGGCATTGTTACCCTTTTACGTGTGTTAGCTGATTTAATCACTGCAACTTCTTGTGTTAGGTATTATTGCTTAATTTTAGCAGCTTAGAAACTGTGGTTTAGATTTTAGTTTAGGGCCAATGTTCAGTTTAGGGCCAACCTGAAATTACAGTATATGAACTTTTGCATTAGAACTAGCAGGGGCACCTGGTAAAATACACATTTCTAGGACCCACCACATAATTAAGCCAGGCTCTCTGGTGATAGGGTCTAGGATGTTCATTTTAACATGTTCCTAGGGGATTCTGATTTTTCAGCAAAATCTGAAAAACTTTGCTTTATTGACTAGCAAAGTCAATCACTCTTAACTTCATTCTGAAATCACATAACATTAAAATCATTTTACAGATTAAGTGTTAAAAATGTTATTAATTTGAAATTGTAATAAGCTACATATATTACACTGAATAATGGTCAAATTAATTTCTGGATATTTATAAATAGTTTACTAATATAGCTAACAAATAAATAAGTGATCTTTAAGAATGAGTCTCCAAGGACATATTATGTTCTTATTTTATGATGATGATAATGATGGGTGTTTATAGGAGGTAGAAAAGAAGTCTAAGCCATGATCTCTGCCTTCAAGCTTCTCATAAATTGTATTGTTTATTGCTGGCTCTATAATGGAAGTCTTCTCTCTCTTAGTAAAGAGAGAGGAGAAAAAATGTTCTATATAATTTTGTCTAATTTATTCTGTATTAAGGATCTCATCATTAGTGTGAACCTTTATTTTTGTATATTCCTTATTTTAAATTTAATCGTTATCTGAAAGTAGAAAGTCTGATTTTCCCCATACATGATAAGTACAATAATGTATGCAAGTATCAAAAATCAAAAAACATTAGTTCATCAAAAATGATTTTTGGTGGAGTTAGGACAATTTTCATACTAAAACAGCCTAAAATATTATGGTTTTAGAACTATGACCAGTATTAAATTTCATAATGTATTATACACAGATCACTATTGTGAAACTAATAAAATTGGTGGTTGAATGTATTTTAGTGAAAATTAGAGCTGAATTGAGTTCTATCAGTTTAAAGTTAACAAATTCAGAGCTGCATGGGATCATATAGGAAGCGATATAAAGAAAAGCAGTCTATTCACATGCTAAGTATAAGATAATGTTTCATATACTTCTGTTATTCTCTCAGGATATTATACTATATTATACCAGCTCTATCTAGTGGCCACATACAAATATTACACTTAGCTAATAGATATAATTTAAGAAGCATGCTTTAATATGCAATTATTACTAATTCATTTTTTGTAAACTGAATGCCAAATGATTTAAAGCTACAGAATTGTCACCCCATCCTATTCATTGGTACTGTTTGCTTTACAATTCTTTTAAAAAAATTTTTATTGTTATAAGAACATTTAACATGAGATCTACATAATTTTTATGTGCACAATACAGTATTGTTAACTATAGGTACAATATTGTAGTATAGCTGATTTCTAGGGTTTAATCATCTAACTGAAAATTTATACTTGTTGAATAATGACTCCCCATTTCTCCCTCCCTCCAGTCTCTGACAGCCAAGATTCTACTTCTCTATTTCTGTTTGACTGTGGCAGAAGTCATTTTTAAACCAAGCATAGTTATTAAAATTGAGACTTTTTGTTTCTATTTTCTTGGCACTGATTTTGATACATAACATAATTTAAATAACGAAAGAACTTAAAATATTTTAAAAGCTCAAAATAAACACAAATTAGATGAGAGTATAAAATCCAATCTTAAAAACATTATGATACTATTATTAAGTAATCATAACCAGAGCAAGGTATATCATTTTTGAAAAATTGATGAGGAATATTTTAACCTAGTGATCCAGCCCAGATTTATGCCTTCTGATGGAGTGTTATTTTGTAATGTATTTTATTGTGGAATCAAATATTACTTGTTTTCAAAGAGCTTTCACATATCTCATAAGTAACACATAATCTAATTTCCATGCTTTTGTGTAAACATTGACTTTATCAATTAAGGAATATCACTTAGCTGTTGTCTTAAAAATACTAATCAAAGATCAATGGCTTCAAACAATATTTATCTCATAAGTCAGTGTGTCATCAAGATGGTTCTGGTGATCTGGTCCAGATGTAGTTACCCTCTGCTAATCTCACTCCTTCATATGTGGTCAGTTGCCAGATCACCTGCTGGGTCAGCTGGGGACTGGCTGGTCTGGGATAGTCTCAGCCGAGGTGAATCCTCTCCCAACCTCTTGTAAAACAGTCTCTGGGTAGGATTTCAAGAGAAAGGGAAAAAGTACACAAAACTTCTTTTGTGGCACAGAATTGGAACTGGTAACACTACTTGCATTGTGTTCTGTGACTAAAAGAAGTCATAAAGCACATGCAAGGTGAGAGGAAATAGGTTCTCTCTGACATGAGTAGCTGCAAAGTCACATTACAAAGGGTATAGATATAGGAAAAAATGAAGAATTAAGGTCATATTTTCAATCTACCACAAGTTTCGAGGGATTTTAAAATATGCATTTTTATTCATTTTGAGTGGGAGTTTCACAGATGTTCTATTTCTGTAATTTAATATGAGGCTCTTTTTAAGTTCATGGACAAACTTTTATATCTTTTTCCCTAAATTTTAAGAGTGATAATAACTGTCCCTTTTTGATAAGAGTAAGTCAAAACAACATCTTTGTTTATAAATGAAATTCAATTATTTTCAACTTAATTTATTTTATATTTCCATCCTCATTTCAGCCCTATGACCCACCCCAAATCAAAACCCTTCAGTGGAAATAAAAGGTTTGGACTGAAAATCAGAGGAAGTGGGTTTAGCTCCCTGCTGATACACTTAATCAGCTGCTTGGTCTGAGAAAAATCTCTTCCCGTCACTAGTACTTTGTTTGCCTCTCTGTGCAAAGACAGTGTGGAATTGAGTAGATCTCAAGGTTTCTTCCAACTCTTTTTAAAATTTTAGGGTTTCTTCTAAGATTTCTGTGTGTGTATGTGTGTGTGTGTAACAAAATCCCCACTATCCATTGTTTTCTTTGTTAAAAGCAATTAACAATATTTATCTTAACTGGCAATTGTCATGCAATTAAAAACATCTAATTATGCCTAGACTAGGACATGGCCATATCAGTTAAAGACAAAGAAATTATTTTCAATATCCTTGTGAAAATGACCACTCTGGTTCATAGGCTTTTAACATGTAATTTTACAAGAATATTCTCTGAAGAGCAAAACAAAACTCCCCATTATTCCCAAAGTCAATTGGAATGGTTCTGTAGGGGATATATTAGTACATTGTATTTTCAATTATTCAGTCTTAAAAAATGTTAAGTGTACATATATCTATTTATCTGTCTATCCCTCCATATACCTAGCTACCTACATATCTACCGGCTATCATCTGCTTGATGGCTATAGATTGTCTATCAGAGATGGAATTGTTGGGTCATAAATCTATCTCTCTCTATATACCTATATACATAATTTTGCTTTCAAAATTAAATTTACAATAGTAATGTTGTTTTCTAAGATTTAATAAATGTACCACTGTAATATAACAGAATAACATTAGGTGAAATTTAAACGAATAAGGAGTATTCAGGGGTGAGGGATATTCAGTGACACTCTGAACTATCTTTACAACTTTACTGTAAATCTAAATTTATTCCAAAATAAAAAGTTTCTTTAAATAATACAAAAAGAAAAATCAATCTAAACATTTATTTATAAGGAAGTAAAAAATACACTGTTATATACTTAGACTATACAAAATTTAACAATAAATTAAATTTATATATGTCAATATAGATAGAGCACATGATATATAGTTTTGGGAAACAATTACAGAACAACAAAGATTTAATTTAAATTAAGAAAATGCTAAAAAATTACATATTTATCTTCTATATTCATATATATGTAGAAAATTTTAAAAATCGTGAGCAGAATGTACACTTAATTTATACTTAATTTATATAATAACAATGCAATATTACAAGGGAGGGCAACATAAGAGAATTCAACTTAATCTGTAATATTTTGTTAAAGAAAACTCCCAGCAAATTTGTAAACAAAACAAAACAAAACCACTTTGCTTCAAAAATACTTGTTGTGTACCTTAAAATAATACAATGTATATGTTAATTATATCTCAATAAAATTGGGGGGAACCTGTTGTAAAACCATCACTGTGAATTCCCATTAGGTAATTCTAATTTTCACCTCTTCATTTTCTGTGTTTTATCTAAATTTCTGTATTGGAGTAAATATGGAATATGCTTCAACATCAACTATTTTGTCTCTGCCAGTATCCTCTAACTCTCAAATCCACCTTGTCCTTTCCATCCTCATTACTCCATTCCAATTTTAATGAGACCTAATCCTCTCACAAGCCTACTGCCTGTTGCCTTTTACTTAATTGGTGTTCCTGTCTCTGGCTCATCCACACTCTGACTCATCCTATGGTTGATCAATGTTCCTTAAGCAAAATACTGATTTAATCCTTATCCTGTTCAACCACCTTAATTGACATCCAAGTGTCAAACACAAATCCATGTGCCTGATTTTCAAATAATTCCACAAAATGGCCTCAACAGACCTTTCCAGTCTGTTACCCACTTCTGCTGCACATATATGTAATATTGTAGTTGTTTAGCACAACCAATTGCTCCCAAACAACTTTCATGCTTTCCACTTTCATTCCTTTGCACTCATTCTTCAGTTTAGAATAACTTCTTCAAACACCTTGCCTTATGAAATCCTATCCTTTAAGGGAAAAAAATCTTTAATTATGTTCTTTTGTGATATTTTTCTGATCAAGATTGACTTGCCCCTTATCCTGTCCAAAATTTGACTTTTCTATCTTGTAAGCACACATAGCTTTTAACTTGTACCTTTTAATGACACCTTTGTAAACTGTTACCCTTGAGAGGTTAGGATTTATGCCAATCACATTAGTTGGTACAGTTTAGGAAATCAGTTAATCTTTTTTTAAATTAATTTTTATTGGAGTATAATTGCTTTGCATGTTGTGTTAGTTTCCACTCTACAGCAAAGTGAATCAGCTATATGTATACATATATCCCCACTTTTTTGGATTTCCTTCCCATTTAGGTCACCACAGAGCATTGAGTCCTTGCAGTCAAGAATTCTCACAGTATAACAGGAAGGAAGACATTATAACACTTCATTATGTGATGTCAGTGGATAGAGCTAAGTATAGAGGGTCATGTTGTAAACGCATAGAATGTTCGCCTGGCCCACGCTTATCCCTAACTACTTACAAATCACCGACAGACAGGAGTTGGGCCAAGGCAGTTTTACTGGAATAAATATCAAAGCTGAGTTTTAAAGAATGAGAAGTTATACAGACAGGCAAAGTTGTAGCCTGTGAAAATGAGAGAGGGCTTAAGATATCATCGCTCTTTTGAAGAACGGTGGGTGCTTTGAAATAGAATTCATAACTTGAGAGAAGGGAGTAGTAAGAGAAAACACCAGAGAGGTAAGCACAAGGCAGGTTCATCTTCGTGGCCAACTAAGACTTGTGGACATCAGGGTCCATTGGAATAACTTAAACAAAATGACATAAACCAACATGTTTTACAGTTCTGTGAATAGAGTGGGAACAGTCTGGAGGCTACTGTACACTAAAATTATCATTGTGTAGAATGCATTTCTTTTTTATTTTATGTAGTTCATAGTTAATTATATCTAGCCAAACATTAATCCCTTGCATTGTTCTTCATTCCTTCATATATCTCCATGATTCCATTTGGAATTATTTTCGATCTGCCTAAAGAACTGCCTAAAGAACAGCTTTTGGAATTTCCTTTAATGTAAGTTAGCTGATGATCTTAGTGTTTATTTGCTAGAAAAAATATCTGTATTTTACTTTCAATTTTAAATACTTTTACTGGGCATATAATCTAGATTGGCAGGTAATTTATAAAGTACTTCGTAGATATTTGAAGGCTTCCATTATTTCTTTGAGAATGAACTCTTGATCTTATCATTGATCTTTTGCAGGTAAAATATCTGCTTTCTATTTTTAAGGATTTTTCTCTTTGTCTTTAATTCTCAGTAATTTACCATGATCTGCATAGGTTGGCTTTCTTAGCTTGAAATTCTGGTTGATATTCATAATGTTTTTTTTTTAATTTTTTAACTTTATTGAGGGATAATTGACAAATATAATTATATAATTTTAAACTACAGAGTGATTTTATAGACACACACACACACACACACATTGTAGAATGATTACCAAGGTCAAGAAATTAATATATCGATTACCTCACATTGTTAACATAGGTAACTTCCTTAACGGTGAGAATGCTTAAGATCTACTCTCAACAACCTTTAAGTATACAATGCCATATTATTAACCATTGTTACCATGCTATACATCAGATCCTCAGAACTTATTCTTTTTATAATTCAAATTTGTATCCTTTGATCTACCTCACCCCATTTCCCCTACCCTCAGCCCCTGACAACCACTATTCTATTCTCTGTCTCTATTAAATCTGTTTTTTTTTCTTTTTTTAGCTTCCACATGTAATACCATACAGTATTTTTCTTTCTCTTTTTTTTTTTTTTTTTTTTTTTGTGGTACGCGGGCCTCTCACTGTTGTGGCCTCTCCCGTTGCGGAGCACAGGCTCCGGACATGCAGGCTCGGCGGCCATGGCTCACGGGCCCAGCCTCTCCGCGGTATGTGGGATCTTCCCAGACCGGGGCACGAACCCGTGTCCCGTGCATCGGCAGGCGGACTCTCAACCACTGCGCCACCAGGGAAGCCCCTGTCTTTCTCTTTTTGACTTATTTCATTTAGCCTAATGCCCTGCAGATTCATCCATGTTGTCACACAGGCAGGATTTCCTTCTTTCTCATGGCTTAATAATTTTTCATTGTGTGTGTGTGTGTGTGTATGTGTGTGTATACACATACGTACATATAAAATCACATTTTTTTGGTCCATTTGCCTGATAAAGGACGTTTAGATTGTTTCCATATCTTGGCTATTGTAAATAATGCTGTAATGAACATGGGTGTGCAGATATCTCTTAGAGATACTGATTTCATTTCCTTCATACATACCCAGGGGTAGGATTGCTAGATCATATGGTAGTGCTATTTTTAATTTTTTAAGGAACCACCATATTGTTTTCCATAATGGTTGTACTGTTTAACATTCCCACCAACAACATATAAGGGTTTCCTTTTCACTATATCTTTGCCAACATTTGTTATCTCTTCTTATCATAACCATCTTAACAGGCGTGAAATAATATCTCCTTGTGGTTTCATTACATTGATGAGTTATGTTGAGCATAATAATGGATTTTGATCCATTAATTATGTGTTGTGTATACAAATACAACTTATTTCTGTATGTTGATGCTATATCCTGCAATTTCACTGAATTCACTTATTAGTTCTAACAGTTCTTTGGTGCAGTCTTCAGGGTTTCTGTATAAAGATTATGACATCTGCAAACAGACATAATTTTACTTCTTCCTTTCCAATATGCATACATTGTATTTCTTTTTCTTGCCTAATTGCTACAGATAGGACTTCCAGTACTATGTTTAGTAGAAATGGTGAAAGTGGACATTCCTACCTTATTCCGGATCTTAGAGGAAATGCTTCTAACCTTTCACCATTGAGTATCATGTTACCTGTGGGCTATGGATTGTTTCCATATCCTGGCTATTGTAAATAATGCTGCTGTGAATTGAGGAGTGCAGATATTTCTTAGACATAGTGATTTCATTTCCTTTTGATATACACCTAGAAGTGGGAATTTTGGATCTTAAGTAGTTATATTTTTAATTTTTTGAGGAACCTTCATACTGTTTTCCACAATGGTTGTACCAATTTACATTCTTACCAAGAGTGTACAATGGTTCCCTTTTTTCCACAACCTTGCAACCTGCCATCTTTTGTCTTTTTTTGCAATAGACATTCTAACAGGTGTGAAGTGATACCACATTGTGGTTTGATTTGTATTTCCCTATTGATTAGTGGTGTTTAACACCATTTCATTTAACTGTTGGCCATTTGAATGTTCTCTTTGTAGAAATGTCTATTGAGAGTCCCTTGATCATTTTTTTTAATTGGGAATTTTTTTGCTATTGAATTGTATGAATTCCTCATATTTTGGGTGCTAACGCCTTATCAGATATATGAATTGCAATTTTTTCTCCCATTTGGTAGGTTGTTTTTTCATTGTATTGATAGTTTCCTTCATTGTGCAGAAACTTTTTAGTTTGATGCAATCCCACTTGTCTGTTTTTGTTTTTGTTGTGCTTTTGGTGTCATATCCAAAAAATCATTGTCCAGGCCAATGTCGAGGAATTTGTTTTCTTTTTTCCTGAGTTTTTATTTTTTAATTAATTTTTATTGGAGTATAGTTGCTTTACAATGTTGTGTTAGTTTCTACTATTCAGCAAAATGAATCAGCTATACATATACATATATCCCCTCTTTTTTGGATTTCCTTCCCATTTAGGCCACCACAGTGCATTAACGAGGGTTCCCTGTGCCATACAGTATGTTCTCATTAGTTGTCTATTTTATACATAGTATCAATAGTGTATATGTATCAATATCAATCTCCCAATTCCTCCCACCACCCCCTGCTTTGTATCCATACATTTGTTCTCTACATCTGTGTCTCTATTTATGTTTTGCAAATAAGATCATCTATACCATTTTTCTAGATTCCACATATATGCATTAATATATGATATGTGTTTTTCTCTTTCTGACTTACTTCACTCTATATGACAGTCTCTAGGTCCACCCATGTCTCTACAAATGACCGAATTTTGTTCCTTTTAATGGCTGAGTAATATTCCATTGTATATGTACCACATCTTCTTAACCCATTCATCTGTCAATGGGCATTTAGGTTGTTTCCATGTCCTGGCTATTGTAAATAGTGATTCAGTGAACATTGGGGTGCATGTGTCTTTTTGAATTATGGTTTTCTCAGGGTATATGCCCAGTAGTGGCATTGCTGGGTCATATGGTAGTTCTATTTTTAGTTTTTTAAGAAACCTCCATACGGTTTTCCATAGTGGCTGTATCAATTTACATCCCCACCAACAGTGCAAGAGGGTTCCCTTTTCTCCACACCCTCTCCATCATTTATTGTTTGTAGATTTTTTGATGATGGCCATTTGACTGGTGTGAGATAATACCTCATTGTAGTTTTGATTTGCATTTCTCTAATAATTAGTGATGCTGAGCAGAGGAAATTTCTGTTATAGTAATTTTATGGTTTCACATCTTATGTTTAAGTCTTTCATCCATTTTGAGTTGATTTTTGTATATGGTGTAAGATAAGGGTCCAATTTCACTTTTCTGCTTGTGGTTAACCAGTTTTCTCAGCACCATTTATTGAAGAGATGATCCTTTCCCCATTGTCTGTTCTTGACACCCTTGTTGAAGATCAGTTGACAGCAAAAGCATGGATTTAACTGGGCTGTCTATTCTGCTCCATTTGGTTGTATGTCTTTTTATGCCTGTACCATACTGTTTTGACTATAGCTTCATATTATCATTTGAAACCACAAAGTGTGATATTACCAACTTTGTTGTTCTTGCTCAAGATTGCTTTAGTTATTTGGAGTACTTTATGGTTCCATATGAATTTCAGGATTTTTAAAAATTTCTGTAAAGAATGTGCTTGAGATTTTGGTATTGACTGTATTACACCTATGGATCACTTTGGGCAGTATGCACATTTTAACAATTGCCTAGTTGCTTGTTTATTTTGGCTCTAATCTTTATTATTTCTTCCCTTCTGCTAACTTTGGATTTTGTTCTTTGTTTTTTTACTTCCTTAAATTGTAAAGTTAGGTTGTTTGAGATCTTTCTTTTTTTATAATATGGGTTTTTAACACTATAATTTCCTCTTAGTAATGCTTTTGCTGTACCTCATAAGTTATGATTAATTATATTTTCATGTTCATTTATGTCTAGGTATTTTAAAAATTTATTTCCTCTTTTACCCAATGGTTGTGCATGATGTGTTTTTTCCACATTTTTGTGAATTTTCATGTTTCTTTTCTGTTACTGATTTATCATTTCATTCCATTTTAATCTGAAAGATACTTGTTATTATTTCATTCTTAAATTTGTTAAGACTTATTTTACAATCTAACATGTGACCTATCTTGTAGAACATTCTGTGTGCTTGGGGAGAAAGTGTATTTTGCAGATTTGGGTGGAAAGTTCTGTATGTATCTGTTAGGCCCATTTTTTTCTATAGTGTTGCTCAGGTCAGTTGCTTCCTTATTGATTTTCTGGCTGGATATTCTATCCATTATTGAAAGTAGGATATTGAAGTCTCCTACTATAGCTGTATTGCTGTCAATTTCTCTCTTCAGATATGTCAATCATTGATATATATTTTTGTGTGCTCTGAAGTTGGGTATGTATATGTTTACAATTGTTAGGACTTTACGTAGTGACATTCTTTTAAAACGTTATTCTTCTTCTAGAACATTCTTCTCTAGTGACAGTTTTTGACTTAAAGCCTATTGTTTCTGGTATAGGTGTAGCCATCCCTATCCTTTTGGTTACCATATGCCTGAAATATATTTTTATATCTCTTCACTATGTGTATTTATATGTAAAGTTAATCTCTGTAGACAACATATCACTGGATCTTGTCTTTTTTAATTCATTCAGTCACTCTATGCTTTTTGATTAAGTAGTTTAATCCATTTATGGTTAAGGTAACTATTGCTAAGAACTTACAATTGCAATTTTCTTTTTTCTCCTTTGTAGTTCTTTTGTTCTCTTCCATTTTTGTTGTCTTTTGTTATTTGATGTTTTCTTGGTAAGGATTTGGTTTCATTTTTTTACCGTTCACGTATCTACTAGAGGTTTCATCTTTGTATAGACCATGAAGCTTGTATAAATCTTTGTTGTTATGATCATCAATTTCCATTTGATAAGAATTTAAGTTTAATTGCATAAAAAACTCTACACTGTTGCCCTCCCCACACATGTACTTTCTTTTCTAAAAGTCAGAGCTTATTTCTTTTAATATTGTGAATCTGTTATATATTTTTGTGGTTGTGGTTATTATTACTATTTTTAACTTTTATATTTATTAGGGTTATGGGTAATTTGCACACCACCATTACACTCTTACTTTACTCTGTATTTTACTATATATTTAACATTACCAGTGAGATTTATATTTTCACATGCTTTTAAGTTGCTGTTTAGCATATTTTTAATTCTGTTTGAAGAACTCCCTTAAGCATTTCATTTAAGGCAGGTCTGGTGGTGACAAATTCCCTCAGATTTTGTTTGTCTAGGAAAGCATTATATCCCTTCACTGTTAAAGATAGTTTCGTAGGTTATAGTATTCCTGGTTGGCAGATTTTTTTTTTCTTTGAATATATTTTTCTACTCTCTCTTGGCCTGGAAATGTAATGTTGAGAAAACTACTGATAAACTTATATAGTTTTCCTTGTCTGTGATGAATTGCTTTTCTGTTGCTCCTTTCAAAATTTTTATCCTTGACTTTTGACAAAGTAATTATAATATTTTGGTGCAGAACTCTATGTTCAACCTTTTATGGCAACTTTTGGATATTTAAGACTGGATATCTATTTCCCTCCCACAATTTGGATAGTTCTCTGTATTTATTTAAATAAGCTTTCTGTCCCTTTCTTTCTCTTTCTGGAATGCCCATACTGCAACATGGTTTGCTTAAAAATGTCCCATGTATCTTGTAGGCTACCTTCACTCTGTCTTCTTTTATCTCCTCTGAGTAATTTCAAGTCACCTATCTTCAAATTTGTTGATTTGTTTGTCTGCTTAATCAAGTCAGTTGCTGAAGCTCTCTTATATCTTTTTATTCAGTCATTGTATTCTTTACCTCCAGAATTCGTTTAGTTCTTCTTATGTTCTCTTTTTTTAAAATTCTCATTCATTCTTGTATTAATTTTTCAAAATAAGAAAATTATCTGTGTTTCCTTAAAGATTGTTGAACTTCTTTAGAACAATTATTTTGAATTATTTATCAGGCAATTAATGGATCAATATTTATGGTAGATTACTGAAAGTAATCTGCCTTTGCTTTTGTAATGTTTCCTGATTGTTGTGTTCTATTTTTGTGTTGCTGTGTGAGCATTTAAAACAGCAGTCACCTCTGCCAAACTTCATAGACTGGCTTCAGTAAGGGAAGATTTTCATTTGGGGATAAAGGGAGCATGATGGTGCTAACTGTGGGGAAGAGGGAGGAGCACAAATGTTCACAGTAACACTGGGCGTAGTGACATGAGATTTGCCAAGTATAGGAGTGTATGGTGGCTCCAGATCCAGATATGCGTGGTGACGTGATGACTCCAGGAGCTGGGGTGTGCAGTATTAGCAACTGTATGGTCCCTTAGCAGAGAAATGTATGAGAGGTCAGCAGTGGCAGCAAAGCTTAAGAGGTCTGCAGGACTATTTAAAAATTCTAACATTCATTCATTGGCATCCCAGGAAAGGACACAAATGACAGGGCTGAAAAAGTGTTCAAAAAAATAATAGCTGGAAGTTCCCACATTTGTCAAATTATAGATATCTAGAGATTCAAAAATCAAAGAAAACTCAAACAGGATACCCAAAGAAATCCACATCAAGACACATCATAATCAAACTTCTGAAAACTAAGAAAAAGAAAAAATCTTAAAAAAAGTGAGAGCAGAAATTTCCCGTGAGGAAAAACAATTTTAATGACAGCAGATTTCTCATCAGAAACCATGGAGGCCAGAAAAAAGTGACAGAACATTTTTCAGGTGCTAAAAGAAATGTCATGCCAGAATCTTATTCCCAGTGAAAACATTCTTCAGAAATGAAGATGAAAATTAGACATTCTAAGATAAAGGAAAACTAGGAGAATTTGACTTACACCCCCCAAAAAAAATGGCTAAAGGAATTTCTATAGAGGAATTAATGGGAAGGTTGAAAATTTGTTCTCTTAGTTCCACTGGTAAAACAAACAACAACACATGTCAGAGAAAAAGAGAAATGCAGACATCCTAAAGGATGTCTTTCAAAATTCTAAAAGTGGTTTTTCCTAAGCTGTTACAATTGCTGTTGTTGATTGTTTTAAATTTTACTTATTTCACTTTTCTGTTTTCCTATAGAAATTTTTCAAGGAATGTGCATTAGTTTTACAATCAGGCAAAATAGTAAAGCTCTTTCATTTTGAAAAACAAAAGTATCCTGATATCACTAACAGCATTACTACATCTGATTCAAACACTGACAACTTTGTGAATATTTTAAACCATTCCATCACACTACTGATTTCTGAGAAGCAAAGGAGACAGAGTGCAAAACAGAAAAGGAATATTAAGACATGATCACACTGCAAACAATATACATTGGATCCTTGTGCTCTATACACAATTCATGTATACAATGTACTGAAAGGGGCCAAAAAATGCACACATTTGTTACAGAAATAATTTTGCCTTCAGCGACGTGTGTGTGTGTGTGTGTGTGTGTGTGTAAAATTGGGGATTTAGCTGTAAAAATCTAAACACAATTTCTTTTATAATGATACCTTAAGGGGGAAGAATCAATGAAATACAAAAAATAGTTGGATTTATAAGACAAGGGATAGTTGTTTGTTCCATAAATAGGCACAACTATAAAGGCTGGTTTGCCCAATTGATTTGCAGGTTTTGGAGTTTTGTTGTTGTAATGCTGTGCTTCATACTAGAAAACCTAACAGTTTGCAATCAAAGATTCATCAGTTTAAAACCATATTTTGCTATTATACCATCTATACACTTTTGGGAAATGTACTACATCTTAAATATCAATTTTCCCTATCTCAATATCATGATCATAAGACCTGCCTTACAGGGTTGAAGTTAGCTTAAAATAATACTTAGTTTTAAAAAAATTGTTCTTTTAGTTATGCCCATGTTTATTTTAATAAAAATTATAAATTCCAAAATGTAATACAGGTGATTTTAGAATATAATTTTTAAAACTTGTAATAATAAACATAGAAATTTATCTTATTGAGGGCAGGCAAAATTTCTTATTGATAATTTTGTCTGAAGAACCCTAAAAATACTTGACAAAGACTCACATATTCATTAAATATATACTAAAAAGTTAAAAGCACCTCTGTGACTTAACATAATTCAAGCTGTGGGCAATTCTGTCCTTCTCCTTTTCAATTGAAAACAAATACTATACAAAACCAATACAGATGAAATATGGGCAGACATACCAGTGATTAAAGAAATACACAGGCATACTTGCATTATGGTAAGTTTTATCTGTTTATCTAATCTATTTCTAATATGAGTCTCTATGAAAATACTCTTTTGTTGTCATTATAAATATATAAATAACATTATTAAAATCTATTAAAGGTTTATGTAAAAAGATTTTTTAAAGAGCTGTTCAGAGAACATTATCTCCCATTGCTACTTGTAGAGTTAAATCCAAATAGTGTAAAACAGAAACTCAAGTCACATTTTATATACACCTGAGAACTTTATGCATTAGAGCTTAGCTATTTCAGGCTGTGCCAAAGCCAGACTATTTGGGTTATACTTTGGCTCCAATGCTTACCAGGTATGTTACCTTGCTTAATATCTCCAAGATACTCTTTTTCCATTTATATAATGTGACTGCTACTATTAGCTATTTCTACTAAATTAGCTACTTGACACTTAGTAAGCCTTCAATAAATATATTTTATTAGTATGATCATCAGTATCATTTATTACTTAGTCATGATATTCAATCAAGTGAGTAAAATTATGCTAATATTGAGAAATTTTCATTCTTTAGAACAACACTGACCTGCTTCTTAAAAGAACATTGTTCCTTCAGTAATATCACAGACTATATTACTCATTGTTTTTATTATTATTAGCTCTGGTACTGTTTTTATACATCATTGTAAGTCTAAAATCTATTATGTCATCTGTCATCCCCAGATCATTACAAATCACATTTTTAATAAGTATTTTGTTTATATTTTGCTTATTTGTCTGCTGATCCCAAACTAATCTTAATTCATTTGGTAATAAAGCTTGACCAGAACTAGTATTATGCTCTTTAAAGTCTTTATTTATTTATCCCACATATTTGGAATGGTTTTGGTTCATTTGGCCCCAAGGTGTCAGAAAATGGATTATAGACTTATTTAATTTTCATGAAATTATTTTAACATAAGTGCACATTTATAATTTGTAAATAGTATATGTAAATAGTAAATAAAGGAGAGTCATTGACACAATAAATAAATCTAATACAGCCAATCAATTTTCAAGGAATGTAGCAATCATATTAAATGATAATACATTTTATATTGCAATGAATAGTTCTGGCCCAAAGTTAACTTTATTCCAAATCATTCCTACTTACTTTATTTATATTTCTTTTTTTAAACTTTATACTGGAGTATATTTGATTCACAGTGTTGTTAGTTTCAGGTGTACAGGAAATTGATTTATTTATACATATACAGATTCTTTTCCCACATAGGTTATTACAGAGTACTGTGTAGAGTTCCCTGTGCTATATAGTAGGTCCTTATTAGTAATCTATTTTATGTATAGTAGTGGTATATGTTAATCCCAACCTCCTAATTTATCCCTCCCCCATACGTTTCCTCTTTGATAACCATAAATTTACTTTCTAAGTCTGTAAGTCTGTTTCTTACAGACTTTGTAAATAAGTTCATTTGTACCATTTTTTTAGGTTCCACACATAAGTAGTATCATATTATAATTGTCTCTGTCTGACTTCACGCAGTATGATAATCTCTAGATCTATCCATGTTGTTGCAAATGGCATTATTTCATTATTTTTCATGGCTGGATAATATTCCATTGTATGTATGTACCACATCTTCTTTATCCATTCATCTGCTGATGGACATTTAGGTTGCTTCCATGTCCTGGCTATTGTAAATAGTGCTGCAGTGAACATTGGGGTGCATGTATCTTTTCAAAGTATGGTTTTCTCCAGATATATGCCCAGGAGTGGGATTGCTGAATCATATGGCAGCTCTATTTTTAGTTTCTTAAGGAACCTCCATACTGTTATCCATAGTGGCTGTACCAATTTACATTTCCACCAACAGTGTAGGAGGGTTCCCTTTTCTCCACACCCTCTCCAGCATTTATTGTTTGTAGATTTTTTGATGATGGTCATTCTGACCATTATGAGGTGATACCTCATTGTAGTTTCAATTTGCAGTTCTCTAATAATTAGTGATGTTGAGCAGCTTTTCATATGCTTTTTGGCCATCTGTATGTTGTCTTTGAAGAAATGTCCACTTAGGTCTTCTGCCCATTTTTTTATTGGGTTGTTTGTTTTTTTGCTATTGAGCTGCATGAGCTCTTTGTATATTTTAGAGATTAATCCCTTGTTGGTTGCATCATTTGCAAATATTTTCTCCCATTCTGTAGGTTGTCTTTTTGTTTATGGTTTCCTTTGCTGTGCAAAAGCTTATAAGTTTGATTAGGTCCCATTTGCTTATTTTTGCTTTTTAGTACTCTAAGAGGTAGATCAAAAAAGATATTGCTGTGGTTTTGTCGAAAAGTGTTCTGCCTATGTTTTCCTCTAGGAGTTTTATAGTGTCCAGTCTTACATTGAGGTCTTTAATCCATTTTGACCTTATTTTTGTGTATGGTGTTAAAGAATGTAATAATTTCATTCTTTTACATGAAAATGTCCAGTGTTCCTAGCACTACTTATTGAAGAGACTGTGTTTTCTCCATTGTGTATCCTTGCCTCCTTTGTCATAGATTAATTGACCATAGGTGTGTGGGTTTATTTCTAGACTATCCTGTTCTATTGATCTATATTTCTATTTTTGTGCTAGTACCATACTGTTTTGATGACTATGGCTTTGTAGTATAGTCTGAAGTTGGGGAGCCTGATTCCAGCTTCATTTTTCTTTCTCTGGTGGGCAGGGCTGTGTTAAGGGGTGTGTTTATAGGTGACTGTGGGCTCAGAAAGACTTTAATCAGCCTGTCTGCTGATGGGTGGGGCTGTGTTCCCAAGCCTAGAGCCTTCGGCTGTTGGGGCCAGGTCTTGGAGTCAAAGGTAGCCTCCAGGTCAGATCACAGTAATGAGTGCCCTCCAGTAACTCTGCCACCAATGTCCTTGTCCCCACAGTGAGCCACAGAAGCCACCTGCCTCTCTAGGAGACCTCCCAAGACCAGCAGATAGGTCTGGCCCAGGCTCCTATGAAATCACTGGTTTTTCCCGTGGGTCGCTGGTGCACATGAAATCTTGTGTGTGCCCTCTAAGAGTGGTGTTTCTGTTTCCCCCAGTCCTGTGGAGTTCCTGTTATCAAGCACTGCTGACCTTCAAAGCCAAATGTTTGGGGGCTCCTCCTCTTGATGTCAGACCCCCAGACAGAGAAGCCTGACATGGGGCTCAGACCCCTCACTTCAGTGGGAGAGCCTCTGCAATATAATTATTTTCCAGTTTGTGGGTTGCCCACACAAACGAATATGGGATTTGATCATATTGCGAATGCTCCCCTCCTACCATCTCGTGGTGGCTTCTTTGTCTTTGTAAGTTCCAGACCTTTTTTGTCGATGGTTGTTCAGCAGTGAGTTGTAATTTTGGTGTTTTTGTGAGAGGAGTTATGCCCAGGTCCTTTTATTCCACCATCTTGTCCAGGGGATCCCATCCCTTCCTGCTTATTTTTGAACTATCACTTCTAAAATAACACTATAAACTGAGAAAATATATTTAATTCACACACATGTAAAGCAACTCTCTCTTACGAAGCATGTTTTTGCCACTTATGGTCTAATAGAAATGGCATATGGAGGCAAAGGCCTTGTTTACAGGATTATTTCTGTGTAAATTTATTTAACTGCTCTAAACCTTATTTTCCTTTCCTATACAATGGGGGACATTAAGAATCGTAATGCCTTCCTTTTCAGCATTAGGTAGTGTGTTGTTTGTTTGTGTGTCTGTATTCACATGTGTAAATGTACTTCCTAAAATTCGCGAATAGTACCCGTATTGTAAAATTCACTCCGGGAATGCTTTATATGAATGTTACACTTTCAACATATCACTTACATCAAATAAGAATGTTGCTCACCATCCAGCTCTACAAGGATTAGGTCATTAACCACTTTAGTTGACCTCCAACACACCCTGAGAATTTAAGGTGGGGATCAAGAATGAGGCACTCCATGCTCTGGGAAAAACTGGCAGAACAAGCCTTCAGAGAGTTACATATTTTCAAGAGAAAATTTTATGAACCCAATATCTTGCATCTTCTCATACCTTGAAAAGCACTAAAATTTCAACAAAGATATCTGCTCTTCATGACTAACAAACATCAACTGTCTACCAAAATGTGTGCTTGATTGCGTGTAGCTCCTTTACCAAAATCACATATATACTGACCCCTGCTCCACGTCTTCAGAGCAGCTCCTCAAAGCTGAGAGGCTGTCTCCTGGGCTACAGTCCTCAGTAAGCCCCAAATCACAGCTCTCATGTCATGTGTTTTTTTTTCAGTCAACACAGTATGAAAGGTGGAAATTTATAAAATATTTTTTAAAAATCTGATACTAACTTGAATAAACATCTAGTTTATTGAATAAACATCTAGTTTATACAACTTTTTGAATAATGATAAGCAACTGTTATACTACTTCCATTTTATATTAAATAAGAACTTTGCATTCTCACAATTTGGTCTAGTTCTTATTGACACAAAATTTGTGAGAAGCACCTACATAATAACGGGTATAGCAACTGAAACAACACAAAGTATTTATTGACAAGGAAATATTGACAGAGAAAGAGCCTATCTGAAAGTATGGGAAAAAGTAAGAATGCATACTACATAATGATGTAAGATGAAATGAGTTTGAAATGTGGGGAAGAAGAAAGAGAAATGAAAGAAAATAAACACTGAAGTTAAGCAAGAAAATATGCAGTAAGGAAATAATTAGAATAAAGGCAGATATATCAGGGCAAAGGGGTCTTATTTTGTGTTTCAGTCAGTTATTCTTGAATTTTCTTTTTAATGAGTATTTCTGGAACAGATTCAGCAGAGGACTTTGGCTGATATTCTGATGGAATGTTGAATTAGATTGATTTCTCCATATTCATATTAACATATGTATCTCTGGCCTCTGTTTTACTTAGAGAACTTGATTTTTTTTAACTTATTTTCTCTTTTTCCTTTTCTTATAATTATGGTGTTCTCTTCCAGAACCCTCAATTCAAATCCATTTGTGGGCAAAACAAACAGTGCTTGAGACAGTAGTTAATTCAATCCCACTATTCAGGAAGCAGCTTATACTGTTTAGTGCCTACATTGCATTCTAGTATGAGTAACAATCTCTTCCCTAAACATAAGGTGTAATTTAAATATATATTATATTCCCGTTTCTAAAAAAACTATGACAAAGATCCAATATTTTATTTTCGGAAACTCATTATGTAAGTAGGTATTCTTAACATTTTTATCTGACAGCATTTTTTTAACCTATACCTTATTAATTATATCCAGATTCTGTTCATATAGGCTTTCATCACTCTACTGTATTTAACTACAGCATATTTTCACCCTATAGCCACTGTCTATCCTGCCTGTTTTTATTTTTAATTTATATCAAAGGAGGAGAACATTTTATAAATTTTAAGGTTGTGTGTGTAATGGCTAACTATGAATTTTGGAGTCATATATCAACTGGTCTTAAAGGAGTTTAAGGAGGTTTTTTTCTTAGTTTAACAAAAATGGTGAGTCTTTCCTAAATTAATAAAATGAAGCAATACAAAAGAAGGACTAGAAAGAAAAATCACCCACTTTCACTACCCTGAATAAGAAAATTGCATTCAGTCAGTTTTTAAAGGACTTTTCCTAAAGTTATAGTCACATATCTTCAAAACGCCTACTCCTGCTTTTCACCTACATTGTTCTGTGGTTATTAATACTAGTTATGAATGGTAGTGAAGAATTACATTTCAAAATCTTACTGAATAGTATGTTTGAATAGATTGTGTGTTCTGTCAGGGATAAAAGCTACTAGTTTTTATAGCGTCTGACTAAAGAAGAGAATTTTAGTCTTGTCAGTTCAAGATTACAGAGACACAAGGTTTATCAGAATTAAGAATCTATGAAATCTGCTTCCCGATGAGATGTGGAGATGGTGGAAACAAGCTACATCAGTTCCAGATCCTAAGATTCTTTTGAGACTACCATTAAGTTAACATAACTATTGTGCTCACTGGGTCCCCTGAGAAGCAGACGAGGTTTATTGAGGAGTAATGCCCGTGAAAGATAGATAAAAAGGAGATGCTTAGCAGGATTTAGCAGGGAAAGTCACTGGACTGTGCTGCAGAGCTGACACATCTGCAGCAGGAAGGAAAAGGGAGAGCAGCAGGATTAGACATGGAGAGGCTTAGATCATGATGCAGATATGACAATTCTCAGCTACATGATGAGAGCTTAAGAGCAAAGACTGCCCATTACAGGAGTCCCACAACTGGCAAAAATGTCCAAGTTCTAGTACCGCTAACAGGCTGAGTAATCGGCTGATCTGTCCAGCTCACTGGTGATTTCTTTCTTGACTGAAGATCTGAGCAGCACACTTCCCTGTGTGACAAAGTCTAGCCCTGTACCTTATCCATTTTGGCGGGAGTCTTTCCAAGGTTCCAATGGACCCCTCTAAGGTAAGACTTAAAAGAATGAAGAGATTGGGATAAAGCATTGATACAACACTCATCACTACAGTGAGATCTGGTATGTAACTGATACACATCATCTCCCTTCTCCACTAACCATTCTAATTTCTCTCTGCCCTTTGCTATCACCTCCACGGTCTCAGGGATTACCTGATGGTGTCACTCAAATCCTCATTCCTAAGAGTTCTGAGCTTCTACTAAATCATTCTGTTGTCAGACTAGGGTTACTGGACTTACCCCTTGTATTCACAGTTGGGAAGGGAATAAGAGTAGGTTGCCAAGGGGAGCACATGAGCTCCATACATCGTCCTCCTTCTCTCAATTGTTTAACAGCAGTCCCATCTCCTTCTGCTGATCAGAGTCAATTATTCCTGTTTACATGGTGACTCCTCTTCTTGTCTGTAGAGCCCTAGAAGAAAGAAGTCAAAAGTGTCCAGGCAATAGCCATAGCTTATAACTCATTGGAGTCTTTGTATGCTGCTTGGCAAGAGAAGGTTCCTTTTTGGGACTAGGACCACTAACCCTGCAGATCCCGGAGATGTGAGGATGGGAAGAATAAGTCACCCAGTGGGTCACGGAGAATAATTGGTAAGTGGGACACTCATTCTTCCATCCCCTGGTCTCAGACCCATGTGTTCTTCCTACTAGGAGCACAAGGCCATATAGAGTTCTTTGATTCTGTGTGTATACCTTATCTTAGAGGATACTGCCACTAAGAAGGCACTGCAGCTGCACTTGTTGTAGGCCCTTCCAATGCTCTCTCAGGCCAGTTGTTTCTGGATGGTACATTATATGATAAATCCGTTAATTCCATGGTCATAGATCCTATAATTCCTTTGCTATAAAGTGGGCTCCCTGGCCAGATGCTATGTTTTGTGCATTTCTGTCACTTTGGGTCCTCATGATCTCATTGCTATCAATGAGCCAGGCTCATGAATAGCCTTTCTTATCATCGGCCCTGACCTGTAGAGGAGAACCACAATGGAACTTCTTAGTGTCCCTCTCACCAGCATACACTTGACAGTCTTCCTATACAACATGATACACTAGTGAAACTTTTGGCCTCACACACAGTACATCCATTCCATCATGTCCAATCCTCTAAGCCTTTTAGTCCCTTCTTTTATCATTTGTGTTGGCAATTCTGGCATATCAAGTTCACTCAGGATAGCCTGCACTTACTAGAAGTTACTTCTAGTAAAAAGAGTGTGCTTATGCCCTAAGATACTTGTCATGATGTTAAACTCTGTGTCTCAAGTATGTGAGCTCAAGTCAATAATCTCTCCCTTATCTAGTCCTATGTTCCAGCCCCCTCGATTAGATACACTTAAAATCTAGTCCCAAAGGTACTCCTTCAAATCTAGTCCCAAAGGTACTCCTTCAAACTTCAGCTAATGTGAGCTAATTCTTGTAGGTCCGTGGGGTGCAATAGTTTCCTTCATCAGACCCAGATGTTTCTGGTTAGACCTGAATCACTGAAATGACCAGGGCATTCCGCATCCACCAAAACATTCTCTTAAGTCTTTAAATAACTACCAGTGAGAATTATAGCAATTGAGGCAACACTTTGTGTTAGGTATCATCCATCTCTCATTAACTCCCTATAATGTGGTCCTTGTTGTCAGTCAAGTGACATAGTCCCCAAACCTTACTCTCTGTCTGCTGAGTTAGAGCCTCCAAAAAGCAGATACTGATACAGAATTATGAATGGAAGTGGCCTATTGCAGGTTTATGCCTATAAAAGAAAAAAGGAGGATGAAACAGGATTGGTAAAAGAACCTCAGATATTGATACAAATGTGTCTTGGCCAGCCCAATGAAGAGCTCTAAAGCAAAGATTAATTGGTAAAGGAGCTGCATAGGAGACAGAAAAGGCCAGGTCCTAGTAATCCTCTTGTGTTGTTTAATCATTGGCTGGGGTTGCCAGGGAAGAGCACCACCTCAGATGGAAAATCATGCAAGGAAATGGGTATATGCCATAGCCTTTTAAGGTGTTTCTTAGGAGTTCTAAGAAGCTTCTTGGCCTTTTTGTTGAGAGCAACCAGGAGGAGGGCAATAGGGACCTTATACAGTGGCCCCTGAAATAATTAATAGCTGGAGGCTGTCAGCTAACTGCACTCCTTGAGCTAGCTGGCAAGTACTTACTTATTTGATGGGATATCTGAGCAGAGCATTCCTCCTTGGCTGGCACATCCATGGTCCTGAACAAAATGGCTGAAATTAGGTATTGTGTATGTGGAACACAATAATTAAGTTATTTGGTACATATTTTACACTTTGCAATGTTATTTGCAATCCAAGCTAGAAAAATCCATTAAGAAGTATAATTCTATTATTGTGAATGTCTTTTATACTTATTCTTGTTCTTTGTGATTTATTTATAGTCAAATAAATAATTACCATTTTTAATGAATTTAATTTAAACAATCCTCATAAGACAAGGAAACACCAGTGGTAGTTGCTTACATATGGCAAAAACAGCAAAACTGGGCCTTCATATATTTAAATGTGGTTTTCTAATATGTTAGAAGCATTTTTGTATGTGTATAGAGCAATGATGCTATTTTAAAATGTTTTTCTGTATCTTCTATTAGCTTGAGACTGATTATAAACATGAAATAGAGAACTCATAGCTTGCAAATTGTACTAAACATAACAAATAACCAAAAGCAAGCAAGCACTGATAATAATAACTTTTAAGTTCATTTTAGCAAGCACTTTTCCAGCCTTTTATGCAATAGGCAGAGCGCTAGGATTGAATAGTCAAATGAAATAACTGCCTTCAATGAGGTTTCATTCTAAGTCTGGTGAGAAAGATAATGATGTTGTGGGGCTTCTCTTAAAAGCTTAACAAAAAGGATGCAGGCTTTGAGATAAGACAGAATAAATGTATCAGATTTCAATAATATAAAGTTAGGAATCATGCTTAGAGGAGGAGATGACAAGGACAATATACCAAAACTGCAAAACCAAAAATTCATAGTAAATACAAAAAAGTCCTTGTTTTCTTAAATTCTAAAAAGATTTGATATTTAAAATGAAATTAAGGCTTACCTAAGGTTAGAGCATTGGATGATTGATAGGTTAAGCATTTTTCCACAGGGCACATTTGAAATCATATATCCTTTTTACAAATCCCTAATCCAAGGTTGAACCTATTTTAAAATGTATTGAAAGGAAAAGCATTTTAAATTCTTTTAAATCCAAGTTGTATCACTATCTGTGTGAAGGGTTCAGCTCTATATAAGTATAATCAACACATTCTGGGCAGATAAAGAACTACTATGTCCCTTCACCTGGACAGTGTAGCATCATTTAACAGAATAAATGATAGATCTTGGAGCTAAAATGAGAGGAGAGATCTAGGAGTAGATAATAAAGCTAAGAGAATATTATTCATTTAAAGTTGGAATTCAATATAAAAACAATGAGACAAGTTGTGTTTGTGCCAGAAAAAGACACACACGACTAGGAACCACTAAGAAGAACTGAATTAATTCTGGGAGTACAAGAAAGTTACTAACAAAATATTTAATACTTTAATTATATATAGAAATTTTCTGTATCTTAATGATTTCAAAATACAGTTTCAAAAAACTTAAAATTTCTGCTTTATTACAATAAATTAGAAGTAATGAAAGGGTTTGGGTAGTTTAAGATGGGAAGAAGATAGCACAAAAGCCAGACACCGATGTTCATAAATTCATAAGTGTGTTAGTGGTAAGGTAAAACTTAATTGTAGAATTTTGCAATTCTTTACCATTGCTCCAAAGAAAGTACTTTATTGCTTTATAAATAGTTATTACTTTCTTCATTTATTCACTGCCACTGCAGATACCTGTAACAATGGTCACCAAGGATCCCTATGGTCTGTACCAACAGCAACCTCAAATAAAGGAACTAAGAGACTATGCCACTGCACCCTCTTCAGAACCAGAAAGACTGCACCCTTCAAGCCAGTGCCCTTGCAGCCATCTGCAGATGACAATCTTTCTGCAGATGACAATCTTTCTTTCCACACTGAAGCCAGTCTGAAAAGGCTAGAAGATGTGACTGCTCAATAATGCAGATATCAATGCAAAGCCAATAGAAACACAATAAATCAAGAAAACAAAGAAACACCATGATTTTTAAGTAACTGACCCCAAAGAATGGAGAACTACAAGTTTCCTGAAAAAGAATTCACAAAAATTTTAAGGAAGCTCAGTGAGATTCAAGAGAACACAGATAGGCAACACAATGAATTCAGGAAAATAATACATGAAAAAAAAGAGATAGAAATCATAAAGTAGAACCAAACAGAAATTCTGGAGCAGAAGAACACAGTAAATGAAATGAAAAATGCAGTAAAGAGCTTCAACAGCTGACTTGATCAAGCAGAAGAAAAAACCTGCAAATTTGAAAACAGACTTCAAAAATGAAAAAGAAAGAATGAAGATTATGTACAGTATGTACAAGAGACCATCAAAAAAGCAAATGCACACATTATGGGAATAGACGGAGGAAAGAAAGAGAAAGGGACAGAAAGCTAATGTTTTTAAAAATGGCTAAAAACTTTCAAGTCTGGAAAGAGATGGAGACATTCAGGTACATGAAGCTCAAAAGTCCCCAGACAGACTGAGCTGATAGAGATCTTCACCAAGATACCTTCTAATCAGAGAATATTGAAATAAGCAAGTGGAACGACTCTCATCACATGTGAGGGAAACTTGGTAAGACTATCAGCAGACTTCTCACCAGAAACCTTGCCAGGTCAGGCAAGGGTAGAATGTTATATTCAGAATGCTGAAAGAAAAAAGACCTGACAACTAAAAATTCTTTACCTAGCAAAGTGTCTTTCAGAAATAAAGGCAAGATTATGACTTTCCCAGACAAAAGCTGAGGGAGTTTCCTTACCATGAGACTGGCCTTACAGGAAATGCTGAAGAGTTCTTCAAGCTGAAGTGAAGGACATTAATAAGAAATATGAAAACATATGAAAGTCTAAAGTTACTGATAAGGATAAACATATACTCAAATTCACAATAATATTTTAATGGTGGTGTGCAAGACACAAAAGGCAAAGAGAAATATCAAAACATGTCCCTACAAAAATAAATTCACAAAGTAAGATAGCAACAGAGGAAGAAGAACAAAAGAACTACAAAACAAATTGAAAAGAGTTAATAAAATTTCATAGTAAGTACTTATCTATCAGTAACTACTCCAGGGCTTCCCTGGTGGCGCAGTGGTTGCGAGTCCGCCTGCCGATGCAGGGGACACGGGTTCATGCCCCGGTCCGGGAAGATCCCACATGCCGCGGAGCAGCTAGGCCCATGAGCCATGGCCGCTGAGCCTGCGCTCCACAATGGGAGAGGCCACAACAGTAAGAGGCCTGCGTACTGCAAAAAAAAAAAAAAAAAAAAAAAATTACTCCAAATGTAAATGAATTGAATTAAACTATTCAATGAAAAGGTAAAAGTTTTTTTCTTAAAAGACCAACTATATTCTGCTTAAAGACTCACTTCACCTTTAAGGATATTCATACACTGAAAATAAAAGAATGGAAAAAGATATTCCATGCAAATAGAAATAAAGAAAGAACAAGGGTAGCTATACTTATATCAGACCAAATCAACTTTGAGGCAAAACCTGCAACAAGAGACAAGGAAGGTCATTATATAATGAAAAGTGATCAATTCATCAAGCAAATATAACAATTGTAAATATATAAATACCTAACATTAGAACACCTAAATGCATTATGCAATTAACAGATCTGAAGACAGAAATATACAGCAATAGTAGGGGACTTCATGCAACACTTTCAACAATGGGTAGATGATCTAGAAAGATTAAGTCAGTAAGGAAATAATAGACTTGAACTATACTTTAGATCAAATGGACCTCACAGAGACATACAGAACATCCATCCAATAGCAGCAGAATATACATTATTCTCAAATGTACATGGAAATTCTTCAACAAGATCATATGTTAGGTCACAAAACTAGTCTCAACAAATTTGAGAAGACTGAAATCATATCAGGTATCTTTTTTGACTGCAATGGTATAAAAACTAAAAATAACATAAGAAAAGCTGAAAAATTAACACACATGTAGAAATTTAAGAAAACACCACTAAACAGCCAATGGATCATAGAAGAAATAAAAAAAATCTCCACATGAAAAGATACTCAACATCACTAATTATTAGAGAAATACAAATTAAAGCTGCAACGAGGTATCACCTCACACCAGTCAGAACGGCCATCATCAAAAAAATCTACAAACAATAAATGCTGGAGAGGGTGCAGAGAAAAGGGAACCCTCTTACACTGTTGGTGGGAATGTAAATTGGTACAGCCACTATGGAGAACAGTATGGAGGTTCCCTAAAAATAGAGCTGCCATATAATCCAGCATCTCACACCTGGACATATAGCCAGAGAAAACCATAATTTGAAAAGATACATGCACCCCAATGTTCATTGCAGCACTATTTACAATAGCCAGGACATGGAAGCAACCTAAATGTCCATCAACAGAGGAATGGATAAAGATGATGAGGTACATATATACAATGGAATATTACTCAGCCATATAAAATAATGAAATAGTGCCATTTGCAGCAACAGGGATGGTCCTAGAGATTGTCATACTGAGTAAGTCAAACAAAAAGACAAATATCATATGATATTGCTTATACATGGAATCTAAAAAAAGGTACAAATAAACTTATTTTCAAGACAGAAATAGAGTCAGAGATGTAGAAAACAAACTTATGGTTAGCAAGGGGGAATGGGAAGGGAGGAATAAATTAAGAGATTGAGGTTGACATATACACACTATTATATATAAAATAGATAATAAGAACCTACTGTATAGCACAGGGAATTCTACTCAATACTCTGTAATGACATATATGGGAAAAGAATCTAAAAATGAGTGAAGATATATATATATATATATATGTATAACTGATTCACTTTGCTGTACAGCAGAAAACACAACAGTGTAAATCAACTATACTCCAATAAAAATTAAACAAAAATATCCCCAGACAAATATAATGAACACACAACATAACAAAACCTATGGGATGCAGCAAAAGCAGTTCTAAATGGGAAGTTTATAGTGATAATCATCTACATTAAGGAAAAAATGGAAATCTTAAACAACCTAACTTTACATTACAAGGAACTACAAGAAGATGAACATACTAACCACAAACTTAAGGAAGGAATAATAAAGATTAGAACAGATAAATAAAATTAGAGACTAGAAAGGCAACAAAAAAATCAATAAAACTAAGCTATTGTTTTGAAAAGATAAAATTGACATACCCTACCTAGACTAAGAAAAAAAAGCAAGACTCCAATAAAATCAGAAATGAAAGAGGAGACATTACAACTGATACAACAGAAATTCAAAGGATCATGAGACTATTTTGAACAATTATATGTGGACAACTGCATAACCTAGGAGAAATGAATAAACTCCTAGTAAAATATAACTCACCAACACTGAATCATGAAAAACAAAAAAATCTGAACCAATAACAAGAGATTGAACCAGTAATCAAAATTTTCTTATAAAAACCCAGGACCAGATGGCTTTACTGGAAGACTCTACCAACACTTAAGAAGAATTAATACCAATTTTTGGTAAACTTTTCCAAAACGCTGAAAGCAAGGAATACTTCTAAACTCATTTATAAAACCAGTATTCCCCCATACCAAAGCAAGGGAAAGACAGTAAAAGAAGAAAAATATTACAGGCCAATACCCCTGATGAACTTAGATGTAAGTATCCTCAACAAAATACTAGCAAACTGAATCCAAGAGCACATTACAAGGATCATATATCATGAGCAAGTGGGATTTGTCACTGAGATTAAAGAATGATTTGACATATGTAAATCAATAAATATGATATACCACATTAACAGAATGCAGGATAGAAATTATGTTATCATCTCCATAGATGAATCATTTGACAGAATTCATTCTTCTTTCATGATAAAAACTTAAACCATATTATTAGATACAGAAGGAATGTATCTCAACACAATAAAGTCCACATATGACAGTTCCACAGCTAACATAATACTTAATGGTAAAAAGCTAAAAGCTTTTTCTCTGAGACCAGGAACAAGACAGGGATGCCCACTCTCACCACTTCTACTAAATATAGTACTGCAAGTCCTAGCTAGAGCACTTAAGCAAGAAAATGAAATAATTGGTGTCTAAGTCAAAAAGGAAGGAGTAAAATTATCTCTCTTTGCAAATGACATAATCTTATATATAGAAAGCCCTAAAGACTCCACAAAAAACCATTAGAACTAAAAAATGAATTCAGTAGAGTTTCAGGATACTTATAAAAGTCAGTTGAATTTCTATGCAATAACAGCAAACTATCAGAGAAATTAAGAAAACCATACCATTTACAATAGCATCAAAAGTAATAAAATACTTAGGAATAAATTTAATCAAGGAACTGAAAGACTTGTGCACTGAAAACAAGACTAATCAAAGAAATTGAAGAAGACACAAATAAATGGGAAAGATATTCCATGTTCTTGGATTGGAAAAATTAATGTTATTAAAACGTCCATACTACCTAAAGTGATCTACAGATTCAATGTGATCTGTATAAAAATTCTAATGGTATTTTTCACAGGAATGGGAAAAAAATCCTAAAAATCTTTTGGAAAGACCCTAAATGGCTAAATCAATTCTGAAAAAGAAGAAAGTGGGAGGCATCATACTTCCTGATTTCCAACTCTATTACAGAGCTTTAGTAATCAAAACAGTATGGTACTGGTATTAAAAACAGGCACATAGACCAATTGGACAGAATAGAGAACCAGAAATAAACCCTCACATATCAACTAATCTTTGACAGGGTGCCAGGAACACACAACGAAGAAAGAATAGTCTCTGCAATAAATGCTGTTGGCAAAATCAGATATCCACAGGCAAAAGAATGAAACTGGACCCCTATTTTACACCACTAACAAAAATTAGCTTGAAATGAATTAAAAACTTAAATGTAAAAAAAAAAAAAAACTTAAGTGTAAGACCTGAAACCCTAAAACTTTATTTTTAAATATTTATTTATTTATTAGGCTGTGTCAGGTCTTAGTTGCAGCACGCAGGATTTTCAGTATGGCATGTGGGATCTTTAGTTGCAGCATGCGATCTCTTAGCTGTGGCATGAGGGAACTAGTTCCCTGACCAGGGATCAAACCTGGACCCCCTGAATTGGGAGTGTGGAGTCTTAGCCACTGGACCACGAAGAAAGTCCCTAAAACTTTTAGAAGAAAACCTAGGTAAAAAATCCTTGACATTGTTCTGAGCAATGCTTTTTTGGATATGATGTTGAAATCACAGGCAACAAAAGCTAAAAGAAACAAATGGGACTATATCTAACTAAAAGTTTCTGCACAACAAAGGAAACAACCAAAAATTAAAACAAAAAGCCAATCTATGGAATGGAACAAAATATTTGCAAACCATGTATCTGATAAAGGGTTGTTAACCAAAATATCTAAGGAACTCATACAATTCAACAGCAAAAAAATAAATCAACCTGATAAAAAAGTTGGCAAAGGACACAGATAGACATTTTTTCCAAAGACGACATACAAACGGCCAACAAAAGAAATGGTGTATTAATAGATGCTCAACATTGCTAAATATAAGGTAGATGCAAACCAAAACTGTGATAAGATATATACCACAACACACTTGTTAGGATGGCTATTATCAAAAAGAAGACTAGTGTTGCCAAGGATATGGAGAAAATACAACCCTTGTACAATGTTGGTAAGAACATACATTGGTACATCAATGGAAAATGGTATGCAGGTTCCTCAAAACATAGTACATATATCTCCTGGAGATACTGATTTGATTTCCTTCAGATATATTCTCAGAAGTCACACTGCTGGATCATATGGTAGTTCTATTTTTATCCATGTTAATTGCCAGCATTATTCACAATAGCCAAGATATGGAAACAATCTAAGTGTCCATCCAGGGAGCCAATGGATAAAGGCCATGTGGTAGATACATACAACAGAATATTTTTCAGCCTTAAAAAAGGATATCCTGCCTTTTGCAACAACATGGATGAGCCCAGAGGGCGTTATGCTAAATGAAAAAGTCAGAGAAAGACAAATACCATATGAGAACTGAGTAACTGTCACTAAGACACAAAATTGTGTGTGTGTGAGAGAAATTTGTGCAGCACCAAACAAAACTGGTCTGTCAGAAGAATTATGTCTGAGCTATTTTAGAAGATCTTACATATAAAGCTTTGGAATCTCAGAATCATAAAATTCCAGAGTCCTTGGAGTAATTTTTTTTTTCTCTTAAAATGTTTTATCTGCAAATTTCTTGAAGCTAAACAGCGAATTATCTCATAACATTAGTATCAAAGGAACAAAAGTATAAAAGTTACTTATTGGAATGAGTTAGTCATAAAACTCTTTTCAGAATTGTATTTTTTTCTACATTTACCAAAGTGGATTTTTAACAAGAGTAGAAAAGCCATAAAAGTATACAACTGGAAAATAGGAGAGTTACTTTAGAGAAGAAAAATCATAGAATAATCATATAATCAAATCATATTCCTCATGCCCTTTAATATAATGTGCTATTTTCCCTTCCTGCCTGAGCAAGTCTCTTGAACTCCCATATAAAAATGTAAGCAATGTGATAAGGATTTATAACCTCCAGGAAATTGTTTGATTGTATTGATAAAAGAAATAAGCTATATTTTACAGCCTAGAAATTCAGTTTTCAGGGGTGTCATTCAATATGTCTTCCAATATGAGATACTATTTAATAGTTAATATAGCCACAGAAATATCAAGGCTGAAAATCTTAGAGCAAAAAATACATGTTATTGACAAATAAATTTACCGTGGAAAAAAGGAGTCACATAAGGACACTGAATGACATAAAAAGAATTGATTGTCCAAACTTCATCACATCTAAAACAATTTTGAAATGGGTCCCAGGTTTTTTGAAGGTTGTAGTGTGTTAAGTGGTCTTAGAACACAAAATTAGAAATTATTTGGGGGAATTTCTAAAATGAAACAAATAATTGGTTACTAAATTTTAACTACTCATTCAAACTGAAAAAATTTTATATGGCTAAACCAGGTTATATGTTGTTTTGTTATTGAAGAATAGTTGATTTATAATATTATATGAGTTTCAGGTGTACAGCATTGTGATTCAGTATTTTTACAGATTATACTTCATTAAAAGTTATTACAAGATAATGGTTATAATTCCCTGTGCCATACAGTATATCCTTGTTGCCTATCTATTTTATACATAGTAGTTTGCAGATTATATATTAATAGTAGTGAACAGCACAAAACCAATAGACTGGGAGCATGAATCCCCATAGTATTGTCTTAGAGATCCTCAAATGGTTCCTGATCTTAACTGGGCAAATCAGTAGAAAAAGCCTAAGGCAAAACTGAGACTATAGCTGAGGGGTCAAATAATAATAATAACCTGACAATAAAACAGGCTCTGATAGAATGGCAATCTAGACTTAATTTTTTTTCCTCTCTGAAGAGTGTGTGTTAACATTTATTATCTAAATATTAATTGAGTACATACCATAGCCAAACACTATGGTAGGCACTGAAGAGATGATGTGAAAACAACAGTTTCTGGATTCAAGATCATAATTTCAAACTGAAAATGCATATACAATAAATGACTGACAGAGAATGGAGAAGTCTCAGTTAAAGATTTTTGCATAATTAATCAATTTCATCTCAGTTTAACCCTGGATAATTTGAAGGTAAGTTATAAAAACTAAGTTTTTTGGCCGCACTGCGTGGCATGTGGAATCTTGGTTCCTGGACCAGGGATTGAACCCACGCCCCCTGCAGTGGAAACGCAGAGTCTTAACCACTGGACTACAGGGAAGTCCCCTAAGTTACTTGTGAGAAACAAATTTTAAGTATACTAGAATGAAATTAAGAAGGAAAAAAATCTGTTGTCAATGTAAGAGTAGCTTAAGAATAGTAAAATAAACAGTTTTTGCTGCATATAAGAGTTAATTTTATATATAAATTTTAGGATGAACCAGGATGAGAATATCATTTACACATGACAACCAGCCATACCAGTTGTTTTACTATATATTGAAAATAAAGTTATAATGTCCTATAATGTGCCTTGTTTATGAAGAATTTAAATTTAACTCATCTTTTTGGAATTTATCCTACTCTAAGTGTTTAAGATTTGTAACTTTTATAATTAAAAGCTTAGGAAGCAGAGGAATTTTTAAATATTCTGATGCTACATAGATGAAGCAAAACAAATAATATGCACTTGACATATATTAAAAAGTTCATCAGTTTATTAATGAAGTTAACCAAAGTGAAAATATAGCTTTCTCTGGTCAGTAATTTTAGAATTTATGTGAACAGTTGATAAACAGATAGCCATCTCCATTGACAGATGGAGTCATCTGTCAATTTTTATCAAAGTTTCACAAAAATATCACAAATCTATATTTTTAAAAGTCAAATATATTAACTAGAGGGGTCAAAACTTTTGCCCTAAAATTCCTAGCCTCCAATACAAAAGCAAACATAATTACAAACATAACTTAGCATACCAGTAATGTAAAGGAAAACCAGTTACACAAGAGGAGCATACTTATTCTTGGTAGTGAGGACCAAGAGATATTCAATGTATCCCCTTAAAGAAGATACTTTATGAAACTGACCTTTATAAAACTTCGATATTACAAATAAAATGATTTCTTAGATTCTTAGAGAATATTATTTGCTAGCTAAAAAGGAAGCCAGCAAACCAAATATACACATGATAAATAGAAGATTATAAATAGATGATAGTAGCAGGCCAAATTAACATTTTATAAATGACAATGAAAAAAGTTGTACATTTAATGTAATAATCTGCATACTAATGTGATGTAAGTAAAAATAGTAAAGAAAACTACATATGTGAAATGATCAAATGGATAAAAAGTTTGATATAAACAAAATAAATCCATGAAAAAATGAATATAAATTTTGTCCTGCTCCAATAGAAATGTAAATTAAGAAGGGTGATGTTGCTCAAATTATACAAAGATGTATTTGACTAGAAAAAATATTTTCAAATAAATGGGAAAAAAATCATAGGATGTATGGAAGAGTGCTATGTAATTATTAAGTCAAATTTGGAATATAATTTGCATTATTTGAAAATAACATAAAATAGCCTACTTAAAACACAAATCTTATGTTTTTCTATTTATGAACACATACTACATTCTAAAAGATATTAATGATTGACCAGGATATACAAAGCAGATCTTTCTCACCTAAAACCATTAGACTGAAGTCTTCATTAATATCAAAAAACAGCTTGAGGACTTCCCTGGTGGCGCAGTGGTTGAGAATCCGCCTGCCAATGCAGGGGATGCAGGTTCGGTCCCTGATCCGAGGAGATCCCACATGCCGCGGAGCAACTAAGCCCGCGAGCCACAACTACTGAAGCCCGCCCGCCTAGAGCCCGTGCTCCCCAACAAGAGAAGCCACCGCAATCAGAAGCCTGCGCATTGCAATGAAGAGTAGCCCTAGCTCGCCGCAGCCAGAAAAAGCCCGTGCGCAGCAATGAACACCCAATGCGCCAAAAAAAAAAAAAAAAAAACCAACCAGCTTGAGAGACATTTGGGAGATAAAATCGTGATTACAAACAACAGTGCTCATATATAAAGACCTAAATATACTAGATAGGCTAATCTGTGCACTGAATTTTAGGTAAAACAAAATATAATTTGGTGGTTGCCTTTGCTTCTAGGATGGGCTCTAGACAAATAATTGTTAAATAAATAAAACTATTTCATTTTGTTATTCCCTCTATCTTCCATTTCTTTGAGCGTACCTTCTTCAATCCCATCCCAGTTTCTCAAGCATTTTATTGTGACATCTTTATCTCTTCTCATTGATACATATTCTCTCAGTAACACTGCCTAAGATCTATATCTTTCAAGACTTTATCCACTGCAGTTCAAGGAAATTTTATATGAACCTATTGGATCCTTCATTTTATACTAATCTTTATGGATTACGTGGTATCTCCCTTAACTTGAACATACCATGAGTGGACAAAAGTGATCTAAAACTCAATCCATACAGAATTTTGAGATGGTAGTATTAAATGATAATATCTTATTTTAAAATTTAACATTGCATTGCTGTGTTTTCATCATTGGCTAAGAGTTTAATATGAAGCACCTCATTAATGCTGATAACAGTATTATAAATTAAGTATAACTGTTATCCCAATTTTATATATGAGAACTGGTTTTAGAAATAGAATTTGTCCAAGTTTACACAGATATTAGATTGTAAAGCTGTTTTTTTAAATACACACCCTGAACTTGGAGTTTTGAAAGTTTAACTCCTATAGATACTTCCTCCAAGCTGAGATAAATATGATATAGGAGATCAGAAAAAGCCCGGAGCACACAATACTATAAACTCCTTGAATACGCTTAGATATTGTCTTCGACCGTCACATTATCTAGCATCCTTATTATTCTATTATTATCCAAAAATGTAGTTGGTCAGTAAAGATTTTAAAATCTTAAATAAAATAATTTCTATTCCAACTGGTTTAAAAGTCTACATGGAAAATGTTAAACCTCAAACTTTGTGAAAGAAAAACGAACAAAAAGTTCAAAAATGTAATCACACATTTCAATGCAAGAACAGCTTTAGAAAGGCACAGACGTGGAATAAGAATCTCAGATTTTATAAGATTGACTGGAGAAGATTAAGGTTCAGTTTATGCTAAGAATTGTTCACTATTAAAGTCCTCAGAAGGAATGGGAAAATGTAGGTTGCATTAGTCAAGATAGGAAATAGAGGCAGCAACAACAGAGTTATGATAGCAGCTGTTGGTTGCACTACTTGAGTTTAGAAAGAGTGGGATGGGACACTTGTGGGCTAAGATCTTGAAAGGGTCACTGAAAGAATATTTTAATACTTTGCGCTCCCTAAGAGTCCTTCCTTTTAGTCAGTATTGGCGAGAGAGCCAACATATTTAGGACAAACAACAGAGTTCAGTACTTTGTTACTGTAATGGTAGCCCCTAAAATGTCTTAATCCCCAGAACCTGTGAATGTTTCTTTAACTGGGGCAAAGGTCTTTGCAGATGTAATTAAATTAAGGCTCATGAGATAAGGAGATCATCCTGGATTTTCCGGCTGGGCCCTAAATACAATTATAAGTATTCTTAGAAGACAGAACACACAGAAGAGAAGAAACATACAAAGAAAGCTATGTGGAGAGGAGGTAGAGGTCTGAGTGATGTATAAGCCAAGGAAACTAGGGGATGCTGACAGTGACCAGAATCTGGAAGAGCCAATGGTTTCTCTTCCAGTGCCTCCAGAGGGAATGTGGCCCTGCCAACTTGATTTCAGACCTCTGGCCTCCAGAACTGTGGGAGAATAAATCCTTGTTCTTTTAAGGTACCCGGTTTGTGGTAATTTGTTACAGCAGACTAAAAAATTAATGCAATTACTACCAAAGGTTTATGCATCTGAAAAACTAAGCGAGGTCTATAACCTTAGGAGATAGTTTATTATCAAACATGAATATCAGTTTCTCCTTTGAGTTACGGTTTTCTATGGTTACTTCATTAATCTATCAATGGCTGTATAGGAGGATTTGAAACTCTGGACAAAATGCAACATAGGACATCGATGCCAAGGTATAAAGAAGATAAAATTATTAATAGGCCCAGAAATGCTGCCTTTAGCCATTCACCTATTTTCTCTAGTCCTAAACAGGAAAACAAATACCATTCCCCACCCCCCCACACACCTGAATTCTGACCTAGAAAACCTGGAAAATGGCACAGTAGTCAGGTTGCCAAGTTTTCTCATCTCTTCAGTCCTTCCCTTTATGTTTTGAGATTTTTCAAAATACTAGGGATTAGCACTTGGAAACCACACACAGATGTAGAAAACAAACTTATGGTTACCAATGGGGGAAGGGTGGGAGAGGGACAAATTAGGATATTGGGATTGACATATACACACTACTATGTATAAAATAGATAACTAATAAGAACCTACTGTATAGCACAGGGAACTCTACTCAATACTCTAATGACCTATATGGTAAAAGAATCTAAAAAAGAGTGGATATACATATATGTATGACTGGTTCACTTTGCTGTACAGTGGAAGCTAACAACACTATAAATCAACTATACTCCAATAAAAATTAATTTTAAAAAAGAAACCAAAGATATAGAATTAAAACAGAAAACCTTATAGATTTCATCCTTGATAGTTAAGAATCTAGATTTTGAAACAAATATAAAGGGGAACTATAGCTATTAAAAAAGAAATGATATCTGGCTTCCACTTAGGATGCAGAAAGCTGGAAGAATGCCAAACTCAATTTAATAACAAGAAAAAGATGGATAATCTATAAAATCATATCTTTTATTGAACCCATCAGAGTTGAAGTTGCAGGGCAAACAGGGCAAACAACTAGACTGACATCTAAGAAAATGCAGGTGCCTCCAAAGAGAGACAGGATGTAAGCGCTGGCTCATCAGTGGCAGAGCATGGGAGGAAGAGACACAAGATAGTAAGACACATTTAGATAACATGTTTAATGAATTACTAAAGACAGAGTGAAAGCATATAACTCTAAGAGCTGCCATTACAAGGCAAGTTCAAACATAAGCACAGGCTTTTATCCATAGATCTCCAGCAGGAGCTCACAAGAAAGTTTGGGACAGAATGGGAGATCAGAAAAAGCCTAAAAGCCTTTGCAGGTGAGGCAGGCTTGGAGGAAAGAAGTGGTCACTGATAGAAACAAGGATCAAAGCCTCACTCAGATTTTTCTCCCCTAAGGAATGAAAGCATTATGCTACTAAAGGAAGGGTATCCAACCTTGTCACCCCCAGAAAACAGGTGAAGACCAACTGAAGCTATGGGAAAGTAAAAGAAAGCTTCTAACCCCCAGATAAGAGATAGAAAATGTTTCTGGGTTCACTATCCTATTCCAATATTATTAGAGGTCTCTTAACAATGGGCAAGGGGAAGTATCACTGAGAAAGCCCAATTCCTGAGACACAGTGAAGCAGAGCCAATAAGAAAAAGGACAAAACAGGACTCCTATACAGGATCTCTCCTGAGCAGCAGTGACAGAAAGGACCTTTCAGCTGTGGCTGTACCTGGGCCATGGCCCCATCACCCAGCTGGACACCAAAGTATCAATGTTTAATTCAATTTTCCTTACATACTTTTTAAAAAAAGCTTTATTGAGATATTTACATGACGTAAAATTCACCCATTTAAAGTGGCTATTCCCCACAGGAACAGGCTAGCAAGTGCTGAGTAATATGCAAAGAACAGTTTCCAACTGAAGAAGAGGTAAGAATATGGAGAGACTCTCTGGGGAAAGGGTAAACAGGTTAAGGTTAAAGCTGAAGACAGAACAGGAACATTGATGAAGTTCCTTCAGCAGACCAGATTTATCCTAGGGAGGAGGTAGCTCTAGAGGAATTTAAAGCTGGTGGCAGGACTAAGGTAACCTTAATAATAACAAACCCAAACCTAGCTCAACTTCTCCAACTCAACTGACTCCAACTACCCCTTCCCCAACAAATATTAATGGCTTAGTAGAGTAAGAGGCATGGCTATTTACATGCTATTTACCTTAGTTGGTACTATCCTAATATGAGTCCAGCATTCAGTCAAAAACAGACACCAAAAATCAATCAATTGTCAAAAGAAAATGTAATTAATAGAATCAGGCTCAGATGATCCAGGTGTTGGCAATCTCAGGGAAGGAATTTAAAATAACTATTAGGATATTAAAAGCTCTAGTAGAAAAAGTGAACAACATTTATGAACAGCAAAGAGATAGAAACTACAAAAAAAAAGCCAAATGGAAATTGAAAAATAAAAAATACTGCAACAGAAATGAAGAATGCCTTTTACAGGTTCAATAGTAGCCTTGAAGGAGCCATAAAAAGAGTCAGTGAACTTGGAATCAATAGAAATTACCCAAACTGAGAAGCAAAAAGCAAAAATAATGAATATAAAGAAAAGAGCATGTGGGAGTTGTATACACTAACAGACACTGTAATATATGAATGATTAGAAGCTTAGAATCAGGAGAGGTAGAAGACTGTGAAGAAAAAGTATTTGAAGACATACTGGCCAAGAATTTTCCAAAAATAATGAAAGACATCAAACCACAGATCAGGTCCAAAAAGCTCAAAGATGTAAACCATTAAAGCCATAGTACGATTAGAATGGCAAAAACAAAAACAAAAAATAAAACAAACAAACAACCTGACGATATAAAGTGTTGGTTAGTATACACCATAATACTTGTAACCCTCAAACATTGCAGTGGGAATACGAAATAATGTAGCAACTTTGTAAAATTCTTTGACAGTGAGTTTTGAAATACTACTCATAAATTAAAGAAAGCAAACTGATAAGACTCAGGTCTGTTATGCTAAGTGAAAGATGTTAGATTCAAAAAATCACACAGTGCATAATTCCACTTATATGACATTCTGGAAAAAGTAAAACTGTAAGGACAGAGAACAGAACAGCAACTCACAATGGTTGTGTAGGAGAAGAAGGTTTAACTAAAAGGGTATGAGAAAATTCTGGGGGGTGATGAAACTTTTCTATATTTTGACTATGGCAGTAGTTACAAAACTATGATTTTGTCAAAATGCTTAGTGCTTTATACTAAAAATAGTCAATTTTACTGTATGTAAATTGTGCCTTAGTAAATATGACTGAAAATAGGGAGGTGGGAGGAGAAGACAGAGAATCATGTGACATTCAGTGGCCCATGGCATTTGTGGTTCTCTGTCTGGGAATCTTACTGTCTAATTTAGGAAGTATGTTGCTTGATCTGAGTTTCTTGAAAAACTATGATGTTATCTGCTTCTGGAGAAACCTGAGAAAACTTCAGTTCTAGATCCCCAAACAGAAGAGTGTTCAGGTTGTGGAAACATAATGTATTGAATGGCTTTGGAAACCTGGATCCCAGGGATCTATGCCTTGTTATTTAAACTGCTTTGTTAGTATTTAATAGTACTTGCTATGGTCCTTTCTAACAAGGCTCAAAACCTGTCTTACATTGGTATCATTTCTATAAACCAGGTCTCTGGACTGAAGCTCATGCAGAGGTTTCTGTGGTTTACTTATGGGAAAAGCTATCTGCACCTATTAATTACAAACTTGGATATACGATGCTAAATCTTCATAGTAATTAATCATATCAACCCATAAAAGAACAGAGTCAAGGATTGGGGTGTGATCCCAGACGCAGAGGCTCTCTGATGACTAACTCATATGGAGATAGGGTATAAACTCGATTTGGAGTTCACCTAATGACCATAAGAGCTAAGAGCAAAGCCTTTGGCTATGGGAACTGACAGTCCTTAGATATTTGCGCAAATTTCAGTTTGAATATGTCGTTCATTCATTCTATTTCCATGAAAACTAGAATGGTAAGACCAAGGAAGCTTCTAGGTGATAGAACTACCAGAGTTCCTTAATCACTTTTGCATTGAATAAATAGGGGCCTTTCCTGGTTACAGTTAAAACAACCGCCTTTTGACAAGGCAAAGCTTTTAGCCATCCAGAAAAAAAATCGTAAGAACGTGTCAATATCAGATAAAAGGAGGCAATTTTATGATAACTGTGCAAATGGATGCTGAGACGTTGATTTTTAGTTATTGCCAATATTATTTAGCTAGAGTTACAAGGTAGGCAGACAGCACATCACAGAAAAATCCTCAGCAATTTTCAGTGGCAAGCAGCATGAGCAAAGACATACAGTGGGGGAAAAATCGAGTATTATGAGTAGAAGACCAGGCCTACTCATTGTTTGTTTAGTACATGTGATAAAGACACCTGGACTGAAGTAGTGATTGGTAAGAATGTTACTGAATTTTTACTCTAGCACTGATTCTCAGCTAATGCAGGAAGAAAAGCTGCAACGCTCCATAGGAAAAATTTGGAAATGGGTGAAACTCTACTTTGGGCTGTTAACTATGAGATAAAGAAGTCAACAGGCATTTAGTAATTTGAAGCAAGGGATGCTGCATGTTTAGCAGTGCACAGGACAGAATTGCACAATAAAAAGCCCAAATGTCAACAGTGACCTCATTGATAGATACAGAAGGAGTAAATACATACCTAATGTATCCTAGGAAATTCAGGAAGAACACAAGTGAAAATGTGGTTAGAGAAGGGTACTTTGCTCCAGATCTGCAAAGCACAACTTGTAGTACAATTTGTATTTTCCTCACGGAACATTTCTCCTTACTGCTTCAGAAGCAAAATTCATTTAACATTGTAAAATAAATAGGCTCTGACTTCATGGCTAAAGTAATAGGGAATAGGCTTAAGAATAACAGTTTTAGGGCTTCCCTGGTGGCGCAGTGGTTGAGAGTCCGCCTGCCGATGCAGGGGACAAGGGTTCGTGCCCTGGTCCGGGAAGATCCCACATGCTGCGGAGTGGCTGGGCCTGTGAGCCATGGCCGCTGAGCCTGCGCGTCCAGAGCCTGTGCTCCGCAGTGGGAGAGGCCACAACAGTGAGAGGCCCACGTACCGCAAAAAAAAAAAAAAAAAAAAAAAAAAAAAAAGAATAACAGTTTTAATTGATACAATGACTTTTAGGACAATCAAAGCATGTGTGTGTAGAGGATGTGTTGAGTACTTTGGGGGAAGATTTATCTTTGTAATTATATTTTCCTTTGACTAACCTTAAAACTATTTTGCATATACTAGTACATACAGACTGACAAAAATGCATACTCCAGGAATATTTAGGAGTTGATAGAAGTGAGCATAGTATTAAACATTCTCCATAGTATTAAATATTGTGTATTATACATTACTAGGTAGCTTTAGTCTTTTATTATATTTAAAATCAGGTAAACAATAGTATCTTTTTTGGTAAATGAAAAATATTTATATTTTATAACAATTCAAATACAGGTTTAAATCACACCATTTAATGTTACAAGTTTATAGAATCGATTTACGTTCATTAGTCAACATACATATATTACTATAACTAAAACAAAAAATTAAATAAGGAACATTCATATGAAATTTCAGAATAGGCAAATCTACAGCGACAAAAAAATGGATTTGTCGTTGTCTGGGGCTGGGAGTGGAATGGGTAGGGGAGGGTGAGAGAAGAGTGCTTATGGGCCTCTTTTTGGGGTGAAATATTCTAAAATTGTAAAGGTTGTGAATATACAAAAGCCACTGAATTGTACATTTTAAATGGGTGAATTTTATGTTATGTAACTATCTCAATAAAGCTTTTTTCAAAAGTATATAAGGAAAATTGAATTAAACATTGATACTTTGGTGTCCAGCTGGGTGATGGGGCTATAGCCCAGGTAGAGCCACAGCTGGAAGGTCCTTTCTACCACTGCTACTCAGGAAAGATTCTCTCTGCTTTCCAGATTATTTCTACTCAAGGTATAAATCTGGTTGCATTTAAAAAACTTCCAGAAGAGACCACAAATATCCACACCTTTCATGGACAAGAGCTGGCAGCATTTTGAGAACATGGATTAGCACCTATTCTTACAGCTGCTGGGCGCTGGGCAATTTGCTTTTAACTGCTCTGCAGGCAGCTTCCACTCATCCCTTTTGGGAGAGCTCACAGTGGTCTTAGGCTGGGAGGCAGGGACAGGGAGGCACAGTCAGTGATCACTTGGCCTGGCATCACCCACTTCCTCTCCATCCTGTCGGCCTCTAAACTTGTTCTCTAAATGTTCAGCAGTAGAAGTGTATTTATTATTATATATTTTTGCAGCTTTAAAACAAATGGATGGTTTTATCTCAATTTTTTTAAAGGCGATAATTTGTGTAATGGAAATACCTAATAGATAAAAACAAAATTTTCCTGTTTTCCTATTAAACTGTTGTAATGAAATCATATATACTTAGACTTTAAATTTACATTAAAACGATTTTAAGCATATCAATGTAAAACTTAATCATTTAGTTTCCATGTAAAGAGGGAAAGCTTTGTTTTGTTACAAACTAGACAAATTAACTCTAAAGGCTGTTTGTAAGAATTAGTGTGCAAAATACCAAGACATTTTTGGAAACAAAAAGAAAAGAAAAAGTACTTGACATAACTGGATATTTTAAAAAGCTATACATTACTCAGCCATAAAAAAGAATGCAAAAAAAATAATAATGAAATAATGCCATTTGCAGCAACATGGATGGACCCAGAGATTGTCCTATGAGTGAAGTAAGTCAGAGAAAGACAAATATCATATATCACTTATATGTGAAATCTAAAAAAAATGATACAAATGAACTTATTTATAAAACAGAAGTAGAGTCACAGATATAGAAAGCAAAATTATGATTACCAAGGGGAAAAGGCAGGGAGGGATAAATTGGGAGATTGAGATTGACATACACACACTGCTATATATAAAATAGATAACTAATAAAAACCTACTGTATAGCACAGAGAACTCTACTCAATACTCTGTAATGGCCTATACGGGAATAGAATCTAAAAGAGTAGATATATGTATATGTATAACTGACTCACTTTGCTGTACAGCAGAAACAATCACAACATTGTAAATCAACTATACTCCAATAAAAAAAAGAAAAAGAAAAGTAAAACAAACTATAAGTGTGCATTAACAGAGTTGGTAGTGAAACAAGAAAAAAAAACTACAAAATAATGGCGAGAAAGTCAAAAAACTATGTAGAAAGAAACAGAGAGAAAGAAATCATATTACAGGTTGATTAAAGACTTTAATTATAAAAAAACTATAACTGAACTGGAAGGGGATGTAAAACTATATAAACTTGGATAAAGAACAAGACAAAATATTAAATATCTAATAGAATTATGAAATGTATAAAATGCATAATAAAATAGAAGTTTACTTAGAAATGAATAAAGTTCTTAAGTCAATGAACAGAAAAAGTCAAGCTTAAATATGTTAAAAAATTATGAATTTCTCTATGATGCCATAGAGAAATTTTTAAAACAAGTAATACATTGGAAAAAATATTTCCAACATATTACAAAACTTATAGGGTGGAGGAGGGATAGTTGCATAAATTCACTTGTAAGTATTGTAACCTCTTTTCTTTAAAAGGTATGCTCATTATCTTTTTCTTGCTTTCTCTGTGTACAGATAGATTCTTAGAAATTTATGATTTTGGATTTTTTGTCTGTTGTTTTAGTGCCTGCTATATACAAAGTTAACCTTGGGGCAGACACAAAATTATTTGTAACACCTTATCCTCATTTTCTTAAGAAAGGTAATTCCATAGGTAACTGAGGCGAGAGGGAGTCATAGGCAAAAAAATGAAAATACCGAATGTATATAAAAATGTTGAACTGCAGAAGTAATTAGAGTAGTTCAATATAAAACAATAATTAGATAAAACACTGTTTATTATGTTAGTATATTTTAAAATTTATAAAGCTCAGTGTAGGTGAGGATGTCAGGGAACTTCCATTCTCACAGCCTGTTAGGGTATAACTTGCAAGAGGCTATTTGGAAAATAGAATCAGATTCTGCCGGAATCAAAAGCTGTATTTATTTTTTTCAATCTGTTCTACCTTTAGAAATGTGCCCAGTAGAAATAGTTGTTGCTTACAGTAACAGAAAAAAATACCCAATATAAATTTAGTTTCAAGAAGAATGATTTAATATATACTAGCTTCTACCAATTATTAGCTATGTAACCTTGGGCAAGCTACTTAACTTGCTTCTATTCCAGTTCCTTTTCTGAAAGATTAGGATAACAGTCATATCTAACAGATAATATTTTTAGAATTAAACGAGTTAAGTATGTAAAATATTTTGCACTTAGCGTTTTGCAAATACTATAATGTGAAGCTGAGACAGTTTTAACTGTAAAGATATGGACAATGTGGAGGGAATGACATAGCAACGTGATGGAGGGAACCTGGGTTCAAGAAAGAGTTAATGTATCAGATGTGACCACGTGCTTTGGACCACAGTGTATATTGGGACCTCTTCATTACAACAGCTTAGCTTTTACTCTAACTAATAGAATTACTATTCCATTTTCATATTTCTATATGTATGCTTTGTCAATAGATAAAATTGAAAAAATTGAGCTGTTAATTGTAATTCCTTCTCAGCAGGACAACAATGCTATGGATGAAAGTGGACTTGAATTTTTAACTCTATGAGTATTTAAAATCCTTGACATTATTTTTTTCTAATAAGCATGTTTTTTTTTAATAACAAAAAAACAATGGAAAGAAGAATGAAGAAAAATAACATTAATAGCCCAGTTGTCCAGAATTTAATAGAATGTATCTCATTTAATTTTTATAAGAACCATATATATGTTTCTATTTTTAATATTAAGGATGTTGAAGATCAGAGATTAAACAATTTACTTAAAATTTTTCTGAGAATATATTTTTAAACTGGGATGTGAGAATGAGATTTAGGACTCATTCTCTTTCATTATGTGCTGAATTTTTAAAGTTTCTTTTTCTTTTTTTTTTTTTGCAGGACGTGGACCTCTCACTGTGTGGCCTCTCCCGTTGCGGAGCACAGGCTCCAGACGCGCAGGCTCAGCGGCCATGGCTCATGGGCCCAGCCGCTACACAGCATGTGGGATCTTCCCGGACCGGGGTACGAACCTGTGTCCCCTGCATCGGCAGGCGGACTCTCAACCACTGCGCCACCAGGGAAGCCCTAAAGTTTCTTTTAAATTATGTGTTCTTAACATAATGTTAAATATGTTTTTTTATTAGTGTCTTTCTATGTAGTCTCCTTTTGTGATAATGTCTCCATTTTAGTTATCTGTTAAATTTATTAGGACATCTTTATTGAATTCTCATTTTGTACTTGGCACTGTCCTACATCCTAAGAATTCAGACCTAAGTATTAGTATACTGCTGTTTCTCAAGAGGCTGATCTCGGACAGCTCACAATAAAATATTAGTCCTAAGCTGACAGATAAAATATTACATATGTCTCTATTAACATGATTATGATTCCAAATGATCCGATTTTCAATTTCAAAATTCCCTTTAAGAAACCACTATAAGTGAAAGACTGAACTGGTTAAAAAAAAAAAAGAAAGAAAAGAAAACGGCATAAATAAGCCTAAGCTAAGGAAAATTGCTTAGAACATTTTATTTATTATTATTATTTTTGCTACGTTGGGTCTTCGTTGCTGCACGCAGGCTTTCTCTAGTTGTGGCGAGAGGGGGCTACTCTTTGTGCAGTGAGTGGGCTTCTCATTGCAGTGACTTCTCTTGTTGCGGAGCACGGGCTCTAGGAGTGTGGGCTTCAGAAGTTGAAGCATGAGGGTTCAGTAGTTGCGGCACATGGGCTCAGTAGTTCTGGCTCACGGGCTCTAGGGTGCAGGCTCAGTAGTTGTGTCACATGGGCTTAGTTGCTCCACGGCCTGTGGGATCTTCCCAGACCAGGGATCGAACCCGAGTCCCCTGCACTGGCAGGCAGATTCTTAACCACTGCGCTACCAGGGAAGTCCCTAAAACATTTTAAAAATAAACATTTTTCCTCTCTACTGTTCATATATTTTCCCAATGCTGAACATTTCTGAAGAACCACAATATGATACTAGTGCTTCATTTAAACATCAATATCCATGTTCACTTTACAAATTTCAGTGGTTTTTAGGTTTGGGTCTAACAGTGAGCAAATTCCTTATTTGTGCTATTGAAGATAATACTGACAAATACTACTGAAATATTGATATAACAACGTCTGATCATATTTTAAACATTCAATTTATACCCAATACTTTTGTGTGGCTATCATTCATATTTCTTCACTAGGGAGAAAAAAATATCTAATGAAATGAATAGCACAGATCATTTTTCATGACTGCTGAGAAACCTTGACTAGGAAGGGACTTTGTAGGAATTAATTTCTATGTGTTTTTTACTTTTTTTTTAAATTCACTCCTTTGTGTGTGTGTATTTATATATGTGAAGAAAGATGATAGCAATTGATTTGCAGAACTATATATTAATTTGTTTAATGTCTGATGTTTACAAAGTGACTTCTTAGTTCCTGGAGGCAACAAACAAATAAACACTCTCTTTACTTTAGTAGGGACTTATACTGGGAGACAGTCACATATCCTTAAGTAGTAAAAAAGTGACTAGAAGAGAAAGTGCAGGGCTTCCCTGGTGGTACAGTGGTTAAGAATCTACCTGCCAATACAGGGCACACAGGTTCAAGCCCTGGCCCGGGAAGATCCCACATGCCTCAGAGCAACTAAGCCCGTGCACCACAACTACTGAGCCTACACTCTAGAGCCCTCGAGGCACAACTACTGAACCCCCAGCGCCTAGAGCCCATGCTCTGCAACAAGAGAAGCCACCACAGTGAGAAGCCTGTGCAACTCAACAAATAGTAGTCCCTGCTCGCTGCAACTAGAGATAGCCCATGTGCAGCAACGAAGACCCAACACAACCAAAAATAAATAAATAAAATAAATTTTTAAAAATAAAGGAAAAGTGGAGAAGAAAAAAAGGAAAAAGTGGTGAGTATATATTAACCAGAAACTGTTTTGCCATTTTTGATTTTCTTTTTTTTCATTCCATACCAGCCATTCTTGTAAAAGTAAGTACTGGCTCATCACATTTGGAACTGTTAAGAAAGTTATTAACATTCCATGACATACCATGGGAAGTATATTTGAAGCTTTTAAAAATTATGCAGCTTTGGGCCAACATCAAAAGAGTTTACACTTCTCATACTCATCTGAAATCTAAAGACGACTTGTATGCTTCCAAAAGGATCACCTTATTAAGTTCAGGAAATGATTTCTTCTCATATTCACAGCAGTAGAATTAGATGAGAATGCACAGAAATGCATTCTGAGACCTCTCAGCCTCACCAGTAATCCAATCACTAAACAGTATGCAAATTATCTAACAGGAATACACTCAGGGCCATAAGAGCAAGTAATTTCCATTTCCATTACTGCTTAATGAGAGTGTGCAGTAATTTTAAGGCAGTGGAAACCTCCAGAAAGGGCTTTTTTTTTTCTTCTTCTTCTCTTTTTGCTTTATTGTAACCACTTCCTCCAATTAGATTGAGAGGTAAATTATTGCCTTATCTGATCCAAGGAGTACAAAATGTTTCTAAAATAAGTTTTTCCCCTTATAAGAATGTTTTGAAGCCTGCTAACATAAGAATTAAAAAGTAAATGTAGTCATAATGATCTTGACTTTTTTCACACTTACAAGTGTGATATTTAATAATCTAGATTCTGTAAGACCTTCTTGCTCTCTACCCTAACACCCAGCACATCAACTCTTTTAAGCTTAAAATACATTCCAGAGAAAGCTACTTCTTAGGCATTTTCACTGAATAGAAAAGTTGTTCGCAGCTTGTTGTAGTTAGGACTAGCACAGGGCACAGTTATGAAAATCACTAAATGTTTGAAATGAAAGGACACTCTGAAATCACTATCCACCCACTATATTTCTCCTTCATTCTACAAATGAGATGCAAAGAGGTTAAATTTATCTATCCAACTGTTCACAAAGAGCGGTTGATGGAGCTACCTCTCGTGCCTCCTGATTTGGAGTTAATTAGGTTTGTATTTCCGTTTTCTTCCCTAACTTTATATTCTTTTCTTCGTTGCATGGTGACCCCATAGTGTTAATTGTTAATGTTTATTAAGTATTTAACCTATGTGAATTTACTAGATGTGAATTGTGCTTAGTGTTTTTTATCTTTAATGCTTAAAACAGCCTGTGAAAGAGTCGCAATTATTTATCCCCTCCACAAATGAATTAATGTGACCTGGAAAGTTTGACTTTCTTCAAGTTTCACAGTAAGTGATGGTATCAGGAAAATGAACACATCTGTATAGCTCAAAGCCTAAGCCTTTAAACACGACTGGAAATTGCCTCCATTAACATTCTGTGCTTAAGTTGCCCAACCTCTTGGATCCAGATATCTCACTTCCCTATAAAGGTCTTCCGAAGCTAACTTGATTAAAACAAAACAAGTAACTTAATTTTGTACAAATCATTTACTTTAAAGCTAAGCAAAATACCTTAACAATATTCTACACTCTATAATATACCATATTGTACAGAATGCATGTTTCAGCAAAACTGTTCAAATTGGTCTATTATCAGTCTTTTAACCATATTTTTATGGAAGATACCTTATAAGAACCTATTCCCTTCAATATTGTTTAAAATGTGTTAAATTCAGTACATGGTTTAGTAAATTCCCAAGTGTGACCATAAACCTTTTTTCTGGCAATAATATTTGTTTTCCTCTCCTACTTAAAAAAACTCAAATAAAAATATCTAATATCTGTTTATGATTTTCACCTACATAGCCATTTTTTTTCTTTCTCCATAAAATGGCTTAAGTGTATCTTAATCTTTATTTTAAAACAGTAACTCTTTTTTCTTTATAAGTTTTTTAATAGTTATAATTCTAAATACTATATTGAACTCATGATTTGGATTGTTTCTTTTTCCTAAATATGTTAATAGCACAATTTACATCAAATCAATAGAATCTAAATACCATGCATTGTTATTGACCAGTTTAACTGGACTGGACCCATAATTTACTATAACTGGACCCATATTTTACTATATTAATTGACTTTTAGTAATATACTAAGAATATTACAAAACCTTAAAGCACTTATATTCTGATACTTCGTTAAATATTAATTACAAATTTGTTATGAAAACCTTTAGGTGAAACAATGAAGATCTAATTTTATTACATGACAGAGGATCCATGGTTAGAAAGTTTTGTTAGAAAAAGTTATACGAAATACTGATTGCATTTATTGTTTCTGTCTTTTTGATTATACTTTCATGAAGTATGTAATATCCTTAGAAAATACTAAGTGTTTCTTATTTTCTTTATACACTTACATTTTACTACATGTAATTTTCTGTGCTTTACCATTTATGTTCAACAGTTATTCTAATATTTATCCATGCTTGTAAAGGCAACTGTAGGATTCCATTGTACCACAGTATATTTGTACATTCTCTTGTCAATGTGCACTGGGGTTATTATCCTCAGTGTTTTGCTGTTAAAAAAAATAGTAAAATTTTACAAGCTGCTCTGTATATTCTTATACATGTATCCTGGTGTATATGCGAAAAAATTTGCTTATTCTATACCTCAAAATGGAATTTATGGCTCAGAGGTTAGAAAAATCTCCCACAAACAAAAAAGGCAAATTGTCTTCCATAGTGCTTCTATAAATTTGGATTAATACCAGCAATGCATAAGTGTCTTAAGTACTATATTCTACAAATCTTTCTGTATTGTCAGATGTCTTCATTTTTTATAAATCTGGTAGATTATTAAATGATATCTCATAGTTTTCTATTTCTCTCATTACTATGAGATAAAATATCCTTTCTAATGTTTTGGGGCTATATTTATTTCTTCTATTAAATGCTTCTTATCTCTTGACCACTTTTATACTAATTTCTAACTTTTAATTTGTTTACAGGAGTTATTTATATATTCTGGGTATTATCCCTTTGCCAATTAGATGTGTTACAAATTTTTTGTCCTAGTTTATAAATTTCCCTCTTATTTATACCTTTAATTGTGTCTTTTGAGGAACAAAAGTTAACTTCTATTTCTAATATACAAGGAGATTTTATAAAAACAGATGCTGAATTTTGTCACATATTTATCCTTAAATTTATTGAGATGTTTTACATATTGTGTTTTTCCCTTAATCTGTTATACCTTGTGTATAAGTCTTCTTCAAAGAAGCAGAAGGCAGGAGGGAGGGAGTTACCTTTACATACATAACAATCTATCTGTCTTTTTGTCTATCTAAAGAGCTTTTTAAGGAATTGGCTCACACGATTGTGGAGGCTGTCAAGTTCAAAATCTGCAGGGTAGGCTGGAAGACTAGAGACCTAGAGAAGAGTTGATATTGGAGCTCTAGTCAAAAGGCAGTCTGCTCTTAGAATTCCCTCCTCCTTGGAAGGTTATTATGGACTTCAACTGATCAGATTAGGGCCCACCTGGTTAGGACTTCAACATATGAACTTTAAGGAGACATAATTCAGCCCATAACACCTTCCATATGTTTCCAGAATAAATGAAACTAAGTTATATTTATATCACAAATACTTTATAAAAATGTGCAAAAATATACATGCATTATTATACATACACATATATATATACACACATATATATACACATATATATATAAAGTATAATTAGAGAGTATAGCATTGTAGTTAAGAGCACAGAGCCAAATTGCCTGGTTTTGCATCCTAGACCCACCACTTATGACATGTGATTTACAGATTGATAAAGTTTTTAGAGCAGGATATAGTATATACTAAATACTCAGAGTATTTTCTAGAATGTTGATAAGGGTGATGATAATATATTTCTAAATTTTTATGTTTTTTGAGTTATTTTTGCATTATTTTGTCCACAAGTGAGATTGGCCTGTATGTAGACAGAATAATGGCCATCCAAAGATTCTCATATCCTAATTCCTGGAACCTGTGAATATGGTCTGTTACATGACAAAGAAGAAATTAAGGTATCACATGCAGTTGCTAATCGGCTGATGTTAAATTAGAGAGAGTACACTAGAGTATCCAGGCAGACCCTATACAACCACAAAGATTCTTAAATATGGAAGAAGGAGGCAGAAGACTCAGAGTTAGAGTGATGTGGTGTAGAGACTCACCCATCTATTGCTGAGTTTGAACATGGGAGGGGTCCACAAGCCAGAAATGTGGGGAACCGTGAGAGGTTAGAAAAGGCAAGAAAATGGATTCCCCTTAGAACTTCCAGAAGGGAATACAGCTCTTGATTTTAGCTCAGTAAGACCTATTTTGGACTTGTAACTGTAAAATAATTAGTGTTCTTTTAAGTCACTAAATTTTTGGTAACTTATTACAGCAGCCATAAGAAACTAATGGAGCTTTCAGAACTTCAAAGTGGGATGCTTCTGAAACAAGTACCTGAAAATGTGGAAGTGGCTTTGGAACTGGGCAACAGGCAGAGGCTGAAGAATACTGAGCAACATGGATAGTAAAGGCTTAGTTTGTCTTCAGCAGATTAGTAGAAATATGGATGTTAACAATTCTGCTGGTGAAGACTCAGAGGAAGTGAGGAACATGGTAGAGAAGACATTATGGGCATTATGTTTCACATTAGGATTCGAAAACCTATACCACATCATCCTTTACATTAACAGAATCACAGTCCTCTTAAGGAGAAACATAGGTTCATAAAAATTTCTAGGGATTGGAATATAATGTACAGGGTACACAGGGTAAAAAATAAGTACCAGTTTAGGTGTAACTTAGGCCAGTTTTGAATTCAGAAATTAGCATGACTAAGGTATCAATCTATGTAATGCAACAAGAATTGTCCATCAATCCACATCTTGCAGGATGTTATCTATGTACCAAAGCATCCCCCTTTAGCTTCTCCAGATTTTTTCCTGCTATTTCCTTAACCATGTTAATCACAATCTATATCTTTCTTTACATCCTTCAGCATATAATACAATAGCTCCTTTAAAATTCTTATCTACTAATTCCAACATGTGGTTATCTTAAGGTTAGAATCACATCCTTCTATTCGTAATATCAACTAAGATACATGATATATGAACATATTCCTTCTGTTCTATTTGCCTCAAAGACTAGAACCTTAAGCCTAGAGTAAGACCACCTTTAGAGTACCTGAATGTCTCTCATCTCTCCCTCAAGTTGTCATTGAGCCTTTTTAAGTCTACTTTTAATATATGATATGTCAGCATATTTAAATAATTTTATACAGATCATAATTAATTTTAAACTTTTCTTTCTTGGCACAGATGTCTTTTTTTACATGTTAAACGTACACAGGTGTGGCATGACAGATATTGGTGTGAAAAGCATAGAAGTACCTGTACATGGTAATAATAGGAATTATATAAAACTTACAATTTATGATTTTATCATGTGTGGTAATTTATACCACATATTTTACAATTTACTTAGCTGTTTTCATGTTATATTGACAGATCTCTCCTATTATCTCATGTAAAAATAATCCTCCCTCTCTTGGGAGGGCAGAGGGGTGAAATGAATTTTGCTCACTATTTCTATGTTTGATCAGATACCTCACTTCTCCTCTAACTGAACAAGAATTATTAATACCAGAAATCAATTATCTAAAGGGTATAAAAATATAAATCTTTTAAATAAGCTCTTTCAAAGGAGTCTTATTTTATTCTGCATAATTTTTAAAGCTGATAAACTAAAATTACAAGGAAGATGGCCAGTTACAAGCTAGTCTTGATTAAAACAAAACAAATACAAAAAAGTCCAAAATTAGTGAATAAACTCAGTGGAGATACAACTATTCAGATACCTGTACCCCAAATTAAAAAAATCTGTTTTTCTAAGTTTCATGAAAACTTTCATATTATTCATAGTAGAATTTGATACTGTCAGATGCCATTTTTTTCCTCTTGCAAAACTGAACTATTACGGTTGATCCTTCAACAATGTGGGTTGGAGATGTAGGCCCTCCATGCAGTCAAAAATCCACCTATAACTTTATAGTTAGTCCTTTGCATCCGTGGATTCAACCAACTGCAGATCACACAGTACTGTAGTATGTATTTAGTGAAAAAGTATCTGCATATAAGTGGACCCACACAGTTCAAACCTGTGTTTTTCTAGAAGATGACTGAAAAAGATTTTTCTTTCAAAATTCAGCAATTGAGAAACACAAAAAAGTGATGGATATTACAAATTATATTCATTAAAATGTTTAGGAAAATACCAAGGCTTTTTCTAGAACCATACCTGTGTTCTACACACACACATTATTAAATTCAGATTCTGAAATATTTTAAAATGATCTTTTGAAAACAGTGTCATAAACATCTTAAAATCTCTTCTGCTGACTGAGATAACGAGATAAGTATAGCAGGAATCCTAATATGCTTGTGTTTCTATGCTTTCATTTTTTGTCCACAGTTCATAAATTGCTATATTATCTGTCAATGTACTGATTACACTTGTGAAAGAAATAATAAGATACTTTTAGGGTGAAAAAGAAGATATGCATCCTCAGTTCTTTAAATATATTATATTTGATATGGTTAATAGCATTATAATATAATGCTGTCATCTTCTCTCTATAAAAGTGACCTTCCTGAAATATGCTCAGTTGAGTGGGGGCTATAAATTGCTATCCTGGAGCAATACAATGTATGACATTACTCACCTGTACTCTTTGTTCAGCCTTCTTGTAACAAGCACAACACACTTGCAATATTTTATTTTTAGGTGTACAATTTGTGATATACCTAGACCCATAAAGATGATATCTTAGAGCAGCAGGAGGTTGAAAAATGTATTTTAGCTGTGGAATTCTGTTTCCAAATAAAATTTTCTTGGAGGCACAAAATGTAAAACTTAAAAGTTGACTTACAATTCCAGATGAGATGCAATTCTCCCTTTTCCTTCCTCCCCTTCCTAGGTATCCGTACAGAGCACTTAGCCAGAAGCCTATGAATTGCTATTTAAACCCCTCATAAATGAATGCCCCATTACAAAAATATTCAACTAAGGACCAGACTGTGAAATGCTTAAGAATTACATTATTGTCATAATAGCAATATTTTTGAGTAATTATTATTTGTCAACCGTTATGCTGATTTTTTAGTCGCATTATCCCAGATATTCCTTATTCATCATCTGAAGGGAAGTACTATTTCTGGGTACTATTCTTCATCCATTTTATAGAATGAAAACTGGGGCACAGTATACTTAAGGAAACTTTCCTTATATGATAGCTAGTAAACACTAAAGGCAGGATTTAGACTAAAGCAATCTGACTCAAAAGACTACTTACTTATGAACATGTATTATTTTCTATCTGACCTCACTGTCATCATTTCTAGAACTACCTCCTTCACTACCTAAATCTATGTGATTCTAATGGGGATGAAAGTAGAGACCCACTACCCCACCAAAAAAACCAGGCATTTTACCTAAGGTGCCCATTCAAAATAATTCGCCCTTGTGTAAAGTGACTGGTCCAAGGTGAGACATATAAGTAAGTCCAATCTCTTTTTCTGAGATTGTTACATATGCAGTGAGAGATGTCTCTCTCACAAAATTTAAGTACTCCTGTAAACCTGAATCTTCTTGAAGGGGTGGGATTGGCAGGTGTCTCTCTCACCACGTGAATAGAGTGTACAATAAGACAAAGCCAAGAGGAGAATGGTGCTGGTCACCTTAATTTCTCAGTCATGAGGAAAAAAATACATTATTTTAATTTTTCCCATGAGCCAATTGGAATTGGCTTTCTACCTCTTGTATCTATTTGATCCCAATAAAGGAAAATATCTTTACATCCCCTATACTACTGGGGATGCAGAAATGCATAAGACCCAATTTTATTCAAAGAAATGGTTGAAACAGATAAATAAATAAATTGCAGTACAGAGGGATGCAATATAACTGGATTGTGCTTAAAATATCAACTTTTCCACTGGGGAAAGAGATTCATGGACTGATTCTTAAAGATAGGTAGTCATGAAAATGAGGGTTAGGGAACTTTTCAGCCTGAAGAAATACGATCTGCAAAGCTCAGAGTCAGAAAAGAACATAAAAGTCCTGGCAGAACAGAGACATTCTTTGAAAGAATCTGTATTTCACACTAACAAACAAAATACAGTCAATGTTAATCTAAAAGCCGGCCTATGACATTTTATATAACTGAAGGGCATGGTTTAATGATAGGTACTATTTTATATCTTTTATTTAGTTTGAGATACATTCCTGAGTTCAGGGAATAAAGATAATCTATAGCCATTATGAATGAACAAAATCTCCTCTAGTAAAATGTAAGCTCTTTTGTGGGAAATAAGTATTCTTTGTAACTAAAATGATATTTAGAATTATATTTTGGTTGAGTCTCAAGTCCTTAACCTCTTTAAATATGCATTTACTCTACAGATATCTGAATCATTTTTTTTCTCAGAGCCAAGGTTTAGTTGTATAATTTCACTGTTATTGGTAATTGCTGATTTTCCCCAGTGTGATAAAAGAGAAGGGCAAGAGAAGGGGGAAAAAATCTAATATTTTTTTATGACAAATGTTTGACTCTGAATAAATATTAAGCACAGGTAGGTAATAATACAAAGAGGAGATGCTTCATGCCAGTTGATCAATCACTAGTATTAGAGGTCCTAAGATGAAAAAAATTGATTTCCCCCTCCTCTGAGAACTTATTAAAATTCCACATTAAAAAAATTAATAAAGCCTGATTCCCTTAACACCCTGACAACCTATCCAGTTTCTGTTACCAATCTCATTTCCTCCCACTTTATTGACTCTATTTTCCAGTTATGCCAAAACTGTCCCTGTTTTGTATAGTACCACGTGTATTGTTCTCTCTTTCAGGCCATTTCAACTTCCTCACTCACCCTTTTTGTCCTGAGGAAACTCTTCTTAATTTTTAAAGATATAGCTCAAAAGTTCTTCCTTTAAATACTGTATTTGTAGATTTATATTTGAACACATTTCTGCCACTATCAGCACTGTTTAGACAAAGGCCTGGGGTATAGTATTTGTCACTTGATAAACAGAGAAAATAGAGGGAAAAAGAGAACCAACCACAAAATATTCAGTCTAATGACAAGGTATAGGAATGGTCTTTGTTTTCATAAAAGCACCTCATTGTAGTAGGGGATTTGCGATTTCATTACTTACTTTTGTAACTAGTTTTCATTTATTCATTCATTCATCCAACAGTTAGGTGTCAGGCATTGTGCTAAAATATTAAATATAGCATTCTTTCCTTCAAGCTATACCTTTATTAGGAAAAACATTTTTTTGTTTTTGATATACCCTCACAAATAGTTTCACAGTTAATTTTATTAATATTTCTTCCTAAAAAATCAGAAATAAATCTGAATATTTTATTTTACAATGGAATTTCTCATACATGTTTTTAGCTGAAATCACCAGAGTTCCTTGAACATTCTATATAAAGTATTAAAGTATTATATAATATTTTATATAATGCTTCTTTATATGATCACTTATGAATGCACTAAGCAAAATAACTAATCAACCAAATCAATTGTATGCCCAAACAGAAAGACACCCTAGGAGACCTTCACCTTCATCTTCTTCTACACACAAATGGTTTTTCAGTTACTTATGCAAGGAAGCCCATATAGAGTCCATCAATGTCAGGGCTGTATTTTAATTATCATAAATACTTACTATTAATTATTTTCCTAGTAATTTGTTTTTTCATTAAAATAGTTATGCTCATTAATCATCATTGTAATCGATAGTTTTCTGAAACAAAATCTTTATCTTCATATAAAGTCTACTTTTATCTTATTACCCACAATTATACTAAGGAAACTCTGTATTACAAACTTGAAACAACTAGTTTCTTTACACTTTGTTTCAATATTAACAATGTCCTTGGGTCTATCCATCATTATAATGGATTTTGTCATAACATGATTAACTGAAGCAGTAGTTTGCACTGCTGTGAAAATAGCTTTGGTTTTGAAGGTATCGTGCTTCCATCAGGTTCCTTTAGCCAGGGTTTTGCTATAATAGGGCACACTAATTTTCATAATGCTAAAAGGTATAGAGGGCCAGATTGTCACAAAGTACCATTAAAATACTAAATACTTACTGTCTAGTTTCTGTTGGTTATTTTAGACAATGTAAAAATACTTCTATATACTGCTCCTTGAGGTGATAGATTTGTTTTTGCTGCTTTTCTTCTTATAGAAGAAACAGTGAACTGATGCATGCATTTGTATTCCAATTGTGGTTCTGCTGTTTGGATTTGTATATGTGTGGGCATATACAAATTTTCCCACACAAATACATTTGTATATGTGTGGGCATAAACTTAATAATCATTTCTTTTATTCATATATCGAGAATACACTGAATGCTAAGAATTGTGTTAGTGCTGAAAAAATGGAAGGTGGACAGAGCTTAGAGCATAATGAGGAAATATTTTTTAAGCTATTACAAACAAAATCTTAAAAAATGAGTACAAATGCAATTAAATACTCTGTGTGAAAGAACTGTGTAAAGGGAGAGGAGGGAAGTACTTTAGATGTCCTCTTGAGGCAGGACTTCTTTAAGGTACTATTTCTACTGAGGCTTGAAGGAGGAGACCAGAAGAATGAGGCAGTAAAACGAGAGAAAAGAGACTCTAAGAGTGAAGAAATAGCACTTGAAATGGACTTGGTTTTAGAAAAAAAAAAAAAAAATGTGTGTTCAGGAAACCTGAATTAAGGAAAATAATATATTAGATTATTTATCACATATTTTAAAAACAGTAAAGCTTCAGCATTATTATGCATATTATGCATAACATATTTTGTAAAATGTATACTGACTCACCTAACAATTTGATGCAATTGATATAAAAGCAATGTGAGGCAATGATCCACTACAATCCAGATTACAGGAACTGTCAAGACAGTTATTCATGGATTCGAAGTCAAGATTATACTTTAAAGATTATGGGCAATAAAAACCCTCTTCTGATGAACTTCATTTAATCACTAGTCATTGAGTTCATATGGTATTGTTTCAGTTGTTGAAACGCTTTATATACGTTTGTATGTCTCAGAGAAGAGTTTGCTTTCTTTTCACATCCCCTAAAATGAAGTCAGGCTTTGATAATGACTCAAGCACAGAGGACATGCATGTGGAGAGGGAAATGGTACTTAGAAATGCTGAGAGTTCACTCAGTAGCATATGTCATTCTTGTGCTGTCTGCATGTATTATCTTGACTGGAATATTGTTCATTAAATCATTAAAATATTTTTAATAGCTAGTTGCTGAGAAATAATCCCTGCTTTCTTTTCTCAATAAAATTTAGATTTTTTAAAACTTTATGGGTCATAAGAATATTGACAGCTTTTCAGTTAAAATACAGAGTTGTAAAATATATAATAAATCTGTGAGCAAATTTATGTTACAGAATTTGTAATAGTAATAATTATTTTTCTCCTAGCAAAAAGACTGACCCTCTGGCTGTCATGCAAAAGGTAAAGTAGAGGATGTCATGTTTGATAAAGGAGAAATAGAGGATGACTTATAACCAGCGTCAAGAGTGAAAAATCCTTCCCCACTAACACTATAGTCTTACGTGGAACTGGGAGCAGACATCCCTACTTTTCTTCTCTTTTCATGCTTCATGTTGCTTGCTCTTATTAATATAATTCAGGTACCATCTCTCCTAAGTCTCATGCTTACTCTACTGTATTAATCTCTTAGGTCTAATTCATAAAGAGTAAAGTTCAAGTTGTTTAATAATATTCATTTGCTGTGTAGTTCAACAACTGGAACTGAACAGTCCAAAACAAGTAGATGACAGTGAGGGAGATCTCCAGAGTGCAATCTCCAGAGCTATGGTTAAAGGGCATGTCTCTCGCGGTGGGGAGACTAGGTTTCTAGACAGTTTCCTATGAAAGAAGATTCAGAAGTATACAGAAGAAGGCAACCTGCTAAAACCGCTGAACAACAGAAAGAAAGAAAATTGTAGAACAACACCCATGGCCTTGGAACAAGACAGAGGCTGAGTTACTGCCACCATGTTTTCTGTCTCCAATAATATGCCAGATACTGGCAGTGCCATCACGATTTTGATTAGTATTGATAAAATGAACAAAAATGATAAGAATCTGGAGGGTTGTGGTGAAGTATAAACAAGGTTAAATAACCTGAAATGTAATAGGTAGATACTGCCTGTTTCTTATCCTTCTTTTGTATAAAAATACATAGTAGTATCTGAGTTAATACTTGGGAAATAATTGCCATGATCTCAGAGATATTCTCTGAACCCCATTGTGACATCATTCTTTTTTAGAATCTACACAAATTCTAGCAAAATATAAAGCTTGCATTATGCATTAGTTCCACTTTCTTGCTTGATAAATTTTATAAATGTGATTGCCAGCACTCCCCTTACCACTACCACCGGGTTCCTTAGTGTTGCTTCTTACCATCTTATTAATAAGAGAATACAATGGAGGATCAGAGGGATGACATTAAAATGGCATTCTTTTCAAATAAGGAGAGTTTGGAGGAGGCTGATTTAAATAAAACTGAGTCATATGCATGCCCATGCTTTTAGTTTAATAATCCTTTGGCATATGACTTATACGAAGCAAAATTACTCATGCTGTACTAAAACGTGTCTATAGCTATGAAGAGAGTAAATGTGTCTAAATTCAATGCAAAAATTTGAAAAAGTGAAGGGAGATAATGACTAAATTAAGAATAACATGATTGGTTTTCATTTTTATTGTAAAGAAATTTCAGGGCCTTAGGAAATGTGATTGATCATTTGAGCCGTTCAAAATTGAATGGACTTTTGGATTGAAAAAAATGTAGGATAGGATATTATATATTGGGGCAAAATTTTATTAGTTGATTTGCTTTTATAATAATCCATTAAAACATGATTTAGAAATAAGTGTTTTCACTGTGTGACCATAATTCTTTCCCTTCAGGAGAGATGTAAGCAATTACAGAGTATTTGTCTTTAATAAAACTAGTCCCTGATGTACATTCGGCACATACATGACAATACCAAAAAACTGATGGATATCATTTGATGTAAAGTAACTCTAGTTTCCCACATGTGAAGTAAAAGAGGAAAATAAATGTTGTTACCAGGAAAAGATGTATCATGCTGCTTGTGTAAAACTACTAACTTTTCAAACACACACATCTGAAAGTGTATGTCTTGTTTTGATAACCTGTGATACTTTAGGTTAATGCCTCCCCACCTAAAATACAGCAAAAGGAAAAAAATATATAATTTTATTTTTAAAATTTAGTTTATAGTTATGTCAACAGTGAACTCTAATAGAACAGTTTAATTTTTGGTGGTGTAAAGTAAATGGTTTTAATTTCTGGAAAATTTGTTTGAGCAAACAGATGATGAATTTCAGAAAAATCAGTTTTGCATCCAGATTTTGTGGAATGACATTTCCTGGTTTTGCTCCCTTTTGTGAATTAGAAAGTGCTGTGAGAGCTAAGGGACACCTGGTGTGACACACACTCTGCTACTCCAGGCTTCTCTTTAGAACTGGAAGTGAGTGACTCCCACAGAATAACTCTAAGTTTTAGTTTAAATTCCCTTTCTCTTTTACTTGTCTCACTCTAAATTATAAAAGCAAGTCAATAATCACCACAATACTCAGAAACCAAAACTTGCATTAATATTCGAACAAAATGACTTACATTAATGTCTGCATATAACTGACATATATATGATTCTACAAAGTTTTAGATTATTTCATAGAGCCGACAATTCTTTTTCTATTGAATAATGCTTAAAATTATTGGCTTATCATATTTCACACATACGCACACATATGTATAATACATAGAGTTATTCCTCCCACATCTTCCTTATCTCAGTAAATGGTATCAGTATCCAATTGTTCAAGCAAAGAAACATACATTAAAAAAGTAGACATTTTAAAATTATCAAATTCTCTCATCTCCTACAGCTGATATGATTAGTTTGTCCTATCATTTCTACCTTTAAAGTAGGTTTCAAATCCTTTTGTTTTCTCTGTTAACTACCAATCTAAGCCATCATCATCACTTCTCTGTTCTAAACGGAGTATCCTCCATACCAGACTTCCTACTTCCACTCTCTCTCTACACAGAAGAGAGCATAATCTGTGGTAAGGTTATAACATTCTACTACAGTAAGTCCCCTACAAAAGAACCTTCAAGTTGCGAACTTTCAAAGATGCAAACGTGTGTGCCAGCCCCTGTATGCCAGGTATTGTACCACACTACTGTACTTTTCAAGGTACTGTACTGTCAGATTTAAAATGTTTTCTATATTTTTTGTGTTTGCTTTTTTTTTTTTTTTTTTTCTTTTTTTTTTTGCGGTACGCGGGCCTCTCACTGTCGTGGCCTCTCCCGTTGCGGAGCACAGGCTCCGGATGCGCAGGCTCAGCGGCCATGGCTCACGGGCCCAGCCGCTCCGCGGCATGTGGGATCTTCCCGGACCGGGGCATGAACCCGCGTCCCCTGCATCGGCAGGCGGACTCTCAACCACTGCGCCACCAGGGAAGCCCGTGTTTGCTTTTTATGTATGTGTTATTTGTGTGAAAAGTATTATAAAACTATTACAGTACAGTATTATATAGCCAATTGTGTTAGTTGGGTACCTAGGTATGAACAAACTGGACTTATGAACGTGCTCTTGGAATGAAACTCATTCTTATGTAGGGGGCTTACTGTACTTGTATCTCTTCACTAGCTACCCTGAACTTAACACCCAGACTCTTTAGCTGATCTCCATGGTTTTACATAATTTGGACCTCTCTCCCCACTGATGATCATGCCCCAGCTATATTGTCCTTGTATCCAGATTTGGGGCTTCATGCCTGCAACTATCTTTGACTAGACTGCTCTTCCACAGGCTATTTGAATGGATGTTTTCTTCTCATCCACAGGAATCAGTTCATGAGTCATCTCCTTGAAAAGAATTTTCCTGATTGCCCTAACTAAAATAACTCTCATAGTCTCTAGTAATTATCATATCACCCTGCTTATCACCTTAGTAGCATTTCATTTTACTAATTAACACCATTTTATTGTGTATCTTTGCTCCTAAACATATTGAAGTAGTAATAGAGGCAGGAATAAAAGAACAACAACAAAACCCATCTCATTCACCACCATAAATCCAGCAATTAGAATAGTGCTTTTGCATGTTGTTAAAACTTAGAAAATATTTGTTGAATAAACAAAACAGTTTTTAAATTATTTTCTATTATCATTATAAAATTCAAATATATTAAGCTAAATGACTGTGTTCTCATCTTGAAATATTTCTTTCAATGACACCATTAATAATTCTCTGTTCACTTATTTATATCATTTATTATCACATATTTGTAGTTTTTCTTTGTTGGTTCCCCTGACCTCCAATCCATAGCCCATCAATTACAAAATTCAATGGACTATTTCTAGTTAATGTCCCCTATATTCTTCTTCTTTTCTTAGGATCCCTGTTTCAAGCTCTTATATTTATACTTCAACCATTGTTAAAGTCTTAATTGATCAAACTATCTCGTTTTATTTTTATTTCTAAATTGTGCTGCAACATTTTAAATAAATCATCCAGAGCATTACTTTATTCTTGCTATTCTCCTATTCCAAAAGTTTTCAAAATTCTATATAACGTATTAACTAAAATACAAACCTCTTTGGCATTCAAGCTTTGTAGAATTCTGGCTCAGACTACATTTCCAACTCATTGTTGCCCTTTTAATAAGTATACCTTCTGCTTCATTTAAAATTTAAAATATACATTCCTGAGACCACATGTTCCTTCAATATTCACCCTTCATATTTAAATTTGGTCTGTCCTTCAGAGACTACTTCAAATCTTTCTATAGCAAGCCCAGCCCACAGTCTGAATTCTTCAAGAAATCGTCTGTAAGTGGTCCCAACATCTCTCTTTAGTTCTATTTTCATCCACTCGTCTTCCAGAATACTTCATTCTAGTGGCTGGTTTAGGAAGGATTACAATGCAGTAGTGAAAAGAGCAAGTACTTTTGGATCTCACAGTGTTGATTGAAATCCAAGCTCTACTACTTTCATACAGTCTTGGAAATAAGGAAAAGGAATTTAACATCTCTGAGCACTGGAATTATCCACCCATAAAACTAAACTAACACACTAGAACATTTTTTTCAAGGCTCAGCTCAATTCCCATCTCTCCCAAAGAGGCTTCAATGATCCTGACAGTGTGAAATGTTCGCTTTCTTCTCCAAGTTTCTGGAATGAAAATTTTGTCATTTAGGATGGCTTTTTGGCATGTATTCTTTTGATATTAGTTTTATCTTTTATTTCATTTAAATAATAAACCAGTATTTACTGAGCATGTGCTATATTTCAGCACTGTGTTACACACTTTGCCCACTTTACAGTAGGTGGTAAAATGGTTTCATGGGTGAAAAAACTGAAGATAAAATAAATCATTCAGAGTTACACAGCTTCTTAAAGGCTAAGGATTCAAACCCAGGTCTGTATAGTTTATGATCTCAATTTATTTTTTGTTTCATGCCTTATTTTGCCGAAATGACTACACCTCCCATAAGAAGTCTAAAATATAATAGTGCTAGAGTTTCTTCATTTCATGACTTAACAATACCTTCAAGAACCCAAACTCCCTCTACTTCTCGATGTCATCATATTTGGCTTTTTGATATGGTCTCTTATACGTGCTCACTTCTTTATCACTACACTACTACCCAGACAACAATGTCTAGGAGTTCCAAATGAACTCTTTATTCCTGCAACTTCTTTTTTAAAAAAGTAAGAAAAGCCTTTCTCAGGAGTCCCTTTTTCTCCTGCAATTTCCTGTTTATAAAAGTGAGAAAGCCTTTTCAGGAGTCTCTTTCTCAGGATTTCTTCTCATATCTCCTTAGCTAGAAATTAGTCATATACCCCTATCGAAGGCAATTGCTGGCAAAGAAATAACATTTCCATGATAACTCTGTCTATTCCACTGATTATCAATCATGTTTGCAGTTTAGAATGACATGGGAATTTTCTCAGTTACAAATTCATGTGATCCATCTCAAAATAATTAAATTAGAATCTCTCATGCTAGGGCCTAGGCATTATCAATTTTTAAAAGTACCCAGGTGATTACAGTTTACAGCCTAGTCGCTAGACTAATCTGGGGCTAGGCATAGAGGAAATCATGGCAGATGGAGGATAAACATCTACACAACATACAGGCTCTGCCAGAATGAGTGGAGTGAGGCAGGGGGAGAATAAAATGAATAAACAATCAAACTATCTCCTACATAGTATTAAATTTTTGTCCTTATAAAAATTTAGAGTAATATTAAAATTATAAATGGGTGCTTTTTCTTTTTCCTGCAAATAAATTATAAGTTTAGCTTGATTCAAATTACTAAGTCCATTCTGTTTAATTGCATGTATTTACAGGTGCTGCAGCATGCCAAAGTTATTAGGGAAAGAGGCTCTGGCTTTCAGAATACCTGAACAACCTTTAAAGCTCCAGGATATTCTTCTCACATAGAGAGCTATACTGCTCTACAACACTTTGGCACTTTGGTACCAGCAATAACCAATTATATTAACTTTCACTGTTTACCTAGTGTGTGACTGACATTTTGAAAATCAAGGGAAGCAGCAAACTTCTCACTACACCTCTCATGGATGAAAGTTTGTTTTAATCTTGTTTTCTACAGGCTTTTGTTGCAGACCCACTAGCCAGCAGATTGACTATTTCCTCAAGGGAATTACTCTAAGTTGCAAGCATAGCTCTTCTTTCTGGGCAATGCAGACTGATCCTATAAAATAAGTTAGTCTTCTCGTAACTACTACTTCTCCTAGGTGATTCTGTGAGAATCTTAGGAGAGACATTGTTATTTCATAATCTGTCGAGATCCATTCCTCTGGTTATTCTTGGTACAGAATATGAGTACTTTTGGTTATAAATACAGCAAGTTTAGTTATAAAGACTCACAATGTGGAAAATCATTAAAATGCATATTAGATCACTGATCATACAAATATTTCATAGCTAAATATTTGACATTTAGGGTTGTTGTTAACATAACACCATTACTTGTCCACATTCCTCTTAATTTTCAGCATTTAACAAGTCCAAGTAATTGCAAGTTTCAACTACTAGCAGTATTTTCCCTGAAGCATCATTAGCAGACACATTTGGGAGTTTTTCTATTGTAAATTAAGACATCCTATGAAAAAAACAGGGTTTATTCCTTAGTTACCTTCTCACTGAGGTGACCTTTAAAATTTAAACAGTAAGTTAGATGCTCCTGTTAATATTTAACTACATAAAGAGCTATGTCTTTAGAGTATTAAAGGTATTTTTGCCTCCATACAACTTCAAAGACTGGGTACTGGTACTCACTATATCCTAAAGGGAAACAGTAACCTCCCAAGGCACAGATCATAAAGTGCAAATTGGCTTTTAATCCTGAATCAATGGTTTACCCTGGTCTCTATTCTCTTGAGTAAACAAGTGAGATTTTTGTCTACAAAAATAAAGTTAAAACAGAGAGGACAAAACCTGATACCTGTATGAGACTCTCTGGAGGCTTGTTATCAGCAACTGTGAAATGGTATCATTCTCATTATTTATTTTTTTCCATTAGAAAAATATTTATTCTCTTTGTATACTCTAAGAAACTCCAGGGCTTCCCTGGTGGCGCAGTGGTTGAGAGTCCGCCTGCCAATGCAGGGGACACGGGTTCGTGCCCCGGTCCGGGAGGATCCCACATGCCGCGGAGCGGCTGGGCCCATGAGCCATGGCCACTGAGCCTGCGCGTCCAGAGCCTGTGCTCCGCAACGGGAGAGGCCACAACAGTGAGAGGCCCGCGTACTGCACAAAAAAAAAGGAAACTCCAGTAGAGAGTGACAGGCTTTCATTTCTTCATGGATGATCTTTACCCTGGAAAACTGAATGACTTCACTGTCTCTACATTGGCTGGCAAGAATACATAATGATTCAGCAAGGTGTTTTGAAAAGAACTCAAGAAGTACTAGATCTTTGACAATATATATGACAAAAGGAACTCTAGGAATGTAGAACAAATAGATTTATTATTGATTATTACTTGAGTGATGGGATGGTTGATTGGTTCATTCAATAATATTTTGAGTATGAAATTTGGTCTAAGTTAAATTTTATTTAGAAATGTAGAGGCATGATAAAGAGTGAGGTGGTATATTTTTATGCAGTTATAGTAGACTGATGTACTGCCACATTAAACTGGACCCAGGCAGTCATTTCGCTCAGAGTTTGGCAAACAATGGCCAATGGTTCCAATCCAACTCACTGTGTTTTTATTTAAATAAATTTTTGTTGGTACAAGCCATGCCCATTTATTTACTTATTGTCTATGGCTCCTCTCTGCTATAATGGCAGAGGTGACTAGTTGCAACAGACAACCTATGGCCCACAAAGCCCAAATGGTCAGTTGACCATTTATAAAAAAATTTGCCGACTCCTTGTTTAGTATATTCTTCATTCCATAATATGTTACTTAGTGTTAAATTTACACATAGGCAGCTCAGAGGTGAGCCTAGAATTTTATACATCACTTAATGGCATTGCACTCTTGAGCTCCTTTCTCTTTGCAGTCTCTCTAAGATTATCCAGCTCCTTGGAGGCTCCTTTATATGGTTTTCTATCTAGAAAGCTGGGGCTTTAGTTTCTATATTCTACCATACACCTCCTATGACTGTGTCTGCTACCAGAGCCCAGTAGTAGGAAGACAGAGAGAGAAAATAAGCAATGAAGATTTGCCCGTGTTCTTGGTACTGGTGAGGGGACAGAATTCCTCTCCCTCAGAATTTTGAGCACTTGCCCAGTTGTCACTGCTGTCACCATTACCATTGCCACTTGTTCTAGTATGACACTGCCAGAGAGCTAAAGCAGGAGAAAAGGAGGAAAGAAAGAAAAAAAAAGAAACTCGGGTGATTTCTCCCACTCTCGCTGGCTGACCCTTGTAAGTCCTCTTTTCTGATTCTGAGACGACAAAGTGAGGGTTTTCTTGAAGCCTTTTTTGTTCTCACCTGGGGTATACATCCAGGTATCTGGATGCCTGCCATTGAGTCTAGGCCTGACAATATGGGTTAGGGGGCAGAGGTACTTGGGAGATTCTCTGCAGGTTTGGCAATGCATCAAATTTTTGTCTTCTTCCCCAAGACTCCTTCAGATACTGACTTCTCAGAGTCCTCATATAACTACTGAATTTTGCCAAGTTTGTAGTTGCATTCAGTAGGAGAGACAGGGTAGATAGATGACACTTAGTCCACCTTATGAAGGAACCAGAACCATTCTAACAAGGTTATTTTCATTTCTGAATAATATATTTGTAGAAGACCACACAGCAACACTCTATAAATATGACTGGTAGATTTAATTTTTCTATTATAGGGCATCTGTCCAGCTTCTATTCCTCCTCCCCCAAATTCCAGCAAACTCAGTTAGGAGAAAGAAAACCATAACTACATTTCTGAAACAATTCTTCAGTCCCAAATAGGCAGAATACTATTTGATCTTCTTGAAGCATTTGTAAAATATGTTTCTGGGTCTTAACTCTTCCTTGAAAATATTGTCTAGTTTCATGCTATCCCAGAGTATATACTTTCTTAAATGTATTTATCCTAATAGTCAAAATATATAATTATTGATACTTAACATGAAATATACTAAGTTGATTTTCCCTTCTTTGGAAAAATACTCTTTCATCTTTAGAGAAAATTTCCAGTAGTATTTGTTCCAAATGGCATCATATTTCACTCCCGTTGTACTTCTTAATCTCTTTACCACTCTAAGGACATACAGCCTTCTAAAATCTTATGTGACTGACAAACAGGAAAAGAAAACACAAAAAGGTCCACACAGATAACACTGATATAGTAGTAGTTTAAGAAAAATATATGACATGATCAAGAATATGTGATCAAAAGTAATTCAAGACATAAGCACTCTTGAGTAATTGTCTATTTTGATAAGAACTAGAATTTCAGTATTCTAGTGCACAATATTACCTTGTAATTTTCTGCATTCATGAGGAAGGAAATTTAAAAGAATAAAATGCTTTGTCCTAGAAAACACAGAAAATAAATGCTCAATCTGTGTATCAGATCTCTATATTTTCATTTTAGTATATTGTCCCCTACCAAACTTTCCATTATGATCTACAGTAGTCTACCTGTTTCTAAGTTATAATTCACAGGATTATAATTATTTCTACTATAGGTTTAGGAAGCTAGTGAAAGCAGAACATAGATTTGTTGTTTAATTACAACTAATTATTTATTTTTAATCTGGAAATAATTCTGTCAGACAAAAAGCAGAAAAATTAGCAATCAAGTAATCACTATTTTAGTAATATACAAAGAGTCTAGTTAGTAATACTAAAATACTAAAAAAGATCAGGTGCTTAGATTCTTAGTGATTTTAAATTAAACATAATTGTTGTATTGCTAAACTCTTAATCCAATTGATATTAGTGCTCTAAACTATGAACTCCATATTAAAGTAAATTGGCAGCATAATGGGTTGAAGATGTAATTGAAAAATAAAGACAAATATTGTGAATGTCTATACAAAATTAACTACAATAGATCAAGCACCTATACATAAAACCTAAAAATAAAAAACTCAGAGAAAATATGGAAGAATATTTCTGTGACCTGGGTTACACAAAGAATTTTTTGAAATGAAACCAAAATTATGATACATAAAAGAAAAATTGATAAGTTAGACTTCATCAAAATTAAAAATTTCCAACCTTCAAAAGATATTGTTCAGAGAATGAAAAGGCAAGCCATAAACTGGATGAAAATACTTGCAAAACATATAACTGATAAAAGGTGTCGGGGCTGTATAAATAAGTCTTAAAACACAAACATAAAAGGAAAACAGAATAAAATTGTGCAAATTAAAAATGGGCAAAGTTTTGAAGAGATACTTCAAAGAGCATATATGGTTGGAAAATAGGCATGTGAAAAGATGCCATCACTAATTAATGGGAATATGCAGATTAAACTACAATTTGATTTATTAAACATCTATTAGAATTGTAAAATGAAAGACTAACTATATCAAGTGCAGGCAAAAATGTGAAATGACTATAACTTCCATACACTACTGGTGGGAATGTAAAATGGAACCATTTCAGAAAAATAGTTTGATAGTTTCTTAAAAATTTAAACATAAGCTACTGTATGATTCAACTCTTCAACTCCTAGGTAATTACCCAAGAGAACTGAAAGCATATATCCATACAAACATTTATGCACAAATGTTCAAAGCAGCATTATTTGTATTAATCAAAAACTGGGAACAAACCAAACATTCATTAACAGGTCAATGGATAAACAGGTTGTGGTATATCCATATATTGGAATAAAACTAAGCAATAAAAAGAATGTTTGATGAGCATGAATGTGTATGGATGAATGTAAACAACATGATGAATCTCAAAATAAGTATGTTGGGTGAAAGAAGCAAGACAAAAGAGGGTATTCAGTTTATAATTCTATTAGTATAAAATTATAGAAAATGCAAAATAATGTCTTGTGACAAACACAGATCAATAGTTAGATGGAGATGAGGATGGGGTAGAGGAGAGTCTGGTGGGAGGAATTTCCAAGGGGCATGTGGAGACTTTTGAGAGTAATATACATATTTGTATTTTGATGGTCATAATGGTTTTACAAGTGTATATATGTCCAAACTTATTGTATTGTAGGACTTCAACAGGAATGACATCGGCAAGATGATGGAAGCCCAAGACCCACCTTCCTCCATGGAGACATGAATTTAATAACAACAAACCAACAAAATACCTCTGTGAGAAATCCAGAAACTAGTTCTTGCACCCCAGGTGAGTGCAAATTCCTGATACTCTCCACTGTCTCTGGTTCAAAGTCCCTCCCCACTGGCACAGTGCCATGTAGTGCATTTGGGAAGAAATCTTTAACTCCTATCTTCTCCCTGGGGAGGGAAAGGAGTAAAATGTATGTCCACCTGCCTTTTAGGGGGGCTTCCCAAGCGACCAGAGTCTGTTCTGCCTTCATTCAAATATTGCAGGAGGGGTGGGGGCAGTTAGGGTATCTCCGAGAACAAAGACATCAACCACACACCAAAGTCTATAGTACCTCAGACAGACAAAAGATGGAACACCAGGACTGTGATTTACTACAGCACCACAGAAGCCACAATACTATAGAAAGACAAGGGGAAGTCGGGGGGAGGCCTGAGTAAAAACTGACAAACCTTTTCAAACAGGAGATAAACACACAGAAACCCAGAGAGGATAAATACCCAGAAAAGCCTTGAGAGGTCTCCAGATTCTCTAGCTACTCTGTATAGAGAAAGTTCTCTCTGTATGAAACCAGACTGCAAAGTCTGAGAGAGCTGACTGATTCCTTGGATGCTTAATTCTCAACAAAAACAACAACAAAGCAAGAAATTCAAAAACAAGCAAGCAAAAACAGGCAACCATAACACATCTAAAGCAACATATAAATCTCCAGAAACTGAACGTTAAGAAACAGAGATACATGAATTAAAACAAAAAATTCAGACAAAGAATTCAAAATTGCTGTCATAAGGATGATAAAAGAGTCAATTCTCCAGGAAGATATAAAAATTATAAATATGTATGTACCTAACATTAGAGCACCTAAATAAATGGAGCAAACACTGACAGAAGTGAAGGAAGAAAGAGCAATACAACAATAGTAGGAGACATCAATATCCTACTTTCATTTATGGATATAAATCAAGAATATCAACAAGGAAATACAGGACTTGAACAACATTACAGACCAACTGAAAGTAACTGACACATACACCACACTCTACCCAACAGTAACAGAATACATATTCTTCTCAAGCACACATGAAATATTCCTGAACACAGACCACATTATAGTCCACAAAACATGTCTTAGCAAATTTAAGACGCTTAAAATTGTACAAAGTATCTTCTCTGATCACAATGGAAATAAACTGGAAATCACTAGCAAAGGAAAAACAAGCAAATCCACAAATATGTGGAAATTAAACAACACACTCTTAAACAGTCACTGGATAAAAGAAAAATTACAAGGGAATTTAGAAAATACCTGAAAATGGATTAAAATTAAAACAAAACATTGGGATGCAGCAAAAACAGAGGGAAGTTTATAATGGTTAATACTTATGTTAAGGAAAGAAGAGAAATCTCAAATTAATTACCTAACATTATGCCTCAAGGAACTAGAAAAAGAACAAACAAAACCAAAGTCCACAGAAGAAAGGATATAAACAGATGAGAGAGTAATAAAAGAGAATAGAAAAATAATAGAACAAATCAATGAACACAAGATTTGATATTTTGAAAAAAATCAACATTAACAAACCCTTAGCTAGACTAAGTAAGAGAGAAGACTCAAAATGTCTACAATTAGAAATAAAAGCAAAAATATTACAACTGATGACACAGAAATAAAAAAGAATTATTGGAGACTATTATGAACAATCATACACACAAAAAAATAAATACCCTAGAAGAAGTGGATAAATTCCTAGAAACATACAACCTACCAAAGCTGAATCATGAAGAAATAAAACATCTGAACAGACCTCTAACTAGCAAGGAGACTGAAGCAGTAATTAAAAACCTCCCAGCAAAAAAAATCAAGTACTAGATAGTTTCACTGAATAATTCTACCACATATTTAGAAGAATTAATGTCAATTCTTCTCAAACTTTCAAAGAATTAAAGTGGAGGGTATATTCCCTGGCTCATTCTATGAGGCCAGCATTACCCTATACCAAAATCAGAAAAAGACACATCAAGAAAAAAAACACAAAAACTGAAGACCAATATCCATGACAAATATTTGATGAATATTAACACAAAAATCCTATACAAAATTCTGCCAACCTGAGTTCAACAACAAATTAAACGAATCATACACAAATTAAAAGAATCATACATCATGACCAGATAGGATTTATACCAGGAATACAAGGATGTTGAAGATATAAAAATCAATCAATGTCATGCAATGTTAACAAAATGAAAGACTAAAACCACATGATCATCTAAATAGATGCAGAAGAAACAATTTACAAAATTCAACACCCTCTCATGATAAAAACAATAAATTAGAAATCAAAAAATAAAAATAAAAGGAAAGAAAACTACTTCAGCATAATAAAAGCCATGTATATAAAACCCACATCAAACATTATACTTAATGGGAAAAGACTGAAAGTTTTTCCTTTAAGATTAGGGACAAGGCAAGGATGCCCACTCTTGCCACTACTATTCAACATCGTACTAGAATTTCTAACCAGAGTATTCAGACAAGAAAAAGAAATTAAAGGCAAACAAGTTAGAAATGAAGAATTAAAATCATCTCTGTTCACAGACAACATGATCATATACATAGAAAACCCTAAATATTCCATACAATCTATCTTAAAACTAATAAGTGAATTCAGCAAAGTTGCAGGATACATCATTAACACTCAGAAATCAGTTGCATTCCTATACACTGACAATATCCAATCCAAATAAGAAACTAAGAATAAAAACCCATTTATAATAGGATAAAAAAAAGATAAAATACTTAGTAATAAACTTAACCAAGGAGGTAAAAGACTTGTACACTGAAAATTACAAAACATTGCTAAAAGAAATCAAAGAAGATACAAATAAATGGAAAGACATGCCATGCTAATATACTGGAAGACTGAATGTTGTTAAAATATTCATACTACTCAAAGCAATCTACAGGTTCAGGCAATTCCTATCAAAATTTGAAAGCCATATCATGCAGAAACAGTTCAAAATATTCTAAAATTTGTATGGAATCTCTAGGGACCTTGAATTACAATCTTGAGCAAGAAGAACAAAGTTGGAAGCCTTATACTCCCAGATTAAAAACATACTACAGAGCAATATTAATTAAAACAACCTGGCACTGGCATAAAGCCAGATATGTATACCAATGGAAAAGGTAGAGAGCTTAGAAATAAACCCTCCCATATATGATCAAATGATTGTTGACAATGGCAAGAAGACTACACAATGGGAAAAAAAGGCAGTATCTTCAACAAATAGTACTGGGAAAACTGGATATCCATCTGCAAAAGAATGAAGTTGGACCTTTACCTTACACGATATGCAAAAATCAAATTGGATTAAAGATTTGAATGTAAGACTGAATCTATAAAATTCCTGAATGAAACATATGGGAAAAACTTTCTGTCATTGGTCTTGGCAATAATTTCTTGAACATGACACCAAAAGCACAAGAAACGAAATCAAAAATAGACAAATGAGGCTATACTAAACTTAAAAAATTCTGCATGTCTGAAAAAACAATAAAGGGAGTGAAAAAGCAACTTATAGAATAATAGAAAATAATTGCCAATCACATATCCACTAAAGGGTTAATATCCTGAATACATAAGGAACTTCTACAACTTAACAAATAACCTAATTTCAAAAATTGGCAAAAGACTCAAATAGAGGTTTCTTGAAATAAAATATAAAAAAAAACACATGTAAGGATGTTCACCATCACTAATCATTAGGGAAATGCAAATCAAAACTACATTGAGACATTATCTCATACCCATCAGGATGACTACTATCAAAAGAACAGAAAATGATAAATGTTGGTGAGGATGCAAAAAATTTAGAACACTTCTTCTCTCTTAGTGGGAATAGAAAAAGTTGTAGAAATTATGGAAAATAGTGTAAAGAATCTTCAGAAAAATGAACATAGAATAGCCATACAATCCAGGTATATTTATGCAATAGAATATTATGCAGTCTTAAAAAAGAAGGAAATCATATCACAGGCTACAACATGGATGAACCAAGAAGACATTACGCTAAGCAAAAGAAGCTGGTCACAAAAGGACAAGTACTCTATGATTCCACTCATATTCTAAAACTTTTAGTATCAATTTTAGAAGATTTGCATATTTTCAGTTTCTGCTCTATCTAGTAAATTTAGATTCCTGATAGCCAAATCAAAATTTTTTTATGTTAGACATGCTGATAGTGTAGTCTAAGAAAATTCATTTTGGGTATGCACTACCCTTGATTGGCTATATACAAGATAATACTTGTTTTCCTCTGTGCTTTGGTAAGAAGGAATACAATCATTTTGTCTAAAATTAGCACTTAAATACACAGTTGTCTTTATATTTTTACTTGAAGGTTCAAAAACTTTATACAGCTGTTCTGAAGTTTGTCCTTCTATTAAAATGCAGACTTGAATGACAGGTCAAAATGGCACTCTATTTCAGGGAGCCCATTAATTTTCTAAACCTAATATAAAATATTGAGTGAACATAATTACTCCCTTGGGGAGATAATACATAATCTTCATTAGATTCTCAAACAGATTTGTGACATAAGGGAAAAAATCTTTACAAACCACTATAAAGTTTTTTCAAAACCAATAATTGTCCTTTGTCTAAACTATCCAACTGATAGACAGTAGTTGCAATCAAGATTGAAAGTTTACAATGATATAAATAACATAAACTGGTACTTTTGGCTGATATTATCTGTGCATCTTTAAGCCAAACTTAGATGTCCTCTGTATTGTTTAAGTTAATCCAGATATGTTACTGTGACATTCAACATCTTTATTCCATTAATTTTCATACTTTCCTTTTCTCCAATTGCAATATTTGCATAATCCTTTGTAAAAAATATGTACAACAGAGAAATAGAGGGAATTAAGGAAGGTTACAAAGACAATTCTCAGATTGATGAAGATTATTAAAAGTCTATTTAAAGGGGAGAAAGAAAAGAGTTTAAAGAAGAATGAAAGGAGTCTCTATGTTCCCTAGGTAGAGAAGAGAGAGGAGATGGTACAAATCTGGGTTTTTCTCTTCACTGTGGCACTTGTTTTTTACCTCCTACTGTCATTTGCAGAGTATCTGTGCCTGAAATAGGAATTTCATGACAGATGATGTTGATAGCACTGAACACACAGGTACATTTTTAACCTACTGTGAGTATTCAAATAAAAAACAGATGGTAACTTCTTAGAAACTAAGTATATTCCTCTGGAGATAAAGCGGAGTGTTAAAACATTTTAATGTTGCACTGGAGCAGATAATTAGGGTAATTATGACTCTTCAAAGACAAAATAAATAAGGTCTCAGCCAACTTCCTTTACTTTAAATTGTAAAGATTATGAAATTCTAAGGGGAACATGGGCAAAAAGAATAATTTTGTAAAATGCAACAATATTTACAATGGTGGCATATGAGATTGAATAGGTTGTTTACTTCAACATTATGTTCAAATACCAATTATACAATTAAGGAAGTAAAATCAGGTTGCCTGTAATTTACATGAAAACTGATAAAGTTGCAAAAAGATAAAAGCTGTCAAGCTGGTTTAGAGACACAAAGAAATAAGTGCACAAACACATACACATACACCAAATAAGCAGAAATACTAAGTGATTTAATTTGATTTGATTTTAGACTATTTCAACCATGCCAGCACATCATGGTTTGCACAAATAGTCTCAGCAATATTATCATCTTCTGATTTTCATTTTTACTTATTTTAATTACGTTTCCAAATAAACAATTTTTGGAGTATCGTATTGTAGAACTATGATAATGGCTGAAATTAAAACTATATATATAGGGGAGGGGGTAAGGGTAAGCTGGGACGATGTGAAAGAGTGGCATGGACTTATATACACTACCAAATGTAAAACCAATAGCTAGTGGAAAGGAGCTGCATAGCACAGGGAGATCAGCTCAGGGCTTTGTGACCACCTAGAGGGGTGGGATAGAGAGGGTGGGAGGGAGGGAGATGCAAGAGGGAAGAGATATGGGGATATATGTATATGCATAGCTGATTCACATTGTTATAAAGCAGAAACTAACACATTATTGTAAAGTAATTATACTCCAATAAAGATGTTAAAAAAAAATGGAAATGCTTATTTCACCTTGGGAAAAAAAAAATATATAGCCTGTATGAAACACTTTTGAAACAAAGTAGAGATACCAATATACATACACAGATAAATGCAGCATCCTGTTCTTTCTAACCTCTATATATTTTCATAATAATCAACCCTTCCTATCCATTATTACATATTACACCCTTAGTTTGGGTCCTCTCTATAAGTTCCTTTGACTTTTTTAAAAGTATCAATATTGGTTCTGTGTATCCATTCTCTGTCTTTCCAGGGCCACTTCCATTTTACATCTCTAGGATCTTTCAATAGCCTTCCTGGTCACGTGCTTCCATTCTTCACCCCATCTCTACACGCAGACATATTACATAATGAGAAGAATTTTGTTTTTAAACAGATAAACCCTCTTACATGACATTTCTGTTTAAATACCTTTACAGTTTTCCTTAGACTTTATCGTACACTGACTAACTACACTGACCATCTAGATATTTCTTCCCATTCTTGCCTTTTTCACTACATTCCAGCTACATTTGTGTCCTATCTAATTTTTCAGGCAGATCAAAATTATCTGGTCTTGGGCTTTCTGAATTAACTCTTATCTCCTCCTAATTAGATTTTTTGCTAGGCTAACCCTTTCAAATTACAGTCTTCACTTAGATGTTTCTCCTCAAAGCTCTCCTCCTTAATTCACTCGCTAGAGGAATGACCTGGCTATGCTTTATCCCAGAACTCTCAATTTCACTATTTTTCTTGACTAGATTTTTCATGGTTAGTTTTTTTTGGGGGGTTAATATATTTTCGTTGTTGTTTTCTTCTTCCTCATTTCTCATGTGCACATCTGTCTTCCCACTAGGATGGAAGATACCTGAGAGCAAAAAATTTCTATGTCATATTTGTTCCATTTCCAGGGAACCTAGAATATTACCTGACATAGAAGAGATGTCTGTGGATGCTTTTGAAATAAATACATGAACAAGTAAATAACTAAACAAATATAAGGTTGCTATCCTCCATATGACTGTAAATTTTTCTACCTTAAGCTTAGATTTAATAATATCAATAACCTGCTAAAAATCTTTAACACATCTGCATTGCATGTTTTAAATCCAACTAACTGTAATGCCATACAAGGACCTTTAGAAGCTGGTCTCAATGTGTAGTTCCATACTTTCTCCAATCACTTCTGACCATAAAGCACTCACCATGTTAACTGGAAATCTTATTAACCACATTAACACTAAAATGGGAAATACCATGGACTTTTGTGTCACTTAAATTTTAATATAATGTGCTCTTTGCCTGTAATGACTTCTTTTGTTTAAATAAATAGAAAGTTCCTAATTATGTTCTAAAGTCCTACTGAATTATTACCCCATATCTGTAGTTTACAAATTATCCCAGAAAGAATTAGGCAGTCACCCCTCATGTTCTCAAAGTAGTATGCATGCACACCTCTCTGTATATCCTATCACCTTTTCATGTCATTATATATTTGTGACAAATTGCTCAAAGATAGTGAGCTCCTTCAGGATAAGGACTATGTAATAATCATCCTTGTATCCTTGTGTTCTAGCAGAATGCCTAACACATGTAAAATGAATGCATATTTGTGGGAATTTATATTTTCCTGGTAACTTTTTAAACATTACAAAATTTTATGTGATCTTTGAACTCAAAATTAACATCCATTTATCTTTTTCATGTATCCTCTTATTGTTCCAGTTTTCGATCTCATGATTTGATGACTTTTAATGTTGAGTAACAACTCCATTCATCTTTTGTCTTAAAATATGTTCTAAACACATATGGTATTGATATCAGATAAGACAATAGCCCTAGAAGCTCCTAGATCCAGGCATCGTTTATTCAACAAAGAGTTAAGTGCCTATCTTATTCTAGGTCCTATATTTGGAGCTGGAATTCTGAAATCTACAAGTTATTAGGTAGATTGTTTGTCCTTAAATTAGAATACCCTAAGTGATTTTTGAATGTCCACTTAAACTATCAAATTCTGTTCCTATGTTAAGTATAAAAGAAACAAATAAGATAGGATTTAGTGCGCATCATAACTGAATCCAACCCATTATTACATAACAGAAGCATTTAGAAAATCAGTGGCTAGCTTTTAAGTGTAAATTGTTCCCCTTTTTATGTGAAAGTGACTGAAAAACAAAACTCTTTAGATCATTAGAAGCAGTTATTAAAGTTTGGTTTAATATCAATAGTCTTTCATTTTCCTCAGTGTTTAAATGTCATACTATGTTTTTCTGTGACTGTTAGCCTCACAGTTTTATAGCTAAGGATTGCCACTACACTAAAGGACAGCTGCTTCAAAAGTTCTTGTCAATATATCTCATTAAAATATGATCATAAGTGGAAAAATCCAAAGATACAACTAACTGGACAGTACTGACAATTCTATATAGTGGGACTGTTACTTATATACAAAGGAGAACAAAACCTAAACTTAATAACTAAAATATGTATATAAGTATATAAAAAAGCTTTAAGAACTATAATTATACATATATATGTATAAATGAGAAAGCTTTATAAACTATAAGATGGTAAAAATATATATAAGCAATTATTTTTGTTTCTATCTAATCATTTGGTTGGGAAGACAAAGTTTACCCTCATTTACTTATTTAACAAAAACATTTTGAGAAATTGCTTTGGGCCAGACAGTATGTTAGGTACAGAAAAAAGAAACATCAATAAGAAACAACAGCAATAATCTGACCCTAACAAAATTAATTTTTAATGGAAGAGCAGACATGTTAACACAAATTTAAAATGCAATGTCACAAGTGCTCTAAGAGTAGTATTGCATTGCATGCTCTGGAAACATAGAAAGCTTGGAGAATTATTTTTTCAGGATTCATTGGCAGAGAATACGCTTGAAGTGAATTCAAAAATATAAATGTAATAAATCTATAAAGACTACCTTTTGATTTGAGAAGGGGAAGAGGTCAATGTGAAACTATCTTTGTGAAGCTGAACTTTATCAGCAATGCCACAATCCCTGTTAACTCCTGATATACTCTCCTTGTTGTCACATCAATTACTGTATTAGTTTCTAATCGCTGCTGTAACAAATACCAAAAAATTAGTGGCTTAAACAACACAAATTTATTGTCTTACAGTTCTGCAGATCACAAGCCCAACATAGCTCTCACCAGGCTAAAATTAAGGTGTTGTCAGGGCAGCATTTCTTTCTGGAGTCTTTAAGGGAGGATGGGTGTCCTTGCTAACTCAGGTTGTGACAAAATTCAGTTATTTCCAGTTGTAAGAATGAAACAAAGGAAACCATAAACATAACGAAAAGACAACCCACAGAACAGGGAAAATATTTGCAAATGAAGAAACTGACAAGGGATTAATCTCCAAAATATACAAACAGCTCATGCAGCTCAATATTGAAAAAACAAACAACCCAACCAAAAAATGGGCAGAAGATCTAAACAAACATTTCTCCAAAGAAGATATACAGATGTCCAGAAGCACATGAAAAGATGCTCAATATCACTAATTATTAGAGAAATGCAAATCAAAACGACAATGAGATATCACCTCACACTGATCAAAATGGCCATCACCAAAAAATCTACAAACAATAAATGCTGGAGAGGGTGTGGAGAAAAAAATACCTCCTACACTGTTGGTAAGAATGTAAATTGTTACAGCCACCATGAAGAACAGTATGGAGGTTCCTTAAAAAACTAAAAGTAGAGCTACCATATGATCCAACAATCCCACTCTTGGGCATATACCCAGAGAAAACCATACTTCAAAAAGATATACATGCACCCCAATGTTCATCGCAGCACTATTTACAATAGCCAGGCCATGAAAGCAACTTAAATACCCATCAACAGAGGAATGTATTATACAATGGAATATTACTCAGCCATAAAAACGAATGAAATAATTCCATTTGCTGTGACATGGATGGACCTTGAGATTGTCATACTGAGTGAAGTAAGTCAGACAGAGAAAGACAAATATCATATGATATCACTTATATGTGGAATCTAAAGAAAGGGTAAAAATGAACTTATTTACAAAACAGAAATAGAGTCACAGATGTAGAAAACAAACTTATGGTTACTGGGGGGGAAAATGTGGGGGGGGGAGGGATAAATTGGAAACTGGATTGACATATACACGTTACTGTATATAAAATAGATAACGAATAAGAACCTACTGTATAGCACAGGGAACTCTACTCAATAGTCTGTAATGACCTATATGGGAAAAGAATTTAAAAAAGAGTGGATATATGTATATGTATAACTGATTCACTTTGCTGTACAGCAGAAACTAACACAACATTGTAAATCAAACATACTCCAATAAAAATTAATTTTAAAAAATTGAATGAAGTCTCTGTTTTCTTGCCAGCTGTCTTCTGAGGGCCTTTTCCATTTTGTAGAGGTGACCCTTGTTCCTTTCTCCATCCTCAAAGCCAACAAGGGTGGGTCAAGTCCCTTGCACACCTCATATATTTCTTCTGTATTATTTTTCAGATTCATTGTTTTGCTTTCCTCGCCCAATTTTTAGTATCCCCATGATTAGGTTGGGCTCATTGTGATTATCCAGGATAATCACCCCATCTCCATGTCTTTAATCTTAATCAATTCTACAAAATTCCTTTTGCCATGAAATGTAACATGTTTACAGGCTACAAGGATTAAGCTGTGGCATCTTTGGGGGGCCATTATTTTACCTGTCACAACTATCTTCTATTGATATCAAACCTCTGACAGGTAAACTCCACAGATAACAACAGTAATTTAAAAATAGCCTGTAATGCCTGTTACGTTTTATGAATTTTGACGGACAGTGTTATAAGGCATCCTCTTTGGAGGTGGTAGCATTGATGCAGAATTTTAAAAATCAAGTGTCACTGCACATAGTTACTTTTTTTTTTTTTTAAATTTATTTATTCATTTATTTATTTTTGGCTGTGTTGGGTCTTCGTTTCTGTGTGAGGGCTTTCTCTAGTTGTGGCAAGCGGGGGCCACTCTTCATCGCGGTGCGCGGGCCTCTCACTGTCGCGGCCTCTCTTGCTGCGGAGCACAGGCTCCAGACGCGCAGAGCTCAGTATTTATAGCTCACGGGCCCAGCTGCTCCGTGGCACGTGGGATCTTCCCAGACCAGGGCTTGAACCTGTGTCCCCTGCCTTGGCAGGCAGACTCTCAACCACTGCGCCACCAGGGAAGCCCCACATAGTTACTTTTATATGAACAGTTTTAATTATCATATACTGTATTTTTTTCACTTCTTAGCGAAATCTCCATAAAATATCAAATGGAATACTTTTTATAATTTTCTTGCAATATAAAATAACCTCAAAATATTTTCTTATCTGAGCCTCAACGTAACCAGTAGTATGTCTACCATAGATAGTATTCCTTTGACTGTATAGATTAAATAGTAGGTACAGAGAAAGTGCTGGTTTGCTCAAAGTTGGTGGGACAGCAAAAATAAAAGTCTATTAGCACTGTATTCTTGCCATACAAATGTGTGGAAATAAATACTATTTTATGTTTCTATAGTTTCCAGATAAACTCTATGACTTTTTGTTGTTGTGGCGGTTTGGGGGAAGGAGAAGGTGACAGGAGTTGGGGATGGAGTCATTTTTAACGTATTACATGGACAAAATAATAGCATTTAACTATTTAATAATAAATTAGCCTAATGAGACCCTAATACCTAAATATATAGTAATGTGTAAAATAAATAAAATAATATTACTATATTACTATTGTATTTGAGAGAAATGCCCATGATGAAAATGAAATGTTTTATACATAATGTTTTAGTTCAGAGCTAGTGAGTTAAAAATAAAAATCCAATAAAGCCTTGAATTGTTTTCCTTCATTATCAAATTGATACATAGTGCATGAAGTAGTGAAGCAAAGAACATCTATTTGATGGATAGACAAATTTAATTAAGGAAGCATGAAGCATGATAACAGGGAGAAATGTAGATTAAGAATTATAACAAGACTAAAAATAGGGGTTATTTTAAATAATGCTGGAAGCTTGATTAATGTTAAAATATATCAAAAAGCCTATATCATAATAAACAGAACTTGGTTGTGTCTCTTATCCCCTCTGATAACTAGAAAATTATACATGCTATGTATAATTGCTTTGTTGTTTGCAGCTGCTGTTGAGAACACACTTGACTTTTTCCTTTTCACAAATTTATTTTATAAATAATTTAAATGTGATGATTTTTTAAAAGCTTGGAGTGAAGCTGTCACCATTTTTCTATCTTCATCAAAAGAAATCAGAATTTCTAAGGAGTCACAGACCTTTCTTTAAGGGTCATCACCACAGGGAGTCACTGGTACAGGTGAAAGAAGAGCATACTCTTTCAAGTAGTGGAGTGGGAAAATAATTTTACAAGTATTATCTCAAATTGACATATATCTTTCCTCATTATTCAAAGATTCCATATTTGCTAATTTGCCTATCCACTAAAATTAAAATGTATTTTTTAACCACCAAATCAACACTTGCAATGCTTTTGCAGTCATCCTGGATATGCAGGAGTGGCAAAGAATTTGAGTTGCCAGATGTGCATGTTCCCATCTGAAGTCTAACAAGAGGAAGCTCTGCTTGCTTGTTTCAATTCCCATAAAAGATGACCAGCAGATGGAGTTGTAGGGACAGTGCAGTGAATTTGAAGAAGTTCTGGCTCTGGGCCAGTTGGATGGGGTTTGAATCTCAACAGTAGGTTATTTTATGCATCATAATGCTATAACAAGTAATTCTTGACATTGTCTTTTTTCACTACTTAACTTGTTCTAGAGTGTGTGTGTACGTGTGTGTATGTGTGTGTGTGTTTATGCTCTTGGTTGGAAATAAAAACAATAGAAATTAATTCAGAGAGCAAGAAAATTTACTTTTTGGTATTAATGTGTAAACTATTACTTAAATATGCTAGAGAACCTAAAAAATACATTTATGTCTAGGTATTTTAGGGGATTGAATTTATTTATTCCATTTATTCAAACTAATCTATTTTCATTAATAATATCAAAAGCAATGGACATTCAGTAAAAACCTCTAGGTCTTTCTTATTTCATATGAGCCGTATAATGATAGGTCGTTCTTATATATTTTTCTTCCTATAGAGAACTGTTCAGAAAACTCCATCATATATAAACTACAATTTAAAGTTTATCAATAAAAGTACAAAGCACTCGTAGCTTAGCCCACTGAGGGCTACTTTCCTGTGATACCAACATAGGAGTCATCACTGATGAAATCAAATGGATATTTTGAAAATTTTCCATGATATGCTGATGTTTTTTCTTTGCTGTTGTAATAATTTGGTCTGAGTTGAAAATGTTTTTAAATAGATGACCAATGCAGATTGTGAAATCATAAAGAAGAAAACTAATAATGTTGAAACTGTAAGCTCCACATTTATACTCGCTGTGTTCAAACTGTGGCACCAGAACTTATTGTGTGCATTTGGACAAAATAGTTCACTTTTTTTTCCTCACTTGCCTTTTCCATAATATTAGGATAATTAGACTCCCTCCCTTTCAGAAGTGTGATAATTAAATGTGTTAATACATGTAAAGTGCTTAGACAGGGTTGCTATGCAATCAAAGACAATTCACTAACTCATTCAAATTCCAAAATGTGGGAAGAAAAGTTGTACATATAACTTGCTCCTATTCCATTGGCCACCTATGATTAGCTGTAAGGGAGGCAAAGCCTGTAGCATTTTTTTCCTGCAAGTTATAACCCTAGACAAGATTTACCATTTACCATTTTTAGTACTACAGAGGGAATGAAGAATTGGGGACAATGAGAAGTTTCTAGAACCTTACATTTTCAATACATATTAGCTAATGTATGTAATAGACTAAGATCGCATTACCACCTTATTCTCCTGGTATTCATGTCCTTCTTGAATATGAGAAGAACCTGTGACTTGCTTTGGACTAATAGAATACAGCACAGATGGAATGCCACTTCCATAATTATATAATATTGTAACTTTTGTCTTTTCTAGCAGACTCTCCTCTTGGCTGGCTTTGATGAAGCAAGTTGCTATGTTGTGACCTAGCCCTGTGAAGGCCCATATGGTAAGGAACTAAGATTAGCCTCTGGACAAAAGCCCAGAGGGAGCTGAGGCCCTTGGTCCAGCAGAAGAAGAATCCTTTTAGTAACCATATGAGTGAACTGGAATCGGATCCTCCCCCAGCTGAGCCTTCAAGTGATAACACAGCTCCAGTTGACACCTTTACTACAGCCTTCTGAGATGCCTTAAGTAGAGAACCCAGTTAGGTCATGTCAAGACTTCTGCCCCATAGAAATCCTGAGATAATAAATATGTGTAGTTTTAAGGTTGTAGTAATTTGTAGTCCAGTAATAGAAAACGTATATATATGTATTATAATATAAATATATTTATATGTATTATATATGCCATTAAGCAAAAACAATTTATATATAAGTCCTTTCATTTAGTGAAAGAAATAAGGCACTGAAGGAAGCCAGAAAAGGAAGGAGGGAAAGAATGTATTATTTTTAATGATATTTACAATTATTTCCAAATTGCCTTACTCTAATTCAAAGTCAGCTCTTATTTTAACAAAACTACAAATATTTAGTTTTTGGTTTTGTGCTTATGTTTTATAGAAAGACATGGAAGAGTTAGGTTACATTTCCTGAAATACATCTTTTAGCTGTGAGATACAAAAATAAAAAAATATTTTTCCCGAACCTATTGCCAGGGAAGCCCTTAGACATTTTCCTTTTCTTCTTTTTTTAAATTAATTTTCCCTTTTTTTGTTTCAGATTTTTTACTCTGAATATAGTAGGCACAAAAACTTGAACTATATCTCAAAGGATTTTTATTTTTGTTTCACCGTTATGAATTGGAAGTCTCCCTTAAATGAGAATTTGTGTTTATTCAGAATGGGACTTTAAGTGGTTTGCAAATAACAGTGAATGGCACAAAGGAAGACTCATCTGAAAGTAGACTTTTTAGACTTTGTTCAAGTATAATCAAAGTGAAGATGCATCTCTTATCTGGTGCCAAGAAAGTGTAAAAAAAAAGGTCATTATTTGGTGAATAAAAGATACAGCTTTTGGTACAATACAATCATAGTAAAATTGTTTCAGAGATGGTGTTGGAGAACTAATGGATTTTGAAACAATGTAATTACAACAAAGGGAATTTCAGGTCCTTGGGCATGAAGTAATTTTATGAATAGCCTTACCTACTTTGATAAAATTATGTTTTAAGCAGAAGTGAAGAATGTTATATAAGTAGGTGAGGATTTTAAATATCATCCTCAGATGACTATAAAATTATTATTACCACCAGATTTCTGTACCTTTACCACTCAAACCATGGAAATATAGCTTTTGTTTTAATTGTTTCATAACAGAATATATGAATCCCATTCTGTTGCTGGTAATAAACTTTATATTTTTGACCTAAATTTGGGGCAATAGAACTAATACCTAATTGACCTTTAAAGGCAGTTGTCTCTCCCATATTAAGAAGTAGAGTTTGATAAATATATGTGTTGATAAGAAATGTCTGTTCTCATATAACATAAACCTTCACTGTATAAAATACAATTTAACTCTCTCCCAGATATTTTTCAGATGGTAATGGCTCTAAAGAAGGTTTCATGTTCAAATCTTTTAAACAGTATTTTTAAAAGAATTCTACATCCTTAAAGTATTTAATATTCTGTAGCCAAAGATTTGCCATTTTCTATTATTTCCAACTGTTATAGGAGATATTAATGTGATTTAATTTGTGCATATTTTTTGGTTAGAAATGTGAAGTACTGTGCATGTCAGATTTAGTCTGCTAAACTGGAGATAACCCCTATACTTTATTGATGTGTTTTACTTTTTGTGATACTAACTCATTTCACAATAAATTGTCAAGATAGAAGACTTTATGGATAGCTTTTACCTCTGTATTACATATGTTGCTTTATCATCTTGTCAGCTTCAGGTATTCTATGCCAGGTTATTCAATAATGTAAGAAAATTGTTAAGCTTTTTACAGGTTAGAATAATGATCTATTCATATTTATAATTTCTTTGTTTCAGTGCAAATCAATATCAACTTTAGTTTCAACTTAGAATCTGTAGATCAATACCATGTTAGACATCTCAGTGTGAAGGAAAAGTTGAATTATGCTAATTACTGTCACAAAATTAACTGTAATATATCAGGTTTTCTTAACCTCAACACTATTGACATTGGAACTGGATAATTCTCTTTGGGGTGGTGGGGGCATGCTATCCTGTGCATTGTAGGATGTTGGGCAGCATCCCTGGCATCTACCCACTAGATGCCATTGACACCCCCTCCTCCAGTTAATGACAGCCAAAAACGCACCAGGCATTGCCAAATGTCCTCCTGGGGAGGAAAAGAGGAGGACTGTCCCAAGTTAAGAACCACTGCTATACAGGAAATTATTCTTATGCAGTTATTTCAGAAAATTTAACTTGCAATGGTTTAGGAATTTCGTTAGAATTTTATACTTAAATTTACACAGAGATTCTAATAAGTTTGGAATTATAATGCTACTTATTTTTTCTGTTAGGTTTTAGAAAACTCTTTTAGTGTAGTCTTTGCTTCTATTCGGGTTGGATTAGGGATGAATTCTGTTGGTCAACCAAAATGAAAATGGTTTACATTGATATTTGATTTGTCAGTATCATAGAGTTCAATATTTAAAAGAAGCTAAAAATTTATTTGCTTCTGGGATTTCCTTCTATCCCTATACAACACTTGACTTTAAGACACTAAAACTTTGTTTTACCTGAAACCCTGGACCATCTATGATATACAGCTGTGAAAAATAAGTTCATGCTTAATTTCACTTAATTGCTTTAGATCACTTTGGCCTGAGATATTGGTCCTCTGCTATGTTTGTTTTTTTTTAAAATTTTTGTGATATTTCTTAAAATAAGTTGTAATAGTGAAACTGATGAGAATTTTAAGTAATAATATATTAGTGCACTAATTACATATTAGTGTACATTTGCTGAATACATAATGCATTAAAAAATAACTGAAATGTGGAAACAAATTAAAATGAAAAATATGATGCTAATTTTCCTTGTTGAAAATAAAGTAAGAGAACTCTCCCTCTTTTTCTAGAGCATTTACTTTAGAAAATTTATAATTGTTAAGTACTTTCTCCTTTTGAAATTTATATAAATCCTTTTGAAAACTAGATAGGTCTTTTGTTACCTCTAAGACCCAGGAATGTCTTTCTCAGGGACCTGGGACCCATCTCTTTGAAATGTAAACATCAAAAGAGAAAGCTCTCCAGTCTTTCAGTTTCTGTGGGAGGGTAGAAGCCTAACTTGCTGCAAGCTGCAAAACTACTTCCTGTCATAAAAGGTATGAGAGATTAGTTTCTCCTCTGGGTTAAGACAATTAGCCAGCATAGATGGTCACTACAATTACTAGGATGAACTATGTGTGACCAATAGTACTCTCAAGTCCTCTTATTTGAGGATTAGTTATTGTTCATCTTGAGAACATGTATGTAACAAGTTGTATCTGCTTGGCTCTGTAAAAGGGTGGGATTTCTTTCTTTCCCATTTCTTAGTGGATTGCCTGTTTTGTATATCACAGTCTGATTTAATGTTTATTCAGTAATAAAAATGTTTTATTTCATTACTACATTTGTGGAAACAATCTGGGTTGGGAAAAGATTTTGTTTTTAATTATATTTCTCCAACAAAGGGGACTAAAAATACAAGTTGAAAGATATGTGTGGGAGTGTGTGTGTGTGTGTGTGTGTGTGTGTGTGTGTGTGTGTATTTTTCTGCTCTCCCTTTTTTTATTGATCTCTAGCTATAACAGAGTTCCGGGACACCAGAATTGACATTATGTTAACGATCTTTTAGTTTTAGTTTCACCCATGCTTTCATTCCTTTTACCTGAAAACAAGGAAGGAAGAAGTTAGGCTTCTTGCATTACCACTGTACGGTTACTGAGGCCCAAGTGATTATATTCTGGTGTTGGAATGAACACTGTGGCAGAGAAACATATTGAAGGAATCTTCATTTTGCTGAATAGGGCTTCGATTCTTACTGCTGCTATAGCTTAAAATAAGATATATTGGGAAAAGAAAATACTGGCAGATATGCCCTGGAGAGTAACTGCTAACTGAATCCTCTGCTAACTCAGTCCAGAAATAAAGCTATAAAAATAGTGCAGTTGGGTCTGGAAGCAGTAAGTTAAAAAGTGGAGCTTTGCTGATGTCAAGGGCCTTTAGGCAAAATACCTTAAGAGGTTTTCTTTCTCTCCCTTCTTTCCACACTCTTCCTCCTTTCTCTTCTTTTCCTCTTTCCTTTTCTCCCTCTTTCCCTCATGTGTCTTTATCTTTGTTTTTATTAAAAATCCAACCATAATGTAAAGGTTTATTAACTTGAAGCATGTGACAATTTAATATCTAGGTAGTTTTCTTGAGACTATTCCTTGTGGGTAGGTAACAAAGAATTACTAACCTGATTTCAGTCAAGGCAGAGAACCCTAACTCATGCAATTCTGATAAAAGCCTATCTAACAGATCAGCTGGCTGAGTTTTTAGTATATTTTTTTTCACAATTTCTCTCTGTCTCCAGTATCTGCTGATACACTGGTTTAATGCTTTTTCTAACCATTTTTCAAAAAAATATTTTTAAAACCTTTAGGCTATTTATAAAACCCTTATACCATCTTAAAAAAAAACCCACCAGAATTACAACACAAAGATCTATTCCTGTATTTCTCAGCAATACTGTACTGTTTCTGTTCATCCATGGTAGTCTTTAACCCTTTTTCTCATCTACCATGATACAAGCAATAATTGTATGTATTGGTTGCTGTTAAAATAAATAGACATTAATAGTGTGTCTGATCATTACTTGTCACTAGTTGTCAAGAGTACGGTATTTCAGACACTCATGTATCCTACAAAGACTAAAAAATAATGTATGCAAGGTTTGCAGAGGATATATGCTACTTTCCTAGATTTGAATTTATGGCAAATTGATTTCCAGTAAATTCTCTAAACTTTTGACAAAAAGGCAGAGAAAAAAATCCATATTACATGTATCAATTTAAAGTAATTTTGAAAACATTTTTATTATAATGGGCCCTCTATCATACCTTAACTGTTCATATTGGTTTCTTAAACACAATCTAAATGTTTTATGTACGGACACCATAAAACAACAAACATAGAAAATTATTCTCCATCAATTTGGGCTTTCTGTGCTGATTCTGATACCATTACCCTCTTGGCAGTCCAACCTATTTTTTATTGCTATTGTTTTCAAACTCTGCATTCCTGTATCTTTTCAAATAAAGGTTTGGCTCCAAATAAGTATTGATACCTCCTAATCCCAAATATTATAATTGATTTCAGTGTCATTATGTTTCCTTTTATTTCTTCACTGTCCAACATTGTTTTAGCACTCCCATATTAGAGATTAGAAAATAGAATAAAAAATCCAAGCAATTTGCATAATTTTGTATTTTTTGTTTGAATATTTTTGTAATAAAATTTGAATTTAGCAAAATTACTAGTTGATATGATAGAAAAATGCTTGTTCTTTGTTTACAGTTTATAAAATCTCTAGTATATCAGTTTACTTGAATTACTTTGGCATCATCTTGGATTAACTTTTATTTCACTGAGTTTGAAAAAAGTTATCTTGGTTATGTATATGGTTACAGAACTATACATATTTTCCCAAATCCATTTAATAGTACACTTAAAATTTTAAAATTTTATGATATATAAATTTACCTCAATAAAGTTCATTTAAAATAGAAAAAGCATAAACTGCCTATGACATAACAATATGGATGAATCTTAAAACTGTATATATTTAGCAAAAAAAGCCAGATACAAAAGCAAATTGAAGAATAAATTTAAAAATTGAGGAATAGGCGAGAGTAATTTCGAGCTATAGCAATCAGAATAGCAGTTTCTGAAGAGGGGTAGGAATTGACTGAAATGGGATGTGAGTAAACTATCTGGGATAGGGGAAATATCTCTATCTTGATTGCTATGTTTATTACACTGGTACCCATTTGTCAAAACTGAATTACACATCTAATATCTGTACTTTACTTTAATAAGCAATTTAAGGAATAGCAATAATTTTAACTTTGCTTTATTCTATTACACCTAGGTACTAGTGGAACATTCCAATTCCTTAAAAGTCCCTCTGGTGCCTCTGTGTAACATATTTCCATTATCGTTCTTATATATTCCCTAGATTTTGATGCCATACAAAGTATTATTGAAGAGTTACTCTTCTCCAGCCTCAGCTGCACAGAGCCTGCACTTCCTCGACTAGATCTTCCCTCCAACTACCCCATTAGTGTGGAAATAGCAGCCTGGCTCCCGTGACATTCTAAACAACGCATCCTTGGTATTGCACGGGCATTATCCTATGACTTTTACAAAGGCAATATAAAATTATGGCCTCAAAATACAGGTTTGCAAATCTAGTTTGTTATAGTTAATGCCATACTTTCCAAGGCAAAAGGAGAACTACAGAATATACACTTGACCTGGCAACATATTTCCTCCTAAGACACTCATATAATTTCAGTGAAACTCCCAGATTCATAATGGAAGTACACTTAAACCCAGAGCCAGGGGTTCCATTTCTAAATACTGTTTAAACAGTGTCATTACACTTGTGTGATTTGTGGTGATGTTATGATAATCAGTTTCCTGATTATAACTTTAGAGACATCAATATCAGAGTTATGCCAGGTTTTTGAGGTTAAGATAAGGAATAAGTCATACAGTCTTAGTCAACATTTAAGCAATGTACTGTGCTTCATTGGGACCATTAGGAGAGGTCCCTGTTTGTACTCTATCAGATTCTCCATGACTCCGGATTCCTGCGCTTGAAATAAATATTATACTATTTGAGCCTCTGAGAGTCTTCAATAAATATCACGCCACCAATTTATCAACTGAATTCTGAAAACATTGTGAAATGAAACAAAAAAGAAAGCACAGGGAATGAGATATCACCTATAGTTCTCATGAAGCAAAGCTGGAAAACTCAGCTTAGTGTGAGAGTCAGGCCACGCACTTGATGCCCAGATGAGTCAGGTTTAACCATCAGGCACCAACAACACTGAACCAAACAAAGTCACTGTCTATAAGAAAAAGCCTGGAAGGAAAAGAAGACCATGTGCTCTTGGCAAGCAGTTTGCTCCTGTGAGAAACTAGGAAAGAGCTGAGGTTTGTATTCCTACCCAGATGTGATTCCCAAATTTATCAATTCTACTTTCCCAGCATAGAAAGAAACCTGAGTATGCCAAATGGAGTTATATTTCCTCCATTGGTAGGAAACACAAAGAGAGGTGATAAGCATTCTGCAATAACAACTACAAGTTATAATTTCATAATTGAAATGTAGTAGCTCCCCATATGTTATGAACATCACAACCTAAGTTTGGTATGTTGGGCTTGGTTTCATCCCAATAGATATGATTGCTTCCGAAGTTGAAAGTTCTAAAGTATCTAACTTTCTCGTTTCTTTAATTTGGAGAAAATACTATAAGTACCATCACTTTCATGATTACTGAAGTCTCTTTAGAATTACCGTTATTATTAATTTCACTACACACACCAACTCTTCAGAGTCAGGGAGAAAAGAATGGATCTCATCAGGAAAGCAACAAGTGCATTTCTGGTGTCCTTAAGCAATGTCAATTTCACTACAATTCCATCTGTTCCACTTGTCCATATGAAAAATGTGAGGTCTTTAAAAACTATATTAATACCGAGACCATATTTCTCCAAATATAACCTTACATGTGTATTTGTTCCATATTTATTCATTTACTCTCACTGCAGGTCTATACATTCAACCTATACTTTAGGTGTTGTCAGATACAGAGAAGCTAAATATGCCATCATAGTTCTGAATGTTTCTAGACACTGTGACCATCTCCTAAGTCAGGGGAAATTGGTTGGACTTACAGACCATTTATGGGAGTCTTTGCCCAACTTCAAAATTTGCCTGGAATATTTCTTCTACTGAATGAAGCTGAAAATATCTCATTTGTGCTTAGCATAATCTTGCTAAGAACTATAGAATTTCTTAGTTTTTTGAACCACTTGCACAAGGTGATAGAGAATATTCATCAAATTTTGAGTAGTTATATATCTTATGGTGGTGCACTGCACATCAGCATAGTGGGGTATGGAGTATCCACAGGGATTGACCACTGCACTACTTTCATATAGATGAAGAGTGACTTTCTGTAGTGTGGTACAGTGGAATGATTATGTTTTGGGGTCAGTCTTGAATTTAAACCCTAAATTTACAACTCACTAGGGACAACTAGATAAGTTACTTAGTTTTTCTGAACTTTAATTTTCTCACCTGGAAAATAAGGATAATAACAACCCCTGCAGTATTGTACATATTTAACAGCAATGCATATATATAGAAGATAACATGGTGTCTAGTAAACAGTAGATATCCAGTAATATTTGTTCTATTTACTCATAGCATTTATATCTTGTATAAAATCCTATAGGAAAGCTTTTGTTAGACTAAGTATTATTTTTATTTCTTATACTTTCACTTTTTTTATTTCAAAAAGTAATAACACTTGATCACCACACAGTGATAATACTTTATCACTATGTGATAAAAGTGGTGACGCATATTAATGTAGCAAAGTTTAAGCAAATATCTGAAATACATTTTAACATATCAACAATAGTAGGCATATTTTCATGTTTTGTTATAAGTTTGAAAGTCATTTCCTATAAATTTAGGATATGTTCATATTTTACTGCTAATCATGATTAAGCTTTATTCTTTCTGTGTTTTACAGTTATTTTGGCAATACAGGTATTTTCTCAACTTCATTCTAATCTATGATACAACAAGTAATTCCTACATATCTTTCTCAGAAAAAAAAGTACTAATATCTCTGGTAGAAGAGCACCTCTGATATTCCCTATCCTATTTGAACTCTCTAGGACACAGGTAATAAATGATGTTATGATCATAAAAGTAAGACTAAAAGGCTCATAACACAGGCCTTCTTTCAGAAAACACTATGATTTACAATAATCATAAAAGATCACTGCAATATTTACTTTTCATTACCTACTCTGTGTTATATTTTCTTATTAGTCCTCACAATATCTTTTTTGTGACCTTTGGCCTTTAAAATAACCTCTGAAAATAATGCCATTTTATCCATTTTAGGTTATAACATACAATCATATCACATAGAAACAGCAAGGGGGGGTGTAGGTAAAGTATTTTGTAATAGGTAGAATGTTCATTTAAAATGCCTTCAGGATTTGCTTTGTGAATACATACCCTTATTAATTCCAAGTATTTTTATTACAATGACTGAATTTTGAAGTCCAATGGACTCTTTTGATAGAATTTTTTGAGTGTAAAACATTATTACCAAACAGAAATGAGTCATAAATCTGAAATTGACAATTCTTCTTGTCTGAAGAGAGTTATTGGTTTTGCAACAAATTTCAACTCTCCATTTGCTACATTTTGTCAGCCTGATTATTTTTGGTTACCTGCAGGTGAAATTTTCTGTAACAGAGGCTTTGAAGTAGCTTGTTTTGCTTTTAGCTTCTTACAATAATAGAAGAGTCTGCTTTCAGATGGCTTAACTCATAGTTTTTTTTTGGCCTTCACGAGCAAATGTGTGAATGCAGGAGAGATTGTGGGGTTTCACTTTCCATCCATAATGGAAATAACAAGTTTAAAAGACAAGCTAGGATACATATGATGCCCAAACACTCTCAAAGTCTAGTCCAATGCTCTGCATTTCTATAGCAGTAATTTTTAAGGTTACATTATTTTTTCCTGTTCGATCTTAGTTCCTCTCAGAACCTATCATGAATTGAGAGTCCTGAGATGAAAGTAAAAATAGCAATGTTATATTCCAAATGCAACAATAAGCCTTCTTTCTCTTTCTGACTCAAAACTTAAGGTACAGACATGACAGCATGAGTATGAAGAGTCTGAAAGGATCTTGAACTTGCTTTAGAATTTAACTGAATGAAAACAGGAGTAATTTCTGTGTCCACTGGGAAGAAGAAGAGTAAAGAAAAAGGAATACCTAAGTGCTGTGCTACATTTTCCTTTTTGGTGTAAATCAGTTATTTTTTCCTAAGATGATCACAAACATTTTTTATTAATTTAATAAATTTACATTTATTAATTTAATAAATGTAAATCTTCCTCCACATGTGTCTATATCCATATTCATAGTAAAACAAAAAGAATGGTGCCTTTTATTAGTTTTCTCTTAGCTAATTTTATGGGCCTCATAATTTCTAAAATATGATAGCACACAAAATTAAGTGTATAATGACCATATCATATCAATATAGGATATTTCTGTGTTTAAAATACACGGAAGCCCATATTATTAAAGTGCTAAAATTTTCATATTGCAAATAAATATTAATGTGGTAAGTCAAGTAATTTTATTTCAGTTGCTAGTAGGACTATGACATTATGTTTTATTAAAATACAAATATTTTATTACCTTTAATTTTGTTGGCTATAGCATTGCAATATTGATAGCTGGTTTGCTGAGTAGGACTACTGTGGTTTTTATTAGGAAACAATAAAAAAGAAAAAAGGTCTCTGCCCTACTTTTTGACATCATGTAACTGCTTAACTTTCGAGATTTCTGGGGTACAAAAGAAGTATTACAACGTTAAAGAACCAGATATCTGAAAAGTTTAAACTTTAGCATTTCTTGCTTCTACTCTGCTAATGTGATTCTTCCAAATTTAACTATATGTGAATCCTCTCTCTGAATTTCTCAACTAATAGGAAATACAGTGTTTCAGATGTTGTGGTTTTAAGCCGGTAAGATTTGCAACAACTGACTTATTTCTCATCATAATTCTGTGGGTCAGGTGGGTGACGCCTCGAATGGTGCTGTCTGGGCTCATTCATAAGAGTGCATTCAACTTAAAGATCATCTAGGCAGGCAGATCTAAATGTCTTCACTATACTGTTCAGCAACTCATGTTACTGTCAGCTGGGGCTCCTTGGTTCTGCTCTATGTGGCAGAATTCCAATAGATTAGAACAAGTTTCTTTACAGGACAGTCTTAGGGTAGAATTCCAATGGAGTAAGGACAGTCACTTCAAGATTTTTTCAGGACCCATGCTTCAGAAAGCTCAAAACCTTTCTTCCCCAACATTCTGTTGGTCAACACAGGTCACAAGGCCACATAGGTTCATGGTGTAGAGTAAGACTTCACTTCTTGATGAGGGCTGTGAAATATTATCGTCGAGTATTCAATCTACCATTCCACACACAACTTCTCTACATGGACTGCTTTCCTGTTTCCTTTTTGGTTCTCTAGCTTTATTGAGATATAACTGATATATAACATTGTGTAAGTTTAAGGTGTACAATGTGTTAAGTGATTACCACCATAGCTTCTGCTAACGCCTTCATCAGGTCACACAATTACACTGTGTGTTTGTGGCAAGAAAGTTTAAGATCTACTCTCTTAGCAACTTTCAAGTATATAATACAGAATTATTAACTATAACCACTGTGCTGTATGTTAGATCCCCAGCCATATTCAGGTATATATCCAAAGGAAATGAAAACAGGGTCTTGAAGAGATAGCTTCATGTCCCTGTTCATTGCAGTGTTATTCACAACAGCTAAGGTAGGAAACAATGTAAGTGTCCATCAATGGATGAATGCATAAAGAAGAAGACATAGTATATATACACAATGGACTATTATTCCCCACGAGAAAGAAGAAGATATCTCCTGTTTTCTATAAGCAAATATTTGAGTCATTTTGAGTTTGTCACTTGTAAGGGGAAACTTTGGAAAAACAGTAAGATTTGTTTCTTCATTTTTTTGGAAGTAAGAGCAGTCTACCAGCCTTTTCCCCACTCTCATATCATTGCAAGTATTTAGGCTCCTTTAGTATAGACAGACTTAGTCACTACAAATTTCTGAGCCAATTCTAATCAACATGAGCAGAGTATTAATAGCCTCAAACCCAACTGCATATGAGATCTCCAAGTATTGTATATTGCTCTGAGCACCTGTATTCCATCTGTTCTGTCTTAGTTCTTAGTTGTACTTAGTGTAACAGTTCTTTGCTGGAATAAGAATTTTATCATAAACCCAATCCTTTGAATTTGGTACTGAGGAACTGCCTAGCTAAGTCCATTTACTGCCCTGAATGGCTATTTGTCTCCACTAAATAGCACAATATTTTCACCGTTTACTTTGTGTCAATTCCACTGCCTAGAGCAAAGTTTGCAAACTTGTAGATTTCGGGAGAAATTTGATCTGTGACTGTGTTTTTCTTAACCAAAGTAGTGTTTAAAAATAGCTGCATACCTGGCCTCCCTCGTGGTGCAGTGGTTGAGAGTCCTCTTGCCAATGCAGGAGACATGGGTTCATGATCTGGTCTGCGAAAATCCCACATGCTGTAGAGCTCTAGGTGTGCGAGCCAGGGCTGCTGAGCCTGTGCGTCCAGAACCCGTGCTCCACAACGGGAGAAGCCACAACAGTGAGAGGCCTACGTAAAACTGCAAAAAAATAGCAGAAAATATTCTACTTTTGTGTATTTGAAATAGTTCATGTTTAAAATAACAATTTTGATGTAAGCTCAATACCACCTTTAAACACATGAGAAAAAAATAGTGAAAAAATATTTTGTTATACATCTGTAAGTTGAGTTACTCATATTAAATAACTAACCAAAGATGCATTTATAAATGTCTTGTTTCTGCTACTGAAGAAAAGTGGTGCAATTTACATAATGTGAGCTATGAAGAAAGCCTGGAAAAATCCTCAGCAGGTAAGGTGAACATGGATGGGTATCTAATGTAAGAACTAACTAAGAAGCCACTGGGAGATGATTTGTGAAGCCATCAGGGAAGAAGATTAAGACCTGTGCATGTAAGAAGCTGCCAGTGGGCTTCTACTGATGTTGTTCCTACACAATTTGGAACTTATGTTGTCTTTTGCACTAGGTAGAGGTTAGTCTTCACTTAGCAAGTACTAGAAGCTTCTAGAGGAAAAAACAATCCTTTTTTACGTGAATAGTTTAAAAATTATATGCTCCAGAAGCTATTGGTGCATTCTGAAAGTGCCTGCCAAATAATATTTTCTTAGCTTTCTGATGACTTCTTAGATTCTGTGAATTCATTATTTAGCTTTAAATTTAAAACTTGCTTTCATTATTGACTTCTAGGCAATGCAAAAGTGATCGATATTAACCTTCAGAAGCCTCAAGAATTAAATTTCTAGAATGTTAGTTTCACACAATTTCATATACCACGTTATATTTGCCTGACACCATGCCTGATACAAATGTTTTTATATAATATTTAATTTTCTTGCCCAAATGACTTCTATGGAGGCAGAGACCAAAGTTTTGAGGGTTTAAATGACAGCCCAAGATTACAAGACTAAAAATTCCTACTTAATGTAAGAATTATGTTTAAAATTTTTCTGTGAGAGGCTTTTTGATCATAGATAGGGTAACCGTATAATATATTGTCTAAACTAAGACACTTCATTTCAGAGACAAATTCTGAACCAGATGGGATGCTGGAGCAACAGATGTAAATTACAACCATTTTGTGCAAACTGAAATGTATATTTACTTTATTGGAGATACTGGAAAACATTAAAACCTAGACAAATAGGTAAGATTTTAAAAATTAAAAATTCTTTAACAAAACTGCTAAATTTTTGATTTAGTGTCTACACATGTTGCTGTTTAAAACCAGGGTGATATGTAAATTGCATAGTTGTCTATCATGTAAAATGCGTTAAGTATGTATCAACTCAAATAAAAAGATCTTCTGTGTGAATACTGTCAGGAAAATGATCCCTCTGTTATTCCCCTCTTTAATTATGATACTACTCTTTTATCCATACACAAGGTTATAACTCTCATTATACAACATGCTGGTAATAAAGTGGGATGAGGAAATTATATATGGAATAAGTAGCAATAGATTTTATTCTGAGACATAAAGATCCCTCTTGTGGACAAAAATTTTGAGTTACACATTGGGAAGTTTTAGTTTTTATGCAAAGGGTCCAAAGAATACTACAAGCACCATATATACCTGGAGTGTTTTTTTTTTCTTCTTTCTAAGCAGAGAACCACAGAGTGGGAGCACAGGCAAATCTCACCTACTAACACCTTAGATAAAAATCCACCAGAAAACATGAATTGGGTACAGCCAGTCACAATCTCTAGCTTTAAGTCTGAAATAAGGCCATGGAAGAACCCTAACAGTACATCAGCTTTCTTGACAAACCTAATTCCTAGATTGACTACACAATGCTTGATGTTGGGAGATCAGTCAGCTAACCAAACAAAAATAATAAAAAAGACATAGTGATGATGATGAAACTGTTCCAAGGAATATAATGTCCTGAAGAATCAGAGGAAAAGAATATTTTGGAGAGTATTTACTTAAGATATCAAAAGAATGTATGTTAAATCTTTATTTTCTTTTCTCCAGAAGGCTGAAAATAGACTTTACTGAGACAGAATATATTGATTATATTTTCTCAAGTTCTGTATTCTTGATGCTCTAGCATTTGAAGCCATGATCCTGGAAAGATGGCCCTTGCCGGAGCTAGCAGATGATTCCTAGAGGTAGTAAAGGATTCTCCTTAGAGCATGCCTTTGACATAGAAACCAAACAATCCAGAGCCCACACCCACAACTGCCTCCTTTATCAAATTCTCATATACCAAGCCAATACTTCCCCTGCCCTAAATCAGTACAGGGCCAGGTACTGGACAATGATGGACCATCAACATTACCCAGAACCCTCTGAAGTTATTCAAACTATCCAATCTTAAACTTACTCAATGTCCTTACCCTGCCTCATTTTTTTTTTCCCCCTTGGAAACTCCAATAAAGTCTATGGGCCATGCTTTTGCCTGTGCCCCTCTGCCTCCTGACCAACCAGATTGACTCTTAGTACTTGTATCAACTTCCCATGGTTTCATCTCTCTAGACTCTTCTATAAAATACTGACCTCATAAGCTTTGATGAACGTAAACTTGGGTATGTGAATAGATAACTTAGCTGAATGCTTGGCATTTAGCACTTGCTCAATAAATTGTAGCTCTATTAATACATAAAGTGATCAAAAAAAGTGTGAAAGAGTAGAAAGTCCACCTGTGAATAGTAATGGGATTCCTAGAGAAGAATTTAGAATTAACACTCAAAGATATGACAGAATAGTGTTCTAAGATTAAAAGTACATGAACCTGAGAATTTAGAAGACCTTATTGTATTTCAGGAATATTTATGGGGAAGAGACCACACATGCTTAGTTTTGTAAATTTACTTTTTATATCAAGATACCAGAAGTTTTCTAATATTCGAAAAGAATGAAATTATGTAGTTCTAATTTAGATTAAATTGTAATTAGATTAATTAAAACTTCTTCCTGGGGCTTCCCTGATGGCGCAGTGGTTGAGAGTCTGCCTGCCGTTGCAGGGGACGCGGGTTCGTGCCCTGGTCCGGGAGGATCCCACATGCCGCGGAGCGGCTGGGCCCGTGAGCCATGACCGCTGAGCCTGCGCGTCCGGAGCCTGTGCTCCGCAACGGGAGAGACCACAATAGTGAGAGGTCCAAGTACCGCAAAAAAAAAAAAAAAAAAAAAAAAAAACTTCTTCCTAACACCAAATGCCAGAAGACAATGAAACCCTGCTAATAATAGGAACGTATTTCTCTGAGTTATGGGGGACGATGCCTAGCATGTTCTGGCATAGAATCTGTTGAAACTTTCACACGTCATGAACTGGTGTGATAGACCAAAGAAGTACATGCACTAGTAGGAGTTAGACAACTGTAGCCTACTTACTACCTGTTGTGAAGAAAAAAACAAAAAAAAAAAGAACAACTTCTATTGAAACTTACCCATGTTTTGTCTATGACTGCTTTTTCCCTACAACAGCAGGTTGCAGTAGGTGTTACAGAAACTGTACTGGACCCAAAACTAAACTATTTACTACCTGGCCCTTTACAGGAAAACTTCGCTGAGTCCTGTATTAGTGAGCGATATATCAGGCATTTGAAAAATATGGGAGAAATAATTATCAGGATATTAAAATTTGATAGCTGTTATTGGGGTTAATCGATGCTTAAGAGAGAGACAATGTAAAGCTAATCAGTTAAAAGCTATGTGTGAAAGTCAAAGGGACTTTTTGGTAGTATATAAAGAGATACCAATCCCCTGTTGACGGAGTGCTGAGAAAGCTCAGGACCAGGACCAAAACAATACAAAGACTAACAGAGTGCCAGAGAGCACTAAATTCTTACTCTAAGCAGGTCTGCTAAATCAAGATCAAGGCACTGATTGGGAAATAGTGGGACCTTCAGAATGTAATGAAGATGTCTGAGTTGTTTAAAAATCTTGAGTTCCCATATGCCTTCAAACACTTGAAGCCTGCAGAAACCTGCAGAATGGTTTACTCCTTCCTCTAAAGGATTTTAAGATGATGGAATCACCTTCATTGTTCAAGACAGCACACCCCCATACTTCCAAAGTCAGTTCTCATCTTTACTTCTGATTACTATCTTATTAATAGAATTAAACTGCAACATTACCAGTGGAGAAAGTGCTCAGCCTACCAAGGAAGGTAGGGGTAATTATTACCCCAAAGAAACTGGACCCTGATCAACATACACCACAAGGAGCCAGAATGGTACATCTAGAAATGTATTCTGAGTGTATCAAGGTATATGGAACATAAAGCTGTGTGAGGAGGACAGTTTATTGATATGCAGCATTTTCTCAGGATACAGGATCAAAGACCCTGTGAGATAGTGCAAAGGCACCACAATGATGTCTCCTAGAAACTTGAAGAAAGCAATGCTCTGTTAAATGAAATAGAAGTTCAGAGAATTGAACATGTTACAGTGAAAAAATTGTGTACATCCAGAAAACCACCGGATAACTGTTTCTATGGAAATGCTGTATCTGCCCCCTTCTCTTCCTCCAAAAAAAAAAAAAAGGAATCGAAAGTAAAGAAAAAATTTGCTGGTGAGAATGGTAGCAGATTACTTAAAATCTTGATGGTGTGTCTCTTTTGTTGCCCATGGCCAACAATAAGAGGTTCCTTTAAAGAACTTATGATAGGATTCCAAAATAACGGAGACCAAGTGATACAGCTCTTACATAATTTAGCACTAATTATTCAGGTCCCTCTTCTGGTAACAATTCAGACCCTGGGAAGCAGACTCTAGGATGGAAGTTAGCATGCAGGGAAGGAGGCAAGATTATGCAAAGAGAGAAGATGGGCTGTGATTTATTCGCCAAATGCTCAGTCAACACTTTGGGGATTGTTTGAAGCTCAGCTTTTCGGAATGGATTAGAGTTGGAGTGAAGGGGCCAGGGTTTTATATCTTTATACAGACAGGTCATTAAATGAAGCTTGTCCCTGGAATCACAGCATGAATTTTGGCAAGGTGGCGCTTTTCAGCTTAGGGAAATTTCCAGAGAAGGCTGAAAGATGAGGGCTGTCAGTCAACAGTAGTTCCTACAATTGGAGAGCTATGCCCTGAAGGGGGATCTCGGTATGCCTGGTGACTGGTCACAGACATATGCAGATACTGAGTTACAGCTTTTCCTCACTCTCTTTGATTTCATTCCCACCTCTTGCTTTCTGCAGATCTACACAGAGGCAACAGTTCCCCATAGGCCACTTTATGTGGCCCTACTCCTTGTTCTCCCTTTGGTAACTGGGAAGTTTGGCTTCTCAGGATGAGATTGGATTTATCTTTTTTGATCCCCAATTTCCCATTTCTAGACCTTCACCAGCTATACCAACAACTGTGAAAGGTATCATTTCTATGATATATTGCTATCCCATATTCCCCTGACTGAACCTAACATGATTGTAGCAATTATGAGTATTTTTCAGTTTGTTCATATAAATATATACTGACACTTTTTCCTTTTTTAGTTTGTTTACTCTTACATAGATGTTCTAATTGTGGTTAATCTTACATGTCTATACTTAAGTTACATATTTCAAAGTGTAGAGTGAAACTCTACAACATTTCCAGATGGATTAAGGACCACTTGGGACTTTGTATCACCACTTACGGGGAGAGGATTAATATATTTTCAGTAGTACAAGTTGTATTGTTAGGTGGGAACATACTTTTATTTTACATTGAAGTTAAATATGGTTTAAAAAGGTGTATATAGATACCATGTAGAGGTGGACTCTGGTGTACAATGTGTTGGCTAACTTGGTTAAACTGGGAAATGTGTTTCCTAGTATCATTTCACCTTCATACCTCTGTGGAAGAGGGGAAATATGCACAAGATCTGGAATGTGGAATTGAAGGAACTCTCTGGTCTTTTCACATTCAGATGAAGTGGCAATAGACAGACTCAGAGGTGCCTGTGGATTCCATCACTCTCCACTGTTCTACATCTACTTTGTCATGACTGCTAGCCCTACTGACCTGCAATGTCCTCAAGCCAACTACCAGATGTTTGGCTGTGATTAAACAAAGACAGCCATAGCACAAAAACAGTTTCCCAACGACCTCTCACTCTATGTAATCTTTCATTCAGAAGGGTGCTAGACCAGATTTTATCATATGGTGGCAGCAGAGTTCTAACAGGTCAAGCCCCCGTGTAGAAGGACTTAACTAAGTCTCTGCTTGCACCACTTTGCTGATGTTCCATTGGCCAAAGCAACCACCAGACTTAAAGTCAATGTAAGAAAGGGATACAAAAAGGCATGGATGTGGAGGGACATGATTCCAATCTCAGTTGAATTTTACATTTGTTGTAATTAGAAGTATACTTAGTTTCAGTGTATAGTACTCTCATATATTGACTATAGATATTTATTTCCAAGCTAATTTTAGAATATATTAATTGCAATTTCCCTACCTGCTTTTTTTTTCTACCTTATGATAGTGAAGTCTTATTGTCTTTTTAAGTTTGTTAGCCATTAGCGCAGTATATTGGACTCCGTGATTTTTTAGAGAATATAAAAACATAAATATGCTGTAGAACTTGTAATAAACGCTACATAAAGATTTTTCTATCGTCCTGTGGAACTGATAAAGCTCTAAGCTATCAGTACTTTGTTTTTTAGGGTAATGAAGTTAATGTTTCGTCAGATACACAAATAGAAATGCCTTTATCATTTTTTTTAATCAGCACTAGAGAAACTCTCTTTGACCTAGACTGATTCTTACATTTTAACACAGGGTTTTGAGATCATTTCTAGAGTAGAATAAATGCAATCTGTAGCTGAAAAATTCAGGTTAGATAACATAAACAAGATTTTTTTCTAATGTATCCTTAAATGTCCTAAATTGAACAACTAAAACTAAGTTAAATTGAAGGGGGATAAATGTGGGGGTATTTTGCCATTGCTATCTGCAATGCTCTTCATGAGGTTTTTTAGACTCTACTAAATATTCAAACCCAAAAGATAGACAAAGACCACACTGAACCTCAATCTGATGAGAAGAATTTAGGACAGGAACACCCCTTGCCAGAAGAATGTCAGACATTCTTCTTTTGCCAGAGTTCTGTGGTAGACCAACACAGCATCCCATATGTGTCAAAATCTTTGTAACATCTCTACAGACATCACTTTCAGGATCCTCATAAGAGGCATAGCCAGTTACAAGAGTCATTGCAGTCAGGGATGAATAGAATAGTTTGTACCTATCACATTTTTATAATTTTTCCAGGCCAGATGCAGTACACAAATGAGCAGTCATTTTTTAATAATAAATGATGTTGCCTAGCGATTTAGTTTTCATTTGCACCTATATTCGGTTTCCAGGGAAACAGGAACAAAGATGTTTGCCTCATGCAGCATGGGAAAGGTTTTTGTTAACTCTTTGCCCACACTGTCAAATATTCCAACCATATTTTTTGAATAAAATTTATAATAAATCAGTGGGCTTTCATTCCACATAGATATTCTTAAATGCCACTTATTTTCCTGAACTGAACAGATGGTCCATGTAGTTGAGGAGAAAGTAGATAGTAGCTATTGCTTTTTATTCTGTAGTGGTGAAAGTGAGTGAAAAGAAGTGCCTTTAGAAAAAAATGTCACATGCTCATTGCCAACTGTGACAGGCCTGTGCTCACTGTGTAATGAAGTGCATACTTCACTATCTACAGATCATGCTCCCACTGCAGGAGAGGAAGCATGAGCACTGCTTACAGATGAGGAAACCAACACTAAACACTGTCCAGCTGATCTCTAGATTCTCGTTAGTAAACACAGTTTAGAAACATACATGAAATCATTTTTCACTGATTCTGAACTATAATTGAAAAATCAGAATTTTTAAATAAAATAGTAAAGCAAACAGCATTGCATTGTTTAGGTTTCTCTTGGCTCTAAGACATAATTGTTGCTGGCTAATTATTATTTGAATATTGTTTATGACAAGAGGAAACAGGGATTACTCAAACAGGCAAACAATTCAAATTGAAATCATTTCACTGAAAGTGTAACTCTTTAGCATAATTCTTTGAACTTTTTGGTTGGGGATCTATCAGAGACTATGATGATTCAATCAGAAGCACTAATGGAGGTGACATTAACACAACCATTGGAAACCAGACAGGAGAGCAGAAAGTTAGGTGTAGTGAGCGATCCTAATTTTACAGAGTGCCTTAATGGACTCATGTTTTTTAACCCTTTATAATATCCTATAATTAAATCTAACACCTTAAAAGTTAAAACCCAGAGCTCTTTTTTTTTTTTTAACCAATGAATCTATTCTCTCTCATTTGTGTTTGTGTTGATTTTTCTTTTGTTTTTACAATCAAATTTAGTGATAAAATAATATGGCTTTGATTATATACTCATATTAAACCCTTCACATATAATCATACAGTTGTTGGTGAGCCGCCTTTGAATTATAAGTATACTTATTTATTTATATTTATTTATATTATAAACAGACATCATTATTTCTATACCACTGTCTTACGTTTTTCGAATCTTGTGAGTTTCTGGGTAGTTTCTTTTGTCAAAAATGTTAAAAAAAATAAACTTTTACAAGTAACACCTCATTGTAATTCATTTTCCTTACCTTAAATTTTTATTAGCATATTATACAGTATATTCTCAAGTTTAAATATTATAACAATAGAATTTTTTTATCAAAGCCTCGACTCAATTTATGGAATCTTATTTTTAATATAATTTCTAATAAATCAAATTGTGTTAATATATTTTTCCAAGTATCTAACTTAGTATTTATTGCATGGAAAAATTTATTCCTAGTAAATAAGTATCTAGTCAATATTTCTGCCTCCCATTCAACACTTTATCTTTTTTTAAAAGGGATTATTAGATTTATAATGATATCATGTAGTTTTTTTTAAAATATATCTTTATTGGAGTATAACTGCTTCACAATACTGCACTAGCCTCTGTCGCACAACAAAGTGAATCAGCCATATGCATACATACATCCCCATAACCCCTCCCTCCTGAGCCTCCCTCCCACCCTCCCTATTCCACCCCTCTAGGTGGTCACAAAGCACGGAACTGATCTCCCTGTACTATGCAGCTGCTTCCCAATAGCTATCTATTTTACATTCAGTAGTGTATATATGTGGATTCTACTCTCACTTCACCCCAGCTTCACCCACCCCCGCCCATGTCCTCAAGTCCATTCTCTATGTCTACGTCTTTATTCCTGCCCTGCCACTAGGTTCATCAGTACCATTTTTTTTTTTTTAGGTTCCATATGTAGTTTTAATCCTACCTTTCTTGATCAAGCTATTTTTTTATAATTTCACTGATAGACTATAGTCAAAATATTTTTGTGGTGTACATGACAAACATTTTAAATTAATTTACGTAGTCTCAGTATGAATACTGGTTCTGCCTTATAAAGTTTTTATCAATAGTTTTATTTCAAATAGTAAGGAGATTTCAAATATTAAAGGAGTATTGTGATTCAAGATTCAAGAGCACATGATACTAGGAGAAGTTTTTTAGGTCCTCTGATATTTTCCATATTTCTAAAGATTCAGAAAAACAATGTAGTGTTAATAATGTCAATACACTAAGATATTTGGAAATTTTTATATCTTATTTTTGACCAGAGGTATAGTTAAGCTACTGATTGTACGATTAGGAATTACTATTAAACTGAAAATGAAACTGAGTTTTCTTCCCCACTGCTTTGTTCACTATCCAGGAAGTAAATAAAACAAAACAAAACAACAACAAAAAACCCAACTCGACATCAAAGGAAATATACAGTTTATCTTAAAAGTTTTTATTTCCACTTCTTACTTTTTATTTTTGCTTTATGATCTCATGATTTAGGGAGAAAAATAATGACCTAGAGGCAAGAATTCTTAGCAGCTAATGTTCAGATGAATAAAATGCCATGGGCCAAATAAATTTTCATAAATAAAGCAAAGCTAGAAAATGAAATGTACTGCTTTTCCCCAGAGATTGGACAGTTATTGATTCACAGTTGTATAACAGGTAAAGCAAAAATGAACCAACACACTTCAAGGTCAAGGAACACTTAAATTACTGCCTTTAGTTCTAAAGAATATGTCTATTCATTAATTCATGTATGTACATTTATATAAATGTTCAGTTGTCACATAGAGATAGAAAATCAAAATCAAAGCAGGTAAGAGAATTGCACAATAAAGAAATAGGTTATTTTTGTTTCAAATGTTTAGGAATAGTATAAATTTGAAAGAAATTTCTACTTTTAATAAAGATCATTTATTTCATTGGTGCTGATCATTCCACTGCCTTTTAAGTTGCTTCTGAATTAATGATTATAAATAATTTTGAAATTAAGTTATATGTGTATATAATTTCTGATAGTTTTATACACAACAGAGTGTTTGCTGTACATATTTATGAATTCTATTTAAGCATATCTAGGTTGCTTTTATACTCCCACCATTAATGCACATTCATTTTTTTCCTGCATCCTCAATACTCCTTGACATTATCTCACTTTGTGTGAATAGCACCCGTAGTTGCTTTTTGTTCCCTACCATATCCATGCTTTTGTTTTCCTCAAGTACCAATATCTTTGCAAAAGAACAGAAGGTGACAGTGTTTGGACTTACACTATCATATTTTCCTTCTCTCTGGGATCTTGACTCAAGTCCAGGCAACCTATTCTTCTGTCTGGTGCTATCAAAGAGATATTTTTTATATCCAGCCATTATGATTCTTCAAGGGGGAGATTCTTTATAATATAGGCAATTTCACTGTAGCTGGTAGCAGAAGTCAATATCTATGCATACTTTTTCTTTTACATACCAAAAATTGATTTGACTCGCTTAAAGAGGAAAACTGATGCATGGAAAAATGAACAAGACAGGAAAGAAAAAAGAATCAAGGATAAGGAACAAAAGTAACTCAATATTTCTGAAGATTTCACCAGAGAGGGTGCAGGGTTGGAATATTTTGGTTCTTGGAAACCAAAACCTAATTCAGGCTAATTTAAGTGAAGAATAGTCTTTGCAAGAGGACTGGAGATATCACAGAATATATAGAAAACTCAAGGGGCAGCAGAAATCAAGGATACTGACATGGAGAAAGCCCAGATGGAATCTAAAATTTCATTTTTCTATAGATCACTGCACTGATTCATATAGAGTTTTCAAAGGCTCAAAAAAGAATGTTATATGGGCTGAGTTTAATCCACAAGTTGACTGAGATGACAGACAACCAGAAGATGACCTTTTGAAAATGCACACATATGTCCTTCACAATTGCAAGCAATATAATTTAAAAATTTTTTTTGTAACTCGTTATTCTGCATTTGAATTTCCATTCAAAATAACAAAAATAATCTTAGTCATGTTGAGTTTTCTACCATTCTTTTTCCTCCAGTATAATGTTTATGTTTCCAGTATAAGTTAGTAGTGACAAGTTATAAAGGAATTTTAATCTTATTCTCAGTCTTGTCTAGTCTACATTCATAGCCAATGAGTGTGTCTTTCATCTCATTTTACCTCTGGTCTTGGTCTAACAAAGTAATTGCATAATTGGGCTTTCTTTCTTCATTGGCACACATCCTCCAGTGCTGTCAGTGGCTTTGTCTGTTCCTTACTTATCCTTGGGTAATTTCGTGTAGTCTCAGAAGTGCAGTGGTATTAAGGTGGCCCCATTGTGAGCAAGTTGGAAGTATCACTGTGAATCTTTCTATTACTTATGTTGCCTTAGCAAACAGTATCAGTCTTTCTCTCCAGCCTTTCTGTGGTCTGTGCACAGTGTAAGTAAAAAAGTTACTTCTGATCCTACATCTATTCTAAAAGTTTTGTCAAGATAGGACCCACTATATTAAATTAATGGTCGTTACTGTAATTAACCTACCTAATGAACATAATGGATCAAACATGATAAAAACTAATCTTTAATGATTGTATTAAAGATTTATTTAAATCTTCTTCGATGAAATGTACTTGACAGAAACTAGTAAGCAAATGTAAATATAGGTTTCTTAGCATTTGTCAGTAAGATAAAAATTTTAAATCCAAGAAGTATACCTAAAAAGACAGGTTCATAGTATATGATTATTAGATATAATTAGATATTATCTTAAAGTTATGGTTTATCTAAAAATTAACACTTATTGGAGAAAGAAAGGAATATTCAGTAACAATATTTCCTACAGACATATTAGTAGGGATCTGCCTTTTAACTGAACTGGTAAGTCTCTTAATTATGCTTATAACCTCAAGCATATATGAAGACACTATGACTATGGGGAAGAAATGGTCCAACACATAACTAGCAAAACCTGCAACACTGCAGGGAAGAGTAGTTTTAAATGGCATCTGCATGAGAGAGAAATTTTCTTTGCCCACGTGTAAGAGTGGGCATGTGGGCAAAGAAGCAAGAAGATATAGTTAACTTTTTAAACATTAATCAATACGTATAGCTTTTCTCTTCCCCATTCCAATTCTACCCTCAGCCAATTTCATGCTTCTTGTTCTGTCTTCATATTTTCACTCTTTTATTAATCTAGAATTGTCTCTGATCCTTGCCTTAAGAAAGCTGATTTCAGAAGAAAACTGACAAATTAAGTACTCTTTTTCTGTCTTGTCTTTTTTAAGTATTTAGGTCCTAGAGAAGACAGGAAGCAATTTTTCCCAAACATGTGAGAACATATATAATAATTATCTGCCTCAACATCCCCAGAATAGATAGGGCTTTCTCAGTGGAGTAATGAGAGCTGGATGAGAGAAATACACAAGTGACAAGTAGATTCCTTATATACTTGTCCTGATCCTGTAGTCTTTCCCATTTTTGAGAAACCAGTCCCAGCCCTGAGGTTGGATGATAGACAAAATTTCAGAAAGGGATCCAAGAGCAAACATGTTTTTAGTTTATGTTCTGGAAAGAAATCACAAAAACGAGCATGACCACAGAGATTTCAAAAAATGTTGGCACAATGTGTTCAAAGTGGGTCATAGGTGGCCTCACAGTGTTACTACCTACTCAAAGTAATGTAGAGAGTAATACCTAAGTTTAACAAAAGACGTACTAGGAAAATTACCAAGATGCTCAATATTTTTTTAACTTTTAATATCTTTAAAAGACATCATTTAATATCTTTAACACTTAATATATTTAATAAATGTGGCAGAGAATGCCTAGTTATTCAGAAAAACACATTTATTTGTCCTGTGAATATGAATAGATTAACTTTTACAGCTTTTCTTATAACTATGTATTGGTGGGTATTTAGTTCTAGCTAGTGGAATATGTATACAAGTGATAAATAATACTCTTGGGCCTGACCAGTACAAAACCTCTGATATGCTATTCTCCATTTACTCTTCCATTTTACATGATAATGAACAAGATATTTCCTAATAAAATTATAGTGCACTTTGGACAACACCTGTTGTTGTAAGATGGAAATGTTGTTGTAAGATGGAAAAGTCATTGTAAGATGGAAAAGTTGTTGTAAGGTGGAAAAGTCGTAAGATGGAAGGAACCCAGATACTGAATAATTGCTTAGAAGAGAGCTACCTGTTAATTAACAATTCCCTTTGAATAAGGATGGAAGTAAATATGTATCACTTCAATGCTCAGCACATAATATTCTCTATATTAGAATCCTGTGCAGTATGTCCCCCTCTGCCAGTGTGTTAGAGACAGCATGATGGAATTGAAGCTATACTTTGAAGATTGTGAAGACAAGAAATTTTAACAACCATGTCTTTGAATCTTTGGAGAGATCACGACACAAATCAATTATACTAATTTCAAGTCAATGTAAGGGAAAATAAATTTCAAAAAATTTTAGCCATTATACAATTTGGGGTATATTTGTTAGAGAAAACAGTAGTACCTTAACTAATATAAATGCCCTTGTCTTTAAGGGAATTCATTTGAGATTCCGAAATTTTAATTTTACCAGCAAACTGGTACACGATCATACATTTTATTCTTCCTGCCTTCTGCCAAATATCCTGTAGCTATCCAGGAAATGTAAGCCATTTTGTAGTTAAGTCCAAAACACAGAAAAGTTACTCTGAACTGGAAAGGATCCCTGACATACAGAGTACCATTTGATACCTTCTCCACACAAAATTTCTGCAACAAAAACACAATCTCAAAAATAACTGATAATCCAAAAAGGATACAAATAGGAGCTATACAAGATTATTATGACCCAAATGGAATAAAGTAAAGGAAACAAATGTTACATTTGTTACATGAGAATATCCATCAGAAATCAATGCTGTAATAAGCTAAATTTTGATTAAAACAAAAAAAATCTGACCCTATGGTCATAAGTGCACATAAATTAAAGAACTAAAAGCAGATATACAGTATCTCAGGTAGATGTATGAAATAACATAAAGATGAAATATGCATGGACAGGGATGAAATGATAAATAAAGGAAATCCTTCAGAGAAATGAAAAACAGAGAGAAAAATAACACAAAAGTACACAGATAGTGTTTAAAGAGGGGGAAAAAGTGACATGAGAGATAGAGTGAGAAAAGTCAATTGAGAGACAGAGAATGAAAGAGAATAGCTATGGAAGAACAACAAAGGAAGAGATGTAAACACACTGAAGTGAAACAACATTCAAAGAGGATTTAAGAAAAAAAAAAACAAACTTGTCCAGCTTAAAAGACCATGCTGTGAAGATTGAAATGATACCTTGTGTTCAAGGGGAATAAAAAAAATGGTAAACCACAAGATCTGGCCTCATAAAATACAGGAATCCAAAAATGAGAAAGAAGGCTTTGGGCACTATGGAAAGAGAATAGGATAGTTTTAATAGTAAAGTAATATTAGTAGTAGTAATAGTATCATCATTATTACTATTATTAAAAAGTGCTAATCATAAACTCTGCATCATGTTTTCTACATCAATTCCAAAAATAAATAAATAACTAAGAAAAAATAACTGTGGCTAAAGAATTGACTACCCAGGCAAATTGTCCTTCAAGCATGAGGATAATAAGTACACTTTAACCATAAAATAATTCAGCAATTGTAGCTTTCATAAACCCTTCTTAAAGAAACTGTGAGGCTGAATTCTATGTAATTGATAAGTGAATAGAGAAAATATTTAAATCTATAGTTTAGACTAAAATGATATTGGAAATTATTGTTATAAAATAAAATGGTAATACTGTAAAGCTGTCAATATGAAAATTATATTTCATAACCAAAGCTGTCAGGAAAAATGAAATAGAATAAGAAATACACATAAGTATTCCAATTTCATCATTCTTTAAAGATGAAAAAAGTCACATTAATTTAATAATACAAGTAATAGATATATAAAGAATTATCAAGGTATAGAAGTAAACTTTAAGCCAGTATTAAATTGATGCCTGTTATCTGTTATAATTAGTATTCATTTTTTCCTTGTTTCAAAACTTTCTTGAATTTTTTAATTCTTTCCCCCCCTAAAGAATTTTAGGTTCAAATTTTTCTTTCTTTCAAAACTTTCTTGCATTTTATAATTCTTTTCCCCACCTAAAGAGTTTTAGGTTCAATATTTCAACTTAGGTAATATACTTTGGGGATTTTTGGTTCCAACTGTATTTAATGTATCAATGAAATTCTGAAGAGTCATATTCCTATGATATCAAAAGAATCTATCCATGATTATTTCAGTGACCCATTTATTGTGACCAGTAAAGCACAGGATATGTGTGAATATAGGCACAGACACCATGGACAGCAACTTGGAAATATCTATTATATTTGAATATATCATGCCCCATAAAGCATGAAAAAGCACGTTAGATACAGCAGAGTTTGTAACAGAGAAGTACGGAAGTAAGCTGTTTCTCACTGACAGAGTAAATATACTTAATTTATTAATGCATAAAACTAAAATGTAGCCATCAAAATGATAAACATAAATAAATTTATCCAACGGTAATAAATACTAAAAATTAATATTGAGTGAAAAGAGTAAACTGATAATTAATGGAGATGAAAACCATTTAAAATAAGAAAACACAGAAAATTCAATAAATCAGGAAAAATATATGAATAAAATGACAAAGTTAACAAAGAGAAAAATCATAAATAAAGAACCAAACAAATTCTAGCACTGAGGAATTCAATAAAAGAAATAAAAAATGCAACAGAGATCATCATCAGCAGTAAAGCAGAAAAGTGGAAGACAGAATAAATAATCTACAGAAGAGGAACTTTGAGATAACTCAATCAGGGAAGAACAAAGAAAAAAGAATGAAAAGGAGAAAAGAAAGCCTACGTGATCTGTGGGATTTAATCAAATGTAAAAATATTAAAATAATCAGGGTTCCAGAAAGAGAAGAGTGTAGGAAGTGGATAGAATAGCCTACATTCAAAATTCTCATCTCATTCTCTCCTTTTGTGGGGGTGGGAATAAGATGCTAACTAAGTCTGACTTTTGTGGTGGGATGCAGAATTAGTCTTTTTATGAAGGCTTATATGGTAGAGAATTTTATTCCATTTTCCTCTTGGTTTTAATTATCATTTCCATAAGTTTTCCTTGACATCTCTCCTTACATCTCTATGGTTTGGATGTTTATCCAGACATTAAATTTCAAATTCAACAAAATTAAAATAAGGAAATAGTTATTCCTAAAAATAGAACCAATAAAATTTTTGTGTAAAGAAGATTGGGGTTCTAAAGTGTGACTGATACTGGAAATTCCACAATAAATATACTGAACTCACGTTTGAGATATTTTCAATATCTCCTCACTTAATCAGCTTTATTTCTGCAAATAGTATCTTTATTTTTCTATACCTTTTGGCCTGAACAAGAAAAACCACTGGCTTACCTGTCCTTTTATTTTATTTTATTTTATTTTTGCGGTATGCAGGCCTCTAACTGTTGTGGCCTCTCCCGTTGCAGAGCACAGGCTGCAGACGTGCAGGCTCAGCGGCCATGGCTCACGGGCCCAGCCTCTCCGCGGCATGTGGGATCCTCCTGGACCGGAGCACGAACCCATATCCCCTGAATCGGCAGGCAGACTCTCAACCACTGCGCCACCTGGGAAGCCCCTACCTCTCCTTTCTTGTTCTCTATATTTAATTTCACTAAGTCTGGACTCATCTTTTATTCCTTCTAATATCATTCACATTTATTCCTTTTACCTATTCTTATGATCATGCCCTAGGGCAGAGTTATGTTTTTATGCTTGAACTATCACTTGTAGAATTATGTCCTTGCTTTCAAGCATTTGCTTTTTCTACTCTATTCCCCATAGCATAGCCATATTAATTTTTGGAAACATGTCTGTTGATATATCACTATCATGGTATAAAAATACGTCTCTTCAGCAATTTCAATTTAAGGTTTGCTGTTATATTACAGTATAAATTACTCTATGAGGGCAACAATTAGTTTTAGGACTCATATAACATGGGATATTAATCTTGAGGGTGCTGTATTTATTAAAATTTTCCCTTCATAGAGTCTATATACTTCCTTCAATAGACTGATCATAAAATAGTGTTCAAAATCAAATGATTTTAAAAACATTTCAGTGAAATTGCTATGTTTAAAGCACCTACATGAAGATCTATATCATGTATTTTTATAGTCTTTAGATTTTCTCTTGTGTGAACTTCATTTTTCCTCATAATAAATCACACCAACTATGAAGCAATATAAATTGCCTCCTTTAATAGGCAAAAAAGAAAAACTCCAAAATTGGAATGGTTGTGCTATAGATTTTTATCATACAAACACACCACAACATGAACATATTTAAACAAAGCTTAAGATTGTGTATAAAATCATGGAAATTTTGTTTTTTCATTGAGTTATCTTTACACAAAAAGAGTACCTCTTTGTATTTCCTAAGATGGTAAAGCAGGAAGACCCCGAGCTCACATTTACTCATGGGCACACCAAAATTACAAATATTTACAGAGAACCTATTGACGAGAAAAACTGGAACCTACAAGAAAAGACCTTCTACAACTAAAAATATAAAAAAGGAACCACAATGAGATGGGTTGTGGTTCAACATAATAAAGGCCCTATAAAAGCCCACAGATAACTTCACATTCAGTGATGAAAATGATACTACTCATAGAAAATCCTAAAGATGCCACCAAAAAACTGCTAGAGCTCATCAATGAATCTGGTAAAGTTCCAGGATACAAAATTAATATACAGAAATCTTTCGTAGGTCTATACACTAACAAATTATCAGAAAGAGAAATTAAAGAAACAATCCCATTTACCATCACACGAAAAAGAATACCTAGGAATAAATCTAACTAAGGAAGCAGAAGACCCTTACTTGGGAAACAATAAGACAGTGATGAAAAGATTGAAGACAACACAAACAGATGGAAGGATATCCTCTGACCTAGAAGAGTTCATGGTCCATGGTGGGCACACAGAAAAACACAGAATAAATGCCTAAATCTATTAAAATAAGAAGTTACTGGAAAAAGGGCTAATTCCTTATAACAATTTGCTTCTACTTTCAAAAAAGTTTTCAATAGTTCTAGTTTAATAATATGCATGATGCAGGTATTTGGTGAAGGGGGCATGTACTAATGTCTAACTTATTCTGAAATGAATAAGAACTAAGATGAATTGATGGATGGATAGAGGGAAAAATAGGTGGATAGTTATGGATAAAGCAAGCATAGCAAAATGTTAATTATAAAATCTGGGTGCTGTTACATGGGTTTAAATTTTTTCACTCTGCAATAGGTCTGAAAATGTTAATATGGTATTGAAAAAATGTGTCAAGTGCTATTTCAAAAGAAATCTATTTATACCTTCAATTTTCTCTTTTGAAATCACCAGTGACACCTTTAATATGTTTATTAAGAATAAAAAAAATTCAAGAATCTCTAAAATTTGAGATTTCTCTGTAGAATGAATTTGAGTATCATGTTTTCAAAGAAAACTATTTCCATTTGTTTCAACATTGAGATATATTATTAATGAGACAGGAATACAATCCTATATATAAAATGATTTCTCCAATGGTATTTACATATTTTTAGTCTCAGTCTTTCCATTGTTTCCTTAAGTGCTTAAAGAATGTCATAAATAATGCAGTTTTATTTAGCAGTGTTGTGCCTTATTCTAATCCAGTTTTAGTCATACTCCACCACTTTTTCTTGGATCTACTACCAGTATAGAATTATATTATCAAGAGTACCAAAATTATTTATTAAATAAATGAATGAATGTGTGACATCTCTTGTACCCTTTTGTTTTTCCTGTACAGCCATAAAACCATTTCTTCTTTTTCTTGGTTTTCTTCTTCTACTCTTTTTTTTTTTTTTTGCAGTACACAGGCCTCTCACTGTTGTGGCCTCTCCCATTGCAGAGCACAGGCTGTGGACGTGCAGGCTCAGCAGCCATGGCTCACGGGCCCAGCTGCTCTATGACACGTGGGATCTTCCCGGACCGGGGCACGAACCCGCGTCCCCTGCATGGGCAGGTGGACTCAACCTCTGCGCCACCAGGAAAGCCCTCTTCTTCTACTCTTTATGTCAGACTTCTGAGGATCTCTTTAGTAAATCTTCAAACACAGACATTACTCATCACTCCCAATGCCCTTTCCCAGGGTGGTATTTTGCTATATTAGAGACATATTACACACTTTCTATTACATACTTCCCTCTACTACATTTTTTCTTGAATTTATGGCTAATGGTTTGGCTAATTTTTTTTGATAATTTATAATTATTTCCTTTCATTTGTTATGACTCATACCTCTTACCTGTCCAGCTCCATGGTTTAACTCTTTTACACTGCTCTTCCTTTGCTATTCTGCTATGGTCCACAGAGTAGCTGAAGGACCACTTCAGTACACAACACTTTGAAATCTGGAGTTCTTTTTAAAAAAATCCATTCTGAATTTCTGATTTAAACTAATACTAATATATTTTGCTCCACTACTGAAGTACACCACTTAGCCCTTATTTCAAAATTGTATTTCTTTCAACACAAACACAGCAAACAACTCTGGTTCTTTTTCAATACTTTGTTTTCTGCCACATTAAGTAAATACAGTGTTCATACTGTCACAATATTCTCACATCAGCCTTGCCATCTGAAACCAGGTATTACATTGTCATCACCTTCTCTCCCAGCTATCATTTTTGTTGCAATAAACTGGAGTTGGAGATTGAGAGGTTAGTGTTGATTTAATGATTTATATCAGTTGAGGGGCCTGGTATCAGGGCTGAAATTAAACTAATTTCTTGGGGTCAGATGAATACAGAGAGTCAGAGAGCACATACATAGAGAGTTTGTTTCCATACACAAAGTTGGTGACTCCCCCACTTTCCAATTTCAAGAAGTTGTCTGAGACAACTCCATGTATGTAGACAGATAAAATAGTCTAGTGGACAATAATCATATTTCTGTAGTTGTGCCCTCTAAATAAACAGACATGATTCTGAAATAGAATATGATTCCTTACTTATCCCTCTTCTTTTGTTCCTATAATGCGGTCAGTCAGCACACAAGAAAATGGGGGGATGATGGGGGTAGTTAATTAAATTTGCAGCTAGAGCTCAGGCTGGCTGTCATTAGGTGTACAATTAGGGAAGTACTTCTGCAGCATCATTTACAGTTCCCAATGAATTAATTTCTTACTTTTCTTTCTTCATGCTGACAACTTTTTACTTATGTCCTCAGACCTTCTTATTGGGCTTCTTATTCATCTTCTAAGACTCAAAGATGTTACCTCTATCTAAAAGCTTCTTTTGACTCTTCTAATTTGGTAGGAGACTTTCTCTATATCTTCAGTTACTAATCTGTATATTTTACTTAATAAGGTATATTGTAATTGTCTCTTCATGCATCTACATATGCAGCATATCATACTCTGAGGTTATATTTAGGCCATGGTTATTTAATTTAGATTCCCCACTACTTGCACCTGTAACTACCAAACCACTTGACATTTCAATGTTTACATGTCCAGATATTAGCCACAAGCCTTATTATCTCATTTAATGTTTAAATGAAATTATGAGGTATATAGCCTTATTATTTCATTTCACAAGTAAGGAAGCTGAGTCATAGAAATATAACATTCTACTCACGAATATACAAAAAAGAAATGTTCACCGATTTTTTTAGTTCTGCAATATCTGTAACTACAATGTATAGTCAAGTTTTTCTTTTTCAGTGTTAGTGAATGATAATTAGAGTTAGTGTATGAGAATCAAATACTAATCTAGAAACATGGCAGAATGTCTACATCTCCCCATCTACAGAAAAGTAGTATATTTGGAAAAATGTAAGCTTTGTATCATAAAAAAATCAAACTATAAAGCACTCAAATTATGAGTTCAAGATCAAGAACTATTTTCCAAAAATCAATGCAATTTAGCATTTTGGGAAAATAATATAAAATCTAAAAGTTATCACAGGCTGTTTGAAACTATTTTCAAAAATTTATATTTCTATGGGTTTTGATTCTTTGAAGTTCTGATACTTCAAAACATGAAATAAGTAGCTGCATATGTCTTGACATGTTAAAATTAATAGTAACATTGTTTTTAAAAATGTTATCTTATTTCATTGGCTGACTTAAGGGCTCTCTGCTAGTTATACTCCAATTTCTTTTTGATTTCAAATGCTAAAAATAATGTATAGTCTTATTTGTTGGGAAATACAATATAATTAAAAATAAAATATCATCTCATCTCAGAAAACCTCTCCTACAAACATAAAAGAGAATGAAACAGTTTTACTATTGAATAAGCATTGAAGCAGATTGTGATGTGCATCACAGATAATCTGCTAAGGGATTTCTGAAGAAAGAAATTTCACCCTTTTATTTAGCCAAGAAGTTACAACCCATTACATACACATTCTCAAGCTAAACAATAACTAGTCCTCAAGTAAGAGAACTTGACAGCACCATTTGTCACAACAACTTACTCTAAATTTACTTGGCAATTGGGGTGACTATTTGTGTCAATTATTTGGTTTTACACTAAGGAAAAAATAAACTTTTCATATATTTATGACAAGAGGTAGTTCTACAACTTGACATCCACTTGTTAGGCTCCTCTCCTACCAGAGAAATTTGGAAATAGGGGTGCTCTCTATCTCAGAGAGATGATTTACAGGTCCTTGAGAAAGGCATTTCTGGGTCTTAAAGTTGGCAAAAGGCAAAATTAGCTTTTAAAGGGCTTCATACATTTCAAGGAGATGAGAAAATTAACAATTACAAGTCTCCTAATGTAAAGGCTCTAGGAGAAAGAGGATGTCTCCCTTATTTTCAACAAGGAGAATTAAGCTTATTATTCTCCGTCTGTATTTGTCCTTACATTTTTTTTTTTTACATACATACAAACATGGTAAAGTTAGCAACAGTAAGGCAGTAAGTCAGGTGAAGGCAGATTACATCATTAACACCAAAGAAAAATTAGTTTGACCTCAATTCACCTGATTGCTGTCATCACTTAATGAGTATACTAGAAAAACACTTGACTCTTCAATTAAGTTGAAGAGTCTCTTCTGCTTGAATTAAATGCCTGATTGCCTAGCTTACCTATCACATGCTTGCTATCCTTCCATCTTCTGCTTGTACAAGTGAAAAAACTTTCACATGATTTTTGATGAGCATTTGGTGAATTTTCAAGAATAAAATTTGTTTTGAAATTTTGTTTGTAAAAATGCTCTGTCACTACCATTTTAGTATTGATTGTACTATAATTACCTAATTAAAACTAGGTAAGTAAATTGACCATACCAAATGCCTAGGACATTGTAAATCTGAGTAGACTAGAAACATGTTGTTGATATGGCCAATAAAATTAATCTTCACAGAGAAGAAAACAATATTCAATGAGCCTTAAATTAAGTAATCAGTTGAAAGAGTTTTTAATTTCTGTATGGTTTATATTTCATTGTTAATTTAGCTTAATTTGTTATTTTAAACTAGGTTTATTTTCATACTCATGTGTTCCTACTTGATAAAATGCTGTAGTATGACCATGGCAATAAAAATAAAGTCCATAATTTCCTTTTATAATCCTCAAATTAGCAAAAATGTTCATAAACCTGCTGTACAGTGTGCACTATTTCAGCTAGCAATAGAGTTTTACCGGTCAGCCGGTACTCAGTCAGTAATGAAAAAGGCCGACTGGGTAATGCTGTTATTAGATTTGAAAAATCCCAAACACTGGACCTAATATTGCATTGATGGAGGGATAGCAAGCATGTGATAGGTAAGCTAGGCAATCAGGCATTTAATTCAAGGAAGGTTTAACAGTACACAATACACATAATTTACAAAAGTGAATAAAGCGTATCAAAGGACTTCCAGGTTCCAATCCACATGTAAGGAACTTGGAATTCACCGTTCCCTCCAAACAGGTGAAAAGCAGATCAGATTGAAAAGTAAGCAACCATTCTATCATCCATAAGGGAGGTAAAAACACAGAGCAAATGCTGCCCCCAAGGCCAGAAAGACAGGCAAATACAGGGAGTCACAGCTTACCTTACTGGAGCAAAGATTCATGAGCAGAAACCTCCAAGGAACTAGTACCAAGGCAGGAAAAGCTGAAATGTAATCGAAGAATTGCTGCATGCCCAATGTGAACAATTCTGAGACAGAAAAACTTCAAGAGGGCTCAGTCAGAGAAGAGCTCCACATTTCTGTGAGATTTACCTCCAGGAGCTGAACCAGGTTCTCACAATATACAGGAGAAAAATCCCTTCCTGCTTCCAGCAAGAGAAGGGGAAAAGAAACTTTTGAAATACAGCAGAGCACTCTGCTCTTCTTAAAAAGGTCTGTGCTCAGGAGAAACTGGTTAACCAGAGCCTAACCTATTACAGTATTATCAGAGCTTAACTGACTTGGGGGGAGGAGAAATGCCCAATTCCAGCCCACTCTAGCTGTTTTCTCCCACCTGACAGGAAAGAAAAAAAAAAAAAAAAAAAAAAAAACCTGAGAAACACTTGTAAATTTCACAGAGTGGCAAGGGCTCAATAAAAGACTGTGACCTAATCATTGGACTGTAGAATGCTTCTCCTCCCTCACACATCAGCACATTATTATAGGCTGATTTATAGCAGTTCTTTTCACTGTTTATATCTATCAAGAAAAAATGGCAAGGCATATCAAAAAGCAAAAAACACAGTCTGAAGAGACAGAGCAAGCATCAAAGCAGAAATGGCAGGGATGTTGGAATTATTGGACTGAGGGATTTAAAATAACTCAGGTAAATATGCTAAGGTCTCTAATGGATAAAGTAAACAGCATGCAAGAACAAATGAGCAATAAATCACAGAGACAGAATAACTAAGAGAAAACCAAAAAGATATACTCAGGATGAAAATTATTGCAACAGAAATAAGATTGACTTTGATGGGCTTATTAGTAAACTGAGAACAGCTGAGGAAAGAATACTGCACTTGGGAATATCTTCTTAGAAACTTTTAAAGCTAAAAAGCAGAAAGAACAAAGACTTAAAATAAAAAATTTTTAAAAAAAGAAAAAAGAACAGCATATCCCAGGCCTGTGGGACAAACTACAAAAGAAGAAACATGTGTCTAATGGGAATACCAAAAGGAGAAGAAAGAGAAAAAAGAATAAATATTTGAAATAATAATAAATGAGAATTTTCCAAATTAATGTCAGACACCAAGCCACAGATCAAGGAAGCACAGAGAACACCAAACAGGAAAATTGGAACAAAAAACAGGTATAGTTTTTTGACTATACCTAGGCATATCATTTTCAAACTACAGAAAATAAGGAAAAAAAAAAAACTTTGTAGAGGAATAAAGATTTGAATTCTATCCAACATATCCTCAGAAAGCATGCAAGCAAGAAGAGAGTGAAGTGAAGTATTTAGTGTTGAGAGAAAAAAAAAAAATCAAAACTACCAACATAGAATTTTGTACCCTGCAAAATTATCCTTCAAGCGTGAAGGAGAAATAAAGACGTTCTCAGACAAACAAAAATTGAGGGGATTTGTTGCCAGTATACCTGTCTTGCAAGAAATATTAAAAGTTCTTCAGAAAAAAAAAAAGAAAAAAGTCTTAAAGTTCTTTAGAGAGAAGGAAAATGAAATATGTCAGAAACTCCAATCTACATTAAAAAAGGAAGAGAACTAAAAAAGGAATATTTGAGGTAAAATTTAAAACATATATATTTTTCTTACTCTTAATTGATCTAAAAAATAATAGTTCATTCAAAATAATAATACCAACAATGTATTTTATATGTGTGTGTAAGATTATGTATGCTTATATATAAATGAAATGAATGATAGCAATGACACAAGAGACAGGAGAGAGGAACTAGTATTATTTTGTTATTTTAAGGTACTCACATTACCTGTGAAGTGGTTTAATATTATTTCAAAGTGGACTTGGATTAGTGGTGAGTGTATATTGCAAATTCTAGGGCAACCACTAAGGAAAAGTAAAAAAAAAAAAAAAGAAAAAGAAAAAGTATAGTTGATATGCTAAGAAAGAAGAGAAAATGGATTCATATAAAATGTTCACTTAAAACCACAAAAATGCAGAAAAAGTGGAAGATAAAAATAGGAACAAGGACAACAAATAGAAAACAGTAACAAATATGATATTAATCCAAAAATTTAATAATCCCTTTGCATGTCAGTAGCCTACATGCACTAATTAAAAGACACTGCCAGAGTGGATCAAAAAACACTACCAAACTACATGTTGTCTATAAGAAATCCACTTGAAATATAAAGACACATATAGGTTAAAAGTAAATGATGGAGATAAACATACCATGCTTACACTAATTAAAAGAAAGCAGGAGCAGCTATCAATATATTAATTTCAGACAGAGTGGACTTTAAGGAAAACTCTCAGGGATAAATAGGGGCATTACATAATGATAAAGACATTAATTCTCCAACAAGATATAGCAGTCCTTAATTTATATGCACTCAAAAACAGAACATGAAACTACATGAGGCAAAAACTGATAGAAATGGAAGGAGAAAGACATGAATCCACTGTCATAGTTGGAGAGCTCTAACAGAAATGGACAGATCCAGCCAGGCAGGAATTCAATTAGGGCATAGCTGAAGTCAACAATATCATCAATCAACTAGATATAACTAATATCTATAGACAGCTTCATCCAACAAGAGCAGAATCCATATTCTTCTCAAGCATATAGGGAACATTCACCAATATAGAACACATTCTGAACCATAAAACATTCTTTAACACATTTAAAGAATAGAAATCATACATGTGTGCTTTCAGGCCACAGTGAAATTTAAACTAGAAATCAATAACAGAAAGATAACTGGAAAATCCTAAAATACACAGAGATTAAACAACACACTTATAAATAACACATGGGTGAAAAGAAAACTCAGGAGAAATTTTTAAATATTTTGAACTAAATAAATTGAAAACACAACAAAATTTGTGGGGTTTAACAAAAGTGATGTTTAGAGGGAAATTTACAACACTGAATTCACATATTAGAAAAGAACAAATATCTAAAATCAGAAATATAACTTTATACTTTAGGAAATTAGAAAAAAGAGAAAATTAAATATAAACTAAGTAGAAGAAAAGAAAGAATAAGAATTAGAGCAGAAATCAATAAAGTTGAAAATAGTAAATCAATAGGGAAAATCAAAATCTGGTTCTTTGAAAAGATCAATAAAATTGATAAAACTCTAGCCAGGCTAACCAAAGAAAAAAAGAAAGGACACAAATTACTAATATCAGAAATGAAAGAAAGGACATCACTACAGATCCTATGGACATTAAAAGGATAATAAAGAATATTATGAACAACTCTATGCCCACAAATTAGAAAACCTAGGTGAAATGGAGAAATTCTTTGAAAGACACAATTTATCAAAACTCTTATTATGATAAGAAATAGTCTGAATCTATAGAGCTACAATAATCAAGACAGTGTGAAATTCATAAAAGAATAGACTAATAGATCAATGGACCAGAACAAAAAGCCCAGAAATAAACACACATAATAGAGTCAACTTATCTTTGACAAGGAAGGAAAGACAATGCCATGAAGTAAAGATAGTCTTTCCAACAAATGGTGCTGGAACAACTGGACTTCCATATCAGGAAGAAAAAAAGAGGAAAGAAAGAAAGAAAAAAAGAAGGAAGGAAAGAAGAAAGGAAAGAAAGAAAGAAAGAAAGAAGAGAAAAAAGAAATTTAGACACAGACCTTACACCCTTCACAAAAATTAACTCAAAATGGATCTTAGACCTAAATGGAAAATTCAAAACTATAAAACTCCTAGAAGATAACACAGGAGAAAATGTAGATGACCTTGGGTATGGCAAGGACTTTTTAGATACAACACAAAAAGCATGATTCATGACAGGATAATTGATAATATAGACTTCAGTAACATTAAAAACTTCTAGTCTGTGAAAGACAAGGTCAAGAAGATAAGCTGCTGACTGGGATAAAATATTTGCAAAAAACATATCTGATAAAGAACCATTATCCAAAATAAACAAATAAATACTTAATACTCAACAATAAGGAAGAAAACAACCCAATTAAAAAATGGGCCAAAGACTTTGACACCTCACTAAAGAAAATATTCAGATAGTGAAGATGTATATGAAAAAATACTCCACATTCTATATCATCAGAGAAATACAAATTAAAACAATGTGACACCACTACACAACTATTAGATTGGCTAATATCAAGAACATTAAAAACATCAAAAGCTGGTGGGAATGTGTAGCAACAGTAATTCTCATTTACGGCTGGTAGGAATGCAAAGTGGTACAGCCACTTTGGAAGAGAGTTTTGTATTTGTTTTGTTTTGTTTTTAACAGAAACCAAACATACTCTGCCATATGATCTAGCAATTTTGCTCCTTGGTATTGACCCAAAGGAGTTGAAAATTTATGTGCAAACCTATACACATTTATAGCAGCTGTATTCATAACCATCAAAATTTGGAAGCAACCAAGATGTCTTTTAGTAGGAGAACAGGTAAATAAACTGCGGAATATTCAGACAATGGAATATTTTTCAACATTAAAAATAAATGAGAGGTGTCCCCTCCTCTGGTGAGACAGGGAGAGGAGACGTTCTCCTCAGCTCCTTGCCTGGGTGGGCAAGTCAGGGTGTAGAGCCAGCAGAAATCCTCATTTGAGGGTCCCACCAACTTCCCCAGTCAAAGTGCTGCAGCTGAGCAGAGTGGCTGCTTGGGACTGCTGCTCGGGTGCTGCAGAAAGCCTTCTTGGAATCTGACACGTTATCACTTTGGGTCTGTTGTGCATCTGCTTTTGACTTAGACACATGAAGGCTCAACTGTCCCACTCTCTGAACTGAAGAGAACCAACTCTATTAGCATATCTCTCACCAGAATGAGTGCAAGGTATTTCAATGAAGAGTATCAGGAGGACATCTACAAATCCCAGACTGGCATGTACAAGTTCTGAGGAATGGTGGAATAACACAATGTACCTGGGTGACCTTTGGAGACAGCTGAGACAGAGCTACAAAAGGGCAGTGGCTGACATCCAACTCATAGCCCATCATCTCCAGCCATGTGGCTGACAGGATCTTGGTGCTCTGGCCAGCTGTCAGGTCTGAGCCTCTGAGGTACGAGAGCCAAATTAAGAACACTGGTCCACCAGGCACCTCCTGGCCACATGTAATATCAATTGACAAGAGCTCTCCCAGAGATCTCAGTCTCAATGCTAAGATGCAGCTCCACTCAATGAGCAGCAAACTACAGTATTGGACACCCCATGCCAAACAACTAGGAAAACAGGAACACAACCCAACCCATTAGCAGAGAGGCTGCCTAAAATCATATTAAGTTCACAGACATCCCATAACACACCACTGGACACAGTACTGCCCACCAGAAAGATGAGATCCAACCTCATCCACCAGTACACAGGCACCAGTCCCCTCCACCAGGAAGCCTACACAACCCAATGAACCAACCTTACCCACTGGGGTCAGACAGGAAAAAAATGGGAACTACGAACCTGCAGCCTGGGAAAAGGAGACCCCAAACACAGTAAGTTAAGCAAAATGAGAAGACAGAAAAATACACAGCAGATGAAAGAGCAAGGTAAAAACCCACCAGACCAAACAAATGAAGAGGAAAAAGGCAGTAAACCTGAAAAGGAATTCAGAGTAATGATAGTAAAGATGATCAAAAATCTTGGACACAGAATTGAGAAAATACAAGAAACTCTTAACAAGGACCTAGAAGAACAAAATAGCAAACAAACAATGATGAACAACACAATAAATGAAATTAAAAATTCTCTAGAAAGAATCACTAGCAGAATAACTGAGGCAGAAGAACGGATAAGTGACCTGGAAGATAAAAATAACTACCACAGAAAAGAGTAAAGAAAAAAGAATGAAAAGAATTGAGGACAGTCTCAGACAACACTGGTACATTTAATTGCACCAACATTCGAATTACAGGTGTCCCAAAAGAAGAAGAGAAAAAGAAAGGGACTGAGAAAATATTTGAAGAGATTACAGATGAAAACTTCCCTAATATGGGAAAGGAAATAATCAAATCCAGGAAGCACAAAGAGTCCCATACAGGATAAATCCAATGAGAAACATGACAAGACACATATTAATCAAACTATCAAAAATTAGATACAAAGAAAAAATATTAAAAGCAGCAAGGGAAAAGCAACAAATAACATACAAGGGAATCCCCATAAGGTTAACAGCTGAATTTTCAGCAGAAACTCTGCAAGCCAGAAGGGTGTGACAGGACATAATTAATGTGATGAAAGGGAAAAACCTACAACCAAGATTACTCTACCCAACAAGGATCTCATTCAGATTTGGCAGAGAAATTAAAACCTTTAAGAAAAGCAAAAGCTAAAAGAATTCAGCACCACCAAACCAGTTTTACAACATATGCTAAAGGAACTTCTCTAGGCAGGAAATACAAGAGAAGGAAAAGACCTACAATAACAAACCTAAAACAATTAAGAAAATGGTAATAGAAACACCCATGTTGATAATTACCTTAAATGTAAATGGATTAAATGCTCCAAACAAAAGACAGAGAAGGTCTGATACAAAAACAAGAACCGTATATGTCCTGTCTACAAGAAACCCAATTCAGACCTAGGGACACATACAGACTGAAAGTGAGGGGATGGAAAAAGATATTCCATGCAAATGGAAATCAAAAGAGAGCTGGAGTAGCAACTCTCATAACAGAAGAAATAGACTTTAAAATAAGGGCTATTACAAGAGACAAAGAAGGACACTACATAATGATCAAGGGATCAATCCAAGAAGATATAACGATTGTATTTATTTATTTACCCAACATAGGAGCACTTCAACACATAAGGCAAATGCTAAAAACCATAAAAGGGGAGATCGACAGTAATACAATCATAGTAGGGGACATTAACACCCCCCTCTCACCAATGAACACATCATCCAAAATGAAAATGAATAAGGAAACACAAGCTTTAAATGACAAATTAAACAAGATGAACTTAATTGATATTTATAGGACATTCCATTTAAAAACAACAGAATACACTTTCTTCTCAAGTGCTCATGGAACATTCTCCAGGAGAGATCATATCATGGGTCACAAATGAAGCCTTCATAAATTTAAGAAAATTGAAATCATATAAAGTACCTGTTCCAACCACAACGCTATGAGACTAGATATCAATTACAGGAAAAACACTAAAAAATACAAACACATGGGGGCTAAACAATACATTACTAAATAACCAAGAGATCATGGAAGAAATCAAAGAGGAAATCAAAAAATACCTAGAAAAAAATGACAATGAAAACAGGATGACCCAAAACCTGTGGGACACAACAAAAGCAGTTATAAGAGGGAAGTTTATAGCAATACAATCCTACCTCAAGAAACAAGAAACATCTCAAATAAAAAACCTAACCTTACACCTAAAGCACTTAGAGAAAGAAGAACAAAAAAACCCCAAAGTTAGCATAAGGAAGGAAATCATAAAGATCAGACCAGAAATAAATGAAAAAGAAATGAAGGAAACCATAGCAAAGATGAATAAAACTAAAAGCTGCTTCTTTGAGGAGATAAAAAAAATTGATAAATCATTAGCCAGACTCATCAAGAAAAAAGGGAGAAGACTCAAATCAATAGAATTAGAAATGAAAAAGAAGTAACAACAGACACTGCAGAAATACAAAGGATCATGAGAGATTACTACAAACAACTATATGCCAATAAAATGGACAACCTGGAAGAAATGGACAAATTCGTAGAAAAGCACAACCTTCTGAGAGTGAACCAGGAAGAAATAGAAAATAGAAACAGACCAATCACAAGCACTGAAATTGAAACTATGAATAAAAATCTTCCAACAAACAAAAGCCCAGGACCAGATGGCTTCACAGGCGAATTCTATCAATATTTAGAGAAGAGCTAACACCTATCCTTCTCAAACTCTTCCAAAATATAGCAGAGGGAGGAACATTCCCAAACTCATACTATGAGACCACCATCACCTTGATACCAAACACAGACAAAGATGTCACAAAGAAAGAAAACTACAGGGCAGTATCACTGATGAATATAGATGCAAAAATCCTCAACAAAATACTAGCAAACAGAATCCAACAGCACATTTAAAGGTTCATACGCCCTAATCAAGTGGTTTTATCCCAGGAATGCAAGGATTCTTCAATGTATGCAAATCAATCAATGTAATACACCATATTAAAAAATTGAAGAAGAAAAAAACATATGATCTTCTGCATAGATTCAGGAAAAGCTTTTGACAAAATTCAACACCCACTTATGATAAAAACTCTCCAGAAAATGGGCATAGAGGGAAACTACCTCAACATAATAAAGGCCATATATGACAAACCCACAGCAAACATCATTCTCAATGGTGAAAAACTGAAAGCATTTCCTCTATAATCAGGAACAAGACAAGGATGTCCACTCTCACCACTATTATTCAACATAGTTTTGGAAGTCCTAGCTATGGCAAACAGAGAAGAAAAAGAAATAAAATGAATACAAATTGGACAAGAAGTAAAACTGTCACTGTTTGCAGATGACATGATAGTATACATAGAGAATCCTAAAGATGCCACCAGAAAACTACTAGAGCTAATCAGTGAATTTGGTAAAGTTGCAGGATACAAAATTAATGCACAGAAATCTCTTGCATTCCTATACACCAATGATGAAATATCTGAAAGAGAAATTAAGGAAACACTAGCACTTACCTTTGCAACAAAAAGAATAAAATACCTAGAAATAAACCTACCTAGGGAGACAAAAGACCTGTATGCAGAAAACTGTAAGACACTGATGAAAAAAATTAAAGTTGATACAAACAGATGGAAAGATATACCATGTTGTTGGATTGGAAGAATCAACATTGTAAAAATGACTATAAGACCCAAAGCAATCTACAAATTCGGTGTAATCCCTATCAAACTACCAATGGCAGTTTTCACAGAACTAGAACAAAAAATTTCACAATTTATATGGAAACATAAAGGACCTGAATAGCCAAAGCAATCTTGAGAAAGGAAAATGGAGCTGGAGGAATCAGGTTCCCTGACTGCAGACTATACTACAAAGCTACAATAATAAGACATTATGGTACTGGCACTAAAACAGAAAGATAAATCAATGGAACAGGATAGAAAGCTCAGAGATAAACCCACACACATAGGGTCACCTTATCTTTGACAAAGGAGGCAAGTATATACAATGAGAAAAGACAACCTCTTCAATAAGTGGTGTTAGGAAAACTCTACAGCTGCATGTAAAAGAATGAAATTAGAACACTTCCTAACACCATATGCAAAAATAAACTTCAAATGGATTAAAGACCTAAATATAAAGCCAGACACTGGAAAACTCTGAGAGGAAAACATAGGCAGAACACTCTATGACATAAATCACAAGATCCTTTTTGACCCACCTCCTAGAGAAAGGGAAATAATAAGAAAAATAAACAAATGGGACCTAATGAAATTTAAAAGCTTTTGCACAGCAAAGGAAACCATAAACAAGAGGAATTCTCCTCAGAATGGGAGAAAGTATTTGCAAATGAAACAACTGACAAAGGATTAATCTCCAAAATATACAAGCAGCTCATGACATTCAATATCAAAAAAACAAAAACTCAGTCCAAAAATGGGCAGAAGACCTAAATAGACATTTCTCCAAAGAAGATATACAGATTGCCAACAAACACATGAAAGGATGCTCAACATCACTAATCATTAGAGAAATGCAAATCAAAACTACAATGTGGTATCACTTCACACTGGTCAGAATGGCCATCTTCAAAAAATCTACAATAAATAAATGCTGGAAAGGGTGTGGAGAAGAGGCAACCCTTTTGCACTATTGGTAGGAATGTAAATTGATACAGCCACTATGGAGAACAGTATGGAGGTTCCGTAAAAACTAAAAATAGAACTACCATATGACCCAGCAATCCCATTACTGGGCATATACCCTGAGAAAACCATAATTCAAAAAGTGTCATGTACCACCATGTTCACTACAGCACTGTTTACAATAGCCAGGAGATGGAAGCAACCTAAGTGTCCATCAACAGATGAATAGATATAGAAGATATGGCACATATATACAGTGGAATATTACTCAGCCATAAAAACAAAAAACTGAGTTATTTGTAATGAGGTAGATGGACCTAGAGTTTGTCATACAGAGTGAAGTAAGTCAGAAAGAGAAAAACAAATACCATATGCTAACACATATATATGGAAACCAAAAAAAAAAAAAGATTCTGAAGAACCTCGGGGCAGAACATGAATAAAGACGCAGACATGGAGAGTTGACTTGAGGACACGGGGAGGGAGAGGGGCTGGGATGTGGTGGGAGAGTGGCATGTACATATATACAGTACCAAATGTAGAATGGATAGCTGGTGGGAAACAGCTGCATAGCACAGGGAGATCAGCTCCATGCCTTGTCACCACCTAGAGGGGTGGAATAAGGAGGGTGAGAGAGAGACGCAATAGGGAGGGTATATGGTGATATGTGTATACGTATGGCTGTTTCACTTTTTATACAGCAGAAGCTAATGCACCAGTGTGGAACAATTATACTCCAATAAAGATGTTGAAAAATAAAGAAATAAATAAGCTATCAACCCATGAGAAGACATGGAAGAAGTTTAAATGTGTATTACTGAGGCAAGAAGCCCATCTGAAAAACCTGCAGTACTGTATGATTCCAACTATGTGACATTCCAGATAACTATGGAGATAGTAAAAAGGTCAGTGGTTGCCAGGAATTGAGGGTAGAGGGAGGGAAGAATATAAGAGCATAGAGGACTTTTAAGACAGTGAAAACATTCTGTATATTAATATAATGATGAGAAAATATCACTATACATTTGTCCAAATTCATATAATATACTGCACCAAGAGGGCACTGTAATGTATACTATGAACTTTGGACAATTATGATGTATTATTGTAAGGTCATTAATTGTAACAAATGTCCTACTCTGGTAGGGGATATTGATATTTAGGGAGGCTTTTGGGGAAAGGAGTATATGGGAAATCATTGTACCTTCTTCTCAGTTTTGCTGAACCTAAAACTACTCTAAATAGGTAATCATAAAAATATAAAATAAACATGTCAAAGATAGAATCTATGAATTTTCTAATAAAGCACAGTCATGGAAACAAGGATTCAGTAATTTAAGGATAAAGAAGTAAAGACAGGCTCAAATTTTCATGGACAGAAAGCCATTTTAAGGACAAAGACAAGGATTCACCTTAGTATGTGATGTGGTGTTCAATCAAATACAAATGAGTAGAAAAATCCTGAAACCAAGTTAAGACTTAAATGACAAAGCTGAGTCATTAAACTACAGATTATGTGAGCTGCTTAGCCTCTGTTTCTCCTCTGTGTTTGAAATCATGCCAGTGATGGGGGAAGGTCTATATCTTAGATAAGCATGAAAAGGTTCCTGTTTATATTATGGTCAGAATATTGCACAGATAAAAACAGAAAGCACATTATGAGGAGTTATAATGTTAACAGGATAATTTATTCAAAAGTACAAACATATAAAATATACAGAGGTACATTATCTCTTCTCTATTGAAATGTTTGCGTCAGAGTTCCTCAACGTGAAATAGAAAGACACGTATATTGTATGTATTCATAAATTAGTTGCTAAATTGTATTATATAGACATGCTTCTTCCCAGTGGAAAGACAGTGAGGCCAGAGTTGCTGGGTTTTATTACTGGTTTGGTTACTTAACTAAATACAAAAATGCATGACACTGGAGGCATTCAATAATCTAATTAATCCCTCTAATCAGCTACTATCTAACATGGGCTGTTAACGATGAAGCTAATTTATAAGGTTTTGTGAGTAGTAAGTGAATAAAATGTGTAAAGCTATTAATAAAGATACATGTATATATATATATATATATATGCATGTGATGTGTGTTGCTATTATTATTCAGTTGAATTGTGAATTATATCGCAATAAAACAATTGACAAGTTTTTTGGTTTTCTGCTAAAATGTGATTAAATGGCTGCATGCAAAAAGAAAAGCATTATTTGCTCTCTTAATTTATGATAAAAAATTGAAAATGTACCTATCATTCTTAAAATTATTAAAACCATAATATCAAGTTATTGAATCTTCTATTAAAATGTACATACATATAAATTTAAATTGCTGGTATATTAAAAACATGTGGATATTTTAATATGTATTCTCTTGGACATTAGTCACTTATTTTAAATGTTTCTGCTTGAAGTATGGTTGTTTTCAAATATATTAATCTCTCAATGACCAGAGCAAAAAGAGAACACATAGATGTTCTGTTAACTATTAACAAAATAAATAAAAATTTTGAATTACACAATAAAATATGTTACCTGGATTTGAAATGAATCTTCTGAAATTGTATGCGTTCTTGTCATACAGAATCTTTGAGTGTTTCTTTTAATTTCTTTACTTTCTCATTTTTCTCAAATGCATTTATTTTCTTAAAAATAAAAATGCCAGCTCAGAGCCCCACTTTAACAACACCACCAAGTGAACCAGCTTGAACAAAGTCTGACTCACCAATATTTCACATTTAGTATCAGTTCTTCAACATTTTATTATTTCTAAATAGTAATTTCTTAAAGATACTCTTAATTGAAATCTTGACTATGTGTTAACTTACCCACATAAATGATTCTGAAATAACTAAAAACACATTATCAGCTAACAAGATTAATTAAAAACATCAAGTACAGGTCCTCTAAGAATTTAAGCCTCAAAATTAAGCTGGACTCCCTCTTGCAAGAGCACCAGAATTACAACTAAATGCTGAACAATAATCGATAGGAAGACACTGGAACTCACCAAAAATACACCCCACATTCAAAGACAAAGGAGAAGCTGCAATGAGATGGTAGGAGGGATGCAATCACAATAAAATCAAATCCCAGAAACGCAGGGTGGGTAACTCACAAACTAGAGAACAATTATACCACTGGAGTGAAGGTTCTGAGCCCCACATCAAGCTTCTCAACCTGGGGCTCCAGCAACGGGAGGAGGAATTCCCAGAGAATCAGACTTTGAAGGTTAGCGGGATTTGATTGCAGAGCTTCGACAGGACTAGGGGAAACAGAGACTCCACTCTTGGAGGGCACACACAAAGTAGTGTGTGCAGCAGGACCCAGAGGGAAGGAGCAATGACCCCATAGGAGACTGAACCAGACCTACCTGCTAGTGTTGGAGGGTCTCCTGCAGAGGCAGGGGGTGGCTGTGGCTCACTGTGGGGACAAGGACACTGACAGCAGTTCTGGGAAGTACTGCTTGGAATGAGCCCTCCGAGAATCCTCCATTAGCAGACAGAATAGTGGAATTCACTGCTGTGGAGCAGAAGGAAGAAAAAAGAATGAAAAGAAATGAAGACAGCCTAAGAGACTTCTGGGTTAACATTAAACGTATAAACATTTGCATTATATGGGTCGCAGAAGGAGAAGAGAGAGAGAGATCACCTGAGAAAATATGTGAAGAGATTATAGTCGAAATTTCCCTAACATGGGAAAGGAAATAGCCACCCAAGTTCAGGAAGTGCAGAGAGTCCCAGGCAGGATAAACCCAAGGAGAAACACACCGAGACATATAGTAATCAAATTGAAAACAATGAAAGAAAAGAAAAATTATTAAAAGCAACAAGGGAAAAATGACACATAACATAAAAGGGAACTCCCAGAGGTTAACAGTTGATTTCTCAGAAGATACTCTACAAGCCAGAAGGGAGCAGCACAACATATTTAAAGTGATGAAAGGAAAGAACCGACAACCAAGATTACTCTACACAGCAAGGATCTCATTTAGATTCGATGGAGAAATCAAAAGCTTTACAGACAAGCAAAACCTAAGAGAATTCAGCACCACCAAACCACCTCTACAACAAATGCTAAAGGAACTTCTCTAAGTGGGAAACACAAGAGAAGAAAAAGTCCTACAAAAACAAACCCAAAACATTTAAGAAAATGGTAATAGAAACAACATATTGATAACTACCTTAAATGGGAATGGATTAAATGCTCCAACCAAAAGACACAGCCTTGTTGAATGGATACAAAAACAAGATCCATATATATGCTGTCTAAAACAGGCCCACTTCAGACCTACACACACATACAGAATGAAAGTTAGGGGATGGAAAAAGATATTCCATGAAAAGGGAAATCAAAAGGAAGCTGGAGTAGCAATACTCATATCACACAAAATAGACTTTAAAATAAAGAACGTTACAAGAGACAATGAATGACACTAAATAATGATCAAGGGATCAATCCAAGAGGAAGGTATAACAATTATAAATATATACCCACCCAATATAGGAGCACCTCAATACATAAGGCAACTGCTAACTGCTATAAAAGAGGAAATCAACAGTAACACAATAATAGTGGGGGACTTTAATACCTTACACTAATGGACACATCATCCAGACAGAAAATTAATAAGGAAAAGGAAGCTTTAAATGAAACAATAGACCAGATAGATTTAATTGATATTTATAGGACATTCCATCTGAAAACAGCAGTTTACGCTTTCTTCTCAAGTGCACACGGAACATTCTCCAGGACAGATCACATCTTGGGTCACAAATCAAGCCTCAGTAAACTTAAGAAAATTGAAATCATATCAAGCATCTTTGCCAACCACAACAGTATGAGATTAGAAATAAATTACAGGGAAAAAAACATAAAAAACACAAACACATGGAGGCTAAACAATACATTACTAAATAACCAAGAGACCACTGAAAAATCAAAGAGGAAATCAGAAAATACCTACAGACAAATGACAGTGGAAACACGATGATCCAAAACCTGTGGGATGCAGCAAAAGAAGTTCTAAGAGGGAAGTTTATAGCAGTACAACCCTACCTCAATAAACAAACAATATAACAATCAAATAAACAATCTAACCTTACACCTAAAGGAACTACATAAAGAAGAACAAAGAAAACCCAAAGTTAGCAGAAGGAAAGAAATCATAAAGATCAGAGCAGAAATAAATGAAACAGAAACAAAGAAAACAATAGCAAAGATCAATAAATCTAAAAGCTGGTTCGTTGAGAAGATAAACAAAATTGATAAAACTTTAGCCAGACTTATTAAGAAAAAGAGGGAGAGGACTCAAATCAATAAAATTAGAAATGAAAAAGAAGTTACAGCAGACACCATAGAAATAAAAAGCATCATAAGAGACTACTACAAGCAACTCTATGCCAATAAAGTGGACAACCTGGAAGAACTGGACAAATGGCTTCACAAGTGAATTCTGTCAAACAGAGAAGCACTAAACACCCACCCTTCTCAAACTCTTCCAAAAAATTGCAGAGAAAGGAATACTCCCAAACTCATTTTAGAAGTCCAGCATCACCCTAATACCAAAACCAAAGATACTACAAAAAAAGAAAATTACAGACCAATAACACTGATGAATATAGATGCAAAAATCCTCAACAAGATACTAGCAAACAGAATCCAGCAGCACATTAAAAGGATCATACACCATGATCAAGTGGGATTTATCTAAGGAATTCAAGGATTCTTCAATATATGCAAATCAATTAGTGTGATACACCATATTAACAAATTGAAGAATAAAAACCATATGATCATCTCAATAGATGCAGAAAAAGCTTTTGACAAAATTCAACACCCATTTATGATAAAAACTTTCCACAAAGTGGGCATAGAGGGAAGCTACCTCAACATAATAAAGGCCATATATGACAAACCCACAGCAAACATCATTCTCAATGGTGAAAAACTGAAAACATTTCCTCTATAATCAGGAACAAGACAAGGATGTCCACTCTCACCACTATTATTCAACATAGTTTTGGAAGTCCTAGCCATGGCAATCAGAGAAGAAAAAGAAATAAAATGAATACAAATTGGAAAAGAAGAAGTAAAACTGTCACTGTTTGCAGATGACATGATACTATACATAGAGAATCCTAAAGATGCCACCAGGAAACTACTAGAGCTAATCAATGACTTTGGTAAAGTTGCAGGATACAAAATTAAAGCATAGAAATCTCTTGCATTCCTATACACTAATGATGAAAAATCTGAAAGAGAAATTAAGGAAACACTCGCATTTACCATTGCAACAAAAAGAATAAAATACTTAGGAATAAAACTACCTCTGGAGGTAAAAGACCTGTATGCAGAAAACTATAAGATGCTGATGAAAGAAATCAAAGATGACACAAACAGATGGAGAGATATACCATATTCTTGGATTGGAAGAATCAATATTTTGAAAAGGACTATACTTGAAAAGCAATCTACAGATTCAATGCAATCCCTATCAAATTTCCAATGGCATTTTTTACAGAACGAGAACAAAAAAAATTTAAGATTTGTATGGAGAGAAAAAAGACTCTGAATAGCCAAAGCAATCTTGAGGGAAAAAAGTAGAGCTGGAGGAATCAGACTCCCTGACTTCAGACTATACTATAAAGCTATAGTAATCATGACAGTATGGTAATGGCACAAAAACAGAAATATAGATCAATGGAACGGGATAGAAAGCCCAGAGATAAACCCACGCACCTATGGTCAACTAATCTATGACAAAGGAGGCAAGGATATACAATGGAGAAAAGATAGTCTCTTCAATAAATGGTGCTGGGAAAATTGGACAGTTACATGTTACAGAATGAAATTAGACAACTCCCTAAAATCGTACACAAAAATAAACTCAAAATGGATTAGAGACCTAAATGTAAGACTGGACACTATAAAACTCTTAGAAGAAAACATAGGCAGAACACTCTATGACATAAATCGCAGCAAGATATTTTTCGACCCACCTCCTAGAGTAATGGAAATAAAAACAAAAATAAACAAATGGGACATAATGAAACTTAAAAGCTTTTGCACAGCAAAGGAAACCATAAACAAGACGAAAAGACAACCCACAGAATGGGAGAAAATATTTGCAAATGAATCAACAGAAAAGGGATTAATCTCCAAAACATATAAACAGCTATGCAGTTCAATATTAAAAAAACAAAGAACCCAATCAAAAAATGGGCAGAAGACCTAAATAGACACCTCTCCAAAAAAGACATATAGATGGCCAAGAGACACATGTAAAGCTGCTCAACGTCACTAATTATTAGAGAAATGCAAATCAAAACTACAGTGAGGTATCTCCTCACACCAGTTAGAATGGGCATCATCAGAAAATCTACAAAGAACAAATGCTGGAGAGGGTGTGGAGAAAAGGGAACCCTCATGCACTGTTGGTGGGAATGTAAATTGACACAGCCACTATGGAGAACAGTATGGAGTTCCCTTAAAAAATTAAAAGTAGAAAGAAAAATAAAAAACTAAAAATAGAATTACCATATAACCCAGCAATCCCACTACTGGGCATATACTCTAACAAAACCATAACTCAAAAGGACACATTCACCCCAATGTTCATTGCAGCACTATTTACAATAGCCAGCTCATGGAAGCAACCTAAACGCCCATTGATAGACGAATGGATAAAGAAGATGTGGGACATATATACAATAGAATATTACTCAGCCAAAAAAGGAATGAAATTGGGTCATTTGTAGAGACATGGATGGATCTAAAGACTATCATACAGAGTGAAGTAAGTCAGAAAGAGAAAAACAAATATCATGTATTAACGCATATATGTGCAACCTAGAAAAATGGTACAGATAAACCAGTTTGCAAGGCAGAAATAGAAACACAGATGTAGAGAGGAAACATATGGACACCAAGGGGGGAAAGCGGGGGCGTTGGTAGTGGTGGGATGAACTGGGAGATTGGGATTGACATATATACACTAATATGTATAAAATATATAACTAATAAAAGCCTGCTGTATAAAAATTTTAAAAACTAGGGCCTTCCCTGGTGGCACAGTTGTTGGGAGTCCGCCTGCCAATGCAGGGCATACGGGTTCGTGCCCCGGTCCGGGAAGATCCCACATGCCGCAGAGCGGCTGGGCCCGTGAGCCATGGCCGCAGAGCCTGCGCATCCGGAGCCTGTGCTCCACAACAGGAGAGGCCACAACAGTGAGAGGCCCACGTACCACAAAAAAAAAAAAAAAAAAAAAAACTAAACTAAAATTCAATAAATAAATAAATAAGGAAAATACTACCTAAAAAAATGCAATGAATTAAAAGATTCTCATATTTATCCTACTAAGTTGATCTCTACTCTTCCTATTTAATAGGTACATTTGTTACAGAGTAAATAGCAAAAAACAAATTTTATAAATGAATGTAAAATTTTCTTTTAACCTCACACTGTTTTGAATGCACTCTCAAATATATTGACCTAATATCACAGTCTTTCTTTGTAAACATTTTGGTAATGGTATAAGAATATGCATTCTGTGTTCAATGTGATATCTTCTCTTTGGTTTATTTAATTCCTCCATACATTCACAATAATTCCTCCCTCTTAGGGCATTCACCACAGGCACTGAGTTAAGTGTAAAAGCAAAAAATAATTATGAGTCTATTATTATATGTATCCATATAGTTAAATAACATTTAAGCTAAATCAATTAAAAAGGCTGCTGTTGGTTAGATTACTAATGAACCTCTATTTTCCTGTTTCTTCCTCCTTTGAGTCGGCCCAGAAGTCTTTAGCAGCAGAAAAAGAAGGCAATCAATTTACCGAGTTGCCACTATCTTCTAACTCTAAGGAAGGAAAGCCACCAAGTGAATAGTCTCTGTCAGTTAGAATGGGAAAGGCAATGGGGATTTATAAACATTTAATTCATCTACCCTAATTAGAACCACACTGTCATCAACAACAACAAAAATTATCAAGCAGTTGTCTTTGTCAGGATACTCATTTTCCGGGAAGCTATATTCATTTTTTAACCACTTGTAGCAGTTTTCTAGGGTTGCCATAACAAAGTAACACAGATTGGGCAGCTAATACAACAGAAATTTATTTCCTCATAGTCCTGGAGGCTACAAGTCTGAGATCAAGGAGTGGGCACAATTGGTTTCTTCTAAAGCCTTTCTCCTTGACTTGCAGATGGCCAGCTTCCTCTGGTATCTTCACGTAATCATGTGTGTGTGTGTGTGTGGGGGGGGTGGGTGTCTGTATTCTAACCTTCTTTTCTTATAAAGACACTGATCATACTGAACTAAGGTTCACCTGGAAGACCTCATTTTACTTTAATTTCCTCTTTAATTGCCCTACCTCCAATACAGTCATATTCTGAGGTACTGGGGTTAGGACTTCAACATACATATTTTGTGTTGACATGATTCAGCTCACAACACCCCTTGAAATTTTCTTCCTCCATATAACTGCTTTCTTAGCTTATATTAAAACCTCTCCCAAACTCCATGACAATCTCTCCTTAAAAAATGATTTTACTAATTACGTGCTCTGCACCTGCTTCCCTTTTTCTTAATTTTATTTTATTTTTGATTATTCAGGAAAAAAGCTCTTGAAACTCACAAATTTGAGTGATGCTTACCCTAGTCTTGGCTGGACCTTCACTATCTTATTCTAAGTTTGATTTTTTTTACACCTCACATTTGTAGTTACAGGAAATAATTTTTTGTGTGGCTCCTGCCTCTTTCTCAGAATTGTTCTCCTAAACCATGATCTTATTTATAACAGTATAATATGTTGAGTATTTCTAAGGACAACCACATAACTGTTCCTGTACAAACCTTTCACATAAATTTTATGAATTTATACTTAACATCTGTATTTTCCCCTTTAATAAAATAAGTTTTTCTCCTTATCAATAATACCCAACACTGAATATCACATGATGGGAAATTGAGAAGGAATGTAAAAGTATAGCAGTTGATTCTAGTGTATAGTAATGTTTATAGCCACAAAGCCAGGTTGCTATGGCAGCCTTTAAGTCTTAGCAACTGAATCACTTTTACGATTTAGGATCAGGCATTCTAGAAGCAATGTGAACTAAGTCTTTTCAGTTGAAATGGCATTAAAGAGGCAAAGATGGAATTATAAGGCAAGTCCTAGAGACAGGTAACCACGTGTAGTAAAGGGTGGGAAGTTAAGGCATAACTGCAGTTATTCAGTATGGTTAAAACAGGTTTGTGGCAAGAGATGGGGCTCAATAATTAGGCAGATCCCAGTTCATTAAGGAGTTTACACTTTCTTCATCCTGAAGATAAGCAGAGTGATCTAGGAACAAGTCATTAGTCACCAACAAAACAAAAACAAAAAACAAAAAAATCAACCCATCTGCTAATGATAGAAGTTTCTTAGTCTTGAGACTCTTCTCTCAAAAGAAGCCTGTAGAGTCTAGTGGACAATGAACAAGTGTCTGTCACATTCTGAAGATTGTTGGGTGATTGTTCAGGAGGGTGGCATTATAGAATAGAGAGGTTGATTTACCAGAAAGTGCTAAAAATAAATAAGACAAACAATTTAAGACAAGACTTGGGAGTTCTACATATTTCTGACAAAACCTCCACCGTTCCTACCCATCCACTACTGAGTTTCATCATCTTCTCCCCATTATGGAACAGTCATCTCAGTGTCCAAGGAACTCCAGGATCTTAAGACATCCAAGTCATTCCTCAGCACACAGGCTCACCCCCACTCAGTTCTATAAATCCTCTAATCTGACTCCATTTCCCAACTCCTGCAATTCTTCCACTGTGTTCTCAAAGGCCAAATTCCCTTTGTCTTCATATTCTTTTTGCTGTTCCATTTCCTTCTTGCTCTTAGGAATACAAGCTCCTTCCTGATAACATTCCTTCTCATTACCTCTCTTCAGTGGTGACTGGTTGCTCTCTCTCACTGTTCATAACACTGGCCCAGAAGGTGAAGTACAGTAGGTGCCTCTTTGCCACTGGCTGGTCACTTGTGCTTCCAGACCACTTTCCTTCCTTACTTCAATTCTTTTCCCAAATGCTTTAGGTTCATTTCATTGGATGATTTCACCACTGCCCCTCTCTGAGTATTCCTTTAGTATTGATATAATGTTCTATAGAAGTTAATTTATTTATTATAGTGAGATATATGAGGATGATAGATTAGATAGATAGGATAGATCATTTTAGTTATTCAGATTGTCCAAATCTTCTATTTCTTAATTGACTTACTGCTCCTTGTCTTATTTACTAAGAGATGTATTATTCATCCCTCACAATGATAGTAGATTTTTCTAATACTCCTTTTAGTTCTCTCAACTTGTCAATCGGGCATTATTATTAAATGCATGCAAGCTTAGACACATTGCGGCTTTTTGGTGAATGAAAGCATATGTCCACACAAAGACTCATATATAGCTATTCATAACAGCTTTTTGAATTCCCCCAAATCATAGAAACTTTTTGTAATACCTCCAAACTGGAGAGAGCCCAAACTTTCATCAACAGGTAAATGGATAAACACATTATAGTAATATAGGCATACCATAGGGTACTAATAAAAAGTAACAAACACATGAAGAGATGCTCAACATGACTTATTATTAGAGAAATGCAAATCAGAACTACAATGAGGTATTACCTCACATCGATCAGAATGGCCATCATCAAAAAATCTACAAACAATAAATGCTGGAAAGGGTGTGGAGAAAAAGGAACTCTCCTACACTGTTAGTGGGAATGTAAATTGGTAAAGCCACTATGGAGAACAGTATGGAGGTTCCTTAAAACACTAAAAATAGAAATACCATGTGAGAGACTTCCCTGGTGGTGCAGTGGTTAAGAACTGGCCTGCTAATGCAGGGGATGTGGGTTTGATCCCTGGTCCAGGAAGATCCCACATGCTGCAGAGCAGCTGAGCCCATGCACCACAACTACTGAGCCTTTTCTCCAGATCCCATGATCCAAAACTACTGAGGCTGCATGCTGCAACTACTGAAGCCCACATGCCTAGAACCTGTTCTCTGCAACAAGAGAAGCCACCGACAAATGAGAAGCTTGGGCACTGCAATGAAGAGTAACCTCCACTCACTACAACTAGAGAAAGCCTGCGCATAGCAATGAAGACCCAACGCAGCCAATAAATAAATAAGTACACACATACATACATACCTACATAAAAGAAATACCATATGACCCAGCAATCGCACTCCTGGGCATATACTTTCAGAAAACCATAATTCTAAAAGAGACATGCACCCCAATGTTCATTGCAGCACTATTTACAATAGCCAGGACATGAAAGCAACATAAATATCCATCAACAGATGAATAGATAAAGAAGATGTGGTATATATATATATATATATATATATATATATACATACACACACACACACAATGGAATATTACTCAGCCATATAAAGGAACAAAGTCATGCCATTTGCATAGACAGGGATGGACCTATAGACTGTCATATAGGGTGAAGTAAGTCAGAAAGAGAAAAACAAATATCATATAATATCGCTGATATGTGGAATCTAGAAAAATGGTACAGAAGAACTTATTCGCAAAGCAGAAATAGAGACACTGATGTAGAGAACAAATGTGTGGATACCAAGATGGGGAGGTGGGGTGGGACGAATTGGGATTGACATATATATACCACTATATATAAAAAAGTAACTAATGGGACCTTGCTGTATAGCACAAGGAACTCTACTTAATGTTCTGTGGTGACCTAAATGGGAAGGAAATCCAAAAAAGGGGGATATATGTATATGTATAGCTGATTCGCTTTGCTGTACAGAGAAACTAACACAACATTGTAAAGCAACTATACTCTACTAAAAATTAATTTAAAAAAATAATAAAAGCCCAAGGGAAAATAAACAGCAAAAACATTAATAGTTTTATGAGGTTAAAATAAATTTATAAGGATTTCCATTGAGGAAAAGGAAATTCAGCTGTAAAAATAGTTTTAAATTGCCTAAGCTTTTGACTTACTAAATCTAAAATGTCTCCTGGATTTTCACAGAAGAAAAAAATCTTTCTGTGTTATTTGGGAAAGAGCGGGCAGGAACCCCTCACAACTTTTGCAGGCTCCTTCTGCTAATTTCAGAAAGGTTGACTCTTCTACTACAGGGTCACAATATCAGGCTAATATTACAAAGAAGTTTGCTGTAGTCTAACATAAACTCAAATATTTTCAAACTTGCCCACCCAAAAAGGTAACAAAGTACTGATAGATACAACTTGAATGAATCTCAAAATTATTATGCTAAGGGAAAAATCCAGACAAAAAGAGTACATATTATTTTTATTCTGTTTATATAAAATTCTAGAAAAGGCATACTAATAAACACACAGGATATATTTAGCTTGGGTATAAGGAGAAAGGGATTACTAATGGGTAAAATGGAACTTTTAGAGATAAATATATTTATTATCTTGATTGTGGTGATGGTTTCAAGGTGTGTGTATACCTGTGTTGAACTCATCAAATAGTTCCCTTTACATTTAAAAAAAATATTTCAATGTCAGGTTTATTGAATGTCAGATGTACCTCAATAAAACTGTAGAATTAATTAATAATTACTGCTTTCTTGTAATTTTATAATACTGTCCTCTGCAGGATAAATTCCATGCTCTTTAGCAGCAGATGCTAAGCTCCAATCTCACTGAACAACTTCCCATTCCCCAATAAAATAACTTTTTCTAATGCAAAGGAATATTTATCTGAGATAAAGGAGTATCTCTTCTGTAGTATTAGAACTTATTCTTGTAGGTCCAGTAGTTTTTTTTCAGGGGAGGGTTGTTTCTTTCATTAGGTGAAGTAAAGGAGGGGGCTTTAATAAAATCTTCCAGGTAGGGATAATAGCATATTTAAAAAGCATGATGGCCTAGAAGATGATGATAATATGTTAAGGAGTAGTACTAGCTAATCAAAGAAACTAATTTGTTTTTATGTCTCCATCAGTGAGAAAATATTAACCTGAAGGGGCAATACTTGGCTATTACATATAATTCATGTTCCTATTATACCTTCAGACTTGCCATTTCACAAAATTTGATCTGAAAAACCAAATACTCAGTTTCCCAATTACTTACAATTGTAAGCTATAAAAGTACAGGTAAAATATTATAGACTTAGTAAAAATAAAAACAAATATAATGAAATGAAGTCCTTTTCTAAAATATTTTGCTAAACATCATAATTATCTCAAATTATAGTGTAGAAGATATATTTGATTACTTGAGTAGTAATCACTAATATTTCAAAGAACTTACTAGCATGCTTTGAGGGTAAGATTACAAGTTGTTTAAGAATAGTTTGTTTTTAGGAGTTAAATTTTATTCCAACTAAGTAATTAGAAATTCAACTTCCTTTTTGCTGAATAGACAACCTTTAGAAAGAAATACAAAACCACACCTCTGACGCTTTAAAGGTTCTTCAGTATTTTTCATCAAGCAGAATTATTACCATACTGTCATCACAAATGTGATTAATTGCATTCTGTAAACCCGAAATTCTCCTACAAGTTCAATTGTTTTTGACATTACTTTCTCACCATCCCATTATATAAATAGGCTGCTAATGATAAGTAATGAAACAGTTTATTCTCCCATACAGGAAAATTAACAAATGTTATTATAAGAATACATTCTTATTTTATGTTTTAACATGTGAAAAATGAACAATGAACCAGCTCATTTCACAGTTTATTAAAGAAAACAAATATAGAAACCAGTTGTTTTAAGTAGTTCAATAGCTTAAGTCTTATATAAAGAGGTGTAGAATAGCAAGCCCATTGCCTAACTATCCAAACAGGAGTTCAGGCAGCTATAGGATGTGTCAACACAGAGGATGTCAGAACCCTAAATACAGTTATCTTGGTATTGACTGAAAGTCTGAAAATACATGAAATATTTTGAGACAGTTACAATGATCCAGTGAGAGTTTGGGAATTCATTTGTTATTTTTTTCTCACTAAAATTAAGCTCCACAAGAACATAATTTTTGTTCATTGCCCTAGTCCAGTGGCCAGAACAGTGCAGGACAAAGAGCACTCAGTAAATATTTGCCGAAAGAATGGATAACTATACGAATGAAGTTTTGGGATTAATCCATAAAGATAAAAAAGAGCTGATGTATTATATTTTATAAAGGTTCAGGCTACATTTATAAAGTGTGTCTATCCAAATAGAAGTGGAAGAGATAATCAGAAGCAATCCAAGAGTCAGGTTATCTGCAGAAGTTCATATGGGCAGACAACATAGAGCAAGCCAACATAGATCCTGGGACACAAAGAGAGTAACAAGTATTCCGCAGCTATTTCTACAGGAGAAAATCAGGGTATTAATTACCACAGTACTAGATGCATAATGAAGATTCATACAGGGATATATGTGTTTTTATATGTGAGTTGTTGAGATACCCTCTGCTTCTTTTCCTTGCTATACCATGTGAGACTACAGATAAACTACGAGAATCAATGAATTCATCTGTGGGGTCAGTTTGGAAAAATCAATTGTACTTTTATGTACAAGCAACAGACAAAAAATAAAATTTTAAAATAATGTCATTTAAAATAGCATTAAAATTTATAATAAATGATGCGCAAAAGTCTACCAAACAAACTACAATATATTATCTACATAAATTAAATAACTTCATAAATGGACAGTTATGTCATATTCTGTTTTTTGACAAATTTTATACTATAATATCAAAAAGTCTCCAAAACTAATCCACAGATATAATGTTATTTCATTCAAAATATTAGCAAGTTTTTATTGTAGGAAAACAAGATGATTATAAAGTTTATACGAAATACAATAGTCCAAGAAGAGTTAATAAAATCTCAAAGAAGAAAAAAGTAGCTGACCCCATACTTATGGCTTATTTACAGGTCATCATAAGATAGTATACATCTGGTGATGTATAAGATAGTATACAGCATATACTATCTTATACATCATAAGATAGTATACATCTGGTGAAAGGAGAGAAACTAGTCCATTAATGTAAAGGGAAAAACCCAGAAATAGATATAACGCCTTAAGTTTTGTTCCCCAAGAAGCAGATCTTGAGATGAGAATTCATGTCAAAGCTATATAGTTAGGAAGTGCAGGACACCAACCAACTAACAAAAAACAAAACAATGGGGACATGGGGAAGTACAAGAGGGAGGTCATGATGGCCTGTATAGAATGACTTTCAAACAAGATTCTGCTGGATGTCTAAACAATTGCCCCTTCCAGACCATGAACAATGAGAGTGGCTTCTGTCTGCAGGATGCATTCTACCTTAATCATCTCAAGTAGGAAGTCCTACCTACAGTGGGAGGTCTAAAACAGGAACTTAGAAAGCCACATTTTATTGTTCTGTCTATATTCAATGTATTACAGAGTGTCTGAATCATAATAGATACTCTGTAAACAATGTGTTAATCAAATGAGCTAACTGTAGACCTATTTCATTCACTGTTATATATACCCTGGGAAAAACATTTCCCTTTCTAAACTTCAGTTGGATCATCCTAAAATTATAGGTAATCACAATAATCACTGTGTTAGTATTTGTCAGTGAGACAAAATAAATCCAAATCCATGGGGCCAAAGTTCCTTATAATTTATTGTTCCACCATTCCATCCTTAGAGTTCCAACAGGAAACACAGAGATAACTCAAATTAGGATAACATGGGAAGAATTTATATAATGATTATATTAAAGGATATAGTTGAGATATACTAAAAACTCAAGGCTAGTAGCAGCAGAATCATTAATAACCTTAAGTCAAAAGGGACAGTGGGTGAACAGCTACCCAAACCCAGAAGAGAAGGCCTTGTACAGAAGACAACGTTGAGAGGAGTGGTGACTCTTAGTTGAGGGGCACTCTTAGAACACCATGACATTAGAACACCATGACATAGGTGGGAGGGAGCCAGTAGCAAATAATAGCCTGAGCTCACTCTCGATTCTTTCTCCAGTCTACTGGCTTGGTTTCCCATTGCCTAAACCTAATTGGAAATCTGAGGGCAAATGAGCCTGTTAATGTAGCCCATGCAGATCAGCCTCCTAGGGCACCAAACAAGGTTGAGAAGGATGGAGAATCAATCTGGAGGAGAAAATGCAAGATACTAGCACAGCCATCTTCAACATAATGCTGCCACGAAGAGACCTGCTCGAGTTGTAACCATATACTTACACTTCATCCAGCAGGAAATAATCCAGAAATTAAGGAGGCCCTTCCCACTTCCTTTAAGAACACATCCCAGAAATCATCCTCAACACTTCTATTTTTGTGACATTGGTAAGAACTTAAGTTATAGGACCAACTAACTGCAAGGAAGTGGAGAGATACCATTTTTATTTCTGGCAGCAATGGACCCAGCTAAAATTCAGAGATTTATTACTAATTAACATTGGGAGAATACCTAGGTATTTATTTTCTGCTTTTTCCCCTCTTTGAGCCACCTTTCAGAAGTGACTGAATTCCTCAGTGACCACAGTGCCTATCAAGGGAGATCTTCTCCAGGCTTTCATTTCACTACTGGTCTATGAACATACTACCCAACCCTTATTCCCTTCAGGGCCCTAATGATCAGAATGGCTTCTTGTTGTTGCTGATATCTAGGTGGTTTGGTACCCTCTGTTATTTTCTTAATCTCCTCATATCCCTAGAATAGTCCTTTCATTCTGAGTTGAATATTTCATTTTTTCTGATGACAAAGAACCCAAATCTTATGTTTATTTTTTGAGTATATAATCACATGAGATATGTGACTGCATTTTGTGAATTCTAAAATACTATACAGATGTAAGAGGTAAAATGTTATTGTAAATCTATTTGCAAGTAACCTAAAATAGTAGTGTTTTAATGATTTTAAAATAACATTTTTTCTGTTGAAGTGTTCTATTAAAAGTAAACTAGCTTTAAAATATTTTATTTTTCTTCAGAAACTATATTCATTTATTATTTTAAAAGAGTTTCATGAATATATTTCTTTCACAACAAAATACTTTGCTTACCACTGAACTATATCCATGCTATGTTACAGATGTCACAGTGAATGAGTTAGGCAACTTTTCAATTTGGACAAGAGTAAATGAAATCATTTTCTTTAGGTAGAATAAATGCTGTTTTACATTTAAAAATAGGAATTAGAATGTTTACAGGTATTGTAATATCCTAAGAATGGAAATATATCATTAAAATTTTTATATAGTTTTTAAAGATATCTAACTCATTTAAAGTGTTTATTTGCAGTGAAAATCTGATAAATATATACAATTAATTGTATCTCTTAATTTTAAAATGTTTTCATATACAACTTATGAAAAAATAAATACCTATCACCTCTCCATTAGAAAAATACATGTTGAGAGAGAATTACAGAAAGAAATATAGCTAATCCAGTGATATAAAAAATGTTGATATAAAGAAAATCAAATTTCATATGAATACTCATATGCATATATATGTAGATATATATCCGTATATGAAATTTACATTATACATATCTCTCTAAATATAGAGATATATACAGTGAATTGTCATTTTTACCTAAAGAGGACCCTCAAACCTGTAAGTTTCAGAATTAGGCTATAGATCCCCATAGCAAAGCACAATTTTTATTAATATAATTAAAATGGTTAATATTTGACAATAATCAAATATTGTTGGTTAGGTTTTCTCTCAACTCATGACCATGTGTTCTCTTCAACTGCATATTTAAGTTTCCAAGCTAAATATCAGAGAGGATATGGCATCCTTCACTCTTCCTGTCTAGGTCTCTGTTCCTATACTTGTAGACTGACAATTTCAAAACTCTAAATAGTGTTTAGCCCACTTTTACACTTAGGTCACTCTATGATTTCCATGCCCTCAAAGTAACTCCATTAAGATAATCGCCATTCAGTCTCACTCTCTGTAACATACAAAACCGTGTTGTCTTGAGTTCTCATTGTCTTACAGAAATGGAAGTGAAGAATTATACTTCTCTAATCCTTCTAGTCCAGTCTCCTTCAAGCCTGCATGATAGGTCAATTTGAGTGACACTCACCATTATGTGCATAAAAACTCCTTTTCCTTACTATCTCATTTTCTTTAAAGTGAGTTCAATTCTTTCCTTACTCCCGTATATCTCAGGCAACTAGCACCCTGACAGTCTTGCCTCACACATGTTCAAGATCTACACTAAATATAAAGCTGAGACCCCCTCATCTCCAAGTACAAACCATAAAAATAGTACAAATTTTCCTTTTTACCTGACTTCAAGGTAACTTTTTAAAATATAGGGGTTTGGTGTTCCCCTGTTGGTGCAATGGTTAAGAGTCCGCCTGCCAATGCAGGGGACACGGGTTTGAGCCCTGGTCCAGGAACAACTAAGCCCGTGCACCACAATGACTGAGCCTGTGATCTAGAGCCTGCGAGCCACAACTACTGAGCGCATGTGCCACAACTACTGAAGCCTGCGTGCCTAGAGCCCATGCTCTGCAACAAGAGAAGCCACTGCAATGAGAAGCCTGCACAGCATAACGAAGAGTAGCCCCTGCTTGCCACAACTAGAGAAAGCCTGTGCGCAGCATCAACGAAGACCCAATGCAGGCAAAAGTAAAAATAAATAAATAAATTTATTAAAAATATATTTATATAGGTTTTTTTGCATTTTTTCTTTTTTTAAAATACATCTTTTTTGGAGTATAATTGCTTTTCAATGTTGTGTTAGTTTCTGCTGTACAACAGTGAATCAGCTATATGCATACATATATCCCCATATCCCCTCCCTCTTGAGCCTCCCTCCCATCTTCTCTATCCCACCCCTCTAGGTCATCACAAAGCACTGAGCTGATCTCCTGTGCTATGCAGCATCTTCCCACTAGCTATCTATTTTACATTTGGTAGTATATATATGTCATTGCTACTCTTTCACTACTTCCCAGCCTTCCCTTCCCCCTCTGTTCCCTCGAGTCTGTTCTCAACATCTACATCTTTATTCCTGTCCTTCCACATATATGTGTTAGCATACAGTATTTGTTTTTTCTCTGACTACTTCACTCTGTATGACAGACTCTAGGTCCAAACACTTCACTACAAATAACTCAATTTTGTTCCTTTTTATGGCTGAGTAATATTCCATTGTGTGTGTATATATATATATATATATATATATATATATATATATATGTGACATCTTCTTTATCCATTCATCTGTTGATGGACACTAGGTTGCTTCCATCTCCTGGCTATTGTAAATAGTGCTGCAATGAACATTGTGGTACATGACTCTTTTTGAATTATGGTTTTCTCAGGGTATATGCCCAGTAGTGGGATTGCTGAGTCATACGGTAGTTCTATTTTTAGTTTTTTAAGGAACCTCCATCCTGTTCTCCATAGTGGTTGTATCAATTTACATTCCCACCAACAGTGTAGGAGAGTTCCCTTTTCTCCACACCCTCTCCAGCATTTATTGTTTCTAGAGTAAAAATATAGTTTTAATTCAGTAATGTATCTATTTAATTTTTTCATCAGTTATGATCTATGAATGTAAATAGTAACTCCTAAGAAGTCATTTTCTGATATCATTGTGGTAGGTGGTATACAAAGGAAGGTTTGTTATCAATTGAACTGAGATCTAAAATAAGTGGAACTCATTTAGTAATTCAGGAGTTTCACTGCTTGTGAGAGTGAAAGGGAGTTATGACAAGAGTTTACTTGCAAATTTTAATTAAATTTTATCTGATGGAGTAAGAAAAGTTATTTTTGATTTATAAACAAAGAAACTTTTATATTAAAGCCTTGAAGATATAATAAATATAGTGCTACACAATGCCATTTTAATATTAATTTCCTTGGTTCTAGCATGCCATACTTGAGCAAACAAGATTAAGAGCTGTTAGATGATAGATTATTCAATTTTATTATTTAATTGGATACATTAGATAAGTTACAAATTAACAAAGCAGATGAACTGATTGATAATACTTAAGAAGATACCACTATCACTTACAAAATCACTACAATTTGTGATTAAAGAAACTATACTTAAAATATGCCAACATTTTGAAAGGTGTTATAAAACTATAACCTAAAAGAATAATTTATTCAATAAGTATGTGTATTTCTGTGGATATGTGTGAACATACAATCTAGAAAAGTGAATTAAAACTTAATGAAGGGAAGGATACATACTCAAAAACATGTCTAATTATGGAGTGGTCATTGTTTACTAATTTTCACCAGAAAGTAAACATTTTCTTGTCTTGAAATAATGTATTAATTTTTGATATTTCTGGTTTATGCTATAAAAATTGACCACAGTGCTTTTTTTTTCTTTCTTTCTTTTTTTTTTTTTTTTTTTTGGTACACGGGCCTCTCACTGTTGTGGCCTCTCCCGTTGCGGAGCATAGGCTCCAGACGTGCAGGCTCAGCAGCCATGGCTCATGGGCCTAGCCGCTCTGCAGCATGTGGGATCTTCCCGGACTGGGGCACGAACCCGTGTCCCCTGCATTGGCAGGCAGACTCTCAACCACTGCGCCACCAGGGAAGCCCCAGTGCTAATTTTTAATTCAATTCTATACATACGTATTGAACTTCAGTTGTGTTAAACTACACTAGGTGAGCGATTTAAGGCTGTTTCTCAAATTTGGCACTATTGATATTTTGGGTCAGATAATTATGGGACTTGTGGGACTGTCTTGTGCATTATAAGATGTTTAGCAGTGTTCTTGGCCTCTACCCACTAGATTCCAGCAGCTCTCTCCACCCAGTTTGACAGCCTAAAATGTCTCCAGATACTGCCAAGTGTCCCCTAGAGAGAAATCAACCCCCATCAAGAACTACTGATTTAAGGTAATAAATCACTCATTTAATTTACACTCAACAAAATTTGGCAAGTATCAGTCAGGATTAACAAAATAGGAAACCTGCTTTAAGAAGTCAAAGCTGAGAAAAACTAAAACCACAGAATCTTATGGGGTTTCTTTCCAACCACAAGCTCCCAGAAACTAACCTCACCACACACACACACACACACACACACACAGACACAAACACACACACACACACAATTAAGAATCACTGTCACAGTGAGACACTAAATATAATATGAAAGTGTTATGTATTTTGAGATGGAAAAAAATGGATATCCAATACTTTAGTGTTATGCTGATTAATCCTAATGTACTATATGTGACATAAAAACAACATGATTTTTGAATTTTGTTTCTAAGTATACAGTGGAAAAGCTCCACAGGTCAGGTAAGATTTAATTTTGGCTTTAAAGTGCATTCTGAGTATAAGGAAAATCTTGACTAAGACTCCGGATGCGTGAGAGTATGTAAAGTAGTGTAAGATAATCAAGAAGTATACTGAGTTCAGAACATGATATGAGATGGAATAGCAGAGGGGATGAGGTTGAAAATACCTGAATCTGAAGGTCCTAAATATCAAGTTACAGAGTTGGAACTTCATTTAGTAGCAAAAGGTAACCAAAGGTTTTTTTTTTATGTAAAGTGTGACATGATCAGATTTGTGTTCTGTTTTTGATTTTTGTTTGTTTGTTTGTTTTGGGTTTTTTGTTGTTGTTGTTAATACAACAGCATTAGGAGTTCAGAAGTGAAGTGTAATAGTAATGAGGGAACTCTACAAGCAGTAAAGAGATTATTCCGTTGTACAAAGAACTAAAATGAGTAATAGTGGTATGGAAAAATGGAGAGCAGTGGTTTATTTAGGAGGAAATTCAGATTTAGAAACAATAGAATTTTGTGATAAATTAAAAAGAAAAATTTAGATTCAGTATCTAGAGAAATTGATAGATGATGATGCAAATTTTTAGAACTTGAAACAGCACTGATGCAGAAAATCACAGAAGTGGAAATAATGTGTTTTGAGAATGTGAAGCTTAATATCTTGTACAGTTGTTTTTTATTGTCCCACAAGTAGTGGGGATATTCTGAAACTCAAGAGATTGATGAGGCTGAAGTTGTTGATATGGTTGTTACCAACATGCAAGGCATTAGATTGGAAGTAGATTATAAGAAATATAAAATAGTGTGAGAAGTAAAATTGCTAAGGAAAAATTATTGAGAATAGTGACACATCTTTAGAGGATGCATGATGTTAGTCTTTTTTTGTATTGTCACTTAACTGAGATTAAGAGGAATCTATAATTTTACATACAACCTAAATAGACAACAAGTAAATACAAACTATATATGAAATAATGAATGAAGAAAGTGTTTACTCATGCGTCACTGTAGTTTGTGGATTTCTTGAAATTCAAACAGAAGTTAGTTTCCAAACTCATTGAGTTGTATACATTAAATATGTACAGCTTTTCACAGGTCAATCATACCTTAATAAAGTGGTATAAAATAAAATAGAATAAAATGACAAAAACAAAAAAAATACAATTTTGGAGAATTGATGCACTGTTAGTCACACTTATAAGCTATAATATAAGTTTAAGAAAATGAATTAGACATAGTATAGGGAGAAACTATATTTATTCAAGGCATTAAATATATCCAGGGTGAATGAGAAGAGTAGTGTAAATATTTAGTCTAAATGAAGGCTCACCTAATAACTACTCTTTTTCGACCTTTTAATATTTGTCAAGCATTGTGCAAAATTATTCCTATACATATAGAGAAACACATACATAGGTATACATGCATTTGTGTCTTTATATAACCTGTATACACTATGAAAATTTCCTCATAAATATTTGTATTCTCATTTCATACATAATGTTCTCAGGATCAATTTACCTTTCACTAAAAATTGGTGAAGGAGGCCGGAGGGGAAGATGGTGGAAGAGTAACACACGGAGATCACCTTCCTCCCCACAGATACACCAGAAATACATCTACACGTGGAACAACTCCTACAGAACCCCTACTGAATGATGGCAGAAGACCTCAGACTTCCCAAAAGGCAAGAAACTCCCCACGTACCTGGGTAGGGCAAAAGAAAAACAGAGACAAAAGAATAGGGACAGGACCTGCACCAATAGGAGGGAGCTGTGAAGGAGGAAAGGTTTCCACACACTAGGAGGCCCCTTTGCGGGCAGAGACTGCGGGTGGCAAAGTGGGGAGCTTCGGAGCTGCGGAGGAGAGTACAGCAACAGGGGTGCGGAGGGCAAAGCGGGGAGATTCCCGCACGAAGGATTGGTGCTGACAGGCACTCACCAGCCCGAGATGCTTGTCTGCTCGTCCGCCAGGGCAGGTAGGGCTGCGAGCTGAGGCTTGGGCTTTGGTCAGAGCACAGTGAGAGGACTGGGGTTGGCTGCCTGAACACAGCCTGAAGTGGTTAGTGCACCACGGCTAGCCGGGAGGGAGTCTGGGAAAAGGTCTGGAGCTGCCGAAGAGGCAAGAGACTTTTTCTTCCCTCTTTGTTTCCTGGTGCGTGAGGAGAGGGGATTAAGAGCATTGCTTAAAGGAACTCCAGAGAAGGGCGCGAGCCGCGGCTAAAAGCGCGGACCCCAGAGATGGGCACGAGACGCGGCTAAAAGCGCAGACCCCAGAGACGGGCGGGAGACGCTAAGGCTGCTGCTGCCACCACCAAGGGGCCTGTGTGCGAGCACAGGTCACTATCCACACCCCTCTTCCAGGGAGCCTGTGCAGCCCGCCACTGCCAGGTTCCCGGGATCCAGGGACAACTTCCCCGGGAGAACACACAGCAGGCCTCAGGCTGGTACAACGTCAAGCTGGCCTCTGCCACCGCAGGCTCACCCCACACTCTGCACCCCTGTCTCCCCCCGGCCTGAGTGAGCCAGAGCCCCCGAATTAGCGGCTCCTTTAACCGCATCCTGTCTGAGCAAAACACAGATGCCCTCCAGTGACCTACACGCAGAGGCGGGGCCATATCCAAAGCTGAGCCCCTGGGAGCTGTGAGAACAAAGAAGAGAAAGGGAAATCTCTCCCCAGCAGCCTCAGAAGCAGTGGATTAAAGCTCCACAATCAACTTGATGTACCTTGCATCTCTGGAACGCATGAATAGACAACGAATCATCCCAAATTGAGGAGCCGTGTGGATGAAAGGCTCTTGGTTCTGCAGCCAGGAGTCAGTGCTGTACCTCTGAGGTGGGAGAGCCAACTTCAGGACACTGATCAACAAGAGACCTCCCAGCTCCACATAATATAAAACGGCAAAAATCTCCCAGAGATCTCCATCTCAACACCAGTACCCAGCTTCACTCAACAACCAGCAAGCTTCAGTGCTGGACACCCTATGCCAAACAACTAGCAAGACAGGAACACAACCCCACCCATTAGCAGAGAGACTGCCTAAAATCATAATAAGTCCGCAGACACCCCAAAACACACCACCAGACGTGGACCTGCCCACCAGAAAGACAAGATCCAGCCTCATCCACCAGAACACAGACACTAGTCCCCTCCACCAGGAAGTCTACAAAACCCACTGAACCAACCTTAGCCACTGGGGACAGACATCAAAAACAACAGAAACTACGAACGTGCAGCCTATAAAAAGGAGACCCTAAACACAGTAAGATAAGCAAAATGAGAAGACAGAAAAACACACAGCAGATGAAGGAGCAAGATAAAAACCCACCAGACCTAACAAATGAAGAGGAAATAGGCAGTCTACCTGAAAAAGAATTCAGAACAATGATAGTAAAGATGATCCAAAATCTTGGAAATAGAATAGACAAAATGCAAGAAACATTTAACAAGGACCTAGAAGAACTAAAGATGAAACAAACAATGATGAACAACACAATAAATGAAATTAAAAATACTCTAGATGGAATCAATAGCAGAATAACTGAGGCAGAAGAATGGATAAGTGACATGGAAGATAAAATAGTGGAAATAACTACTGCAGAGCAAAATAAAGAAAAAAGAATGGAAAGAACTGAGGACAGTCTCAGAGACCTCTGGGACAACATTAAACACACTAACATTCGAATTATAGGGTTTCAGAAAAAGAAGTGAAAAAGAAAGGGACTGAGAAAATATTTGAAGAGATTATAGTCGAAAACTTCCCTAATATGGGAAAGGAAATAGTTAATCAAGTCCAGGAAGCATAGAGAGTCCCATACAGGATAAATCCAAGGAGAAATATGCCAAGACACATATTAATCAAACTGTCAAAAATTAAATACAAAGAAAGCATATTAAAAGCAGCAAGGGAAAAATAACACACAAGGGAATCTCCATAAGGTTAACAGCTGATTTCTCAGCAGAAACTCTGCAAGCCAGAAGGGAGTGGCAGGACATACTGAAAGTGATGAAGGAGAAAAACCTGCAACCAAGATTACTCTACCCAGCAAGGATCTCATTCAGATTTGATGGAGAAATTAAAACCTTTACAGACAAGAAAAAGCTGAGAGAGTTCACCACCACCAAACCAGCTTTACAACAAATGCTAAATGAACTTCTCTAGGCAAGGAAACACAAGAGAAGGAAAAGACCTACAATAACGAACCCAAAACAATTAAGAAAATAGGAATAGGAACATACATATCGATAATTACCTTAAATGTAAATGTTCCCACCAAAAGACACAGATTGGCTGAATGGATATAAAAACAAGACCCATATATATGCTGTCTACAAGAAACCCACTTCAGACCTAGAGACACATACAGACTGAAAGTAAGGGGATGGAAAAAGATATTCCATGCAAATGGAAAACAAAAGAAAGCGGGAGTAGCAATTTTCATATCAGACAAAACAGACTTTAAAATAAAGACTATTAGAAGACACAAAGAAGGACACTACATAATGATCAAGGGATCGATCCAAGAAGAAGATATAACAATTTTTTTTTTTATGGTACGCGAGACTCTCACTGCTGTGGTCTATCCCGTTGCGTAGCACAGGCTCCAGACGCGCAGACTCAGCGGCCACGGCTCACAGGCCTAGCTGCTCCACAGCATGTGGGATCTTCCTGGACCAGGGCACGAACCCATGTCCCCTGCATCAGCAGGCAGACTCTCAACCACTGCACCACCAGGGAAGCCCTAGATATAACAATTGTAAATATTTATGCACCCAACATAGGAGCACCTCAATACATAAGGCAAATACTAACAACCATAAAAGGGAAAATTGACAGTAACACATTCATAGTAGAGGACTTTAACACACTTTCACCCATGGACAGATCATCCAAAATGAAAATAAATAAGGAAACACAAGCTTTAAATGATACATTAAACAAGATGGACTTAATTGATATTTATAGGACACTCCATCCAAAAACAACAGAATACACATCTTTCTCAAGTGCTCATGGAACATTCTCCAGGATAGATCATATCTTGGGTTACAAATCAAGCCTTGGTAAATTTAAGAAAATTGAAATTGTATCAAGTACCTTTTCTGACCACAATGCCATGAGACTAGATATCAATTACAGGAAAAGATCTGTAAAAAATACAAACACATGGAGGCTGAACAATACACTACTTAGTAATGAAGTGAACACTGAAGAAATCAAGGAGGAAATTAAAAAATACCTAGAAACAAATGACAATGGAGACACGACGACCCAAAACCTATGGGATGCAGCAAAAGCTGTTCTAAGAAGGAAGTTTATAGCAGTACAAGCCCACCTTAAGAAACAGGAAACATCTCGAATAAACAACCAAACCTTGCACCTAAAGCAATTAGAGAAAGAAGAACCAAAAAAACCCAATGTTAGCAGAAGGAAAGAAATCATAAAAATCAGATCAGAAATAAATGAAAAAGAAATGAAGGAAACAATTGCAAAGATCAATAAAACTAAAAGCTGGTTCTTTGAGAAGATAAACAAAATAGATAAACCATTAGCCAGACTCATCAAGAAAAAAGGGAGAAGACTCAAATCAATAGAATTAGAAATGAAAAAGGAGAAGTAACAACTGACACTGCAGAAATACAAAAGATCATGAGAGATTACTACAAGCAACTCTATGCCAAAAAAATGGACAACCTGGAAGAAATGGACAAATTCTTAGAAATGCACAACTGCCAAGACTGAATCAGGAAGAAACAGAAAATATGAACAGACCAATCACAAGCACTGAAATTGAAACTGTGATTAAAAATCTTCCAACAAACAAAAGCCCAGGACCAGATGGCTTCACAGGTGAATTCTATCAAACATTTAGAGAAGAGCTAACACCTATCCTTCTCAAACTCTCCCAAAATATAGCAGAGGGAGGAACACTCCCAAATTCATTCTACGAGGCCACCATCACCTTGATACCAAAACCAGACAAGGATGTCACAAAGAAAGAAAACTACAGGTCAATATCACTGATGAACACAGATGCAAAAATCCTCAACAAAATACTAGCAAACAGAATCCAACAGCACACTAAAAGGATCAGATACCATGATCAAGTGGGGTTTATTCCAGGAATGCAAGGATTCTTCAATATACGCAAATCAGTCAATGTGATAAACCATATTAACAAACTGAAGGAGAAAAACCATATGATCATCTCAATAGATGCAGAGAAAGCTTTTGACAAAATTCAACACCCATTTATGATAAAAACCCTGAAGAAAGTAGGCACAGAGGAAACTTTCCTCAACATAATAAAGGCCATATATGACAAACCCACAGCTAACATCATCCTCAATGGTGAAAAACTGAAAGCATTTCCACTAGGATCAGGAACAAGACAAGGTTGCCCACTCTCACCACTCTTATTCAATATAGTTTTGGAAGTTTGAGCCACAGCAATCAGAGAAGAAAAGGAAATAAAAGGAATCCAAATCGGAAAAGAAGAAGTAAATCTGTCACTGTTTGCAGATGACATGATACACAGAGAAACCTAAAGATGCCACCAGAAAACTATGAGAGCTAATCAATGAATTTGGTAAAGTTGCAGGATACAAAATTAATGCAGAGAAATCTCTTGCATTCCTATACACTAATGATGAAAAATCTGAAAGTGAAATCAAGAAAACACTCCCATTTGCCATTGCAACAAAAACAATAAAATATCTAGGAATAAAGCTACCTAAGGAGACAAAAGACCTGTATGCAGAAAATTATAAGACACTGATGAAAGAAATTAAAGATGATACAAATAGATGGAGAGATATACCATGTTCTTGGATTGGAAGAATCAACATTGTGAAAATGACTCTACTACCTAAAGCAATCTACAGATTCAATGCAATCCCTATCAAACTTCCACTGGCATTTTTCACAGAACTAGAACATAAAATTTCACAATTTGTATGGAAACACAAAAGACCCCGAATAGCCAAAGCAATCTTGAGAAGGAAAAACGGAGCTGGAGGAATCAGGCTCCCTGACTTCAGACTGTACTACAAAGCTACAGTAATCAAGACAGTATGGTACTGGCACAAAAACACAAAGATAGATCAATGGAACAGGATAGAAAGCCCAGAGATAAACCCACACACATATGGTCACCTTATCTTTGATAAAGGAGGCAGGAATGTACAGTGGAGAAAGGAGAGCCTCTTCAACAAGTGGTGCTGGAAAACTGGACAGGTACATGTAAAAGTATGAGATTAGATCACTCCCTAACACCATACACAAAAATAAGCTCAAAATGGATTAAAGACCTAAATGTAAGGCCAGAAACTATCGAACTCTTAGAGGAAAACATAGGCAGAACACTCTATGACACAAATCACAGCAAGATCCTTTTTGACCCACCTCCTAGAGAAATGGAAATAAAAACAAAAATAAACAAATGGGACCTAATGAAACTTCAAAGCTTTTGCACAGCAAAGGAAACCATAAACAAGACGAAAAGACAACCCTCAGAATGAGAGAAAATATTTGCAAATGAAGCAACTGACAACAGATTAATTTCCAAAATTTACAAGCAGCTCATGCAGCTCAATAACAAAAAAAACAAACAACCCAATCCAAAAATGGGCAGAAGACCTAAATAGACATTTCTCCAACGAAGATATACAGACTGCCAACAAACACATGAAAGAATGCTCAACATCATTAATCATTAGGGAAATGCAAATCAAAACTACAATGAGGTATCATCTCACACCAGTCAGAATGGCCATCATCAAAAAATCTAGAAACAGTAAATGCTGGAGAGGGTGTGGAGAAAAGGGAACACTCCTGCACTGCTGGTGGGAATGTGAATTGGTACAGCCACTATGGAGAACAGTATAGAGGTTCCTTAAAAAACTACAAATAGAACTACCATATGACCCAGCAATCCCACTACTGGGCATATACCCTGAGAAAACCAAAATTCAAAAAGAGTCATGTACCAAAATGTTCATTGCAGCTCTATTTACAATAGCCTGGAGATGGAAACAACCTAAGTGCCCATCATTGGATGAATGGATAAAGAAGATGTGGCACATATATACAATGGAATACTACTCAGCCATGAAAAGAAATGAAATTGAGCTATTTGTAATGAGGTGGATAGACCTAGAGTCTGTCATACAGAGTGAAGAAAGTCAGAAAGAGAAAGACAAATACTGTATGCTAACACATATATATGGAATTTAAGAAAAATAATGTCATGAAGAACCTAGGGGTAAGACAGGAATAAAGACACAGACCTACTGGCGAATGGACTTGAGGATATGGGGAGAGGGAAGGGTGAGCTGTGACGAAGTGAGAGAGAGGCATGGACATATATACACTACCAAACGTAAGGTAGATTGCTAGTGGGAAGCAGCCACATAGCACAGAGATATCAGCTCGGTGCTTTGTGACCACCTGGAGGGGTGGGATAGGGAGGTTGGGAAGGAGGGAGATGTAAGAGGGAAGAGATATGGGAACATATATATATGTATAACTGATTTACTTTGTTATAAAGCAGAAACTAACATACCATTGTTAAGCAATTATACCCCAATAAAGATGTTAAAAAATAAAATAATCTGTTTTACATTTCAAGGATTAAAAAAAATTGGTGAAGGAAGTACAAAAGTTAAGCTCTTCATACCTTCTACTTATAACCCCGGTGATATCATATTACTCAGTTAGAAAGAAATGAATTATTTTCTTTGACAATGAGTTGCTTATTCACTCAATAAAACTTACTTTGAAGAGAAAAAGAAATATATATTTAAGAGAGTTTTTTTCCCATGCATGAAAAGAGGAAATAAATAACAAATAAATTCACCCAGACTTCATTTACCCATAAATAACTCAACCTTTATAAAATATTACTTGAGTTCCTACAATGTGAATCCCTGTGCTAAGTGTTCTGTAGAGGGTAAAATTAATTAGACAAGGTCTTAGCTATCAAAATATTTACAATCTAATACAATGGAAGGCAAGTACACACATTACTGTAATATATGTTATACTCTACTGAATTCTAATAGATATTATGAAATTGCTACACATAATCAAAATAAGAACAGTAGTGGCAGGGGAAAAAAAATGTTCCCTGTATTGTTCAGGGTCTTGGAAGAAAGAGATGGCGCACGCAAATTAATCTGAAAAGAATTTAATAATGGCTCTATTTAACAAAGGTATGAGGAAACTCAAGGGAGATAGTGCAAGTCATGGGGCTAGCATGAATGGCCCCAGCATCACTGGCCCTCTTATGACTAAAGGGGTGAGAAGAGGGATCACTTACCCTGCCAGAAAAAAAAAGAGATATCCGAGTGGTATCAATAGAAGCTCTGGCTTTGGGTGGTGTAAAAAAGCCACACTTCATGACATTACAGAGAGGAGTCAAGGGAATGCATAGCTCAGTTTCAGTCTCCCCTCTCCTGACATATTGCTAGTGTTCAGCATTAATTAAAACCAAGGAGAAGCTAGTGGGCAAGACTACCCAATGAGGTGGGCCAGCTATCCCAAGCTCTCAACAGGGTGGAGAAGAGTAGGAAATGGACTAGAAACAGCAAGAAAAATTATTCCACATATTCCCATATCTTCAGTTAATCATATTATATTTGGCCTGGATTTTTTTCCCTTAAGGCGAAACAATACCACCCCATTACAAAAAAAAAGACAGTATTTCCAGAAGAAATACTAAAATATTAACTAAAACCCAAATCAAATGTTTTCTATAGAAGATATTTTTAAAGTAACTCTTTATATCAAGATGGAATGGGGGTGAGGGGAATGTCTTACACAATCAAGTTAATCTTTCACATCAAAAGATAGATATGTGACGGATTATTTAAATATATGTGAAAATTTAGACCAAAATAGTTTCCTATTAAAATAAGAGCTGTAACCTTGACAATGTATAAGTACATATTGGTTTCCCTAATTGACAAAGTCTCTCTTTCAAAATAAGATAATTACCGCAGGCTATTAAGGCAGTACATCAAGGTCATCTTTCTAAAAGAGAAAAATATTTGTTCAGAAACAGTTTTCCTTGAGTATAAAACAATATGCACAGAATCTACATTATTGAAATGAATGTAAAATTGAGTGGGAACAAAGGGCAATGAAGTTTGGATTATATATTTGTTATTTGTCTGTTTCAGCAATTTTCTAGAATTAAGGAATCAGAATGGGGAAGTGGATCATTTCTCTCTCATTTCTCTCCTCCTTACAGCTCCAGGGACATCATTTAGCCACAGTGGTCCTGTGAAAAACAAACTGCCAATTAACACCAGGAGAGTTTCCTCTAAGCCACTGTGGAGCATTGCCCAGGAAGCCAGCTGCTTTCTGATAAATCTCACCCTGCCTGTATTTGAGCACAACTATGAAAATTATATCTATTCTGAGATTTCTTTTTAAAGGGTTTATCTGAAAAAATTAAAATAAATAGCTGGATAAAGTCATTTATCACATTGAAGTGTTTATTATAAATCCCTTAAATCCCAATAAGCCACTTTCCAAGTAAAGAGGAAGACTTAATTTGACATTGCAATATTGTAATTTCTGTTTCAAAAGATCACAAAATATTTCTCTTTGCTATTTTCTCCGTGAAATATCGTAATGGTTAGCTTTTTCATTAAAATATCTCACATCATCCAGATTTAAATGTAAATAAATCCAATATGATATACTGTGTTATATTAATACAATAAATGTAACTACAGATAGAGCTTTCAACAATAACATATAATCTTCGTAAATGTGTAGCTATTGTAAATAACTGTTTATATTATCAGCCCACTACAGAGACTTACTCAGTGTATTTAGTTTAATGTCATCATTTATTTGAAATCCCAAGTGGTATTTATTGACAATAATGTGTATAATAAAAATGTATGAAACTGACATCCATAAATTATGAACTATTTCTTTCAATTCTCCTGGCATGAATTTTAACATCCTAACTTATAGAGGAAAAAGGAATTGCCAAGTTAAATTTGTTTGGCTGGTTTGATTTGCTCCAGGACTTATATTACCACAGTTACATTGAGTCTCTGGTCATAGTGCTTTTATATTGCTCATGTTGCTTATGTAATGTTTTTACGGCACTGGTTACCTGAACTGCAAGGAAAATACTAATTTTAATCTTAATTTTGTACCTGAGGAGGATACTAGATAATGAATATTCATAATGTTTGTACATTTCTTGGTATGTATTGTTTTCTTCTTTTTTACTCTTCCTCTGTTTGTTTGACCCTCTCCACTAAGATGTAAGTTGAAATGAGAAATGTTCAGTTCATCCCCTGGTTCTGAGAACTGTGTGGCTAACATCATAGGAACTCAGCAATGTTTGTTATATGCCAGAATATCATTATTTATTGATTGCTTTAAACCATGTTAAGTCATATGGGGAATATATCCTTTTCTTAAATTATGTCAGCCAACACTCAGTGAATGTCCTATCCACCATCAAAGGCCCAAGCATACAAATTTCATTTAAAAAGCTATCCCTGATTCTTTTTCAACTCTTTTAGTCCACTTGACATTAATCATCTTGCCTTTACCTCTGGAATACTTTGCTGGAATAATTCAAATGGTAATCACCATCTATGAGATTTTTATCATAATTATATGCATATATATAATATCTTCCCCAACAAGGTTCAAATCCTTGAAGATAAAGACCGGGTCATTTTATTCCTTGTATTTTCAATACAAGGCTTGATACATAGCAAGTATTTCAATTATCTGTTTGACTTTACCTTTTTTAACTCATTTATACACTCATATATTCATTCAAGTCCTATTTGTGACCATTTGTCAGCCACTTAAGTGTTCTGGGGCTGCAAAAGAATAATATATCTTCCAGTTTTCGTCAGTGAAACCTCTGTTTCTCCCATTCTCATGACAATATAAACCTTAGTATTCAAGGCAGTTCCCTTTTTTTTACCACATATTTAAGCTATGAATAAAGATTTTCTTTTCTTTCTAAATATCATGTAATAGACATCTACTTTCATTAGCTTAGCATCTTTTCCTTTGGGAAACAGCCTTCCCTGCCATATGTCAACTTGTTTCACATTCCTTGTTACAGGCATGGGAGTATCGTTTAGCCAATAAATATCATGTTTAGAGATTGGTATGGATGCTGAAGGAGAGATGCTTAATCTTTTTCCTTCTAGAAGCAAGCACTGGCAGTAAGGGTTACAAAATCCTAAACTACGGAGTCACCTCCATTGATACATGGAGAAAGCATGCTTGAGAATAAGACAAATGATAATAAGTGAAGATGAAAATATTACTTGCTAAAAAAAAAAAGAAGAAGAAAAAGGAACTAATTACTGACTAGGGAAAAATAAGTATCCATTCCTTAAAGGTTCTGTACTTTTGTAGTACACCACACTAAATAATTGGTCATAAGCATATCCATGTTCTTTTATTGTTTATTTAAACTAGTTGATCCTTCCTTATAGACTTCTTTATCAATTTTCAATATTCATCTTACATGAAATCTAAATTTTCTGATTAATTTAAAAACTTCTATTGGCTTAGTGACACCTGTTACTAATTGTTAGCATATAAGCTCAACAGCAGTAAATACTTACCTTGTTTTTATCCCCTTTTAGCTCATACATAATTTTAAAAATGCTCAATCAGTGCATGCTGAATGATTGACATGAATAGTTATTTGGATAATATTTTGGGAAAATATTCATTTTATTTGATTAATCACTGAAAAAAAAATTCAGATAATACCAGAAAGATAATCTCTGTGAACAGAGCATTCTGTCTACATGGCTTATTCCGTGGCCCATATGAAGAATTAATTAGATATTTAGATCATAAATCACTGATTGTAAGTAACTGACATTGATTTTAGTGGACAGTATTGTAGCATATATTTGGAGACATATCATGCTTTATAGCAATTAGTATATACACATATTTTTAGTCTCTTTAGTATAGCCTGTATGTTAGAAACTGTTAGTTGTTTACTAGCATTCTTTCCTTCTCTCTTCCTTACAGAACCTAAACTATTCATGTCTACAACTCTCCACCTTGCAGCTTTGTATTGGGGAGAAGCTGAAAACCCAGTCTCTGTCATATGAGGCCTAAGGGAAATCTCACTTATCTTGTTGGGAATCATTTAAGAAATGAGAACATTCCATCCTGGCCAATGAAATATGAGGGGAAATTTGACAGGAGGGTCCCTTGATCTTATCAAATTCCCCTGGAAGACATAGACTTACTTCTTTGGGTGTGATAAGGCCTTGTATTGCTAAAGCCACCTTACTACCAGGATGAGAAGGAAGCCAACACAGAGGATGGATAAGGAGAGATTTGGAAGAAAAAGAAAACAAAACCCCTAGGCTTTTGATTGCGGTTCTGTGCATAAGTACATCCTGTGATACAATTCCATCTGAATTATTATAGTATGCTTGGTAGGCACCTTTATAGAATTTATATTCATTAAATGGCAGAATAAACCAAATTTATCTCTGGCTTAAAGTGAAGGTAAAAGAAAAATAAACATAAGCTAGATTGCAAAAATTTCTAACTCATGATGCCGTCCCATAAGGACATGACTTATTTTATAAAAATAGTTCCCTAATCACTCTCTTCTCAATGAAAACATGTCTTGATGATTTGCATGGGCAACAGGGACTCATAACATTCCTGCTGACTAGAGCCATAGTTCACTGACAGTGAACATAACTGTCAGTAGACAACTGTTACTTCTGTTTTATTTGGTAGAGGTAACATTTCTATAAAGTATGATAGCTTTGGGAAATCTCTTCACTCCCTAAGTTTTTAGATTGAGCTTATATTTACAATTCCTCTAATACCCAAATTCTTGTCTTTTTAAAAAAATATTTTGATTTAAAAGATTAAGGACATTTTTAAGATTGAATATCTTGTATAATAAAATATAAGAATGCAGATAATAGGTGTCTTAATTTTTCTTCAAAGATTCATAAAACCTTTTCTAAACTCTTTATAATGTGATTCATAATAGGATGTAATGCTATTATGGTACAGAAATGAATGATACAATCTTGTTATAGAAATGTGAATATTTGCTAAATGTTATGATTTAATAGCTTTCCTTGGATATATTTAGAAAAATAGACATGTGGCACATAAAACATAATGAAACGTATGTTGAAGACATTAACCAAAGATTTTAGACCAAATCTGGTTTGCTAGACAAACAGAACGTTAACTCTTTTCTTATATAGACTGTAGATTTACTTTGATCTTCTCTAAGAGGAATTTCTAATACAAGAAGCACAATTAAGCTGCCTCTGAATATTCTTTAGAATTCCAAATCATTTTGATTTATCTATAAAAGCACATCTCACATCTACAATTATGTCTTAGAATTGCTGGATCCACTATGCATTGTGAATAGTTTAACAAATTATATAAAATTGAATGAATCAAGTCTTTAAAATTTTTAATTAGACATAGCTTTAAGGAAGGCTTTTGTTCTAAGAACAAGCATGGACTTGGATCCACACATTTCCATTAGTATAGTTTCATCAATAAATAAGTATATAAAATATGCTTAAAGGGACACCCTGGCTACCACTATGTTTCAGTTTTTATATTTGGCTTCCTAAATTGTAAAGACCTAGTCTCTTTTTTGAATGTGTAATTAGTAATGACTGCTGTAATATCCCTTAAAAGAGATTATTTTTAAGCAGGATGAATTTGAATGGGTTTATAAAAGTTAAAATTTATATTTTATGCTCCTATTAATTAGGTAATAGTTTAATGAAATAACAGCAAAATTTTATGTAACTTTTTTCTTTGAGTATGTATATTAAAATAAAAATATTACCTGCTTAAATACTATAACCAAGCAGGGCCCTCTGGGACCTCCCTGAGACAGGCCCTTCCCCCATATCCTCTACTTTAGTTCCTCTTTGAAGTACCTGGATAACAGTATTTGATGCAATTTTCCTGAGTTGTTTTACAGATGTGAAAACCTCTCACCAAATGGAAGATGTTATCTACTTGATGACCCCAGGCCTCCTGGAGCCAAAGGACTGATAATGTTAACCCCTGTGACACCGCCCTGTTATCTCACCATCAGCCAATCAGAGAAATGTTCAGGAGCTGATCACATACTCTGCAAACCCCCTCCCTACCTGGCTTTTATATAAGCTTTGCCAAAACCCTTGGGGACCTCAGGGTTTGAGCCACCCATCTCCTTGCATGGCCCTGCAATAAATCTTTCTCTGCTCCACACTCCAATGTTTCAGTTTGTTTGGCCTCACTGTGCATCGGGCACATGAACTTGCACTAATAATATCATCAGAGAACATTATTGTTAAAAATCTTTCCTTTAGAGCTAGTATCTCTACCATCAATTAGCATTCCATAGTATTATAGCCAGTAATCCACCATCTTATTAACATTTGGTCTGAAATAACTTTTCTTTTGTTCTACGGCAGTTCAGAATGTCAAATATATGATTTTTAAGTTTTAATTTAGAATGATTTACAAAAGTCTGTCTCAAGGCAATAATGAAGCTGGAGTGAGAAGTATAGTCTATGTTTTTCTGTTTTTAAATATGTCAATTACAAGTTTAATTTCTTTCTTTCTGTTCATTTTCTCCAGTATTATGTGTTCTGAAAAATCAGGAAAAATTCAATAAGCAATATTATTAAACCACTCAATCTACTATATCACAAAATGCTATTTGATATGCATTAAAATTCTTATTAAACATTTCAATTAAAGTAAAAATGAACAATGGTGGTGATCTAAAATACATTCTTACTCTTGTGTGCACAAAATTGAATGGTTGGTGAAAAAGTGTTTGCTTTTTAATATAACTAGTTTATTTGTAATTAAGGCATACTATAAAACAATTTTTAAAGTCTTACAGTGCCTGAAGATGATGTATACATGCTATATAATAATGAACTAAAATTAGTGAACAACAGTGTATAATTAATAATGTTCTTAACATCACCAGGAAATCTAAACATGCAAAATACTATCAAAGCTTTCTAATGGTTGTTTAAATATTTCAGTACTTTATTATTAAGGCTGATTATTGAAATCCTCACCATTTGGGAGAGATTGGCTGGGAGAACAGGTGGCCCAGTGCTGTAGCTTCTGGTTTGAGAAACCTTGGTTTTTTTACCTCAGTGCATTGTACAAAAAAAAAAAAAAAGTCATTTTCTCTATGTGCTAAAAAGAGAAACTTGCTGGGATACCTGGATCTAATGGCAATGGAACAGCATCAAAATCTTACTATTAATCCCTCTTCAAGTTAGGGGGATTTCTTTACTTCTCCAAGTGTCTATTCTTCTGTCTATTAATAATAATATTTCATAGTACCTGAAGAATCTGTATGATGAAAATGCTAGTTCATTGATGTGAAATTCTTTCAAAGGGTATGATGTTCCACACAGTATTACATATTTTGTAAGACTCTCAGATCAGATGTGAATTATTTTGCTAATATGCTTGAATATATTCTATCAATAAGATACATTCAAGATCTAGCATAATTTTTATGACACTCATTTTTGAATCATGGTCTAGAGTTATCAAAAAGTTATAGCTGAAGTCTGGTTTTATGTCAAAAACAAGTTGTAAAATTGTTCCAAATACAAACTGCTTTTTTCTGTCTACTTAATACCTAAATGCTTATGCTCATCTCCTACTACACTGTAAAAACCTAATATACTAGAATTCTTAATAGACAAGACGGTGGGGACCAAAATTGTTATTTGAATATGTTTATTTTCTTCAAAAGACAGTAAAATATATTATTTGTTAGAATATACTTCTTTATTCAAGCACTAAAAGTATAATCATTACCTTTATTTTATTATTGAAATCATATGTATTTCTAATCCTATTCTGAAATTTTTGTTCCACTAAGATATTTGCTAGTACAGTGTGACTAATTGAGATGACTCAGAGAAGATGTGATATTTACACACACACAATCTTTTTCAAGAATAAAATATCTTGGAATGCAGTCTAATTCATGCCGTGAACTGGAAAATCATTTACACTCATGTAATGTGTTATTAGTTAAAATGACATGCAAGAGCCATAAACTCTTTTGATCCTCTTTGTACTTCAATTACTTCTTAAGAATGTTTAGATTTTTTGAAAAATATTAAAAATTATAATAGCTAACGTTTAATATGTGCCATACCTCTTTCTAAGCATTTTTACACGGATTATCCCTTTTCCCTCAAAATCGTGCCATGAGATGGGTGATAATTATTGTTCAAATGGGACCCAATAATCAATACCCCTCTATTTAAGTGCAGTTCTAAACTAATTGAGACAGAAAACAAGAGAGAGATCATACAGGAAATGTAATATGACCTTTTTTAGTAATAAAGATGAAAGAAAGCGTGGCTAATGTATGAGAATATGCTTGCTTATTCCCAACCCTCCACCTGAGGGAAAGTTTAAGTTTACAGAGAAGGACAAGAGAATTAATATGCTAATTTAGGATATTTGGTAGATTAACAACACCTAATTGAGGATTTAAAAAAAAAATGTTTGTCTTCCACTACTCAGGTAATGCCTTAGGCAATAGTTGTGTGTAGATCCAATGGCCAGAATTGTAGATGGAAGTACATTTTCCTAGAAAGGGTGGAATGCAGAAAAAAGTTTTCTCTCCACAATAACAACGCAAGCTAACAATAATTCAGCTCTAACATGTATGGACCTAGAGATTATCATACTAAGTGAAGTAAGCCAGACAGAAAAAGACAAATATCATATGGTGTCACTTATATGTGGAATCTAAAAAAAAGATACAAATGAATGTATACACAGAACAGAAATAGATCCACAGACATAGAAAACAAACTTATGGTTACCAAAGGGTAAGGGGCGGGGAGGGAAAAATTAGGAGTTTGGAATTAACATACACACACTACTATATATAAAACAGATAATCAACAAGGACCTACTGTATAGCACAGGAAACTACACTCAATATTTTGTAACAAACTATAAGGGAAAAGAATCTGAAAATATAAATATATGTATAACTGAATCACAGTTATACATGTGAAACTGAATTCAGGTTGCTGTATACCTGAAGCTAATACAAAACTGTAAATCAACCATACTACAATTAAAAAATAATAATAATTCAGCTCTATGATGGTCCAGAATCTATTTATTTAATTTCATCTACCCTATTGTAGATGAGAGAATTGAAATTTATACTGTTAACTTCATCCTGAACGAACAAATAACGAATTGCTGAGCCAGCATTCAAACCTAGGTTTTCTTATTTTAAATTTGTACTTTTCCAGGTGACAACAGTAATTTAGTGAGTTGGTCACTACAAAGCTCCTTAAATGGGTTAACTTATTACTTCAAAATAATTTGTGCTTTCAGAGAATCAGTATAAATTTTTGGTAATTTATTCTGTTATTTCTCAAATTTTCCATTATATTGATAATTATCAGAGATACCAGAACTGTTTATCAGCTATTCATATTATAGTTTTGGCTCAAATTTGAGAATCTGAACTGGAAATTCAAAACAAACGTAGATAATCCTTCCAATATGATTCCTACAATGAATAAATTTATGGCTCATTTACCATCTAGCATTCAAAGAATTCAAAGTCAAATCATATGTCATGAATCTTCTTTTCAAAATACAAGATAAAGAAAACAATGGTGATCTGCATCTTTGCCTCAGCAATACCGAAATACCCTTCATGAATAAATTTGTTATAGACTTGAATATCTAAATAAAACAATGAACTAAAAGTCTTTGGTAGATATCAAGATAAAATTCTTAAAGTCAAGAAATTATAACATGAAGATCTTATATTTGCTTGATATTTTAAATTTATGTGTTTCAGATTCAAGCTCTGAACACAAATTATTGTCTTAGAGTTTTGTGTGACAATTGCATCAGTGAACTATACGGGCAATTGCACAAAGGCTCTTTATTACTTCTTTATGTAATGTTCCTTTTTGTTTTTCTGCTACTAGTTGATAACACTTTATTTATATAGTACACCAAGCCTGGTGGTTTAGGCTTGTGTGTATCTTAAATATGAAGACTTATGAAACTCCTAAGGAAAGATGATATGGATGGTCTGGTGTTAGATTTTGGTTAGGTCATACATTTACAAAGACCTGTTTCATTAACCTTTCATCAAGATTCAAGTATAGCAAAAAGAAAAAATTAAATAAAACAGTATACTTTATATTAGTCATAGATTATATTCAAAACCTTTAAAGGCAAAATTATTTTATGTTCTCTGATAATAATATGTATCTTACTACTTAACCATTATAGGTCAGGAATTCATTGAATTATATAACATTTTCCTCTTCTTAGGGAGAATAAGAACAGAGAAAAAATTTTGTGTAAATTATTTAAAATGTGCCATTTCCTTCTGTTATAAATAGCCCCAGACCAGTGTTCATGGCTTGGGAATGGAGTCCAGGAGTTTGTAAAAATGTAAACCTGTGTTTGCTAATAAGCATAAAAGCCAGTATTAAAACATTAGAGCCATTCATGGGATATCGAAGCAGGACTACACCTAGTTTGGTCAGCTATAAACTGTTCTAAGTAAGAATGCCCCAGCTCGTGAATTAGATATGCAAAAATCCACAAAGAGCAAAAGATCAAAGTTCTGCCACAGCCATCATATGTTCCCAACTTTGCACCACTGAACCACTGTTCTGTTACACATGCTCATTTATACCTGGACAGTGCCTGAGGAGATTTGATGAAGTTGAAATTGATCCTCCAGTTCCTCAACTCAAACCAGAGTATTTAGGCTGGTGCCATAGTCTGGATCACTTGCAGAAACTCATGTTCTCATCATCAGAAGGGATGAGGCATATATGTTTATATGTTCCATTTATTATTCAGTACACCAAACTCTGCTTGAAAAAAAAAAATAGAGACACTAAAAGGCAGGGTCATCATTGTACACAGCTTCAGCTTTATAAACTTGGAATTAAATTTAGGAGTCTACTCACTTACTATGGGTAAAATAAAGGCTTTCTCAGGGATACCAGAGTGGTCCACAGAGAAGGGCCAGTGTCTGTGTATGTGTACATGTGTGTACTCACTTTGTGTTTGCTGCACCTAGGAGTTTATACTCACACACAAACACACACTTGGTCTTTAGTAATTTGTTAAACTTTGTAGCTGAATTCTTCTTTCCTGCTTTATGGGGGCCCCATTGTCCTCCTGTTGCTACAGGTAAGCCAGTGTTCACATGTGTCCCCTCTCTGAGGTGCCTATCTTTCCTTAAGATTTCATAGTACTTGGTTGCCCTGTAACCCTAGCTCTCTGTTGGGTTATATAAACATAATGATAATGTAAATTATCCATCTTTTTTCCTATTACGGTGGGAAAGATACTCTTTCTAACTTTCTACATAGGGGGAAGATAGGAAGATCTAGAGTCACACCTTTAAAACCAAATTTCCTCGAAGTTTTCTTGAAAGCCAGAGACTATATATGTTTGGTTTATCACTGTGTTCCAACATAGTGAATTAACAAAACAATGTACAATTCAGACAAAAATTGTATGTATTAGTTTAATAATAAAGAACAAATTATTATACTAAATACTCTAATTCCATTATAAATTGTTTTCTTGATAGTATCCTTAATGAACTACATCTCTTTCTCACCTTACACATTTTTTTTTTTAACCACAACTGAACTATTTGCATGTTCCCAAACACAGCATCTTTTTCAAGCCATTTGCCTGTTTGAGTTAATAGTTGCTGCAAAGCAAATGATCACATAACACAGTGGTTTAAAACAACAATAATTTAATATTTGTTACACTTATTTTGTGCAAATTTGATGGGTCCTTTGCTCCATGTTGTGTCAGCTGCGTCATTCACATGGTTGTGTGTGAATGCAGGAGAGAGTTGGATTCTTAATTTTCTTCCACGTGGTGTCTCACCCTCCAGGGATTTTCCATGCAGCCTTTCTATACAAGAGGATAGTCTGGTCTTCAATAAAAGTGTGGGTAGGTACCAGATTTCACATTCCAACTCATGTGAAAATGCATGTCTTAGTCAGCTTGGACTACCATAACAAAATGCCACAGACTGGGTGGCTTAAACAACAGAAATTTGTTTCTTACAGCTCTGGAGTCTGGAAGTCCAAGATCAAGGTTCCAGCCAATTCAGTTTCTGCTGAGGGCTCTGCTCACGGTTCGCAGATGGCAAACTCTCTCTATGTCCTCACATGGCCTTTCTTTGGTGATTGCATTCAGAGAGAGAAAGCTCTCTAGTGAGCTCTCTAGTGTCTCTTCTTATAAGGACACTAATCCTATCAGATGAGTGACCCACCCTATGACCACATTTAACCTTTAATTACTTCTGTTAGTGGCCCTATCTCTAAATACAGTCACATTGTGGTTTAGGGCTTCAACATATGAATTTAGGTGGGGACACAAAACAGTTTAAAACAGTACATATGAACCTCTGCTTACATCACATTGCTAAGATCTCATTGACTATAGTTGGAAGCCAAGTAGCTACGTTCAGATCAGTGTGGACAGGACTGTACAAGGAAAGATAAAGGAGGGCATGGTTCATTCCTTATGGGTCACTAATGTGACATCCCAGAATAGTGCCATTGAAAATACCACCATGCTTTCTTTGCCCGGTTTATTATTGTTTTTCAGGAAGATTTATCTTGTCACCTCCATGAGGAAGCTTTCTTTAATCAATGCTGTTAAAGTCCCCTCTCTTTGCCTCTGTTTTCCAGACTAGCACAGAGCCTGGTACATAGTAGTCTCTAGAATGAATAAAGAACTCCAAAAACGATATTTTTACTCATAAGAGGAATAAATACTGAGATTGAAAGCAATATTACATGTTGTGTTTGTTCTATTCACACCTTGCCATTATTCCTGTGTATATAAGGGTGACAGTAAATTGCAGTACTCCTTGTAAAGATAGTATTCTACTCATTTGGGGAAGAGATCTCAGAACCAGTTTATTCTACCCACTTAAAAAGTTATTCTTAAAAACACCTAAAGGTATCCTTTGACTAGACAATGAATAAAGACAATAAATGAGAGACTTCTCTGGTGGTGCAGTGGTTAAGAATCCGCCTGCCAATGCAGGGGACACGGTTTCGAGCCTTGGTCTGGGAAGATCCCACATGCTGTGGAGCAACTAAGCCCATGCACCACAACTACTGAGCCTGCGCTCCAGAGCTCGTGCGCCACAACTACTGAAGCCTGCATACCTAGAGCCTGTGCTCCGCAACAAGAGAAGCCACTGCAATGAGAAGCCCATGCACTGCAATGAAGAGTAGCCCCCGCTCGCCGCAACTAGAGAAAGCCCATGTGCAGCAATGAAGACCCAGCACAGCCAAAAATAAATAAATAAAATAAATAAATTTATTTTAAAAAGACAATAAATGAGTGTGTTAAGACATATACAGATAATATATATGTAATACCATGCTGTGAACCTGATGCTAAGCCCTGATGTCTCTTAATGAAGATGCAGTGATACTTTCTGTATAGTAGTAAAAAATTACTTTATTCTTTTTTTTAAAGAACATTTTATTATTTTTATTTTTAAGCTTCTTATTCTCATATATCTTTGACACTGTCTTAGTCTCCTACATTTTATTTTAATCTGGTATTTTCTGCTGTTGCATTTGATAACCTAATTATGCTGGAGTTTTCCCTTTTATTTCCTATCAGTCTTAAGATGCAGAAGTTTTCTGATTTACTTGCTTAGAACTCAGCAACAATAGAGATTTTTTCTCATCTTAACAGTTGCTACTTATACCTGTATATTAGTCAGAATTTGACATGACATGATTTTCTGTGTGTTACTTTGGAAGGCAAACATGTTCTTTAGATACCCTCTGCCTGTGAATGCCCTTGGCAAGTGGTATTACTGCAGATGGGGCATTTGGGGAAGGTGGTGGGGTTCATTAACAAGCCAAACTTTAAATCACTGAAAAAAATTATCTGACAGATGGATTATTGCATGTAGAAGAACATGACTCAAAAGACTGCTCATTTTTGGTTGCTTTCTGAATCTCAAAATTTAAAGTATACTCTCCTCTTCATATTACTCTCACCCCTCATTCTCTTTTATCTTGTGCCTGCTCCATCACCCTCAATAAAATCTGCTATTTGCTGCCCCAAAGTTACATGATTTAAAGTTCACATCATGTGGATTATAACGTACTGTGATAGAGAAAATATTTGCAAACCAAGCAACTGACAAAGGATTAATCTCCAAAATATACAATTAGTTCATGCAGCTCAATATCAAAAAACAAAAAACACAATCCAAAAATGAGCAGAAGACCTAAATAGACATTTCTCCAAAGAAGATACACAGATTGCCAGCAAACACATGAAAGGATGCTCAGCATCACTAATCATTGGGGAAATGCAAATCAAAACTACAATGAGGTATCACCTCACACCGGTCAGAATGGCCATCTACAAACAACAAATGCTGGAGAGGGTGTGGAGACAAGGGAACCCTCTTGCACTGTTGGTGGGAATGTAAATTGATACAACCACTAAGGAGAACAGTATGGAGGTTCCTTAAAAAACTAAAAACAGAACTACCGTATGACCCAGCAATCCCATCACTGGGCATATTCCCTGAGAAAACCATAATTCAAAAAGAGTCATGTACCACAATGGTCATTGCAGCTCTATTTACAATAGCCAGGATATGGAAGCAACCTAAGTGTCCATCAACAGATGAATGGATAAAGAAGATGTGACACATATATATATATATAATGGAATATTACTCAGCCATAAAAAGAAATGAAATGGAGTTATTTGTAATGAGGTGGGTGGACCTAGAGACTGTCATACAGAGTGAAGTAAGTCAGAAGGCGAAAAACAAATACCATATGCTAACACATATATATGGAATCTAAAAAAAAAAAAAAAGGTTCTGAAGAACCTAAGGACAGGACAGGAATAAAGACACAGACATAGAGAATGGACTTGAGGACACGGGGAGGGGAAGGGTAAGCTGGGACTAAGTGAGAGAGTAGCATGGACATATATACACTACCAAATGTAAAATAGCTAGTGGGAAGCAGCTGCATAGCCCAGGAAGATCAGCTCGGTGTTTTGTGACCAAATAGAAGGGTGGGATAGGGAGGGTGGGAGGGAGAGGTAAGAGGGAGGAGATATGGGAATATATGTATACGTATAGCTGATTCACTTTGTTATACAGCAGAAACTAACACAACATTGTAAAGCAATTATACTCCAATAAAGATGTTAAAAAAAATAAAGTTCTATGAGGCATTCTAAATCACATAGAAGTTTTTTTTTTTTAATTTTAACTGCACTGTATCGACAGAGATAGGAATTCCTAGAATAATTATATCACCCTCCATCTGCAAGTAAGTGCTTACATCACTGTAATCCAGATGTCAGCTTCTCCTTTTCTAATCTCACTTCCCCCTAATGTATTTGAGAAAAGGAGGCTGACCCACATAATATCCTAAATTACTCCCAAACTGCAGCTTCATTGCAACTCTTTAGCTCAGTGGTAGATAAATTTCACCTTGGTGATGGTCATAAACTGAACCTTCAGGATGTACTTTCCCTGTAGAAAAAAGGATGCTCATCAGCATGGTCATCAGAACTAGAGGGCTGAATACAAAACCATTCATTTGTCCTCTTACTGCCTTATTACTTTATACTCTAAGTCACTACAGTTATGAGCATCAGACTTGTTGAGAGTTCAGAGAATCAGAGTTCACATTACAGAAAATGCAGCAAATTAAAATTGTATATTAGACATCTCCACCCTTCCAATACCATGGTCATACCATCTCTGGGAGTGAATTTTGCCAATGTTCTCCACCTACTGGTTCTTGCCCCCTTTCATGTTACCCACCTCTCTCTCTCATATCTACAACTCCCCTACACACACACACACACACACACACACACACACACACACACACACACAGAGTTCTTCTGCACTCTTCCATTCCTCATCTAAGTGTCAATTCCTCATGAAAGGGAACTCTTTTGGTTCACATTTTTCTTTTAGTCAATAGTCTCAGGACCTCATCTTCCACCTCCATGTATCCTACTAACATATTGTCCTAAATAATGGTAATTTCTCTCCTAAAGTAGAGCTCTATTTTTCATCTGTTAAAATAATGCATTTTCAATGTCCTGTTTCACTAACAATGTCCCAATTGTCATTATTCAGTATGTTATGACTGTCCATTCATATGAAAGTTTACAAGTGTAAGTAAGAATCTGAGCTATATGAAAGAGAAGGATACAAACTCTGGGCATACCTCGATTAGTGATAATTTAGGTACAATTATGATATTTGCTGATGATCTGCTACATCTTTGTCATTTCTGTCACAGTTTACATCTTTTTATATGGCATATCCACTAACAAATTATTTTAAGTATAGTTATTTTTAATAACTTTATAACTTATTTTAAAATAAATTTTATATTGGAGTTAAAATTGATGTATATACCATTATTACAGTATTAGAGTATTCTGAATTTGATTATATACTTACTTTTACCAGTGAATTTTATTCTCTCATATGTTTTAATGTTGCTAATTAGAATCCTACATTTCAACTGAAGAGCTCCCTCTAAGGATTTCGTGTAAGGCAGGTCTAGAACTCCCTCAGCCTTTTTGTCTTGGAAAGTCTTTCTGTCTCTTCCATTTCTTAAGGAGAGCTTTGCTGGGTAAGTACTTTTGTTTGGCAGGATTTTTTCTTTCAATACTTTGAATATATTATCTCACTCTCTCCTGGTTAGGTTTCCTCTACAATCGGAGAGACTTTACCTGGAATAGATCATACATTTTGATAGGAAAATGGACAATTTAGAACAGTTTAACATATGAGGAAGAACAAAAATATGTGTCAAAGACCCTGAGATATAGAATTGAAACAGGTTAACCATAGCCTGAAAATGGGGCAATCTGTTCATATGGGAAGGAAAGAGACAACTTTCAGCAGTATAGATGCACATAAGTCTGAAGGGAATTGCATCTGGGGAGACAGAAAACTGAAGTTCATCTGGTATCATAACTATTTTCTTTGTGATTCAGGAGCCACAGACTTCTGGTGAATAGTTCTATCTTCCTCTCTCTGAGCATAGCATTTATTAGAACTTGGTATGATTCTCCTTTCTTCAACTTGTACTGGCCTTTGTCTTCATAGTTGCTTTATAGTAAACCCATGAACATGTCTCCCTCTATATAAATTCTGATGTTGAAGTTATCTGTAGTATCTTAACAATTAACCTGCTTTGATATTAGCTCTACAATCCCTACCTTTTAACCCAAAGTTGTTAGAAGAAGATACAGTTTTCTCATCATTTCCCCTCTATTTCCCATCACATTATTCAGTCAATTGTTCAATATAAAATAAATACACATAAAGGCCATCTTTGGATTTTGCCTTGTTTTGCATTTTCTCTAGAATTCATGCTGCCATGTACTCTTCTTTCTACCACTGCTGCTTCTGTGACTTCTTTTTCTCCACTTCTTCTTTCTCCACTTTTCTTCTTTCTCCCTCCTCCTTCTCTTCCTCAGCTCCTGCCTCTTCCTTCATCTAAGCCTCTGCTTCTGCCTTATCTTTTTTTTTTTTTTTTTTTTTTTCGGTACGCGGGCCTGTCACTGTTGTGGCCTCTCCTGTTGCGGAGCACAGGCTCCGGACGTACAGGCTCAATGGCCATGGCTCACGGACCCAGCCGCTCCACGGCATGTGGGATCTTCCCGGACCGGGGCACGAACCCGTGTCCCCTGCATTGGCAGGCGAACTCAACCACTGCACCACCACGGAAGCCCTGCCTCATCTTCATGTCAATATTCATCTTAGGCATCTATAATACCAAATTATCCACAATTTTGATTTAACAAATGACAGTCTTTTTCCTGAAAGTTATCTTCTTTAGTTTTTTGATAGCACTTTAGTGAGCTTTGCATATCTAGCTGTTTAATTTAGGTGTTTTTCTAGAACTCTACACTTCACTTTTTCAATGATTATTATAAGTAACACCTTATAATTTCAATATGCATTGTCTGCAACACACAGTCATTATTTAATATATTTTTCTATAAATGATGTTGCCTTGTTAACACAATTTTAAGCAACAAATTTAATAGTTGACAATTTATGAGTATGTTTTTTGTTACCTTTTAATTTGCTTTAAACCACATATTTCTTACTATATTAGTATTTTTTAAATTTTTGTTTATTTACATAGCTTACATGTTAATTTACCATTTGTGGGAAGCAGACTATAGCCCTCCAAGAATGTCTGCATTCTAATTCCTGGAAACTGTGAGTGTACTATGTCACCTAGGAAGAAGGAATTAAGTTTGCTGATGAATTAAGATTGCTGACCTTAAGATGAGCAGATTATCCTGAATTTTCTGGGTGGGCCATATTTAATCACAAGGTTCCTTTAAATGTGGAAGAGGAGGGAGGTAGAGTCAGAACCAGAGGTATAGCATTGGGAGAAAGACTCAACTGCCATTTTCGGCTTTGAAGGTAGAAGGGAGACATTTGCAAAGGAATGTGGACAGCTTCTAGAAGCTGGAAAAGACATAAAAAAGGTATTTTCCCTTAGAGTCTCCAGAAAGGACCATAGCCATGCCAAAACCTTAATTTTAGCCCAGTGAGATACAGTTTGGATTTTGCCCTCCAGAACTGTTAGATAATAAATTTGTGCCCCTTTAATTCACTAAGTTTGTGATAATTTGTTAGAGCAGCAATAGAAAACTTACATAGCATCTAATATGTGCCAGGCATTGAAGAAGTTATGGAAGTTAACAAGCCTTTACCTTCATGCACCTTCTTGAGCAGTGAGGGAGCTAGAGGTAGCTGTGTTAGCTGGAATGACCACAGATGGTATCTTTGAAAATAGGATACTTGAACCGAGTTCTTGCAGAAGAGATGGTAGTTACCGTCTCTCTTTCACTTAGAAAATACTCTGAGTTGCATTTGCATAACCACAACTTATATGTATGGAGGGACGCTAACAGTACCTAGGAATGAGACAGATGATACAGGACTAATTAAAATAGCTCCTGTTATTTCCTGTTCTATAGGCATTGACTCAGGAAAGATTGCGAATTCTAGCTTTAAAGAATAAAGTTGTCTTTCTGGGGATATTAAAAATACAAAATCTTAATATAGAAACAGCAGAAAAGAACCTGTCTCCATGTATGATACTATGGAATGCAGCTATGAAACCTGGAAAAGATGTAGCCATTTTTAAACACTGAGATCAAAGTCACCCCCGAGAAGTAACCCTCAGAGAACTAGAGCCAATGCCACCAGAATAAAATATCCTGAAGTCAGCATACCATTTGGACTTCCAATATATGGGCTAATCGATTTTCTTATTTTATAGGCCAGTTGGAACAAAGTTTATATTATTTGAAGGTAGAAACAGAGTAAATGATACAGACTTCAAGCAGAAAAATGAGACAACTTTGTTAAGAAATAATGGAAGAATAATAGCATTAGAGGAAACAGTATGCAAATGCCCTAAATTCAAAAAGTCTTGGCATGTTCGAAGAAAAGAGAATCTCCCAGTGTCAGCAGAGCCATAAAGAGAGACACAGTATTACATGAGATTGAAGGGCAAGGCAGAACCACATCATGCAAGCAAGGTCCTGTGATTCATGATAAAGAGTTTGGATTTTATCAGTGATATGCCACAGCACAAATTTAATCGTGAAGCTATATAGTGTGTTTCTGTTTTTTTGTTTTAATAGGTTACTCCTATTGTTCTGTGAAGAATCTATTGGAAAACATAAAACAACTTGGAAGAAGGAAGATAAACTTGGAGGAATAATAGATAATGGTGACTTGGGCTATAATTAATGTCAGTGGAAATCAACAGTGATAATCAGTATTAAAATATATGCTGGGGATAAAAAGAATAGAACTTAATAAAGAAATAGAGGTGGGGAAAGAAGGAATGGAAATAGTCTATTTATGTGCTGAGTCAGAAGGGTTTGTGGTGCCATTTTCAACTGTGAGAATCAGGAATATTGCTTAGGATATATTATTTTTGAGATTTTCAACACAGTTTCAAGTAGAAATATATATCAAATGGATAGTTGAATGAAAAAGTATGCAACTAAAATGAGAGATAATGGCTCAAGATACATTTGAGAAATACCAGTTTTTAACACTATTTCAAGCAATGGCATTTGTAGTAATCTCACAGGAAAAGATTTTGGACAAAACAAAAAGAACTGTTCCCAGGATAAATCCTTGGAAAGCTTCCATATACAGAATTAAGAATAGAAGAAAGATCTAATAATGGAAGCAAAGAGCAAAAAGGAATTGTGAGAGAATAAATATCAGAAGGGTATGGTTCCAGATGAAGAAGGCCTTCAATTGAATGGAGTAGCCACCAATATTAAAAGCTGCAGAAAATCTCAATACATATGTAAATTCTAAATAAATATATATATTTAGCACTGTGGAAGTTGCTGGGCACCTGGAATAAAGAATTTTAGTGATAAGAAGTGCAGGAAAAAAGTCCAGCTTGTTGTTTTTGAAACAATGGCTGTATGTGAAGAAGTAGAGACAGCTAATACAGAAAGTTTATTTGAAGATTTGTCTGGAGTGGGAGCCAACTTAATGAGTGAGTAATAGGAGATATGTGGGATAAAAATTTTCTGTTTTGTTTTCCAAGATGAGATTTAATAGAACATGATGACATATTTATAAGAATTTGGGCGTATAAAATAAGAGGTTGGCTCTGTGTGGGGATAGAGAGGATAACTGAGGGAAGGGGTCTTTGAGAGAATAAGAGTGTGTGAGAAATGGCTCAAGGAGAAAAATTCATAATTTATAAGAACATGAAAATATTGCACTGTAACAAGAGGGAAGGCAGAAATTAAGCAAAGAAAAAAGTAGGTTTTTTGCATGTGATGTTAGGAATATGCAGATAAGTCCATGTAATAGCTTTCATTTTCCTAAGGAAATATGAGTAGAGGTTATTGGCAAAATGTACATAATTGGAAGTTTCAGGAAAAAGGAGAAGTTATAACATAGGCATATCAGATCATAGGGAAGTCAGCTTATCACGCAACAAACATAGATTAGGTATTGTCGAGATAATGAATTTAAAATAAAATCACTGGGCCCTAGTTGTGAGATTTACTTCAGCAAGGTCAGTTCCTGAGGTGAATTCATGGACAATGTATAGAAAATTTAATCCAGGATTGACATTTCACCCTGTGAATAAAATTAGAAAGAGAGGAGATGAGAGAAAAAGAGTGAGGGAGAGACAAGAGAAAGAAGAGATATTTGAGGATATCTGCAAGGGCACATTTATAATTATGAGCCCTGAAATCTAAATTTGATAAAGAAGAAGATAAAAACAAAGTTGTGGATACTGAAAAGAAATGGAGCCAATGGAATTCCAGTTGGGAATTCCCAATGAGGTTAACTATTTGTCATGAGGGTATTATAGAGAGTAGTGGGAAGGTGATCAGATAATGGGAGCTTGAAAGGATTTCAGGCTGGTATAGTTTCTGGGAAAAAAGCAAGGTCTTAGGTGTTATCACAAAGTGAATGAAATATTTTTGTGGTTAAGGAGTTAATCTCTTTCCCTCTCTTTTCTCCATATTAGTGAAAGCAAACACTCTTTTTCATTGTATAATATTCCACCATGTAATACTATCATAATTTATTTCACAAATCCACTACTTTTTTTTCCTTTTAGCTTTTTTTCTATTATAAACAACATAACACTTCTTAAAACATGAAAATTTTGCTATTTTGTCTGAAGGATATATTTTAACAGTACATTTTGGTTTATAAGAGTAAATGTCCTCCAGAAAGTTGAACAAAAATATACTCTCCAAAATATTAGAGTGCAGCTTTCCCGAGAGCAAGCTTGGTGAGGACCAAACAAGAATATCCCACGGCTTTTAATTTTTTAATTAAAAAGTGATATATCACTTTGTCTTAATTTGCATATCTTTAGTCATGAATGATTTGGGGCATTTACTCTCATTTACATTTCTATAGTGATTTGCTGATAATCTATGCCCACTTATTCTTTGGGTTATAATTAGATTTCTTAATAATTTTTAACTGTATGAGGATAATTTTCACTTGTAATATATAGTGTTGACAACACTGAAATGGTGCTAGAAATTTATCCCATGGTTTAGGATTTAGAAGAGTATCCATTTCTGCACACCATCACCTCCAGTGTATAATTTCAATCTTTATGTTTTCCTATCTGATTGCAAAATATATTGTATCATCATTGTTTAAGGTTTGTCTCTTTGGCATTTAAAGTTCTCAGAGAATGCACACTCTCCTCCATCTGAATAATTACCAAATAAAAACACCATTTTATGTAAAATGACCCTCTGCTAACCACATTTTCTTGGCACAGAAACCAGACAAAACTAGGTCATGTAGAGCTCTTTCCTGAGGTTTTTTTCCTCCAGGTCAATGACTGAAGCTCAGAAACCATAGTGATTTCAAATATATAGACATGTCTGAGTCACACAGAAAATCAGAAATGAGAGAAGAAAATATGCTGAGAACTTTCAAATCTCTTGTTCCAGGTCTTATTGAAGTCCAGCAGAACTGATGCCCTTTCCTTAGTAGAACATATCCTTCAAGAAAAAACATCAACTTCTAAGAAATTCCCTGATTTACTAAAGCTATCTCTGTATTCAACAAAAATAATCCTAACTAACATAGAAATAGAAATATCCTTTTAACATGTACACCTTAAATTGAGTTTGCCTGGGCACCTTGACTGACAAACTGGTAGATCAGATGGAACAGGGGATTTTCAATGATTGAAAAGGTCTTTATGAGGTAACAAGCATGAAGTGTTAAGTCCTCCTATGAACAGTCCTGCCTTTCCTAAATTGTACAAGATATATCTATGATATTTGAGTCTACCTATGTTTTTCTAGAATCTAATTATATTTTACATTCCATAAAACTGGAGTCATGAAATTTATTTCTCCTTTCATTTCATAAGTTACAAGTGATGTCCTCTTTTTATTTTACTAGAATTTTCTTAAGCAGTATACCTGTTTCTTTTGTTATTTAATAAAACTTCAAACTTGTCCTCCTTCAGTTTTGCCCTTCTAGAGTTAGATTCAGTCTGATGATATCTCTTTTCAAAAACAAACCCTTGTATATCTTTTACTACCTCTTTGACAATCTTTGATTTTCACAGCTTCATATATCTCAACAAGTATACTCATTAGTCTATTACTATCAATAGTTTTACTTTTTAAAAAAATTTATTTATTTGTTTATTTACTTTTAGCTGGGTTGGGTCTTCGTTGCTGCGTGAAGGCTTTCTCTAGTTGCAGCAAGCAGGGTCTACTCTTCGTTGCGGTGTGCAGGCTTCTCATTGTGGTGGCTTCTCTTGTTGCGGAACACAGACTCTAGGTTCATGGGCTTCAGGAGTTGTGGCACGCAGGCTCAGTAGTTGTAGCTCGCGGGTTCTAGAGTGCAGGCTCAGTAGTTGTGATGCACAGGCTTAGTTGCTCCATGACATGTGGGGTCTTCCCAGACCAGGGCTCTAACCCGTGTCCCCTACATTGGCAGGCAGATTCTTAACCGCTGCACCACCAGGGAAGTCCCTGCCTTGGTTTTTAAAACTGGTTAGCCTAGAAACAAATATGAGTTCACATCCTCAGAGATGATATGGGCACCTAAATATAAAGTGTACAGGAATGATAGAATACTATACAAATATAGGTATATTTACATAATGGACTTTATGACAAGTGAAAACCTGTTGTTTTATGTGTGCATACTACAAAGCAAAATATAAAAGAGGAAAAATAAAAATAATTATAGCATCTTAGAACTTCATAACTGTTAGGACCATTAGGGATGATACACTCTGAGTATCAACAAAAAATTGAGATCTTATTATCAGACAACTAGGGACCTAGTGTTATAACCATGATCTGCAACTTAAGTAAATTTACATCAGTGCCATAGTCAATCAGTCCCTTAAGATAAAAACCTCCTCTCCGGAAATTTTTAACTGAGCATGGTTAATAAGAAAAGTGTAGCACTGCCCATGCAGCTGTTCTTTTTGCAATCCTCAGATTCATAGGACAAGTTATAGCAATGAGCTACAATTTGGCCACAACTGGATATAAATCCTCTTTGTTTTTGGTTTGAATTTGTATTAAGTATGATGCTGGATGAGTTATAGGAGTCCTACAGCTGCTTGATGGATAAAATTTTACAGATCACTGTTCAGATTGAATAGAGATTTTAAAGATTACTTACTCCAAGCCAGTAACTAGTGATAAATCCACATTAAACAGATGGTAGAATGATGAATTAGAAATAATCCAGAGCTTTGCTTTAATCTTAGAAAATTTGCAGGTTCTAGCATGAGGCTCATTATTTCCCAGCATGTAAACTTTTCTAGAGTGACAGCTACAAATAACATATTAAATCTACGAATATGTCTAAATGCTTATGTAACTGTCATCACTAGTTCTTGGAAAACTGTCCACCCTCAAATCTTAATAAATTTTTGCCGTCCTAAAATTTTAATTTGTAAACAGTTCAGCTGCCACCTGGCAAACACACTTAGAACTACTTTTTAAATTTATCATTTTTTTTTTTCTAGAAACCCCATAGCTACTTCATGGGGCTACTGACACAAAATATCAGCCAGCTGCTTCTCTAAATACAGACTAGAAGAAGCTGCTTGAAAAATAGAAGGGTAAAAGAAATATAGACACAAATCTGAGGAGAGATGAAAAGGAAGCTTTAATCCTAAACTTGCTTTTCCTCTTTCAGCAGTAGAGAAACTGGCTTGTTTCTTGGGAGTTTATAATAAATAATATGATATAATGCTAAACTTGTATTGAAACATTCCACTTGCCTCTATGATAACTTAAAATTCTGAAAGCAAGTGACACCTTCATTGTCATTAAATGTGCATATGAATGTGCAAAGTACACTGAACCTTTTCTGCTGAGAAACTTTTTCTGTTCATCATCAGAAAAATATTGTATTTCAAGCTGCTTTCATGAAGCTGGTAATTGGAGGCAACACTGTGTCAACTGAATTTAGATAAGAAATTATTATTACTGATTTTCCTCCCAAAAATTATGTTGAGATGTAAGGAAGCTATTGAAGAAGACAGAGAAATATTAAGAAATACCTTAAAATAAATTATTTCCTTGACCAAACTCTAGTCAGTTTCCTCTGAGCCCTTTTTCAACTAAGCCCCGTCATTGGCATGTCCTTAAGAGCTGGAGAATTTTGCTAAGTTGGTTTAGGAAGAATCCTCCACCCTTAACATCTATTCACCCTTACTATCGGACCAAATTCATCAACCCCCACCATCTATCAGGTGATATCTGATCACCCCAGCCTGCCTTCAGCAAGAATTCTGTTAGTTGGTTTGGCCAAAATCTCCCTTACCCTATGTTTCATCTTAGTAATCTTCCATCCACTAACCCTCCCCAACCTGCTTCTTGGTTATAAATTCCCACTTTTCTTTGTTGTATTCAGAGTTGAGCCCAATCTCTCTCTCCTACGCAAAACCCCATTGCAGTAATTCCTATACCTACGGCCATAGTCCTGAATAAAGCCTGCCTTACCGTCCTTCAACAAGGATATAAATGTTTTTCTTTAACAATGTAAAACCATTATTTACTATGATAGATATAGTAGATACTTCTTATATTTTGGCTCGTTTCATCCTGTCATAGTATAAAAATAGAGGCAAATAATCTGAATGTAACAAAGTGAAAGCTGCATACTACAACATGGTAAGTGCACATGTGGAGAAATTCATCTGGCATTTGTCATTTGTATTATCTTCAAATATGAAGGAAATTGTGTGGAATGAGAATGTGACACAAAACATGTTCTAAATTTCCACCACTGCAGAAGATGAAAAAAAGATGACTGTGGACTTTTCTCATTAAATTAACCAGGGTTAAGTATTTAACAGACATCACGTCCCCAGGCTTTCTCTTTGTTCTTAAATGGCTGCATACTCCTTTAAATACCATGACTGAGCTCAACCAATATTTCTCTCTTCCTCTCTCCTCTGTCTTCTTTCTCTTCTCTCTTCTCTTCTCTCCTTCTTCTTCTTCTCCTTCTCCTACCTCTTTCTCTTCCTTTTCTCCTCCTTCTCCTTCCTCTTCCTTTTCCTCTTCCTCTCCTTCTCCTCCTTTTCCTTCTCCTTCTTCTTCCTCTTCCCCCACACCCCTCTGTCTTTCTCTCTCTTCTGCTTAAATTACTTGGAGCAAATTCCCAATATTCTGTGAGAAGGAATTGTGTGTTGCCAGGAATAAACACCGGTACAAGAGTTGAAGTAACTGCTTGTGACTTTTAATCAATTTGAATATTTCTAAATGAGTTCTAAGGTTAGCTATCTCATGTTATTCATATTGGGAAACAAACCCTAAAAGGAGAAAACTACAAAGTTTCCTCAAAGTTTAGAAACACTGCTTCATAATTAAAAGGTACTTTCTAAGAATTCTTCACACTTTCAACTTTATTAATATTGTTAGGTAATGGACTATCTCTGTGTTCTCATTCATAATTTACTATTAAAAAGCTTTACTTGTTTTCATATTTTTGAAAACAGCTAAAGTTAAATCAAAAAGAAAATCTCTGTATATTATTATATATACAAATATCCTCTAGCAAAATCCAAAAAAGGTAATGTGAATTATTAAAATTATTTATTGTGTTATCAGATATTGGATTATCAGATGTGATTTCTCATCTCACCACAACCCTCAATTGTCACTCTTTTACATATGAAGATATTGAGTCCTAGCATGCTTAATCTACTTGCTGGGTAGTTCACAGCTTGAAAGTACATGAGTGAGATTAAATCAATGTGTGTATAAAACTAAAGTCTCTTATCTTTCTCCCTTATCATTCTAGCTTCTCATTATCTATGTACATTAAAAATCTTCTCTTAAGCAATTCATCCTGGAGCCAGGTTATCTGGCTTCAACAATCTGCTCTGCCATTTGCTTGTTGTGTAACCTCAAGCAAATTACTTTACTTCTCTGCAGTCCCAGTTTCACCATCTCAGAAATGGGGATGATAATAATAGTAATTACTTCAAACAGTTTCTTTGAGACTCAAATGAGTTTATTCAGTGAAGACTGAGTTAATATAGCTGAAGAATATACAACAGAGGATGGAGCACAGTAAGTGCTATCTAGGTGTTGCTATTATTCTAATCTTTCTCTTTGGGCCTTGATTTCCTTACACAGCTTGGTTAATGAAGGTAATAACAACAGAATTTTAAGACTAGTGATACCAGCAGATTTTAATAACCTTGAGATCATTAAGAAAGTGATTCCTACATAACAATAATAATATAATTTTGAGAGCAGTAAATGTATCTGTGTGTGTTTTCTGCTATCCAGGATCAGGAGAATAATTTGGATAGTGAAAAATATTGAATTTTGAGGTAGATAACTGAAAATTTAAAAGACACAATAAGCAAAGAGAAGCTAGCTTTCTTTCCTTTCTGAAGATTAAATCAATTAATACAAGCAAAGCACTTAGAAGGGTAACTGGTATACAGTACTCAATAAATCTTAGCTATTATTTTTGTACATTATTCACCATTATACTACTCCAGTGTCTAATAAAACACCTAACATCTGGCACTCAATATAAATTTGTTAGCTTGTGTTAGAAGGATGTATAAGCCTACCTGGGGATAGATAAATCAATGCCCACATCTTTATATTTTCCAATCTAATGTAAAAGAATGAAAATCTACCCAGGATAATTATTTTAATTTGAAATTTGTCATAGATATGGTCATCTTTCTGACATTAGACAACAAATTGAAGCACAGATGTTGTCAAGGAGTTAGAATCCCCGGGGCAGTGGGGCTTCAATGATTATCATAAATATACACCTTTGCTTTCAGGGAGGTAAATCTCAATATTTAAAGCCACTAAATTATTTTTTAGTAACAATTACTGTCAATATAGTGTTTTATATTCAATATTACTATAACCTTCATGACAGTAAGCATTAAAAAAATTAACAGGAAAATATAGCTGGCTCCTCCCAAAAAGAGTAGTTTCTTGTGTGAATTATCTTAGAGTACTTATATTTTATCTAATATAAAGGATGCTAGCAGATAAATGGCAATGCTTTTTTAGTTTTGATTTAGGCAAGAACTTAATTTTTCCATCAAAAACTGAGAATATAAAAAAACTCAATTGCTTCGAGGGTACATATAATCACAGTGCTGAACATTAGAAACAAAGATGTGAAAATGAGAATTAAAAGGGTGACTCAGAATGTATCTGGATTCTCTCCAAAATGATATATATTTTTTGGTTAAAAAGCATTGGACAGATAACATTAAAGAAAATTCTTCTTCCTCCCTTCCTCCATTCCTAACTTCCTAAGTTTCTTCTTTCCAACAATTTGTTGAGCAGCTATTAGTTCCCAGGCCTTCATCAGCATGAGAAATACTGTGAAGAACAAAACAGAAAAACCTCTGCTCCTGTGGAGATTACATTCTAGTGGGCGAGGAAAAAGAATACAGAATAGTTGACAAATACAATAATGTCTGTTTATGATGCAAATAAATATATGTCAGAAAAATAGGACAGAGAAAGGGGAAAATAATAATATTTAGGGAGCATGATCTGAAGAAAAACCCTCAGTGATAACATCTGAGCAGAGGAGTATGAAGGATAACAACATGAATATCTAGGGCAAAATTATGCTAGATGGAGGGAAAAGGGAAGGGTAGAGCCCTTAGGTCAGCATATCTGATATTTTCCGTAGAGTTACAACTGCTCAACTCCATCTTTGTATTTCCAGAGTAACCCTAGATAATACATAAATAAATGGGTATCACTGTGTTAAAAAGAGATGTGTGAGAAGAGGTTCTGGACTATGTTTGATCCACAGGATGTTTTTTGTCAGCCTCTGCTCTAGATAATCAATAAAATAATAAATCAAGTCCTGATTTATAGTGTTTGCCAATTTCTGAGGTGTAAATTCTCTCACCATAGCTGAGTGTCAATCTATCAACTTGACATTACTGAACATAGAGCTAGGAAGAGATATTCAGTAGTGCATCATTTATAATAATCCCACCATGCAGATATAACAGGCATAATTACCTCAAAAACACAGATAATTGTAAAATGCAGAGAAATAGAAAGTATTAAGTTTTGGGTATTTATTACCTTTGTTTTTTAATATAATTTATTTAATTGCAAGTTTATATAATTTAACCATTAATAACATCTGAGTTCAACACATTCTGAAAATTTTCTGAAAATTTAGCAATCTTATATGGTAAGTCAGTACAAGATGATTCTAGCATACTATTAGCATAAGTAAGCATGTTTGTGTTTTTCTTGGATATAAATATGAATTGTTAACTTACATAACTCATCTGGTTAAATAAATAAGAATCTAAAACTGGTAACAAAAGACAATTTAAATTATTTAATTTTATGTCCTATGAAATAAAAAAAAATTGTAATGTCCTATTTTAAGCATATTACATAACCTTCCAAGAATTAAATGTGCTAATTGATTAAAATGGTGATATAATACATGTCCTTCCTGAAAGTAGTAGACAGGACCAAATTTGTTCTTGAGAATTCTTTCAGGCTTGTAAATAAAGATTCCACATATTAGACATTGATCAAAGTGATATGCCACTTGTAGGCTTGGTGAAGTCAGCTTATCTTACTAATCAACTGCCACACAATTCAGACGGGAGCCTTCAGGATTTGTATGGAGAACAGATGAAGTAAAAATGACCTCTTAGGAAAACCTATTTTGTTAATTCTCTTGATTTAAATTATGCTTAAGATACTCTGTAGTGCTTATTTCATTTCAAAATTTTATCTTTGGATTATTTCTGTATGGTCTAGAAAGTTTAGATACAATCTCAGACTTTTAGCAGATGAGGTGACTGAGTTCCACAGTCTGGCATGTACTTGATATAATACGTGCTGCCAAAAATTGCAGGTTCTGTTCTCCTTTCATTGATATAGAGGAAAGTGAAGCTACTTCAGTACACGCAGAAAGAATGCTAAAGTCTTGGCTTTAATTTGTTTTTTTGCTGTGTAAGTCACTTAGATTGTTATGATATATTGGTTATTAAGTTATGGTTTCTCAGCTCCAAGCACAACCTTCTCTACTCCTCTTGAGAGGCTGCGCCTGGGACTCTGCAAACCACTTTTCTGCTTTGTCAGCTGCTTCCTACTAACCTTTGCCAATAGGCATGTAACAGGAAACTAAAATACTGAGGAAAGAGAGTACATTATTTTTTCTTGTTTTCTTGAGGTTGACTTCCTTGTTGTTTCCTACTTCTGGAAGCATTACTCTGGCAATGCTTCTTTGCCCTGGCATTGGCACTTTGTACCCATCATGACAGCTGAATCCCGTTTGTATTAAAACCAACTTCATGCCCTCTCAGAGGCACCAGCCCGAGTCAGCCAGCACATTCTCAGCAGAGTTCAATGTCCCAGTCCGATAGGACCCCGCCTTTAAATTTGGAGGTAATGTCAGTAGCTGAGCTATGTCCCCTTCTCAGCTGTTCTAGCCTCCTCTCTGTGAAGCTCCTCCAAACTTTATGTTGTAATAATTCCATTGCTTTCTCCCTTTATTCCCCAGCCCTAGGAGTGAAAGCTGCTTCCTGCACTTGCTAACTCTATTACACCTTAGTGTTCACTGTATTTCCAGTTACATAATTAACACATATTCAATTCTCATTAATATTTATTAACTTAAAAAAATAATAACTGGTGGTATTTCTGTTTCCTAAATGGACCCTGACATTAAAAAAATTACACACCATGATCTAGTTGGGTTTATTACTGGGATGCAAATATGCAACATATGCAAATCAATAAATGTGATATGCCAGATTAACAGAATGAAGGAAAAAAAATGATCATCTTGATAAATGCAGGAAAGTGTTTGGCAAAATTCAACATACTTTTGTGATAAAAACTCTCAACAAATTAGGTATAGAAAGAATGTACCTCATCATAATAAGGACTATATATGAAAAGCCCACAGCTTACATCACATTCGGGTAAAAAGGCTTTTCCTCTAAGATCAGGAAGAAGTCAAGGTTGCTCACTCTTGCCAGTTCTATTCAACATAGTACTGCAAGTCATAACTAGAGCAATTAGGTAAGAAAAAGAAATATAAGGCATCTAAATTGGAAAGTAAGAGATAAATGTGTCTTTCTTTGAAGATAACATAGTCATATATAGAAAACTTCAGACTCCACCAAAAAACTGTTAGAACTAATGAACAAATTCAGTAAAGTTGTAGGATACAGAACCAACATATAAAACTCTGCTGTATCTCTATACACTAACAACAAACTATTGAAAAGTAATGAAGAAAACAATCTCATTTATAATAGCATCAAACATCATAAAATAATTAGCAATAAATTTAACCAAGGAGGTAAAAATTATGTCATTAATGAAAAAATTAAAGAAAATATAAATAAATAGAAAGACATCCTATGTTTGTGGGTTGAAAGACTTTATATTTTTAAAATTTCATGCTACTTAATGTCATCTACAGTTCAATGCAACCTCTATCAAACTTCCATAGCATCTTTTACAGAAATAGAAAAAACAATCCTAAAATTTACATAGACTACAGAAAACAGTCTTGAGAAAGGAAAACAAAGCTGGAGATATCACACTGCCTAATTTCAAAATACATTACAAAGCTAATGTATGGTATTGGCAAGTAAACAGACATATAAACCAATGGAAGAGAAGAGAGCCCAGAAATAATCCCACGCATAAAACAGTCAGACAATCTTTGACAAGGGCATCTAGAACACACAATGGGGAAAGGATGGTCTCTTCAATAAATGGTGATGGGAAAACTGAATATCCATAGGCAAAAGGACAAAACTGAATCCCTATCACACACCACTCATAAAAATTAACTCAAAATAGATTAAAAACTTAAGTGTAATAACAGAAACTAAAATTCCTAGAAGAAAACACAGGGGGAATACTTCTGTTATTGGTCTTGGTAATGATTTCTTGATTCTAATACTAAATGAACAGGCAACAAAAGTATTAGTAAACAAGTTGGACTATATCAAACTAAAAAGTTTCTGCACAAAAAAAGGAAATACACAAAATGAAGTGACAACCTATGGAATGGGAGAAAATACTTGCAAGTCATATATCTAATAAGAGGTTAATATCTAAAATATATAAATATTCATATACATGAACTCATATAGGTCAACACCAAAAACCAAATAATCCAATTAAAAAATGGGCAAAGGGCCTGAATAGACATTTTTCCAAAGAAGGCATACAAATAGTCAACAAGTGCATTAAAGATGCCCAACATCACCAATCATCAGGGAAATGCAAATCAAAACCACAGTAAGGTGTCATATCAAATCTGTTACGATGGCTACTATCAAAAAGATGTGTTACAATGAGTAAAATCTTTAAAAATATTGAATCATTATGCTGCACACCTGAAAGTTTATAATATTGTAAATCAACTATACTTCAATAATAAAAAGCAATTCATTGGCAAAAGTGTGGAGAAAAGAAAGCCTTGTATAATGTTGGTGGGAATGTAAATTGGTATAGTCAATATAGAAAACAACATGGAGTTTCCTCAAGAAATTATAATAAAACTACCATATAATCCAGCAATCCCACTTCTGGACATATATCTGAAGGAAACAAAATCTTGTTCTTCTTTCTTGAAGAAATATCTGCATTCCCATATTCATTGCAATATTACATAAGCTGAGATATGGAAATAACATAAGTCCATCTACAGATGAATGGATAAAGAAAATGTGAAATATATGCAACAGAATAGTCCTCAGCCATAAGAAATAAGGAAATTCTGCCATTTGTGACAACACCAACCTGGAGAACAATATGCTGAGTGAAATAAGCCAGACACAGAAAGACCAATACTGTGTGTTACTCATACGTAGAATCTAAAAGACAAATATAGTCTAATTCAATAAAACAGAGAGTAGAATGGTGGCTGATAGGACCTGTGGTGTGCGAGAGATGGGGTCATGTCACTCAAAACATATAAACTTTCAGCTATTATATGAGTAAGTTTGGGGGATCTAATAAATGATGACTATGGTTAGTAATACTGTATGGTATACTTGAAATTCGCTCAGACTAGATCATAAGCATTATCACCATACACACACACACACACACACACACACACGAGATATGTGAGGTGATGGATACATTAACTTAAATATCAAAGCATGACTGTGTATATTTTAAACATATACAGCTTTATTTGTCAATTATATTTCAATATAACAGGAAAAAGTTAGTTTCATCAATATTATGTGTCCCTATATTTATCATGCTGCATTTGAACAATATTTATCTGTACTGTATGATAAGATATTTTATAATATATGCTTCTCTAGTAATAGAGTTGAATAAGTAGTGCCTTAAAACCTCAAGCAGCCCCTCCTAAATCTTTCAAGGATTGATATGTATTCTTTCTGATGACTTCAAGAAACTCCCAGTGCTATTTGTGAAGACTTCTGTGGTTGGCATCCCAAGAATGAATTTGAAATTGGAAAATTTGAGTTGAAATCAAAATGTACTCTGACTTTGTTAAAAGATAAACTAAGAATATTATCTAAAAATAAATAAATAAATGCCTTTAATATTTTTGCCTCACAATTACTTTGCCTAATGATAGAGTCTGAATTAAAATTCTACTCTTGACATTGAGAACATATCCTGTTTGGGGTTATTTATTTATTTATTTATTGTTAATATGGCCCTTACTCTGCATTAAAAAATATTTAAATTTTTCTTTTTAAGTTTCCAATATTAATTATTATTTAGTTAGTTGGCAGTCATTGATACCATATGTTCTGTGAAGTGCTAAGTACATAGTCAGATAATACAAATGTTTCACAAAATTGTGACAATAATAATTCTAGTAAAATAGCTATTTTCAAGCTAGAACTATATGAGTTTAAGTAGGAAAATGATTAGCGCTTGGGAAAATTAGGCTTGTAGATTTAGATTGTTTTGACACTTTAGCTGATTAGATGTATTTGGGGTACTAGGGATATTGGACTCTTACTGGTACAAGAACACTCAAAAAACAAGCCTACTTACTTATTTACATAAGCTATTCACATTTTGACTCTGAAATCTGGACTTTTGCTTTATTATACTGTATTTTAATTCATTATGTGAAGTACTACAAAATGGTCACATATTTCAGTTTTTATCCTAAGTTGTCATGAACTTGGTATTGGTGTAATATCAGCAGACATATTAAAGTTATTGATAAAATAGTAATTATATGTATTGAAGCAGAAATCATATAAAGCGTAACAAGTTTATTTTCTCAGTGACCATTACTGAATCCAAGTCTCTTTTGACTATAGGGCTTGTTCTAAACAAAAGGTGTATTTTCCATGAACCCTGTTTGGTATGTTCCATTACAAGGCTCATATCTGCATATCATCCAGTTTTGTGCTTGTCATGTTAAATTAGGAATACATGGACACCCCAATGCTATTGGCTAACAAAGATACATGTACTATCACCTAATAATCAAGGTGTTTTACATGTGTCTTATTGCAGTAGTGACAAAGTATTAATATAATTTAGGTCTTAATGTATATGACATAATAAAAATAAAAATACTTTTAAATAAATGAATGCAAACATAAACTTTTAAGATTGCTGAAATACATAGATTATATCAATGGCCTTATTTTTTTTTATATACATCTTTACTGGAGTATAATTGCTTCACAACGCTGTGTTAGTTTCTGTTGTACAACAAAGATGAATGGATAAAGAAGCTGTGACACATATATACAATGGAATATTACTCACCCAAAAAAAGAAAAGAAATTGAGTTATCTGTAGTGAGGTGGATGGACCTAGAGTCTGTCATACAGAGAGAAGTAAGAAAGAGAAAAACAAATACTGTATATTAACGTAAATATATGGAATCTAAAAAAAAAAAAAGAGGTAGCGATGAACCTAGTGACAGGGCAGGAATAAAGACAGAGACATAGAGAATGGACTTGAGGACACGGTGAGGGGGAAGGGTAAGCTGAGGCAAAGTGAGAGAAGCATAGACATATATACACTACCAAATTGCCTTATGTTTTAAATTGATCTATTTGTGATACCTTCCTTGACATCCTATATTTATGTATCATGATTATCATTTTTTAACAAATACATTTTATATTTTTAAAGTAGTTTTAGGTTTACAGCAAAATGGAGATGAAGGTACAGAGATTTCCCATATATACCCCTCCCCTACACATGCATAGCCTCCTCTGCTATCACCATCTCCCACAAAAGTGGTACATTTGTTACAATGGATAAGCCTATATCGAAACATCATTATCATCCAGAATCCATAGTTTACCTTAGGGTTCACTCTTGGTGTTGTACATACTACGAGTTTAGATAAATTTATAATGACACTTACCACCATTACAGTATGATATAGAGTAGTTTCACCGACCTGAAAATCCTCTGTACTCTACCATCATTTCTTTTTCATCATGAGTGATGGTCACATTTCTTTGACTTCACTTCTTAAAATTTTGGTACAAATATGAATTATTCAGCCTTCTGTGTATTCACTGAGTAGTCCTGGAGAATCCCTATACTCTTCCTCTCTGATTCAACACTACTTAAGCACTTATTATCTACTGATTTTTACTGTCTATAGTATATTTATAAATTTTAAGAAATTGTTCTCATAAAATATATCAACTATACTTATAAAATTTTGGAGAAATATAGAATAATAAAGAGGAATATCACCCATATCTCTGGCACAGAGAGAACTACTGCTAAAATATTGGTACTGTACTGTACATATTGGCCACTGAATATTCTTCATAAACACTATTTTTGATAATTGCATAATAATTCATTGTTAAGGTATCCATTTCCTGTTTCTAGCATTATTGCAATGATTACCTTTAGACATAAACCTTCAACACATTTTTGATTTTTTTCACTTAGAGCTGATTCCTACAAGTAGGATTTCTAAATCACATTTGAACCAATTTTAAGCTTCTTAATGCATATTTCTGAATTTAAGATGCCTTGATTGAAGGGGAGAAAGCCATTTATAATAACTGACTCTGGGACACTACTGCATTTTTTTCTTGTCACAGACTACTGTAATGGTACAGGTTATGTTGAGGCACTCTCAGCTTCTCTGACAGACACAAATATCTAAAATTGATCCTTCCTGAGATATACTCCATCTTCTTCAGAGAAATATTTTCAAATTTTAGTTCGTGTATGATATGTATGGGTAAACTATGTTATGAAAGGGGAAGGAAACTGACTACTCTGCTTTTCTTAATGGATTTAGTGACTGCTGTTTCTTCCATGACCTATGCTTTTATACATTTTTTGTTTATAAATTTTACTCCAAACTAATTCTCCTTTGTGAATTCTGTGAGAAAGATTTTGCTTTCCTCTGGTATTTTAGACTACAGGCCTCTTTGCTCTTATGTCGACCCATGCAAGATCTGTTCTGTGGGTTCTAAGATTTCTTTAAACGTTTGGTTCCCTTGTTATACACTCATTTTCTTCTCAGGACTGCTATGTGTTTAGTGTTGTCTTAGTCCATCTGGGCTGCTATAACAAAACACCAGAGACCAGGTGGCTTGTAAGCAACTATTTATCTCTCACAGTTCTGGAGCCTGGAAGTCCAAGATCAAGGCACTAGCATGACTGCCTCCTAATGAAGGCCCTCTTCCTGGTTCATAGCCTGAATCTTCTTGCTCTATCCTCACATAGTGGAAGGAGCAAGAAAGTTCTGTGGAGCCTCTTTTATAAGGCATTAATCCCCATTCCTGAAGGCTCCACCCTTACAACCTAATAACCTTTCAAAGGCCCCTACCTCCTAATACCATCAGCTTTGGGGGTTAGGATTTCAATATGTGAATTTGGGGGGGACACAGAATTTCAGATCATAACATGTGTTTTATAAAACAATTATTATACTTACATCACTGGGAGTTGGAGAAAGGGAATGTGGAGATTTTTGTTTAATCTAATCTGGTGATTTCTTGAACCAGAAATCACTGCATATTTCAACTGTTAAATATTTAACAAATTTTTCTCTATTTAGAATTATGTTTATCTTCATCATGCTTATCCTATTTTTACTTACTATTGAATGCATGATAAGTATATTAAATGCTCTTTTTGACAGACCTACAAAGGAGCAATAATAGCCTATATTTCCTCTTTACCTTGGCAAAGCCATGTTCATGTATACTGTTGGCTACAAGAAATAACCATACTGTGTCAAATGGTGAAATCTATGACAGTGTAGCTTACAGATTTATGTTACCAATTGTTTATCATAACAAAACAAGTGACATCTTTAATGCAATGATAAGGATTGTTCAGCTCATAATATATATAAATCAATTAAATTAAAAATAAGATTTATCTGTCTTCCTTTCATTAGAAAATTATACATTTCCTTAAAGTTTTATAATGTCAGAAATACATACTTATATAAAAATATATAAAATAAGTTTCTATGTATGGTATTTTAATATTTAGTAGGAATTCAGTCAAATTTGAAATAATATTATTGTGCTATTTATAATTTTTAAGAAGAAAGTTTAGGACCCAACACAATTTTAATATATTGAGAGTCAATTCTAGTGGAATGTAAAGTGTTTGCTAATGTCAGCTGCCAAGATGATAAGACATCTAAATTGCAAGTCTTAGTTCCCTAGGATAAATATTTGGGGTATCTGTCTTAAAGTTAAAATATTTATTTTTTCTACTTTAATTTTAAAACCACATTAGATGTGTTCAATAAGTATCTGACTTTTTTTGGTACATGAAGGAAAATTCATCAATTAGTGTGTCTCATTTGCAGTAAATGAAAGTGGAAGAAAGTCCTAATTACTGTATATTGTATAAAAACTTTCAAACCACAGCTGCATCTTACAAATGATACTTTAAAAAAATCTTGAAGTAACTAAATCTGTTCTTGCTGTTATTTTAAAACCTTATGTACTCAACATGTTCCTCCCTCTGATTTGTAAATGTAGTGAGAGATACTGTACATTAAATCATCATTGGTGTCATCAGATATATCTATGGAGTGCTTATCTGTGAGAGGTAAAATTTTCACATGCTACCATATAAATAATAAAATAATAGGTCACTTTACTAAATTTTAACTCTATGCCAGGTGATTACAATCCTTCATAAGCATTACCTCATTTATTCTTTATAAAAATATTTTGAGAGAGTTACCCACATTGTCACCACTTTATAGATGATGAAATTGAGGAGGAAACAAGTAAGGTAAATTGCCCCAAATCCCACAGCTATCCCACCGCTACAGAGGTTTCCAGCTGGCTGTTCTGACTCCACAGACCCAAGGGCTTGACTATTCACTTTATTAATAAAGAAGATAGAATTTTAAAGAATTATTTAAATACTGATGATTTCTCACCAAGCTTAGGGCAAAAGAGTATGGTACTTGGAAGAGAGCTCAATTATCAACTTCACAAGGGAAAGGTTACAATCTCTGAATGAAGAGATATAAGAGGAAAGAATGAAAAGCAGAGTTGATCTAATATATCTGGACTGTATGACTGAGACAACTTCTTTTTGTAGAGATAGCAGGTGTGAAAAACTGATATGGTACTTCCAACTGAGCAATTTGGCCTTATAATCTTTAAAACCTTGATGGGAATAGCAGAAATTGGGGGAAAAAATGATGTTACACAGCTAGGATGTAGAGATCACAACTCAATGCCCAAGGGACTATGAAGTGAAGTAAATAAGTGAACCACAGTGTAAGAAATGATATAGAGTGTTGCCTTTAATGAGAAAAATGGCTCTATTTTTCTATTTTGAAAAATGATTATTTCAAAAGCCAAGTGCATACGACAAAATTGAAACTAAGCTAACAACATATTTTTTGGAGAAATGTTTTCCTCTCTATATAAAAATACGTATATACATATGAAATACATATGTGTATATATACGTGTGCATATATGTTCATGTATCTTGCTTATTCTTGGAAAAGTGTGTGTGTGTGTGTGTGTGTGTGTGTGTGTGTGTGTACACAGTTATTGCAACAAAAGACAGGGCACAATACATATCTAATGTTGAAAAAAAAAATCTAAATGCACTTGGATTGGCCTTGGCAAAGCTGAAATGTGTCTCTGATTAGTGTTCTAGTTAGAGCTGTTGAAAACTGAACAACTGAAACTTAGATAGTGGAAAAATATTGGCTACTCATAAGAATACAGGCTGGGAGCTAGATATGAAAACAGCCATGTTTAAAAGGAGGGTAACACATAAAGGATCCCACAGGGAACTATCAGGGCAATGGGCTCAATGAAAATCCATAGTCAGCAATTTTCTGTTTTGTTTCTTTAATTTCACATTAGTTTTATTGAATATGGTTAAAATCTAAAGAAAAGCTTTATCTGTATTGTGTAAAGAGTTTTTTGTCCAATTTGACTTGGAAATTAAAGTAAGGACAGTTTTCTCCCCCCAAATCTAGTATTGTGCATTGACAGTAACCAGGTGGGTGGGGGCAAAAGTCCATAGTATGGAGCTAAATATCACAGAAATCTAAGCCATTATTCACGACTGCTACAAGAGCAAATGTAAACCTAAGAGGAGAGATTGTGCCACGTTGTCTTACAGGAGTACACTATATTTCCTGGAGAAAGGAGGATTATCTATGGAGGTAGATTTATAATCTGTTACACATAAGCTGCTGAGCCATGGAAGGAATTCATGTAACATAAATATATTATATACAATCTATAGTTAAAAAGGTAAAATAAGACTATGATTATTGTACTAGTGAAATATAATAATCAGGTAAAAATTTTCAGAAAATGGATCAAGAACCCTCCAGATTTCACCTTACTGAGTTTACTCAGGGTTCACCAGCCATGACAGAGCCAGGCTCCAAGAGGACGCTGTCAGCAGAAAAGCCATGTAACTGACAGGATCTTTGTGCTCCAGCTGGGTGTCAGGCCTGAGCCTCAGAAGTAGGAGAGCCGAGTTCAGGATATTGGACCATCAGAGACCTCCTGGCCCCACATAATATCAATTGGCAAGAGCTCTCCCAGAGATATCTGTCTCAACGCTATGACCAGTTCCACTCAATGAAGCTCCAGGGCTGGAAACCCCATGCCAAACAACTAGCAAGACAGGAACACAAAACCACCCATTAGCAGAGAGCCTGCATAAAATCATATTAAGTTCACTGACACCCCAAAACACACCACCGGACTTGGTCCTGCCCAACAGAAAGACAAGATCCAGCCTCATCCACCAGAACACAGGCACCAGTCCCCTCCACCAGGAAGCCTACACAACCCAATGAAACAACCTTACCCATGGGGGGCAGACACCAAAAACAATGGTAACTACGAACTTGCAGCCTGTGAAAAGGAGACCCCAAACACAGTGAGTTAAGCAAAATGAGAACACAGAGAAATACACAGCAGATGAAGGAGCAAAGTAAAAACCCACCAGACCAAACAAATGAAGAGGAAATAGGCAGTCTACCTGAAAAAGAATTCAGAGTAATGACAGTTAAGATGATCAAAAATCTTGGAAATAGAATGGAGAAAGCACAAGAAACATTTAACAAGGACCTAGAAGAACTAAAGGGCAAACAAATAATGATGAAAAACACAACAAATGAAATTAAAAATTCTCTAGAAGGAATCACTAGCAGAATAACTGAGTCAGAAGAATGGATAAGTGACCTGGAAAATAAAAGTGTGGAAATAACTACTGCAGAGCAGAATAAAGAAAAAAGAATGAAAAGAATAGAGAACAGTCTCAGAGACATCTGGGGCAACATTAAATGCACCAACATTCAAATTATAGGGGTCCCAGAAAAAGAAGAGAAAAACAAAGGGAATGAAAATATTTGAAGAGATTATAGTTGAAAACTTCCCTAATATGGGAAAGGAAATAGTCAATCAAGTCCAGGAAGTGCAGAGACCCATACAGGATAAATCCAAGGAGAAACATGCCAAGACAAATATTAATCAAACTATCAAAAATTGGATACAAAGAAAAAATATTAAAAGCAGCAAGGGAAAAGCAACAAATAACATACAAAGGAATCCCCATAAGGTTAACAGCTGATCTTTCAGCAGAAACTCTACAAGCCAGAAGGGAGTGGCAGGACATATTTAAAGTGATGAAAGGGAAGAACCTACAACCAAGATTATTCTACCCAGCAAGGATCTCATTCAGATTCGATGGAGAAAATAAAACCTTTACAGACAAGCAAAAGCTAATAGAATTCAGCACCACCAAACCAGCTTTAGAACAAATGCTAAAGGAACTTCTCTAGGCAGGAAAAACAAGAGAAGGAAAAGACCTACAATAACAAAATAATTAATTATAAAATAATAAATAATAACCTACAAGCCCAAAATAACGAAGAAAATGGTAATATGAACATACATATTGATAATTACCTTAAATGTAAATGGATTAAATGCTCCAACCAAAAGACATAGACTGGCTGAATGGATACAAAATCAAGACCTGTATATATGCTGTCTACCAGAGACCCACTTCAGACCTAAAGACACATGCGACTGAAAGTGAGGGGATGGAAAAAGATATTCCATGCAAATGGAAATCAAAAGAGAGCTGGAGTAGCAATTCTCATATCAGAAAAAACAGACTTTAAAATAAAGACTATTACAAAAGACAAAGGACAGTACATAATGATCAAGGGATCAATCCAAGAAGAAGATATAACAATTGTAAATATTTATGCACCCAACATAGGAGCACCTCAATACATAAGGCAAATGCTAACAGACAAAAAAGGGGAAATTGACAGTAACACAATCATATTAGGGGACTTGAACACCCCACTTTCACCAATGGACACATCATCCAAAATGAAAACAAATAAGGAAACACGAGGTTTAAATGACACTTTAAACAAGATGGACGTAATTAATATTTATAGGGCATTCCATCCAAAAACAACAGAATACGTTTTCTTCTCAGGTGCTCATGGAACATTCTCCAGGATAGATCATATCCTGGGTAACAAATCAAACTTTATATAATTTAAGAAAATTGAAATCGTATCAACTATTTTTTCTGACCACAACTCTATGAGAATAGATATCAATTATAGGGGAAAACTGTAAACAATACAAACACATGGAGGCTAAACAATACACTACTAAATAACCAAGAGATCATGGAAGAAATCAAAGAGGAAATCAAAAAATACTTAGAAACAATTGACAGTGACAACACGATGACCCATAACCTATGCAACACAGCAAAAGCAATTCTAAGAGGGAAGTTTATAGCAATACAATCCTACCTCAAGAAACAAGAAAAATCTAAAATAAACAACCTAAATTTACACCTAAAGCAATTAGAGAAAGAAGAACAAAAAAACCCCAAAGTTAGCAAAAGGAAAGAAATCATAAATATCAGATTAGAAATAAATGAAAAAGAAATGAAGGAAACGATAGCAAAGATCAATAAAACTAAAACCCGGTTCTCTGAGAAGATAAACAAAATTGAAAAACCATTAGCCAGACTCATCAAGAAAAAAAGGGAGAAGACTCAAATCAGCAGAATTAGAAATGAAAAAGGAGAAGTAACAACTGACACTGCAGAAATACAAAGTATCATGAAAGATTATTACAAGCAACTATATGCCAATAAAATGGACAACCTGGAATGGACACATTCTTAGAAAAGCACACCTTCTGAGACTGAACCAGGAAGAAATAGAAAATTGAAAAAGACCAATCACAAGCACTGAAATTGAAACTGTGATTAAAAATCTTCCAACAAACATAAGCCCAGGACCAGATGGTTTCACAGGTGAATTCTATCAAACATTTAGAGAAGAGCTAACACGTATCCTTCTCAAACTCTTCCAAAATATAGCAGAGGGAGGAACACTCCCAAACTCATTCTACTAGGCCACCATCACCCTGATACCAAAACCAGACAAAGATGTCACAAAGAAAGAAAACTAAAGGCCAATATCACTGATGAACATAGATGCAAAAATCCTCAACAAAATACTAGCAAGCAGAATCCAACAGCACATTAAAAGGATCATACATCATGATCAAATGGGGTTTATCCCAGGAATGCAAGGATTCTTCAATATATACAAATCAATCCTTGTGATACACCATATTAACAAATTGAGGATAAAAACCATATGATTTTCTCAATAGATGCAAATTTATCTTCTGACAAAATCCAACACCCAATAGTGATAAAAACTCTCCAGAAAATCAGAATAGACGGAACCTACCTCAACACAATTAAGGCTATGTTTGACAAACACACATCCACCATCATTCTTAGTGGCGAAAATCTGAAAGCACTTCCTCTGAGATCAGGAACAAGACAAGGTAGCCAACTCTCACTGCTATTATTCAACACAGTTTTGGAATTTTTAGCCACAGCAATCAGAGAATAAAATAAAATAAAAGGAATCCAAATCAGAAAAGATGAAGTAAAACTGTCACTGTTTGCAGATGACATTACACTATACATAGAGAATCCTAAAGATGCTACCAGAAAACTACCAGAGCTAATCAATGAATTTGGTAAAGTACCAGGATACAAAATTAAGGTACAAAAATCTCTTGTATTCTTATACACTAATGATGAAAAATCTGAAAGAGAAATTAAGGAAATACTCCCATTTACCACTGAAAGAAAAAGAATAAAATACCTAGGAATAAACCTGCCTAAGGAGACAAAAGACCTTTATGCAGAAAACTGTAAGATACTGATGAAAGAAATTAAAGATGAAACAAACAGATGGAAAGATATACCATGGTCTTGGATTGTAAGAATCAACATTGTGAAAATGACTATAATACCCAAGCAATCTACAGATTCAATACAGTCCCTATCAAACTACCAATGGCATTTTTCACAGAACTAGAGCAAAAAATTTCACAATTTTTGTATGGAAACAAAAAAGTCCCCGAATAGCCAAAGCAATCTTGAGAAAGAAAAACGGAGCTGGAGGAATCAGGCTCCCTGACTTCAGACTATACTACCAAGCTACAGTAATCAAGACAGTATGGTACTGGCACAGAAACAGAAATATAGATCAATGGAACAGGATAGAAAACCCAGAGATAAACCCACACACATACGGTCACCTGATCTTTGATAAAGGAGGCAAGAATAAACAGTAGAGAAAAGACAACCTCTTCAATAATTGGTGTTGGGAAAACTGGACAGCTTCATGTAAAAGAATGAAATTAGAACACTCCCTAACACCATACACAAAAAAAATTCAAAATGGATTAAAGACCTAAATGTAAGACCAGACACTATTACACTCTTAGAGGAAAACAGAGGCAGAACACTCTATGACATAAATCACAGCAAGATCCTTTTGGACCCACCTCCTAGAGAAATGGAAATAAAAACAAAAATAAACAAATGGGACCTAATGAAACTTCAAACCTTTTGCACAGCAAAGGAAACCATAAGCAAGATGAAAAGACAACCCTCAGAATGGGAGAAAATATTTGCACACAAAGCAACTGATAAAGGATTAATCTCCAAAATATACAAGCAGCTCATGCAGCTCAATATCAAAAAAACAATCAAATCCAAAAACGGGCAGAGGACCTAAATAAACATTTCTGCAAAAAAGGCATACAAATGCATGAAAGGATGCTCAACATCACTAATCATTAGAGAAATGCAAATCTAAACTACAATGAGGTATCACCTCACACCAGTCAGAATGGCCATCATCAAAAAATCTACAAACAATAAATGCTGGAGAGGGTGTGGAGAAAAGGGAACCCTCTTGCACTGTTGGTAGGAATGTAAATTGATACAGTCACTGTGGAGAACAGCATGGAGGTTTCTTAAAAGACTAAAAATAGAACTACCATATGACCCAGCAATCCCACTACTGGGCGTATACCCTGAGACAACCATAATTCAAAAAGAGTCATGTACCACAATTTTCACTGCAGCACTATTTACAATGGCCAGAACGTGGAAGCAACCTAAGTGTCCATTGACAGACAGATGAATGGATAAAGAAGATGTGGAACATATATACAATGGAATATTACTCAGCCAGAAAGGGAAACGAAATTGAGTTATTTGTAGTGAGGTGGATGGACCTAGAGTCTGTTATACAGAGTGAAGTAAGTCAGAAAGGGAAAAAACAAATACTGAATGCTAACACATATATATGGAATCTAAAAAAAAAGTTCTGAAGAACCTAGGGGCAGTACAGGAATAAAGACGCAGACGTAGAGAATGGACTTGAGGACATAGGGAGGGGGAAGGGTAAGGTGGGACAATGTGAGAGAGTGGCATGGACATTTACACAGTACCAAATGTAAAATAGATAGATAGTGGGAAGCAGCTACATAGCACAGGGAGATCAGCTTGGTGCTTTGTGACCACCTAGAGGGGTGGGATAGGGAGGGTGGGAGGGAGACACAAGAGGGAGGAGATATGGGGATATATGTATATGTATATATATAGCTGATTCACTTTGTTATAAAGCAGAAACTAACACACCATTGTAAAGCAATTATACTCCAATAAAGATGTTAAAAAATAAATTAAATAAATAAATAAATAAAATAAAATTAATTATTTCTTCAGCAGTGGGAAAAATAGAGGGAGGGGATATGGGGATATATGTATACGTATAGCTGACTCACTTTGCTATACAGCAGAAACTATCCCAACATTATAAAGCAATTATACTCCAAAAAAGATGTTGAAAATAAAAAAGAATCCTCCAGATTTCAGAATTCAGATAGGTTAACAGAATGCTAAATTCCTTTCATTATATATATATGCACACATACATATATACATATATACATATATATATACACATATATACATATATATATATAAAGTGATAACCTTATCCTTTTCCTTGTAAACATACTTTTCCAAGATAAATGTGACAATGAAACTACATTTTTTGTTTCAGTGTGTCACCCTTAGCTCTGAAGGTTTTATTCAAATAATCGATCACTCCTTTACTCTGTCACTTAGCTGTTTGTCATAAATAGATGATAAAAGGTTTGAATATATATGAGAAAAAATTTGAAGAGATCCTTGGCCCATTCTAACACAGGTCAGGAGATATTATTAACTCATTCTTTAAAGTCATCCATGTGCTAGATCACATGGATCTGGTTCTAGGAACACTAAGAATAAGCAGATTTGATAAAACTTAGCCATGGGAAAAGAAATAAGAAATTTTCTTCGTAAGGATAAAAAGAAAGAAATATTAAGATATGAGGTATTATGGGAGTATAATGAAAACCAGTTAAAATGGTGACAGGGAACATTTCTCAAGGAAGGCATACCTAAGGTAGACTTTTTTTTTCTTTTTTTTTTTGCGGTACACGGGCCTGTCACTGTTGTGGCCTCTCCCGTTGCGGAGCACAGGCTCCGGACGCGCAGGCTCAGCAGCCATGGCTCACGGGCCTAGCCGCTCTGCGGCATGTGGGATCTTCCTGGACCGGGGCACGAACCCGTGTCCCCTGCATCGGCAGGCGGACTCTCAACCACTGCGCCACCAGGGAAGCTCCCTAACGTAGATTTTTAAAGAACAAAGAGAAGTTAACTGCCTAGAAATTTAGGTTCATAGGACACAAGATGACAGAAGACATTGAAAGCAGAAAGAAAGCTCAGGAATATATTTAAAGATAAGAGACAATATTTTGTTAAGAGCTGGAAGGAGTGTGAGATTTTACCCTACTTGCAAGGTAACAAGTCAGCCTTCCATAGTTTCATGGATGTTGGTATAAGACAGGATACTCCTAGTCAGAGGCAAAGACCTGTTTAACATAGTATTATCAGTACCAACATTTTCACACTGGATCTCCAAGCCCCATTTCCCACAGGAGAAAGTAAAGAGGGCCTGATGACACATTTAAACACAATGGGTTGCATTATAGGAAAGAAACATTGCTTTGGGGGAACATGAATCTTACACAATGAATAATGATTGTGCCTATCCTTTGCTTCAGAGGGAGACACTATCTCCCTCTTCCAGCACCACAAGCAACCTTCCCTTTACTCCTGAAGGAGATACTAGCTCTATCTTACATGAGGTTTAAAAGTTTTCCCGTACAGAGTATTCATGTGTTCTGATCATTCAAGTGTCTCTAAATAGAGATTTTTCCTACTATAGTTTTCAACAGTAGTGGTCAATTTTAATAATGTCTGGGCTTTGAAACTGGGCAACTTGCAGGAAGTATTATTCAACCCCAAAACTCTTATGCGTTCTTGACTTTTTACTGCTCCTGGGTTATTTTTCCCTAATCAAGAGATAAGGCAGATGGCATATAGTCTTGCTCTATTGCAGGAAACATGAACAAAGTTTTCCTAGTTCCTCTTTCACAGATGGAGCATTCTTAGAATAACCAAGCTTTGTACAGGAGTTCAGTTCCAACAGCCTCAACTCTGAGCACCTAGGAAGCATTTTAATGTTCATGTGTGGATGTTACATAATTGGCCCCTAACTTTTAGAACCTATATCAGTCTCTGGAACTTCAAGGTTGTTTCAGCATTAAATCATGCTTACAGTTCTGACAGTTTTTTCTCTTTTTATTTCTGGTAATTAGAACACTCAATTCAATTATTTCAAGCCCAGATATATTTGCTGTTGTTGGTGTTATTATAGTTTATATGTTCACTTTCTAGATGATTTCATTCAATTTTAGGAGTTTAAATGCTATGTATATGCTGAATCCCTAATTTACATACCTAGTCCAAATGTCATCCCTGAATTTGACTCATATATTCAGATGCTTTCTTGAGATAACTATGTAGATGCCCAAGAGATTTCTCAAAATTATCTAAATTGAATTGTCTTGACTTATGTTTCCACTCCTAAGAATACATTTTCCCTCTTGCGTTTTTCCCCATATTAGCAATTCTTCTACTCTTCAGTTTGCTCAGGCAGAAGCTATTGGAGGAATACTTCACTCCCTTCTTTCTCTCAAGTTCATGTTAAACTGTCTAAAACTATAGTTGAAAATTTATCTTAAATATAACTAGAATTTAACTACTTCTCAGCACATCTACAGCACCCACACTGGGTCAAAGTCCAAGGACTTTCATTGTTATCGTTTACAAATTTGTCTTCTTATTTTCACTTTACCCCTCTACCAACCTGGATTCAACAGGGTAGTCTGAGTGACCTATTTAAAATCTAAATCATGTTACTCCTCTCCTCCAAATTCTCCAGTAGCTTTCCAGTTCTTTCAGAGTGAACCCTAATACCTGTCTAATATTAATGAACCCTAATACCTGATTTACAAGGTGCTAAATGATCTATTCCATGACCCCATCTTTCTGAACACTTCAATTCCCATTCTTCACACACACACTGGCCTCTTCATAGTTCCTTGACATAGAAGCTTGGAACATATGAAATAGGTGTTTTTGTAGGTGAAAACCAGTCAATTTTTGGCTATTTTATATGACTTAATTTAATAAGAAAACTCTCACCCTAGGGCATTTGTACTGGATGCTCTGTCTTGTCTCCTAATAACCACTTGAATCTCTTCTCATCTTTCAAGTGTAGCTTAAATAACATTTTAAAAGATAGGTCTTCATTGATCTCCTTTATAACAGAGTAGTACTGCCTATCATTCTTTGTTCTGACTCGGCTTTATTTTTCTTCACCAAGATGTGCCACCTACTGACACTTTGTTTATTCATTGTCTTTTTGTCTTGAATATAAGCTCTTTGAGGAGAATGTCTGTTTGTTTATCACAACTGTAGTGCCTGTAAACATGCTTACCTTAGTGACATCAACAGCATGACCAAATAAGACATCCCTCATCATATTTCCCTCTACAACAATTTGGTGTTCATCTATGGGAAAAAGTGCCTTTGTAGGTAGGAGCTGTGGGATCCATCATCATATGCCAAGGATTCAGAAAGGAGTCTCACCCACCTGTACAAGGTTAGGCACAGATTGCTTAAGTATGACACTAAGTGTATAATCAGTAAAAGAATAAATTGATAAATCAGCCTTCATTATAATTAAAAAGATACTGTTCTTTGAAAGATACTGCTAAGAGAATGAAAAGACAAGCCACAGAGTCAGCCCATGTATTTGCAAATATGCCTGATAAAGGTATTGTACTCACACCATATAAATGATTCAAAATTCAATAATACTAGTACCAATAATATGTTTTATAAATATGTAAAATATTTGAAAAGGTTCTTCACCAAAGAAGATATACAGTTGGCAAACATCTACATGAAAATATATTCAACATTTTTAGCCATTAATTAAACGAAAAAATAAAACCATGATGTAATACAAAAGACTGACTATACCAAGTATTAGTGATGTTATGGTATAACTGGAATCCTCATTAACTCTTGGTGATAATGTAAAATGGTACAGCCATATTTAAAACCTATATGGCAGGACTTCCTTGGTGATGCAGTGGTTAAGAATCTGCCTGCCAATGCAGGGGACACAGATTCGAGCCCTGGTCTGGGAAGATCCCACATGATACAGAACAACTAAGCCCATGTGTCACAACTACTGAACCTGTGCTCTAGAGCCTGCCAGCTACAACTCCTGAAGCCCGTGCGCCTAGAGCCCATGCTCTGCAACAAGAGAAGCCACTGCAATGAGAAGCCCATGCACCACAACGAAGAGTAGCCCCTGCTCCCCGCAACTAAAGAAAGCCCACACACAGCAAAGAAGAGCCAACACAGCCAAAAGTAAATAAATAATTAAAAAAAAATAAAACCTATATGGCAGCTGCTTAAAACTTAAACAAAAGATACACTCACATCATAAGATACATTCATATCACTGATGGGTATATAACCAAGAGAAATAAAAGCAAATATCCATACAGACTTTTATATGAATGATCATAGTAGTTCTATTTGTAATACTGTGAAACTAGGAACCACCCAAATGTTCATCTTCAGGTTGATGGAAAAACAAACTGTATTATACACATACAGTGTATACACATACAGTGCAATCTTATTTAACAATAAAAAGGTATTAATTATTGATATATACTGCATGGATGAATCTTAAAATCATTATTTTGAATGAAAATGAAAGAATCTAGACAAAAAATGCTATATAATATATGAATCTATTAATCTTAAAATGTAGAAAATTCACACTAATCTATATAGGGATAAAGTACATCAATATTCATTTGGTAATGAAGTAGGGGGGTGGTGGCAGGAACGATCAAAGGAGGCACATGACAAATGGGCAGAAGAAAACTTTTGGATGGTGATGGATGTTTTCTTTATCTTGATACTCGTGATGTTACATATATCAAAAATTATCAATTTGAGTGTTTTTAAATGTGAAGTAAGTCAATTCTACCTCATAAAAACTCTTCTTAAAAAGAAAATGAAACAAAACAGTAAAAAGAATAAGACATAGATGAAACTGACACCTGAATTCTATTATGGTTGTTAATATTTTCAACCTTATTACAAGGTTAAAATAAGGTTATTACATTATTGTAATAATATATAATTATACAATACTTATAAGGATTCAATTATACAATAATTATTATATCATTATTACCCTATTATTATTATTGTTAAAGAGTTAATGCTGCATTTCCTGGCAACATGGAATGGAAGCACGTTTCACTACAAGTTTTCTCTATCTGATGAAAGTAAATGTGTTTATAGGAATGGACAAAATATTTTCAGAATTTATTACATGGGCTCTTATCTAAATGCCATTGTCTTCAACAGATGTGCAACAGACTCAGAAATAATTTTTTTCAACCTAAAATTCTCATATCAGCTTTCTATTAAAGCTAAATACCTAGGTATTTGGTAAAGGAATTTCTGCAGGAAACTGAATTAGGTATGTTATTTCCAGATATTCAAATTAAAACAAAATTTAGTAAAGGAATTTAAGAGAACAAAGACAAATGAATACTTAGCATGTCTTCAAACATGAAATGTCTTAGGCAATTATCTGCCAAATGTTGCATCATAATCACTTTCTAGTTATAACTTCTCACAATTGCTGGGAGTGTAAATATTTTCTAATATTGCTCAAAATATCTACATACTTTAAATATCAAAGTAAGAGAATGGAAGTGTTTTGAAATGCTACTTGCATTTTTGTTCAACTGATTGCTACTGTGTGTGTGTGTGTGTGTGTGTGTGTGTATGACACACATACTTTTTTGTCATGGATGCAATTTAAGGCAGGTATTAAGAACTTTGAACATGAAAGAATTTCTGTGTGCTTACACAGATGGATTTAATATGAGACAATACTGTGTAATGGAGTAAAATATAGTTATCTTATAAAACATATAAGAAATCAAGTTTCTACTGAAAAGAAGAATGAAAACACTAATGTTCATTAAAATTTGAAGATTGATAACATATAGTAAGAGAGTTGTAAAGGAAAGTAAACCTCTGGCTCTATATATTAAAATGGCATAGTAATGTACTGTTACTTATGTGGAAGCTTTTAAGGATAAGGGAACTATTGAATTCCTTTGATTTTTAACATGCTAGAATTAAGCTTCATAAATGTAGGATCCTTATTTTGTCCTCATATATTTGAAGTACCTAGAACATAGTCTGATTTAGTGCTTAATTTAAATATCTATATATCTTATCAGTCATCTTTCTATCTATATCTTTGTTCATTATCTTGGTTTTACAAAATATTATCAATTAAAAAGATGATTTCTTTTTACAGAAATGATTGATGCAGTGACCTGGAATTCATAAAATCTTTTTAAAAACTGTAGTGATAAGAAAATTTTATTAACTATTTGGAATGCCTTGGGAGAACAACAATAAATCATTAGCAACAAGAAGATATTTTAAGTGAAACAAGCTTTTATGTCATTTTCAAGTGGCTGCAATGAACTAGAAAATTATTATACCATTGAAAAGACTGTGCATTAGATGTTATAATAAATCATTTACTGAAGACTATTAGACTTTAAATCATTTATAATTAAGTTCAAAGGAACTTTGAACACACTGCTTGATTTCAAAAAATGTTTGATATAAATTCCAGTCTTTGCAATAACATTAACACTTCAGAAATATCTCTAAAATGTCACACAAAGGTTGGTGTACTGCGTACAAGAACTGAATGAATTTAGCAGACTTCCCTGGGTTAAACGGTTTGATGGAATTGGAAAATGAGTTTTACCTTTCTTTTACATAAGAAGAGCAGTAATTTAAACAAATTACAATGATGAATCTAAGGATTATTGAGATCTTTGTTGTGCAGTAACATCAAGTAATCAAAGAACATTTACCTCCAAATAATTTAGTTAAGTCCCCATTTTACAAAAGAGGAGATATGATTGGTAACTCCATTTCTTACATGGAAACTTTTTCCTACAGACGTATGTAGTAGTGGAAATAGCATCATAGAGTAAATAAGCAAATGGATAATATTAGAGGAAATAAGAACACACAACTTCCCCATGTGGTCATTGATACATGGAATTCTTCTAACCATAGAACAAGCCCTCCATTCAGCGACCATTGAGAACACCAATCATCCACAACGGAGGAGTTTGATCATTGCTGTATATTTTGCTATATCATAAATAATCAATATCTAATTATCTCCTGTAGCAGGTTTTGATGAGAGAAGGGGTATGGATATTTTAAATGGAGGTTGCTAAGTCAGGAGATGCGCTGAGAAAAGAGGCTCCCAGTCCAACATGCAAACACCTTAGAAAAACAACTTACTTGAACCATAATGACTAAATTAAGAGCAGAGTTGAAAACTTCAGCCTTTTATTTGGTCAATGATGAAAAGAAGAAAAATAAATCACAAATGTTGTATGTAACAAGGAAGATAACTTGGGCAGGATTGTTTTATTTACTTAATTTTAATGAAATATTATGTAAAACAAATTTGAATAATGTCTCACAAATTTTAACAGGATGAAAACACAAAAGGATTTATTTAAGGCAAATCGATTAAGAAGCATGAACGAGCACTTACCCTGAGATTAACATATGCAGAAATTTTTCTAGGGATTATTAAACAACCTCAAATGAGCACATGTTTTAAAGCAGATAGATCTGGTATCAAAACTTAGGACTACCACTTAGTAGCTTAGAAGCCTGGGAAAGATGAATATATAAGCCCCACTTGTCTTACTTAAAAAATGGGAATATGAAAATCAGAAATACTATATGAAAATTTCTAAGAGCGTCTATGACATGGTAATTCCATGAATTACTCTACAATTACTACTACTGCTCCTCCTCCTACTACTATTACTTGTATTCCTACTAACATTAGCTTCTTAAGTATAAATCAGGGATCATAGGTTTTGTTGAGGAAGAAAAATGATCAGGTACATATCTAAGAGAGCTGAAGATAATAGAGTACACAGTTTAGGGCTATGAAATAATAGAAAAATGTATACGTAATGGTCTCTGCTCCTGATTCCTCTTACAGAGCTCCTAAAACAGTTGTAATTTCCTGAGTCATAAGAACACCAGGCACATCTATTGTTCTAATATTTATCTCTGACATCAGTCCCTGACACATGACTCCTGAAACCCTTGTAAATTCCTAAGTGATAAGAGCACAAGGAACATCTCTTGTTGTACTGAGGTGACTCTGAGTGAGCTATGATGACTCCTGAGTGGAAGCTAGTCACCAGAAAGACTAAGCAATTAATAGAACCTTGGAATTTTCAGCCCCTCACCCCTATCTTCCAGAAAGGGGAGAGGGACTAGAATTGGAGTTAGTAATAGATCATGCCTAAGTGAGGAAGCCTCAATAAATTCCCAATACTAGGGGGTTCAGAGAGCTTCTGGGTTGGCTAATACATCCATACCAGGTATGTGAAGCACACCAGCTCCAAGGGGACAGAAATTCCTGTGCTCAGGACCCTCCTAGAACTCACCCTGTGTATCTCTTCATCAAGCTGTTTATTTGTATCATCATATTCTTTAATAAACTGCTAAACATAATTAAGTGTTTCTGAGGTCTGTGAGCTGCTTTAGCAAATTAATGGAACCCAAGTAGGGGGGTCATTGGAACCTCAGATCTATAGCCAGTAGGTCAGAAGCACAAGTGATAATTTTGACTTGTAACTGGTGTCTGAAGCTGGGAGCAGGGAGGAAGTCTTAAGTAACTGAGCCCTTAACTTGTGGGATATGACTCTATCACTGGGTAGAAAGTGTTAGAATTGAGTTAAATTGTAAGACACCCAGATGGTGTCACAGAGAATTGCTTGTGTGGGCGGAAAACCTCCACACATTTGTTGACCAGAAGTGTCAGAAGTAAAGCGTTCTGGGATACAACTAGAGATTATCATACTAAGTGAAGTCAGAAAGAGAAAGAAAAATACCATACGATATCTCTTATATGTGAAATCTAAAATATGGCACAAATGAACCTATCTACAAAACAGAAACAGACTCATAGACATAGAGAACAGACTTGTGACTGCCAAGGGGGAGCAGGGAGGGAGAGGGATGGACTGGGAATTTGGGGTTGGTAGATGCAAACTATTACATTTAGAATGGATAAACAACAAGATCCTAATGAATAGCACAGGGAACTCTATTGGATATCCTGTGACAGACCACGTGGAAAAGAATATTAAAAAAAAAGGATGTCTATATGTGTATAACGGAGTCACTTTGCTGTACAACAGAGACTGGCACAACGTAGTAAATCAACTATACTTCAATTAAAAAAAAAAAAGAACTAAATGGTTCTGTGTAAGTAGTAAAGTGACTCACAGGGAAGAGAAACACAAAAGGGGAGAACTGTTATTTTTCCCTACATAGGAAGGGAAAAACTGAGCTTTTAATAGAAAATAAATTTTTATAGAAAATTAATAAATCTTAGTGGGTGAATTTAGTACACAAATCTATGTAACTGATAGAAAAGCAAACAAATGTATGTGTAGATATGTATGTATGTCATGTTCAAGAAGATTTGAGCATGACATTGTGAAACTGACATAACTGGCATAAATAGAAAATTATAAGTTAAAGTGCAAAATATATTTTTTTCAGGAAGAAGTAAATTAACCCAAATAAATCATATTATACTCAATGAAAACAGAAGGATGGGAATAGTAAAAATTTGAAGAGAAATAAGATTATTAAACAAAAAAAATTTCAGAAAATCAGTAGCAGCTAGAAGTTTCTTTGCAAAGTCTAATGATATTTACAAACTTCTGGTGAAAATAATCAAGAAAAATAATCACAAGTGTCATGAAAATAAAGTAAAACACCTCATATATTACCAGCATTAACAAATTTTGAGAAGGTATTACAAAATTTTTATGAAAATTAATTTGAAAATTACAATGAAACTGGATAGGAATTAGAAAAGCAAAGTGTACCAAAATTGATACAAGAAAATGAAAAAAAGTGAACAGTTTTATAATTATTAAAAATGTTTATTTTCCCACTACAGAAACACTAAGCTCAAATTGCTTCACAGGTTAATTAATCAAATATTTGTGGAACATATAAAGGTACATTTTCCCTAAGATCTTTCAGAATGAAGGAAAAAGAGAACTTTGTCACCTGTTTATGTAGCCATAAAAACTTTTATAAGAACACCTAAAAGGACATCACCAGAAGGAAAAACAGGTTAATCCTCGCATAATATTGATACAAGCTATGTCTCCAGTTCAGTAAATCTCCACTTCTATTATTGAAAATGTGATATGATAAAATTAACAAAATGGCTCAAAGATCAGAAATAAAGTAATCAAAGTAATCATTTCCTGATGATACGTTTGTGTACAGAGAAAATTAAAATAAATCTATAAATACATTATTAGAATTGCTTAATAAATTTAGCATATTTGCTGATTTGGCATCAAAGAAGTGGCAAAAAACCCATTAGGCATACAATTTTAAAAGATCCTTTAAATCAGAAAAAAAAATTAAGTCCAAGAAATAAAGCATTTAAAATATGGAAGTCTAAGAAAATTATAAACTACTTTGAGAGAATTTGAAGTAGATCCAGGGATTTCCCTGGTGTTACAGTGTTTAAGAATCCTCCTGCCAATGCAGGCGACACAGGTTCTAGCCCTGGTCCGGGAAGATCCCACATGCCACGGAACAACAAAGTCCATGTACCACAACTACTGAGCCTGCACTCTAGAGCCCATGAGCCACAACTACTGAGCCCGTGTGCCACAACTACTGAAGCCTGCGCTCCTAGACCCCGTGCTCCACAACAAGAAAAGCCACCACAATGAGAAGCCCGCACACTGCAAGGAAGAGTAGCCCCTGCTCACCACAACTAGAGAAAGCCCGCACGCAGCAACGGAGATCCAACGCAGCCAAAAATAAATAAATAAATATATTTATTTAAATAAATAAATAAAGTAGATCCAATACATGGAGAATATAATCATGCATTGGAAAACTTTTATTATAAAGAGGTAAATTTTTCACCAATGTTGCACAAATTTATGTATGCATCTGAATATATAATCTTTTACATCAAGATCAAGATGTAAAAGATATAGCTTACATATATTTAAATATGTATTACATAAATATATTATATATTCAATAAAATATGAAGCTCTAAGAAAAGTTTATATGAAAAAGGCAAGCTAATTACAAAATTAAATATGAAAAATCAAAGAAACAAAAATGACTAATAAATGATAGAAAACAAAACAAAACAATATAAGGAGATGTTTTCCTACCCTTTGTCAAGATTTAAAAAATCTTTTCTAATTAAAGCAGTATGGTGTTATACAAGTGAGGATAAATATTAACTGAAGCAAATAGCTTAAAAAAAGAAAAGACACATTATATTACAAAGATGACACTACATTACAGTGAGAAGATATTTTGGGGAACACTGTGCTAGTTCAGTTACATATGCATATGACAAAAATAAAACTTTACCCCTATTTCAATTGTAAGTACATAAAATTTATTGCAGATAGATTGCTAATATAATTCTGTACAGAAGAACAATAAGCATTACACAAGATTATAGCAGAGAATACTTTGATCATGCTGAGGGAAAGAAAGTTTTTTTATATAGGACACAAAAAGGACTAGTCATACCTAAAACATTGATAAAATGGACTACATGAAAATTAAGAAATTATGTTCATTAAAAGACACTATTAAATTATAGAGTCTGAGAAGATGTTTGTAAAACACAAAGGTACAAAGATTTCAGGATATATGAAAAACCTTTATAATTCTATAAGAACAAAGATAATATAATAGAAAAGTGAACAAGAGATTTGAAGAAGCATTTCAGAAACGAAATAAGCTAACATTCACTAAACAAATTCAAAGATAGAAACTTCATTAATATTTAGGAAAATACAAATTAAAGGTAAAATGCAAATTAAATCATACCAGAGAATAAAATTAGAAAAAAACAACCTGGCAATACGAACTGTGGGAAAAATTGTGGTGTATTCATAATGTGGGATGAATAAACAAACTTACTTGATTCAATATATGAGAGGGTGAAGGCAAACACAAAACATTTGTAATGAAGGATTCCATTTAAATAAAAAATTGGCCAAAACGAATGTATCAGAGCTGAACAAAATCTATAAAACAAAATGTTACAGGCATTAGACACCAACCAACTGGAAGCTGCCATACTAAGAGAAGGAAGGCATATGATAGGAGCCTCACATTCACCTCAGCCTCCCTTCAGAAAATTTTCCCAACTGCAGCAGAGCCCAAGCATGACTGCCAGCCTCACTGGGAAAGAAAAAAGACTGAGACATTTTGGAAAAGACACGAAAGCAAAGGTAGATGCAGATAAGAAGCACCAAGATTCTGTGTAAAAATTGACTTCAGATACTTGGCTGGCTTCTGAGCTGTCTCTGTACAAGATGAAACAATGCAATGCTAGCAGAGAAGAGCTGTTAGGAGGAAGAGCACTAAATATGGAGAAAATTAAAGAAAATGGGGATGAGTTAAATTATGGAGAATTTCAACAGATGATTAATATTTACCAAGAAAGAGTCAAATAATTATTCTATTAAATAATACAATAACTAAAATTAAGAACTCATTGGATATAATTAACAGCAGACTAAATAAAGAGGATGAAAATTAGTAAACACAAAAGCTGAACAATTGAAAACGTCTAAACAGAAACGCAGAGAAAAAAAGATCAAAAGAGATGGGACATTGTCAACAAGTTGAATATATGTGTAGTTAGAAGTCAGAGATAACAGAGTGATGGGAAAGATCTATATGTCCATCTGGATGGCAGTTTAAAGGGATGTTCATATTTCATTGAATTGTACACTTGAGATTTGGGCACTTTATTAAATGCAATTCATAACCAGTTAAAATAAATACAATGATACTTATAAGTATTTGGGCCAATCATACCTTTGAATGGTATGATTAAAAGCTTCTCAGATAAATCTTTATCACCTAGGAGTTGAAAAGCATATAGAGAAGAGTAAGGTAAATTTTTTAGAGTAAGAAATACTCTAAATACTTGATAGGAATATTGACACATTTTTCCAATAATGTTTAATTTTCCCTTGCATCTGAGCAATTTCAGAGTTGGTTTTGTGTTTGTTTGCTCAAATAGGCAAACAAATACACTAATCAGTTTTGAATATGAATTGTGAATGTGTTTAGCTAACACTGGAGGATTTTTCATGATATTATTTCTAAAGATAATCAGTTAGCTGGTCTCAGATGAATGGCGGCTATTCATTAACTTAATTAGCTTATGTAGGAAGTACAAAAGATGGAAAAGTGAGTGGTCACTGGAGAGTACTTTACATAAAGCAGGAAGAAGCATTTTACTGGAAAATAAAATAATTTTTTAAAAAAAATTTGAGCTTATGCGACCATTTATTTCACCACTGGGAAACCAATTATCCCCAGACTAGAACTCTTACCTTGGAGGAAAGAAACAAAACAAGACAAACATGGATTTGTTGAACTCTTATTATGTGCCAGGAATTGACCTAGGGGGTTGTAATATAGTACAATCTTGTAAAACATTTCATTTAGTTCTCACTACCACTTTGGGAAATAGGATTATCTTTCCCATTTTACACATGAGAAAAGAGAACTTCAATAGGAGTAAAGCTGCTTGGACAAGTAGTAGGGTTTGAATGCCAAAGTAGCCAGGTGTTAGAATTCATTTGAGAGAAGTCTTCAGTCACTTAAGCCAGTAGCTTTTCTGATTCCTGCCCAGAAGCTCTCCTGTGTGCCCTAGAGACAAGGGGAGTCTAAAACTTCTACATCACTTCTGTCTTTCCTCCATCCTGCAGATACATTCAGAACTCCTGGAATAAGTGGAAAAATCACTAAAACACCATATACCTCTGTATCATCTTTATATTTTAATAATGCATACAAGTCTGTCTACTGCCACGTGATTTGTCTTCTATTTCACTAATTTCCCCCCCTTTTATTGTGACTATGTTTGCCTAATATGATATCAAATTGGTTCACTGAATTGGTATTTTCAGTTCTAGAATATCCTATTGACTTGTATTCTATCAATTCTGTTTTCTCCTATAATTTTCTATGTTTGCCTCTGTTTTCCTGAACATACAAACCAGTTATTGTAATACCCTTGTGTAAAACTTCCATACCTAAATCTTCTTTGGATTTATTTCTATTTTCTTTTCTTTCTTGTTAGTCATTGGATTTTTTTTAGCTTGCCACATAATTTTAAATTGCATACAGGATATTGCATTTGAAATTTGGTTAAGGTTCCAGAAGATACTATATTCTTCCATGGAGGATTAATCTTTCTTCTGTCATGCAGAAAGAACATAATTAGGTCATTTCTTCCTGCCAAAGGTTTTATGCTTTTCAAAAATATAATATTTCATCTTAACCTTTCCTTCTGGGTCTTGGCAATTACTTCTAAGATGTAGCCATTCCTGGGTCTCAACTGACAAAATGGGATATTTACAATCCTCCATCTTGGCACTGTTTGAACTCAACCTTAGCATCATGCAGCTGCTAAAATTTCTACTCAGCACTTTAACCCCTCAGTGCCACTTTCTACTAGGTTTCTATCAGTTTAGTCCTGCACATTTGCATTTTAGAGATCAGTAAAATCCTAGAGGGGAATTTGCACACACAGTTTGAGGCTATGTTGGTGAATTCCCTCCTCCCCCTGATGTTACTCCTCAAATCTCAGATTATCTGGCAACCCTGAACTCCAGTATCTTTCTCTTTAGTAAGACTCAGTTTTTTGCTATAAATGTTTCCCTGCACTATCAACATCTTCCTTCAGGGAAAAAGACAAAGTAATGTGGAGCTCACCTTCTCTTCCCTCAGATATTCTAACCTGTCCCATTCTGCCTGTGGTGGTTGCTCTCTATTGCCTTCAAATATTTCCTGTGTATTTTTCCTTTCTTTAAGAGATTAATCCATGAGTAGATTAAGCTACTCTGTCATGGCTGACAATGGAATTCCTTTCTGTAAGCTAGTCTAAGTATATTTCAATTACTAGAAAAATAAGAAAAGAAATGATAGCATTTATGAAAAAATATATTAACTTTCAAGGTGAATGGTATTCTGTTGATGGGAATTAAATTGGAAGTTGCAAGCTGTATCTCATTCCTGTTTTAATTAAATAATTTCTGGTCTGATCAGTATGGCATTAGTGTACTACATTCAGAAGACCACTGACCAGGAATCAAAAGAATCATACTCATTTACTTCTTAGTGATCCTTTGATCTGGGGCAAGTTCTTAACTCTTAGATTTCTAAATTATTAACTATATTTTACAATTTTGTTTTGAATATATATGTTGGTAAATTATATTATTCTGTTCATTAAGTTATTCAATAATGCTACCTGTTATGTGCCAGGCTTCTTTCTAGTTGTGGAGGATAGAGAAGACAAAGAGATAAAATCCCTGATTTTAGAAAGCTCAAAAAAATTCAGTAAAGGATAAAGGGCATAAATAAGTTAAAATGCATAAATAAGGTCATTTCATATTTTAAATACAATAAATTTGTGAAAAGTGACACATGGATGTGGAGAGGAGAGTAACAGAAAGGAAAGCTTCACATAAGCTTGGTATCTGAACTAAGACAAAAAACACAAGAATCAAAGACATTTTCAAGTACGTGTATCCTAGGAAGAGAGAATAGCAATCAGCAATTACAAAGGTTTGGAGAAAACCTTTTCTAAAGAGGAAAACAAAATTGTCATTGTGGCTATAACATAATAAACTAGGAAGAAAATGGTGAAATAATTAAAAAAAGGAAAGAGGCCATGCAAGATCTAGTAAGATATTGGAAACCATGTAAAGTTTTTTGATTTTTATTTAAAGCACAGTGAAATCCACAGTGGACTTGTAGACAGCTGTATTTGTATGATGTGATTTATGTAATAAAAACAAACAAAATAAAATAAAATCACCCTTTCTGCTGCTGTGTGGAAAGAGGAATGGTACATTAATGTGGACAAGAATGGCGGAAGGAGAACTGTTAGGAAAATGTAATAGTTCTTGAGATCTGATCCTGGTTTAGATCAGGCTGAAGATATTGAAGATGCAGAAATATAGATAATTCATCGTATATTTTGGAACTAGAACTCACCTTGATTGTGGAATTGAATGTAAGGGATAGAGGAAAAAAAGGGGAAATCAAGAGTAATGTTTGCTTTTACTCAAAAATTATACTTGAATACCACAAAATTGCATTTAAAAATACAACAATTTAATGACTTCTAACCATTGATAGAAATTACATTGGAAAATATCTTTACACTGTGCCACTGAACTGTAGAGATAATCTAATGTTGTATTTATTTACCGTTGACTTCAAACTTGATCTCACTATGTACTCTAATATAAAATTAGGCAAGCCTTTCCATTAACCGCTGGTCAATATAGCCAAGCAAAATTGATTCAAATGTATAAACTGAAATGAAAAGCATGAAACATAAACTATGCATCAATCATGTACTATTAATCATCAAGTACAGTTTTCAACAGTCCTCCAAGGTAAGATTCCATTGATGATAGTTGCACCTGTTGAGGAGATCTCTGTCTTTCTTTGGAAAAAAAGAAAAAGTAAAATATTTACAATGTAATGTTCTAAAAGGTGAATTAGATAATATGTGAATAATTAAAGAATTTCTTTCTTCCTGATTTAAGGGATTTTAACAATTTTGAGAACTTTAAGTTTTGAAAAGTTCAGAATCAAATAAACTTGATCTATTTTGAAACTGATCTATGTGATGGCCAACAACTAAATTAATAGGTTCAAAATAAAACCAACAATAAATGCAATATTCTGTATGAGTTTCACATGAATCTCCTTTTCTCCCTAGTTCTCATATACTCTTTTAATTCTAAATTATCTTTTCCTCACTAGTTCTCTTATACTGTTTTGATTCTAAATTAATATGAGAATGTCACAAGTTCTCCTAAATAATTTGGATATACAACACTGGAAATATGTTCTGAATAACTTTTTGATGCAGAATTCATTGCTCACAGGACAAGGAGACTGAGGGAAAGACCTGCTTCCAGGCCGAGAGCCAGGTAGGGGAGGGGCAGACAGCCCGCTACTAGTAGAAGTGCCCTAGAAATCAAGAAATCACGGCTAGGATCCAGGTGGCAGGATACCAGCTACAGTCCATGGGGAAGTGGAATACTGGCTAAATTAGTAAAACCAAGACAGGAATGAACAAGGATCCAGTTCCCCCAACAAAAGCATAGGAAAAGCATCTTAGAATCTAGAATAAAACCCGGCTATAATAATTAGAAAAAAACATCAAGTCCAAATAGAAACAATCAGAAATTAAGTGCTCAAGTGTTGTATAAGTTGTATTTAATTAGTCTTCTGCTATAGGCTTAGGTCCAGGGACAAGTTTATGACTTGCAGGCAAAAATTAAACTGTTCCAGTTATGAGGCAAGAAAAGAATTCCAGATAGATTCTTCCACGTTCTTTTTCAAGGAGAAAATGAAACTCAGGAATAATGTCTAAGAGCACATGTTCACAAATATGTAAATAAATATTTAAATTGGCAACAAAAATAGTTAAAATAGTAAATAATGAAAGAATTTTTCACTGTTTGCAAACTGTAAAGTGTTAGACAATTTTGTTTCTAGTAATATACCTGGCTAGATATCTTAAGACATTCTCCCTTGAAAATATAACACAAAATATTTTATGCAATTTTGGCTTACATATAAAAGAGCCAGCTGGAGAGTAAGTGAAAACTCGAACACAAGGAAGAAAGGACAGTACTGAACATGGAGGTCAGCAGAACACTGAAGTTACTATTGCTCTGATGGTGACTGCAAACTTGTTAACAATGAGTTTTGATCTTTGGTTTGCAGAACACAGTACCCAGACATTATTCTAGTTAGGAAGTCTTACAGGAAGCCATATTCCATACAGCTCGGACTTCCATATAGTGGGACCCATCCTCAATGTGAGGTCCACCCAGGAGGGACTGTATCCTGCATCCTGATCCTGAAGGTAATATCTTCAAAGCACTAAGGAGGTTAAGTGTCAATCTGGAATCTTATACTCAATGAATATATATTTCAAGAACAAGTGTAAAATAAAGACAATTTTAGGTAAAACAAAAAATGGAGACTACGATCAGCAGATCTTACTAGAAAAGTTCTACAGCGGTACTTTAGGCAGAAGGAAAGTGATCCAAGCAGGAATATCTGACATACAAGTGGGAAGAGCTAGCTAAAAATGAGCTAAATATTTGATATATATAAATGTGTATTAACTATATGCAAGAAAATTGACAACTGCTTCATGGATCATGGATATAAATTACATTATTTCAAAAGTTAAATTAAAAATAAATAAGGTAAAAAAAAGAATCAAGCAAAGACTGATGCTGAAAATAGATTATGAAAGAAAGATTATGATTAATCAAGATCTCTGCTCCACAATGAAAATAATGAAAATCAACAATATTTATAGTAAAACATCACTATAAAATGAAAGTACTCTACATAAAATTTATAGTAGCATACAAATGTGATATGTGAGTAATAAATTCAATAATTACATACTTATGAGATAAATTATTATAAATTATGAATAAATAATTAAGAAGGAATAAATAAATGAAGAGATACACCATGTTCAAGACTGGAAAAATAATAAAGATGCTAATTTGCACCATAATGATGTGTTGTATTGATATAATCCCAATTGTAATCACTTCAGGTGATTTTTGTGGACACTGACAAGGAGATTTTAAATTTTTTTGAATGAAAATAAGGTAGTAGCACTAACTCTAACAGATATGAAGACATTATAAAATCTATAATTAATTCTTAGAGATAGTAAACAGAATACTGAGACAGAATAGAGAACCAAAAACAGATCCAGTCATAATATGAACACACCATTTATACAGATCAACAGGTAAAGGATTAATCTCTCAAGGAATGATGCAAAAACAAGTAGGCATCTGTAAGAAAAAAATGGTAGTGGACATAACCTACCTCATGACCACACATAGGATCAATTTCAGATGAAATAAAGATGCAACACATAAAGAGAAACCTTTGGAAGATGATAATGAAAAATATGCTTATTTATCCAAGCTATGGATATATTTTAAAAGACACATGTGCACTAACAATAAGGGAAAATTTTGATAAATTTGGGGACATTAAGACTTCTGTTCATCACATGACACCATTACAACTGTAAAATACATTACAAATTAGAGAAGACTGTATCCTATTATAAGAACTCCTATAAAGCATAATAAAAAATAAACTGATATTATTTATAAAAAATAGTACACACCAGTGTAAATGGATGAAATAGAACTACATATGTCAACATGGATAAATTTCAGACAGAATATTTAATGAAAAAGGCAGGTCACAAGAGAATTAATACAGTGTGTTTTTAATTGTATAACATTAAAAAAAGGCCACAGCTAAACTATACTGTTTAAGGTTGAACACATGGGTTCTAAAACTCTAAAGTAAAGCAATGGTATAATCATCACAAAAATGAGGATATTGGGGCTTCCCTGGTGGCACAGTGGTTGAGAGTCCGCCTGCCAATGCAGGGGACACGGGTTCGGGCCCCGGTACGGGAAGTTCCCACATGCCGCAGAGTGGATAGGCCCGTGAGCCATGGCCACTGAGCCTGCGCGTCCGGAGCCTGTGATCCATAATGGGAGACGCCACAACAGTGAGAGGCCCGCGTATCGCAAAAAAAAAAAAAATGAGGATATTGGCTAAGTCAGAGACAGAAGAACATGTTCTGAGTTGGGGAATATAGGGAGGCTTCTATATTCTCAATAGATTGTTGAATTTACATTTTTTTCTTTTGTTGTTCCTTTTATATATTTTAATTTAAATTTTTCTTTATACTGTTTATGAATTTATTATTCTTTAAAAAGAAAATAGATGAATTAAAATAATATTCATTCCTTTATTTACCCAATCATACTTCTATTTAAATAAATACTCCATAATATATTCCATGAAGTCAGAGTAAGTGAATTTCGGCATGTTCTTCCTACACCAAGAGGGGCACATATTGACACTTACCTAAGATATATTTAAATATATTATAACGAATGCTAAACATATGTACATATTAAATGCTATGTATGTTAGCTTAGGTATTGCTTTCAATTGTTCAATCTTTTCCACCTATGACAGAGGATGGGCACAATATTTCCTTGCACTATTGACACTGGTCTTGTTCATGACTTGTTTTGGCCATAGGAATATGGAAAGAAGTGACAGTATATTAGTTGTGAGCCAAAGTCATAAGAGGTATTATGTCTTTTTGCAAAACTACTTTTTGGTACTGTAATCTGCCATGAAAATTGTGTGTCTCAGATTTCTGCTGATTCAAGGAGAATGTGGAGTGACAAAGCACAACTAAACTAGATCCACAGTTTGGACCAGACAAGCCCAGTAGATTCATGAATAAGAAATAAATACCAATTGTTAAAAGCCACAGAGTGTGGGGGTGATACTTTCACAACATCATTGCAGGAATAGTTGACCGAGACATATTGGAACAATAAGATGGAAAAGATTCATTCTGCCATTAGTGAAAACTGTTAAGCAAAGCATGACAAAGTTGATGGCATTTCACCTGGACCTTGAAAGATGAGTTGACTTTGGATTGAATTGCCTAGCTCCTTATCTTATATTTATCAATTCAATCAGTGTAATGGAGTATGAAAATTTATTGATTGGTACCTTAAATTACATTGGTAGCAAGTTTGGAGAAAAGCTTTGGTGAAATCACTTCTAAAATAATTATCAGGACTTCCCTGGCTGGTCCAGTGGTTAAGACACCATGCTTCCACTGCAGGGGGTGCAGGTTCAATCCAGGGAACTAAGATACCACATGCAGCGTGGTGTGACCAAAATAAAAGAGACAGAATTAGAAATTCAGAATCTTGAACAAGGGGTATAAAGGTCAAATTTAAGAAGATGTAATGTAGGGGAAAATGATAAAAACAATGAAAGAATTTAAATATCAGAGTAACGGCAAGATAATAAATGGAAATCCAATTTAAGAATTATAAATTTCTTGAAAACTAAATCACAACAATTGGAATAGAAGCAGCAATTGAACGAGACAACTGAAGAACACTTGGCTTACAGTGAAAATATAACTGAGTGTACAGATATTAAATAAAGAAAAAGAATAATTATCATTGTGGTAATGGCTGATGCAAAATGTTTATTGTGCTTTTTTTTTTAATGAAAACATCATTTTTTTAAAAAGTCATTTCTGATAATGTAGTAGCTCCCTAAATCTCTTGAAATTTATTGTGTTACTCTCTGGAACACTATGATCTTGTATATTTTCATGTCAGTTTGTCTGGATAACCCCTCCCCCACTGTCACCCACTAGATTACATCGCTCTGTAATACATTCTTAAAGCACTGTTCATGTCTTCTTCATATCAGCAATCACAAATATAATAACAAAATGATTTTTATATTTGTGTGGTGTTTTTCTCTCATTCCCTAATGGGTTCTAAATGGGGACAGAGACTATGTCTGTTTTGATCCCTGTAAAGTGCCTGGAGTATGAATGGCATTCAATAAATATTTATTTAAGAATTCCATGAATAAATAAAAGAACACAGGCTTTTATATCAGATAATCTGAATATGACAACCTGTTATATATTTCACTAAATTTGGAGCTTAATTTAATTATATTTTTAATATTCTCAATTTTGTCCTATGCACATTCGATTTAGTGAGAATTGGAGAAGTAGATGTAAACATATCACATAAATGTTAGTTCTCATTACTATTTAAATGCTTTGTAGTGCATGAGGAATTCAGGAAAGAGGAGAGATTCATATACGGTCTTTTGCCAATTCATTTTACTGTAAAGTCTCACAGAAAAAAATTCCTCATGCAGGTATAAGGACATTTAAATGAACAATATGTCTTCTGCTGCATAAAAAATTGGTTTCTGCATGTTCATTGCAAGTGTAGCTCAGGTTTTGCAGGTTTCTATAATTGACCTATGTATTCACTGGTTGTATCACCTAAACATTACCTTTCCGTGGTTGATTATTTTACTTACTTGAAGCACTAACAAAGAACTCAAATGGAAATAAAAGAGTTCAGAAAGATCTTTCTTTCAAACAATTAAAGTTCTCTTAAGAAATAAGTTTTTGCATTTCATTCTATAATTAACAGCACTTAAAGTTTGTCCTGAGAATTAGACATTTGGCTGCATCTTCCATCTATCTTCTAAAAAGTGAGTTTTCCTACATTTTCGCCTCTCTCCTCTCATGATCACCCTTCATTATAAAATAGTTTTCTCATCATCTTCAAGCTGCCCAGCAATTTAGGAAGCAATAATAAGTAGTCTGGAGTTTATTTGTTAAATTGTTTGCTTGAATTATGCCGAAGTGCTTTGCTGTGCTTTAATTTAAACAAATAGCATTTCTTCTAATGCTATTACACAAATAAAAAGCTAATAATTTAGCCGTTGTCTGCCCCCCACTTGTTTTCCAAATATGAGATGATATATTTGAGGTGAAAAAAGCAGAAATTTACATGTTTTCTTTAGCAAAGTAATATTATGCATATTGGAAATAATTGCTATTCTTCCCCAATATCTTCAGGTTATTTTGTATGCAAGAAATCTCTAAACATTTTAAACACTGTCTTCCTGTTCATGGGGAATACAGCTAGGGGTTTATGTGAATGAGACATGAAAATAGCTATGGCCTTACTCCTACAAGTGAATGCAATTCAAAGGCAGTTTTTTCTCCTTAAAACAGAATTACATTCATCTATCTGTCTATCTACCTACCCATAATTTATAAACCATAAATTTATTCATATTGGTTTACAGCTCTATAAATTCTGATAAATACCTATAGAGTGGTGTTACACCACCACCACAAACTAGATGCAGAATTACTCTATTACCCCAAATAATTCCCTCATGCTGCCTTTTCTAGTCAACTGATTACTCTGCAACCTCTGAAACATGTAATTCTCCATAATTCAAATTGAAGAAGAAACATTTTTAAAAGAAGATAGATACTTATTGTAGGATATTTTTATTTCTAGTCTGTTTAAAAGCTATAGATTTTCACTCCTTTTGCATCTAATCCAAACCCAGTAGTTTTTATGAGATTGATATTTAATCAGTATTCCCAGTGTGAGGCTCTACAGAACATGTTTCCGTGGGATGTGACTAGGTGTGCTATGAACAAAATTGTTTCACACTCCAGTAAGATTAGAAATCTTTGAATCAAACAGTTCTTTTGAGGATCTCTGCCTCGTCTATTCACAATATAATGTGTGTAGCATGGTGTCCACTGAGCATTTGGATTCAGGGCAAGATATAAGAAATAAGAGGCAAGTGTGAAATACAGAGATCTATTCCATTTAGAAATACAGTAGATAAAAAACAAGGAAGCTAAAACAGACTAATTTAAATTTCTATTTTTGAATCAAAAATTACTGAGGATCTATAGAAATTCAACCAGAAATTCATCCAGTGATATATAACATAGACAGATGTAAAGCCATCTATATTAAAGTGTGTGGATGGAAAAAAACTTCCTATAAGCCCTTAGGATTATGGAGACTCAAATCAAAGTATTAACAAATGTCTGAAATTGGGACTCAAAATTAGAAATTGAGAATGTTCTTGAAAACTTGTGACACATTAGCACAAAACAGGCAATAGAAAGGGTTGTTGGTCTGGACTGAATTGAATGATATCTTAAATCTAAGATGAAATGTTGCAATTGATAACTTATTTTTCCTTGGCATGGGCAAATATTTGTTTTCTGTTAAAAATCAGTAAATTTTCACTTATACCATGTCAGTGAGTAAAGTTCTTTAAATTGCATTTTTTCAGAGTGGTCGTATATTTTGCATATAGAATTACCAGCTTCAAATTAGTATTACTTTTCCCAATTTGAGGTGGAGCAGACAAAAGAGAGAGTGACAGTACATTCTGATGCTGTACTTTCGATAAATTGATATTACTTACCTGATATATGAATATACTTGATAAAACTGAGAAACATATCAGCTTTAATATTATAGCAATTCATAGCTGTTTTTAAGGTTGAGCATAACTGGTTAATTACAAGTCTAGTCAATTTTATGATTTGTAATTCCCTCAAATAAAGGATTAATTGCTATGAGAATTGCTCTCTCGCTGTGCACAATAAGAAACAGGATTTAGATGAAACAACAATTTTCAGACATTGGACTACAGGCATCAAAGGACTGTTTTGCCTGATTGAAAGGATTTTTTTAAAAAAATGAGGTAAATCCTAGGATTGCCATTGCTTAATCACTGTCGTCAATTTTCAGGCCACAGAGCATGGGATTGATGAGATTAAGATTAAATCTTGGGAAAGCCAAGGCAGGTAGAATTTATAGGTCATAATATTGGATAAAAGGAGTTGCACAGAGAGGGCAGAGGGAGGGAGGGGAGGAGGGAGACAGAAAGAGACAGAGCAGGGGGGAATAAGAGAAGTAGGAGTAGGAAGTGTAGGAGGAGAAGGAGGAGGGTGAGGAGGAAGAAGAATATGAAGGAGAAGGAGAAGGAAAGAGGGAAGGGAAGGAAAAGGGAGGGAAGAGAAGGGAAGAGAGGGAGAGAGAACATGACATTTGGCTGTATATTGATCTGTGCATAGATGGGAAATGTTTCATGATCATTCCACCCAGAGTGGAGAGATGTCATAATAAATGAGTCTTTGGATAGAGCCAAAACAAAGTTTAAACAGGTCTCAAAAATATCAAATGGATCTGCAAATAACTTAGCTGCATTCTGAAAAATCTCAGCACTCTTTAATGGAATACAAAATTATTTAGCACCCAAGAATGTTAAAGCCACAATATCTACCATGAAATCAACTAAATTACCAGGCATGCAAAGAGGCTGAAAATATGACCCATCGTTATGGGGGTGTGTGGTTATGGGGGATTTAAATCAATCAATAGAAACTGAGTCAAGATTCAATATTGTAACGTGATAAATTCTCTTTACATAAATCTATATATTCAATGCAAAAACAAACAAAATCCCAAAGGCTTTTAAATTTGAAAACTGACAAGTTATTTTAAAACTTATATGGAAATTAAAGTGTCAGAGAATACCTAAAAACATTTGGAAAATGAAACAGGACTTCTATTCCCTGATTTCAGGAATTACTATAAAGCCACAGAAATCAAGACAGTGTGGTACTGGATTACAGATTTCAAAAACAAACAACAACAACAAAAAACAATGGAACAGAATAGCAAGTCCACAAATTGACTCTATGTATAGCCAAATGATTTTTGACAAATGTACCAAGGACATTTAGTGTGAAAAGTATAGTTCTTTTAACAAATGGTGCTGAAAAAAAAATGTAATGTCTATATGCAAAAAGACTCTCAATTATTAATTGATACTGTATAAAACTAAATTCAAAATGGATTATAGAGCTAACCATAAGTGATAAGAACATAAACATTTAGAATAAAATATAGAATACCTTTTTGAACTTATATGAATTTTTGTTAGAAGATTTTTTAGATAAGTCAAGAAATCACAGACCATATAAAAATAATTAATAACCTGTCTTTCATCAAAATTCAAATCTTCTGCTGTTTGAAAGATACTCTTAGAAAACGAAAATTCAGACTTTGGGAGAATATACTTGCAAACCACATACATGAGAATAGATTTGCATCCACGTGATGATTAATTTTTTGTGTCAATTTGACTGGGCTAAGGGTGTGTCTGTGAGGGTGTTTCCAGAAGAGATTAGCATATGAATCCATAGACTGAAGATCTGCCCTTAACAATGGGAGCAAACATCATCCAATTCCTTGAGGGCCTGAATAGAACAAAAAGGTGGAGAAAGGATGAATTCTCTCTCTTTCATTAAGGTGAGATGTCTCTCTTCTTCCACCCTCAGACATCAGAGCACTTACTTTATGGACCTTCAACTCCAGACTTAAACCAGCAGCTCCCCAGTTCTCAGTACTTTCAGCCTTGGTCTGGAAGGTAGACTAACAGCTCACCTGGTTTTCAGACTTACTGAGTTGGACTGATTTATACCACTGGCTTTCATGGTTCTCCAGCTTACAATAGCAGACTGTGGTATTTTTTTGGTCTCCATAGCCATGGAGCCAGTTCCTATAATAAATCTCTTACATATACCTATATATGTCCTATGGGTTCTATTTCTCTGGAGAACCCTGACTAATACAATCCAGAGTATGTAAAAAGTTAATACAACCGCAAAATAAGAAAACATAAAAATCCAATAGAGAAATGAATAAGCACTTTACCAAAGAAGAAATATGAGTGCCAACTAAGCATAAGACACAATTCACAGCATCATTTACCACAAGGAAAAATACACCTTAAAATACTGAATCACTATGTTGTGCACTTGAAACTAATATTGTAAATCAACTATACTTCAATAAAAAATTAAAACTACAATGAAACACCAATAAACACCTCTAAAAAGGCCAAGATTAATAATCTTGAAAACGCCAAGTATTTGAGAGGATTTGGAGAACCAAAGCAGCCAAACTTTGCTTGTGGGAATGCAAAATAATGCATTCACTTTGAAAAATAATTTAGCAGTTTCTCATAAGGTTAAACATAAATTCACTGTAAGACCCAGCAAGTCTACCTCTAGGTGGTTATCCCATAAAAATGAAAACATATCCACACAAAGTGTTGTATATGAATGTTCAAAATAGCCCCAAACTAGAAGCATTCCAAAATGTCTGCCAACTTCTAACTGAAAGGATTACACAAAAATTGTGGTAAATATAGTCAGTGGTAAAATACATAAGCTATATATACAAAAACCACTATACTCAATCTCTAAAAGATAAACTAAGGAAAATAAGTCAGACTCATATTACATACAGTATGATTTCATTTATACAAAGTTCCAAAAAATGAAAAACAAAACTATAAATACAGAAAGTAGATCAGATCAGTGGTTGCCAGGTTCTAGAACTGAGGGCTGAATGCAAAGCAGCTTGGGGAACTTTTTGTTGTGATGGAAATAATGTATATCATGACTGTGCAATGGTTACATGACTATGTAGATGTATAAAACTTATTAAACTATAAACTTAAAAGGAGTGGATTTTATGTAGCCAATTTTTGAAGTTTATTTTTTAAAGCAGCATTAAGGTCACAGAAAAATTGGGACTAAGGTACAGAAATTTCCCATGTACTCCCTGCCACCATGTATGCATAGCCTTCTTGATTATCAGCATCCCCCATGAGAGTGGTACATTTGTTATAATTGATGACCTTACATTTTGACACACCATCATCATTCAAAGTCCATAGTTTATGTTACTGTTCACTCTTCATATGTACATCCTATGCATTTGGACAAATGTATAACGACACATATCCATCACTAAGGCATCATACAGGGTAGTTTCACTGCTCTAAAATTCCCCTATTTATCCCACCCACCATCAGCATCCCTGGCAACCACTGATCTTTTTACTGTCTCCCTAGTTTTGTCTTTTCCAGAATGTCACAGAGTTGGAATCATACAGTATGCAGTTTTTTCAGATTGGTTTCTCTTTCTGAGACTGATTAGCATGACTAAAGTTTACAATAAGGTACTTTTGAGATCAGTAAGATTGGGCAGAGGGAAGCTTGTGCTACCTCAGGAGGAGCTCTGGGCCTAGGATGCCCTTCAGGGTAATCCTGAGTTTTGACAAAGGGGCTGGATGAGCAACCTACATTAAGTCATTGGATGTGGCCCACCCCAGGAAAGCATATCCAGGCAGCTTGATCTTGGACTTCCCCAGACTCCAGAACTGTGAGAAATAAATGTCTGTGTGATTAAGTGACCCAGTCTATGGTATTTTGTTATAGGAGCCCAAGTTAAGACAAAATATTATCGGTGACATAATGTTTTTTTCACAAGCAGAAAAGAATATATAGTATTTTTATAGGAATAAAACATATTCTCCTGATTTATCAAAATCTCTTTCTCAATTTTATTATAATTAAGCTAGAACCTTATAAGTGATCCTGTCTTATAAATAATACAATATAGTGTGTGTATATATACATATATATGATTAATTATATTTTTCAAATTGTTTATATACTTCTTTTTTTTGCCACACCATGGGGCATACGGGACCTTAGTTCCCCAACCAGGGATAGGAACCCAAGCCCCCTGCAGTGGAAGTGTGGAGTCTTAAACACTGGACCCCCAGGGAAGTCCCTTGTTTATATACTTATTTTTTATCTGCTTAAAGGAGACTTAAATCTTCCTGACATAGTTTATATCAGATTCTCTTTATTTTTACACTTTGCCTTATATATTTCATTGCAGGTGTCATTAGGTATATAAGTTTATAATTATTTTAGCTTATTAGTGAAATATGCTTTTATCATTAAAATTATTTTTCTTTACCTCAAAATTTTAAAAAAGGACAAGCCATGAATTGGAAGAAAATATTTGTAAATCATATATTTTTAAGTGTGTATGCAGAATATATAAAAAACTTTACAACTCAATAAGATAAATTTAAAATGGACAAAGTAATTAAATAAACATTTAAACAGGAAAAATATATGAATAGCTAAAAATGTAAGAAGTTATTCAACATCATTGATTATTAGGGAACTGTATAGTAAAAACATCATTAATTATTATTAGGGAACTGCATAGTAAAACAACAAGGAAATATTTTTACATACACAAACACACACACATGGATGGCTATAATTTAAAAAGAAAGATAGATATTTTAATTAACATGTAACAAATTTTGTTCATATATTTATAGACCTATTATAATTAAGCCTTTATTACAGTCCTGATGCTCACCTTTGCCCTACATAAAGCATGATTTTTTTCCAGGCCCAAAAGATTCTAGAATATCTCCTGGGCAGCAAAGCCAAATTTAATCTCACCAAACCATTGATTGTTCCAACTTCATATATTTCTAGGGACAAGAGGAACAGTATTACACCATTGAAGAGAGTTAAATACAAATTCAACCAAATTGGCCTTTTTATAACCCCCATTTTGCACCAGAAAGCTTTTGCTTTCTCATCATTTAATGTTGGCCTGAAAAACATCGTTTGTCCATAATTTTAAGACTACATGCAATACATAGTATTCTAGAAAATGGTGACAGTTTTGTATGGTTAGAATTCTCTCTCAGATATTACCATGCCTAATTCTTCCCAAGGTATATTTTGTACTTTTCAGGGCTTTTATTCTTATTCAAAGATGCACTGGAAGTTTAACCTGATTCTGTGAAAAGTGAATGTAACTACAAAAGGAGACACAATTCTATATTGAATGAAATAGTAGCTGATACCTCTGAAATACAGTACATATCTTAAGCAAGGATTCTTTTTTTTCTTCCTCTTGTTACAGACAAATCTGATACACAAGGTTAATATTTTTATATATCAACAGGAACAATTTTCTACACCTATTATTTCATAATAATATCTGCTATTGAGGAAATTAATAGGATTTTCTATACAGAATGGCCCTGAGGGTATAACACAGGAGACTAAAGAATATAGAGAAACCAATTCTTGGACATTTAAAATGCTGAATTTAAGCATTATGTCTGAAAGAAAAGAAAGAGCAAAATTAACTAATTCATGCCCAGAAAAAGGAATTTTACATAATCAGGAGTTAGGAATTAGCATATGGAAATAAAGCAAGAGAATACACCTCTGAGACAGATTCCCCCTATTGTCAGCTGTTAACCCTGTGATGACTGGGCTAAATTCCAGAGGAGAGAACAAAAATCCCAGAGTTTGGTATGGTAGGCTGATTAATATCCTCCCCAAAGATGTCCATATTCTAATTCCTGGAGCCTGTGAATATATTATTTTACATCGCAAAGGAGCTTTGTAGGTGTGATTAAGGATCTTGAGATGGGGATATTACCTTGCATTATCTGGATGGGCCAAATGTAATCACAAGGGTCCTCCTAAGAAGGAGGAAGGAAGATCAGAGTCAGTAGGTATGACAATGGAAATAATAGGTTAGAATGATTTAAGGGATGGGTTATCAGCCAAGGAGTGATAGTGATCTTTAAGAAACTGAAAAAAAGCAACAAAATGGGTTCTCCTCTGAAGCCTCTACAAAGAACTCAGCCCTGCTAACATCTTGGTTTTGGATTTCTGATCTTCAGAACTGTAAGAGAATAAATTTGTGTTGTTTTAAGTCACTAAATTTATCATAATGTAGTACATCATTAACAGGAACTAACTGATTTGACAAAGACAAACTGTACCATGATTCCAAGTAGAACCCTGTTGAGGAGACAAGATCCTAGAGAGCCCCCATGACCTGACTTGGAGTGAGAAAAGTAGAATAGAAAACTACAATTACAGAAAAACAATGTTCTGATATTATGTTTCCTGCTACTTAGCTGAATGAATGCTAATAATAGAAATGAAGTTTAATTATAGACAAAAAAAAAGGGTGTTGCATTACTTAGCAAAGTTTCATTCCTATTCGTTTGACTTATTCTTTGGCTTGGTTAATTTAAGTTACAATTTGGAGAAAACAGATTCTTTAGCTTTGTCTTAAACAGCTCATTGTCAGTTGTCTATCAGACATTAAAAAAAAAGTTGAAATATTTAAACTGAAACAGGCATTTCTAACAGAACATTTCATCTCTCACCAATAGACTAGGGTAACAGGCATTTTGGGAAATAAGACATTTAGAGTTTGTCATTCAATTTCCAATTAACAGAAGAATCCCCATGAGTTCCCTGAATGTCTTGTTAAGATTAAATCTTCAATGGCTATTTGTGTTTGCTCCTTACTGTGTTATGGAAAGCATAAGATTATTTGCTATAGTGAAGTAGCAGTTTCTAGAATGACTTAAACAAAACAGCTATAAGTAACAAACAATCCTCCTTAATTCAGGACCAGAAGCCAATCAATATACATAAACAGTATTAAGTAATGAATATCTATCTTCAATTAATTTTAGCTTTTATAAAATCTACATGAAATAATTTATGAACTATTCATTTGTGAATATCCCAATCCCCTTTTTATTCCCATTAGTAAAAAGATATGACATATAATCATCAGAATCTTACACCTGCCATCATTGTTTCTATTTTAAGCTTAATTTCAATTTTCTGTATAAAACATTTTTGTTCCTATTAAATAAAGTTGAGGCAGATAGATGAGGGTAGATTTCCTAGAAAAACATATATGGATAAGGAAGGTTCTCAGCACTTCTGAAACAATATGCTGTATTATTAGTTATTGAACCTATTTATTTGTTCATTTATCCCCACCCCCCACCCCAGCAATGCACAAACCTATAGTCTACTTTCTACAGAAAAATGACAGGGATATTTTTTTTTTTAAATTATAAATCTCCAGTGGTTTTCCAGTCCATAAGATCGAGATTACCTACTTTCTTCTTGAAAACCACCTTATCTTCTCTCACTTGACAAGTTTTCTAAATTTTAGCCACATTGACATTCTATCTGCTAACTTTTTTTTTTTTTTTTTTTTTTTTGCTGTACGCGGGCTCTCACTGTTGTGGCCTCTCCCGTTGCGGAGCACAGGCTCCAGACGCGCAGGCTCAGCGGCCATGGCTCACGGGCCCAGCCGCTCCGCGGCATGTGGGATCTTCCCGGACCGGGGCACGAACCCGCGTCCCCTGCATCCGCAGGCAGACTCTCAACCACTGTGCCACCAGGGAAGCCCTATCTGCTAACTTTTAACTCATGGTTACACTTGTCAACTTCCCTGTGTTAAGAGTATTAAACTCTTCCAGTATACACCAACATTTTAATAGGTTACTTAAAATATTAATTGATTAATTTTGGAGGTACATTATATATAACAATAATATTTGTATACCTGGAGAAGAATTTTGGAGTGTTTCAAATATGCACTTGCAATTATTTATTTTATTTTTCATAACATTACAAAATAATACTGTGTCTGTATCTTAGAATTTGGTAGTATTCTTTTACTGCACATAGTATTATCTTAATGACATAACCAGATTCCTGTGGAAGGAAATAATAAAAAAAAAATCAGAAGCCTGTTCTTTATGTAAGAATGCATATTTTCACATTTGTTTTAATAATATAGTCTGTTGAATGACAGAGGTAGCAAGTATTGTGTATGGAATCATAACTTTATATAGATTTCAGATAAAATTATTTTGCCAGAAAAAATCTGAATAAGTTTGTGACTTGTAATTTGTGTAGTTATCTGTTAACAAACTTACAGAAAGTTACTAATTTATAGCTTATAAGTAAAAAGTAAAATATTGGAATAAACTTTTTTCTGATATTCCAATAATTTTATTAAAATTATAAAATTTATTAAAATTTTATTAAAATATAAAACCTAAACTTACACCTAAAGGAACTAGAGAAAGAAGAACAAATAAAATTCAAAGTTAGCAGAAGGAAAGAAATCATAAAGAACAGAGCAGAAATAAAAGAAATAAAGACTAAAAAAAATAATGGAATAGACCAATGAAACTAAAAGCTTGTTCTTTGAAAAGGTAAACAAAATTGATAAACCTTTACCTAGACTCATCAAGAAAAAAAAGGGGGAGGTCACAAATCAGTAAAGTCAGGAATGAGAAAAGGAAAGTTACAACCATAAGAAACAAAAAGGATCATAAGAGACTACTATGAAAACTATATGCCAATAAAATGCACAACATAGTAGAAACAGACAAATTTTTAGAAATGTACGATCTCCAAAGACTGAAACAGGAAGAAATAGAAAATATGAACAGACCAATTATCAGTAATGAAATTGAATCAGTAATTTAAAAACTCCCAACAAACAAAAGTCTAGGACCAGAATGCTTCATAGGTGAATTCTACCAAATATTTAGAGAAGAGTTAACACCCATCCTTCTCAAACTATTCCAAAAAATTTCAGAGAAACAATTTTGAACTCATTCTTTGAGGCCAGATCACCCTGATACCAAAACCAGAAGAGATATCACAAAAAAAGAAAATTACAGGACAATATCACTGATGAACATGGATGCAAAAATCCTCAACAAAATATTGGCAAACCAAATCCAACAATACATTAAAAGTATTATACACCATGATCAAGAGGGATTTAGGACAGGGATGCAAGTTTTTTTCAGTATCTGCAAATCAGTAAATGTAATACACATTAAGAAACTGAAGAATAAAAACCATATGATCATCTTAATAGATTCAGAAATAGCTTTTGACAAAATTCAGCATCCATTTGTGATAAAAACTCTCAAGAAAGTTGGCATAGCGGGAACATACTTTAGCATAATAAAGGCCTTGTGTGATGAACCCACATCTAACATCATACTCAATGGTGAAAAGAAAAAGCATTTCCTCTAAGATCAGGAACAAGACAAGGATGTCCACTTTTGCCACTTTTATTCAACATAGTTTTGGTAGTCCTAGCCACCGCAATCAGACAAGGAAAAGAAATAAAAGAATTCAAATTGCAAAGGAAGATGTGAAACTGTCACTGTTTGCAGATGACATGATACTATACCTAGAAAATCTAAAGTTGCTACCAGAAAACTACAAGAGCTCATCAATGAATTCAGTAAAGTTGCAGGATACAAAATTAACATACAGAAAGCTGTTGCATTTCTATACACTAATAATGAAATAGCAGAAAGGGAAATGAAGGAAACAATTCCAATTACCATTGCTCAAAAAAAAAAAAATACTTAGGATAAACCTACCTAAGGTGGTGAAAGACTGGTACTCAGAAAACCATAAGACACTGATGAGAGAAATTGAAGACAACATAAACAGATGGAAAGATATACCATGTTCTTGGATTGGAATAATTAATATTGTTAAAATAACCATACAAAAGGCAATATACAGATTCAATGCAGTTGTTAAAATGACCATACCCAAGGCAATCTACAGATTCAATGCAGTCTCTATCAAAATACCAACGGCATTTTTCCCAGAACTATAATAAATAGTTTTAAAATTTGTATGGAAACAAAACAGACCCCAAATAGCCAAAACAATCTTGAGAAAAGAAGAGCAGAGCTGGAGGAATCATGATTCCTGACTTCAGACTATTATACAAAGCTATGGTAATAAAACAGTATACCTACTCTCACAAAAATAGACCCATAGATCAATGGAACAGAATAAAAAATACCATAAGCACTTATGTCAATTAATCTATGACAAATGAGGCAAGAATATACAATGAAGAAAAGACAGTATCTTTGGTAAGGTGTTCTGGGAAAAACTGGACAGCTACATGTAAAAGGATGAAATTAGAACATTCTCTAACTCCATGTACAAAAATAAAATGGATGAAACACCTAAATGTGAGACCAGAAACCATAAAACTTTTACAGGAAAAAATAGGCAGAACACTCTTTGACATAAATTACAGCAATATTTTTTTGGATCTGTCTCCTAAAGCAAAGTAAATAAAAGCAAAAATAAACAAATGAGATCTAATTAAACTTAAAAGCTTTTGCACAGCAAGGAAAACCATCGACAAAATGAAAAAAGAGCCTACTGAATGCGAGAAAATATCTGTGACGGGTTTAGATGCTTTAAAAATCATAAAGATAAATGTTGGAGACCATTATAGGAAGTATCAACAGAAATAAAAGGAATAATAATCCTTCAAGAAATATGAATTTTAATAAAGCTTCCATTTTAGCACCACAATCCATATCAAGTCAGGTTCACAATTAACATATTGACTGGGGGATTTTTGCAGAAACTAAATAATGCCTGTGGCCATAATTGTCTCCAGTCAAAAACATGTTAATAGTCAAATTTGTTTCCTTGTCCATTCAAAATATATTTGTATGGTTAGTATGACAGATATTTATTTAACATTTAGGCCACTCTAAATGTTGTCCACGTGTCTTCTCTTTTATAAGTGTGGTTTGTTTTAACCATGTGCCACATGAAAGGAAGGAAAAATATAAGTGGTCAACCCAATTTAAAAAATTCACTGTTGCTTCTTTTTTTTTTTGGTCTTCATGCAAATTGTAACTTGATTGTATATGAGATTTTATTTGAGCACAATACTTTGAATATAATAAATAATAATGAAATCGGGAACAATTCCCATTTGGGTGAACTGCATTTGTTGTTGTTTTTATTTTTGCCATATATCTAAAGTACTAACTTAATAACAGATACTTCTTATCATAGAATATAAGATGTTATAAACAAATGAGAGATAAAAATAAAGTTGTAAATTTGTGAAAATAAAATACCTGGAAGTAATCACCTATCACTTCCAAATGCAAAAGTCAGAAACCACATAAGTAATATGATAGAAAGTTTGTCACAAACCTACTCAAAAATCAAAGTTAAAAATAACCACAATCTGTAGGCTTAATGTAATCATTGTTACATAATATATAGTTTAGTAAAAGTAATTTTAAACCATATAATTATAGAGCATCCCTGTATACAAATTAAGACAAGCAAAATCTATATGTGAGGTCATAATAGGTTCCAGATGGCCTTATTAACTGACAAAAATGTTAACTGAATGAAGGATAATAACTGTAATAAGGAGCTAGATTCTAACTTCAGATTAAATTTCTCTTGGATGTGCAATCTTCCCTGTGGTTTTCTACTTGGAAGTCATAATTATTGCTTAACAGCAGGAAGCCTTCTGAAGTTTTTTGTGAAAGGTCTGAAATTTTGTGAAGTTCTGAAATTCTTTGATTGTCCTCTAGGACTATTTTATAAAACTTTGAGTTTTAATATTTTTAACTTCATGTAATTTTACAAATTAAACCACATACTAAGTGCACTAAGAAAGTGCTATATTTAAGCAACTCTTCACAGGACCCCTTCGGAAGATATGTATTTTTCCATAACAATTTACCTGGTTCCATGACAAACTGCAGGTGATCAATATGTTCACCTTTTTAAATCTCTATATCAGATAGTGTTTAAAATGGTACACAATCCATATCCAAAGTTTTAATCCAATTATTTAACACAATCCATATCCAAAGTTTAATTACTGCCCCTGACATAGAATGTAAATAATTGGCTTTAACAGGAGTCAAAATATTACCTATGAATCATATTAGACTATTCTGTGTTAGGACTCATGCATTATATCATCATGTTATAGTATTATGTGTCAACTTGGGTAGTTCACAGTACTTTATTTAATGTATTTGGTAGATTTGCTACAATCAGTGACTTGAGGTGAAGATTACCCTTTATAGTGTAAGCCTCACAGAATCAATTGAAAACCTTAAGAGCAAAACCTGAAGTTTCCAAGAGAAGAAGTCCTGCCTGAGCTTCCAGCTTACCTGCTAGTCCTGTAATTTTAAATTCAATACTGGAACATCAACCCAAACTGGGTTTTAGGCTTGCCAGCCTGCCCTACAGAATTTGGACTTGCCATCCCTACAGCTCATGAGCCAATTCCTTAAAATAAATCTCTCTTAATTCTCTCAGTGGGCTCTCTCGATATATCTATATATAGATATAGATATAGATCTCCTATTATATATACATATATTATACATTATGGTTATTTATATATAATTATAATAATATACATATGATATAATATATAATCTATAATATACATACATTTTATATATCCTATTATATATTTAGACATAATTTCATATATATCAATATATATATCATATACAATATATGTTTTTTAGGGAACCCTAACATACTCTGGGAACCATTAGTCTGTTCTCCATCTCAATAGTTTTATAATTTTATCATTTCAAAAATGTTATATGAATGGAGTTATACAGTATGTAATTTTTGAGACTTTCTTTTTACTCAGCATAATTCTGGAGATTCATCTAGCATTTGTAAATATCAATACTTTCCTTTTTACTGCTGAGTAGTATTCCATGGTATAGATGTACCACATTTTGTTTATTAATTTATACATTTAAGGACATGTGGGTTGTTTCAAATTTGGGGCTATTATGAATAAAGTAGCTGTGGAAAATACTGTACAATTATTTATGTGAATATAAACTATTAGGTCTCTGAGATAAATGCCCAGGAGACCAATTCCTGGTTCATAATGTAGCTGCATATTTAGGTAAGTAATAAGCTGCCTACCTGTTTCCCAGAGTAGCTTTGTTGCACTATGTGACCATGATTAATTTAAAAGTGATCCAGGTCCTCATATATACACTACCATATGTAAAATAGATAGCTAGCGGGAAGCAGCCACACAGCACAGGGAGAAAAGCTCGATGCTTTGTGTCTACCTAGAGGGGTGGGATAGGGAGGGTGGGAGGGAGAGGCAAGAGGTAGGAGATATGGGGATGTATGTATATATATAGCTGATTCACTCTGTTATACAGCAGAAAATAACACAACATTGTAAAGCAATTATACTCCAATAAAGATGTTAAATAAATTAATTAAATTAAATAAAAGTGATCCATATCACTTTTTCATGAGTGCTTGGTTTGTCACTATTTTCATGAGTGCTTGGTTTGTCACTATTTTTTAGAATTTTATTTAAGCCATTCTGATTGGTTTGTAATCTCTCTGCCTTCTCAAAATGAAGTAGACTGATTCCATCTACTTTATTTTTCTTTTTCAAAATTGTTTTAGCTATTCTACTTCCTTTATTCTCCATATAAATTTTAGAAAGATCTTATCTATATCTACAAAATATCTGGCTGGGATTCTAAGAGTAATTATAGGAAACTTATACGTGAATTTGGAGAGAGGTGACATATTTACTCTGTTGAACCTTCCAACCCTTGAGCATAGTCTTTGTCTCCATTTACTAGATTTCCTTTGAGTTCTTTCATCAGAATGTTCTGGCTCAGCATCCAAGTCCTACATATATTTTCTTAGATTTACAACTAAGCATTTCTCTTTTTTTCTTGAATGATAGTAATGTTTGAATGAATGTTTATGGATCTTGTTCCCTGAGACCTTGTTAAACACATTATTGTATGATTTTTAAAATAGATAACTTGAGATTTTCTACATAAATCGTTCAACAGCAAATATACAAATTAAATATAAAATTTTATTTCTTCTTTTCTAATCAGTACACCTCATATCATTTTCCACTTTTCTTGCATTCTAGAACTATGTGGAATAAGGGTGATGAGAGTGGATACCCTTGTCTTCTTTCTTGTTAGCAGGGAACACTTCAGTCTTTCACCCTTAAGTACAAAGTTAGCTGTAGAGTTTTTCATGGATGTTCTTCATAAAGTTGAGGAAGTTCTCTCTGTTCCTAACTTGCTTATGATTTTATCATGAGTGGATGTTGAATTCTGCCAAATGCCTTTTCCTTGTCAACTGATATGATTGTGCGATATTTCTTCTTTTGACTGTTAATTTGGATTACATTGATTTTAAAATATTTGACCAGCCTCACAGACCTGGAAAAAAGCCCACTTGGTATGCTGTATAATTATTTTTATATATTGCTGAATTATATTCACTAATATTTGTTAAGGATTTTTCTATGTTCAAAAGGCATACTGATCTGTAGTGTTGTTTTCTGTTTTGTTTTGTTTTTTCTCCTGTCTTTGTCAGGTTTTTGCATCAGGGTAATATTAGCTTCATAAAAAGGATTGAAACATATTCCCTCCACTTCCTCTGAATAAAAAACTTTGTGAGCAATTACTTAAAACTTAAAATACCTGAGAACTGTTCATTCATTTTTCCCTATTTACATTTCTAATAAATTTTAATTATCCCTCCTTGAAGAATACCTCTTAAAAAAAGGAATTTACTTAGACCTTATTCCAATATTTGCCCCAAAATCTAGATCCTATAAGATATATGGCAATTTGCTCCATATTAAATATACAAGGTGATATTTCTATTTTTATATAAATGGAAACTTACATTGGATTAATGCAACTCTAAACAACTTTGAAACTGATAAATATGATAAAATTCTGGAATCTTTGGGAAAATAAGCTATATGTAAAATAACTTATTTGAAAAAAGTCAATCTGGAACTTGAGCTGCATTTCTTATTATTAGAATTTTTGAAGACTATATTAATGTAAAATGGATGAAGGAGGTAGCAAATAAAATATTCTAAGAAGAATGAGTAGCACATTCAGAGGTACAGAGCCTTGAGAGAAAGCCAGGAACTTGCAATCATTGGGTTAAGCTGGTCCTCAATGATTTTACTGAGTGTCGGTGGGAAGGGGGTATAGCTAGAAACTTCACAGAATTCTGTTCTCTATGCTCTGCCTAGGCCTGATTTATATTCTCTCAATAAATAACTTTTTTTTTTAATCTCAAAGCCTTTGCACTTTTTGTTTTGTCTGTTTCAACCACTATTAATTTCTCTAGAATTTGGGGCTAATTTCTTTTCATCATTCAAGTCTCAGTTACCAGTTACTGAGAGGGATCTTCTCTGACCACCTTATCTAAAGGAATTTTCATTCATATCACTTTGTCTTAATGTACTACTTTTAGAACACTACCACCTACTTTAAATTAACTTAGTCATTTATTAATAGGTTTGTCTCTCATCACTTATAAAATGTACTTAATATGGGAGGAGGACCCTTGTCTAATTTAAGTTCTAGATCCCTAATCACCTAAAAAAAATTCCACCACAGTATAATCTATGGAAAAAAAGGATAAAATGAATATAATACAAATAAATAAACAAATTATGAGGTGCCCTGCGTATTGTATTAAGGAGTCTTGAATATTCCTTTCTGTTCAATGACAAATGACCAAAATAACTGAAATAATGTTGTTAAAATATAAAATTGTTTGGGAGATAATGATTTTAGCAGTGTGGAGGATGTAATAGAAGGAGAAAGTATATGGTCAGGGAAATATAATTGATGTTGCTTACATATATTTTGCACAACACCTGATGCCTAGTTAGTCCTCTATAACCATTAGGTTTTTTTAATGCTATTTCCAGGCAGCATAAGAGACTTTGCTTAATCATTTACGTGGATAGGATTTTCTCTGGAGATATAGCAACATTTTTAATACCTAATTATTTGTCTTCAATTAAAATGCCTTTAAGCATGATATCTAAACTGATGTGCCTTGAGACACTGAAGCTGGTGAACAAAAACAGAATTTAAATCAATTTTTTAAAATTCCTATAATTGAAAATATATCTAAAATGTTGGTTGGAACAGAAATAAGCTGCTTTCTTAAAGTTGGTCCACTATGAGTACTTCATATGCTAATATTTATTGTATATCTTCAGAATGCAGCAGTTTATGGAGAATTTCTTGAATTCATTTGGCCATTAACACTTCCTCTACCCCTGCCCTGTTATAAGATTATCATTCTGAGGGACATCAGTAGTAGTTTGGGAAATGCTGCTTCAGAATTTTAAGTGTTTATATTGTTAACATAAATCTTGGTTTTATCTTTCAGGGGAAAAACATGCCCTCTGAAATATTGGAAATTTTGATTTCAGGTTTATTTGATCTTTTTCATTGTTGAGGTGATTTCATCAGTGTTTTACAGACTTTTTTTTTTACTCAAATAGCAAACATAATGTTTGTTATTATAATAGTATACTAGAGTGCTTCATACAATGTGATGTAAAAATTGATTTGTTTGGCTTTTGAAAGCATTGACCTGAAATGTCTGCAGTATTTTTTAACTATTTTTCCTGTGGCATTAGACGTTTTTGAATTTTATTTTATTTTTTTATACAGCAGGTTCTTATTAGCTATACATTTTATACATATTAGTGTATATATGTCAGTCCTAAACTCCCAATTCATCACACCACCCCACACACAAACCACTTTCCCCCTTGGTGTCCATACGTTTATTCTCTACATCTGTGTCTAAATTTCTGCCCTGCAAACCAGTTCAACCATACAATTTTTCTAGGTTCCACATATATGTGTTAATATATGATATTTGTTTTTCTCTTTCTGACTTACTTGATTCTGCATGACAGTCTCTAGATTCACCCACGTCTCTACAAATGACCCAATTTCGTTCCTTTTTATGGCTGAGTAATATTCCACTGTATATATGTACCACTTCTTCTTTATCCATTCATCTGGCATTGGGCATTTAGGTTGCTTCCATGACCTGACTATTGTAAATAGTGCTGCAATGAACATTGGGGTGCGAGTGTCTTTTTGAATTATGGTTTTCTCTGGGTATATGCCCAGTAGTGGGATTGCTGGATCATACGGTAATTCTACTTTTAGTTTTGTAAGGAACCTCCATAGGGGCTGTATCAACTTACATTCGCACCAACACTGCAAGAGGGTTCCCTTTTCTCCACACCCTCTCCAGCATTTGTTGTTTGTACATTTTCTGATGATTCACATTTGAACTGGTGTGAGGTGATACCTTATTGTAGTTTTGATTTGCATTTCTCTAATAATTAGTAATACTGAGTGGCTTTTCATGTGCTTCTTGGCCATCGGTATGTCTTCTTTGGAGAAAGGTCTACTTAGCTCCTTTGCCCATTTTTGGATTGGGTTGTTTTATTTTTTAATATTGAGCTGCATGAGATGTTTATATATTTTGGAGATTAATCCTTTGTCCACTGATTCATTTGCAAATATTGTCTCACATAGTGAAGGTTGTCTTTTCATCTTGTTTGTAGTTTCCTTTGCTATGCAAAAGATTTTAAGTTTCAGTAGGTCCCATTTGTTTATCTTTGTTTTTATTTCCATTACTCTAGGAGGTGTATCAAAAAAGATTTTGCTGTGATTTATGTCAAAGAGTGTTCTTCCTATGTTTTCCTATAAGATTTTATAGTGTCCGGTCTGACATTTACATCTCTAATCCATTTTGAGCTTACTTTTGTGTATGGTTAAGGGAGTGTTCTAATTTCATTCTTTTACATGTAGCTCTCCAGTTTTCCCAGCACCACTTATTGAAGAGACTGTCTTTTATCCATTATATATCCTTGCCTCCTTTCTTATACATTAGTTGAACATAGGTGTGAGAGTTTATCTCTGGTCTTTCTATCCTGTTCCATTGATCGATATCTCTGTTTTTGTGCCAGTACCATATTGTCTTGATTACTGTAGCTTTGTAGTATAGTCTGAAGTCAGGGAGTCTCATCCCTCCAGGTCCATTTTATTCTCTCAAGACTGCTTTAGCTATTCAGGGTCTTTTGTGTCTCCATACAAATTTTAAGATGTTTTTGTTCTAGTTTCGTAAAAAATGCCATTGGTAATTTGATAGGGATTGCATTGAATCTGTAGATTGCTTTGGATAGAAGAGTCACTTTCACAGTATTGATTCTTCCAATCCAAGAACATGTTATATCTCTCCATCTGTTGGTATTATCTTTAATTTTCTTCATCAGTGTCTTATAGTTTCTGCATACAGGCCTTTTGTCTCCCTGGGTAGATTTATTCCTAGGTATTTTATTCTTCTTGTTGCAGTGGTAAATGCGAGTGTCCCCTTAATTTCTCTTTCAGATATTTCATCAGTGTATAGGACTGCAAGAGATTTCTGTGCATTAATTTTGTATCCTACAACTTTACCAAATTCACTGATTAGCTCTAGTAGTTTTCTGGTGACATCATTAGGATTCTCTACGTATAGTATCATGTCATCTGCAAACAGTGACAGTTTTACTTCTTTTCCAATTTGTATTCACTTTATTTCTTTTTCTTCTCTGATTGCCATGGCTAGGACTTCCAAAACTATGTTGAATAATAGCGGTGACAGTGGACATCCTTGTCTCGTTCCTGATCTTAGAGGAAATGCTTTCAGTTTTTCACCACTGAGAATGATGTTTGCTGTGGGTTTGTCGTATATGGCCTTTATTATGTTGACATAGGTTCCCTCTATGCCCACTGTCTGGAGAGTTTTTATCATAAATGGGTGTTGAATTTTGTCAAAAGTTTTTTCTGCATCTATTGAGATGATCATATGGTTTTTATTCTTCAAATTTTTAATATGGTGTATCACATTGACTGATTTGTGTATATTGAAGAATCCTTGCATCCCTGGGACAAATCCCACTTGATCATGGTGGATGATCCTTTTAATGTGTTGTTGGATTCTGTTTGCTAGTATTTTGTTGAGGATTTTTCTATCTATATTCATGAGTGATACTGGTTTGTAATCTTCTTTTTATGTAGTATCTTTGTCTGGTTTTTGTATCAGGGTCATCATGGCCTCATAGAATGAGTTTGGGAGTTTTCCTTCCTCTGAACTTTTTTGGAAGAGTTTGAGAAGGATGGATGTTAGCTCTTCTCTAAATGTTTGAAGCTCTTCTCTAAATGTTTGATAGAATTCACCTGTGAAGTCCTCTGGTCCTGGACTTTTGTTTTCTGGAAGATTTTTAATCACAGTTTCCATTTCATTATTTGTGATTGGTCTGTTCATATTTTCTATTTCTTCCTGGTTCAGCCTTGGAAGGTTATACTTCTCAAGAATTTGTCCATTTCTTCCAGGTTGTACATTTTATTGGCTTAGAGTTGCTTGTAGTAATCTCTTAGGATGTTTTGTATTTCTGCAGTGTCTGTTGTAACTTCTCCTTTTTCAGTTCTAATTTTATCGATTTGAGTCCTCTTCCTCTTTTTCTTGATGAGTCTGGCTAGTGGTTTATCAATTTTCTTTATCTTCTCAAAGAACCAGCTTTTAGTTTTACTGGTCTTTACTAATGTTTTCTGTTTCTATTTTATTTATTTCTGCTCTGATCTTTATGATTTCTTTCCTTCTACTAACTTTGGGTTTTCTTTGTTCTTCTTTCCCTAGTTCCTTTAGGTGTAAGTTTAGATTGTTTTTTTTGAGATTTTTCTTGTTTCTTGAGATAGGCTTGTATTCCTATAAACTTCCCTCTTAGAACTGCTTTTGCTGCATCCCATAGGTTTTGGACCATTGTGTTTTCATTGTCATTTGTCTCTAGGTATTTTTTGATTTCATCTTTGATCTTTTCAGTGATCTCTTGGTTATTTAGTAACGTAATGTTTAGCTTCCATGTATTTGTATTTTTTATGTTTTTTTCCCTGTAATTGATTTCTAATCTCATAGCATTGTGGCCTGAAAAGATGCTTGGTATGATTTCAATTTTCTTAAATTTACTGAGCCTTGATTTGTGGCCCAAGATGTGATCTATCCTGGAGAATGTTCCATGCACACTTGAGAAGAAAGTGTAATCTTCTGTTTTTGGATGGAATGTCCTATAAATATCAATTAAATCTGTCTGGTCTATTGTGTCATTTGAAGCTTGTGTTTCCTTAGTAATTTTCTGTTTGGATTATCTGTCCATTGGTGTAAGTGAGGTGTTAAGATCCCCCACTATTACTGTGTTACTGTTGATTTCCTCTTTTATAGCTGTTAGCAGTTACCTTATATATTGAGGTGCTCCTATGCTGGGAACATATATGTTTATAATTGTTATATCTTCCTCTTGGATTGATCCCTTCATCATTATGTAGTGTCCTTCCTTGTCTCTTATAATATTCTTTATTTTAAAGTCTATTTTATCTGATATGAGTATTGCTACTCCAGCTTTCTTTTGATTTGCATTTGCATGGAATATCTTTTTCCATCCCCTCACTTTCAGTCTGTATGTGTCCCTTGGTCTGAAGTGAGTCTCTTGTAGACAGAATATATATGGGTCTTGTTTTTGTATTCATTCACCGAGCCTGTGTCTTTTGGTTGGAGCATTTAATCCATTCACATTTAAGGTAATTATCAATATGTATATTCCTATTACCATTTTCTGAATTGATTTGGGTTTGTTTTTGTAGGTCTTTTTCTTCTCTTATGTTTCCCACTTAGAGAAGTTCCTTTAGCATTTGTTGTAAAGCTGGTTTGGTTGTGCTGAATTCTCTTAGCTTTTGCTTCTCTGTAAAGGTTTTAATTTCTCCATCAAATCTAAATGAGGTCCTTGCTGGGTAGAGTAATCTTAGTTGTAGGTTCGTCCCTTTCATCACTTTAAATATATCACGCCACTCCCTTCTGGCTTATAGAGTTTCTGCTGAGAAATCAGCTGTTAACCTTATGGGATTTCCTTTGTATATTATTTGCTGTTTGTCCTTTGCTGCTTTCAATAATTTTTCTTTGTCTTATTTTTTGCCAATTTGATTACTATGTGTCTTGGCATGTTTCTCCTTGGGTTTATCCTGTATGGGATTCACTGTGCTTCCTGGACTTGGGTGGCTATTTCCTTTCCCATGTTAGGGAAGTTTTCGACTATAATCTCTTCAAGTATTTTTTCAGGTCCTTTCTCTCTCTCTTCTCCTTCTGGGCCCCTATAATGTGAATGTTGTTGAGTTTAATGTTGTCCCTGAGGTCTCTTAAGTTGTCTTCGTTTCTTTTCATTCTTTTTTCTTTATTCTGTTCCACAGCAGTGAATTCCACCATTCTGTCTTCCAGGTCACTTATCCGTTCTTCTGCCTCAGTTATTCTGCTATTGACTCCTTCTAGTGTAATTTTCATTTCAGTTATTTTTTTTGTTCATCTCTGTTTGTTTGTTCTTTAATTATTCTAGGTCTTTGTAAAACATTTCTCGCATCTTCTCGATCTTTGTCTCCATTCTTTTTCCAAGGTCCTGGATCATATTCACTATCATTTTATGAATTCGTTTTCTGGAAGGTTGCTTATCTCCCCTTCATTTAGTTTTATTTCTGGGGTTTTATCTTGTTCCCTCATCTGGTACATAGCCCTCTGCCTTTTCATCTTGTCTGTCTTTCTGTGAATGTGGTTTTTGTACCACAGGCTGCAGGATTGTCAGTATTTTTTATTTTAATTACATGGTCTTTTGTTTTATTGCTAAGCAACATGACCCAATATTTCTTCTCCTTTTACAACTGCTTTTTAACCTATGAAATATACTTTAATATTCATCATTGAAACCATACTGATTTATATTGAAAATAGAGAGAAATTTTAATGCCAATGAAAATCAAGTATAAGACTAGTTCAGTTAATTTAAAACTTTTACTCAACTGTATTAACTATCATTGTAGAATCTTCTCTATAAATAAAATGGAATAATTAATTAACCTATTCATGATAATATAATACTATGTTGCAATGATGTTTTGTTTCTCCCATTTCCAAGCAGTAAAGAAGTACTGAAACAGATGCAAGTGAATTCAGGTATGTAACTTTAAAGATATCTTTGTGATCAGTCCATAGTGTTCTCACTAAGATTTTCAACAATGACAGTTAATCTCTCTAGTGAACATTTCTTCCAAGAGCAGATTTATTCATTTATACCCTTTACAAAACAATTTGTATAAGGTAGGTTATAAAGGATTAAAACTCTTTAAATATCAAGCTCAATGCTTCCTCTCTCTGTGAGATAATACTGAGAACATTAAAAATAAAGGGTAAACTCCTGCATATTTAATACAACTAAATGTACCTCATTCAGTTATTACCATACATAAATAACTAAAATATAAATTAGAAATTGTTTATCATGGCAAATTATTGTTAATGTAGTGTAAGATAATTCAGAGGGTGAATAAATTATTATTTCCTCACAAGATCTCATAAGACAACATGGAGGAAATTATGTGTATGTAGTTAACATTATGAAAGAAAAAGAATTTAGCCTTTTAATCTTCCCTCTACCTACTTCCCTACTTACTTAGTGAGATGCAAGCTTTAAATGAAGAATTTTATGCTATAATCACTAAAAACTTAGTAAAAGAGTGTGATACATTTGTTAAACTGTCAAGGCTCAAGTGATTTTGTTAAAAATCTTTTGATTAGAAACCAAAAGCCAATGTTTTAGACCCAGATTTGCATTTATCACTAACATTTTTGAGAACATATTTCTTTCAGGTACATTTTTAAGTGAAAATGATATGTTTGGGGAAGATAGTATCCATCTTCTCAACCGATGATTTGAGTTTTTAAGTAGCCTAGAATACACTGTAAGCTGAAATCTTATAATATGAAAATGAAATAGCTATACAATATATCTTTCACCAAATGGCATTGATCAGGAAAACTTAGCTTAAGTATGATTTTTATCAAGAATGTTTTTTCTCTATGTGGGAAGAATATCCTTTTGGCAAAGTAGACATTTTTCAGAAAGCACAGTGGGGTATTAAGGAAAGAAAAGGACAACATAAGTCAAACACCAGATCAAAAGATATAAACTTACTGATTAATAGAGCCAAATAGTGACAATTTTATTTTCTACAGATATTAATAACAAATTTATCCTATATGTTAAATACATAATTTGACATAATTGAATATTCATCACCTCTTTGCTTCATGTTTGATTATCAGATAGGAGCTATGCTAAAGTGTTAACTTTGTACTATATGTTAAATGTCTACTGAAGACATTAATAGTTTAATGCTACAAAGCTATAGTAATCAGAACAGTATGGTACTGACACAAAAACAGAAATATAGATCAACAGAACAGGATAGAAAGTCCAGAGATAAACCCACACTCCTACAGTCAACTAATCTATGACAAATGAGGCAAGAATATACTATATATATATATATATATATATATATATATATATATATATATATACACACACACATACACACACACAATATACTTCTCTTTAAGAAGTGGTGCTGGGAAAACTGGACTGCTACATGTAAAAGAATAAAATTAGAACCTCTCTAACACCATACAAAAACTAAATTCGAAATGGATTAAAGACCTGAATGTAAGACCAGACACTATAAAACTCCTAGAGGAAAACATAAGCATAACACTCTTTGACATAAATTGCAGCAAGATCTTTTTTGATCCACCCCCTAGAGTAATGAAAACAAAAACAAAAATAAATAAATGGGACCTAATTAAACTTAAAACCTTATGTACAGCAAAGAAAACCACAAACGAAATGAAAAGACAAGCCACAGAATGGGAGAAAATATTTTCAAATGAAGTGACTGACAGGGATTAATCTACAAAATATACAAATAGCTCATGCAGCTCAAGAGCAAAAAAACAAACAAACCAATCAAGAAATGGTCAGAAGACCTAAATAGATATTTCTCCAAAGACATACAGATTGCCAACAAACACATGAAAAGATGCTCAACATCACTAATCATTAGAGAAATGTAAATCAAAACTATAATGAGGTATCACCTCATACTGGTCAGAATGGCCATCATCAAAAAATCTACGAACAATGCTGGAGAGCGTGTGGAGAAAAGGGAACTGTCTTGCACTGTTGGTGGGAATGTAAATTGGTAAGGCCACTATGAAGAAATGGAGAACAGTATAGAGGTTCCTTAAAAAAATTAAATATAGAACTATTATACCATATGATCCAGCAATCCCACCTCTGGGCCTATACACAGAGAAAACCATAATTTGAAAAGATACATGCACCAATGTGTTCATTGCAGCATTATTTCAATAGCTAAGACATGGAAGCAACCTAAATGTCCATTGACACAGGAGTGGATAAAGAAGATGTGGTACATTATATACAATGGAATATTAATCAGCCATAAAAAAGAATGAAATAATGCCATTTGCATTATGGATGGACCTATAGATTGTCATATGAGTGAAGTAAGTCAGACAGAGAAATACAAATATCACATGATATCACTTATATGTGGAATCTAAAAAAATGGTACAAATGAACTTATTTACAAAACAGAAATAGAGTCATAGATTTAGAAAACAAACCTATGGTTACCAGGAGGGAAAGGTGGGGGGAGGGATAAATTGGGAGATTGGGATTGACATATACATACTACTCTATATAAAATAGATATCTAATAAGGACCTACTGTATAGCACAGGGAACTCTACTCAATACTCTGTAATGACCTATATGGGAAAAGAATCTTTAAAAAAAGTGGATATATGTATATGTACAACTGATTCACTTTGCTATATACCTGAAACTAACACAACATTGTAAATCAACTATATTCCAATAAAAAAAGAAATTAATAGTTTAAATACAACTGATAGAGAATTATATTATAGCATGGGTTAATGTTTTAATCTGAGTTATAAAAAATTAGTCCTTGTTTGCTTAGTAAAAGTAGTTTAAATTTATTGAAATGCATTTAAATAATGATTTGCATAGATTATAATTCAGATCTTGCAGTAATTTTAATTGATATCCTTCATCATTTAATCTATATTTATTTTCTTCCTGTATTGTGTTAAAGATTAGTATGGTTATCTGAAGATTAACTAGGACATATGAATGCCTATTTATGATTTTTTTCTTGACTTTTCTTATAAAATGTCCATGTTAAATAACTATATTATGTTATACTTTTCCCTGCACACATTCCTTTTAAATTACAGAAGCTATTCATAGGGACACATTTGCATGTCAGAAAACAATGCTTTGCCCAAAATAACTAAGAAGAAACTATAAAGAAGAAAGTTTAAGGAACTGAATTCTTCAAGAGCGACACATTAAAAGACTGCCTGAACCAATATGCAAATATTTCTGAGAAAGCAAGGGTTGCTTAGGATGTCTTGAGCTCAGTTTTATCCTGAGTAATAAAGGGGTTTTGGTTACTAAAATATCTGAATGTTAATTTAAGATTCTTTAGAAGATTGAAAATATTTTTCATATTAGGTCAGTTAGACAGTTATTTCAAACTGTGCTTAAGGGACTCATAGACATAATTTTATTCCATTATGTTGTATTCTATATATTTTGGAAATGTCTGCTATAAATTAGTGACTCTGGTGAAATTCCATAATTTACAAAATCCATGGAGGTAATAGTATCTTTTTTTTTTGTTTAAGATATAAATTTACCTTTCAGCTGAAACTGTCTAGCAGTAGGGGAGGCTGGGATAACAATTATAATTTTATGAATTTATTTCAAGCTATAGTATATGCATGTGTAAAATATGCACAAAATATATATAACATATATGCATACATTCATATATACATAGATTGTCCATGCATACATATACATGTTTGTGTGTTCAATTTATTATTTATATATTGGGTAATATGTTAGACACTATAGGTATAAAAGTAAAAATTTTTAAGCTTACAGATAAAGATTTTATCTCCTTACAGAAAGCATAACTCTGTAAATTTTATGACTGACATGATTAACGTATGATTGAAAACCCAGATCTCATCAAAGGGTTTTTTTTTTCCTTTTAAACCTTTTAAATAAGACTTTAAGTTGTTTTCTATGTATTATTCAATTTTCATGCAAATTCCCTCATATGAATAGCTTATCTACTTGAAATTAAATGACCATGGGATTCAGGACAGTTTATTATTATAAAGGCAAAACTGGCTTCAATGTCATTTCCCTAATTTTACAAATGCACAAATGAATAACAGATGGTTATATATTTTGCTACTTGTAGATACAAATAAAAGAAAATTCAACTCCAAATGGTCTTTTTATCATCATATATTAATATTTATAATTGCACATGTAGTGATGGTTCCCAGATTGTCTGATTTAACAGATCAACAATGTTATCCAGGACCCAGTTTCATTCTTTCTCTCGATTTTGCTATCTTAAGTTCTGGCTTTATATCAATATGGGTACTGCAGTTTCAGAAATCATAACATGCTTGACACTATCCAGAGGAAGGATAGAAAATGTCTTTTTCTCTGAGACTCTCTTCCATCTCATTGGTCAGAACTTGATTACCTGCCCATCTCTGAACCAATTACTGTCATGGTAAATGAAAATATTATTGGACAAATGAAACACTGCTGAAACTGGGTTAGAACTTCCCCTGAGGCACAAGGCTTAAGAGTAGAAGGTGAGATATCTGAACAAAATCAGTTTCTATTGTGGGAAAGGGGAGAATGGGTGCTGTGTAGACAACCTCCAGAATCCACCACTGAAAGATACTTGAGGGGTAGTGAACAGTAAATTAAAGTGATCCAGTTGCTAATGGGCTCAGTAATTATGTATTTTTAGACACCCACAGATAATTTAAACAGATAGTTGTCAATACCTATTGACTAAGTATAGCAGGATATAAGACAGGTTATGAAAATCATAAATGAGTACTGTATTTTATTTTATTTTATTATTATTATTATTTTCCGCGATACGCAGGCCTCTGACTGTTGTGGCCTCTCCCGTTGCGGAGCACAGGCTCCGGACGCGCAGGCTCAGCGGCCATGGCTCACAGGCCCAGCCGCTCCGCGGCATGTGGGATCTTCCCGGACCGGGGCACAAACCCGCATCCCCTGCATCGGCAGGCGGACTCTCAACCACTGCGCCACCAGGGAAGCCCAGTACTGTATTTTAGAAAGGCCATTAGATAACTAAAAATCTGAAGTAGAGTTATAAGGATGTTATAAAAAATTTTAGTAACAAATCATTTGATATTTTTATCCTGTGTGAAAGGATACTTGATACTTTCAGTTAGCACACATCCCCACGAATAAGTATACCATAATCTTAATGCTTTGCAGACACTTGAAACTGGAATTTGTCTTTAAAACAAGTAGCATAATAGTAAAATGTTCTATGATCCTAAGAAATGTGAAGCCTCTGGAAGGAGGAATAAATATGGAGGTAGGAAAAAGTCACCCACAGGTACATAATTTTTTTTTAGGAAATAAATTAATAACCTAAATTTTCAACAAATATACTCACTCTCTTGTATTCCTTTCCTACGCACACAGTTCATATTTACTATGGATTCCGAATTACTGGATCTTGTAGGTCAACTGTCCTGGTTTTATTTTCTATTGAATGACCTCTAAAAGTGCCATGTAATGTCTTCAATATAAAGTCCAATGATTTGCATAAATCTGCCACTAAATGCATCAATTTCTGTATAGTTTTAATGTTTCCTTTGGGGGACTGTTTTGAATTTTCTAACCATGTTACAATTCATTCATTGTGATACAATTATCATGATTGACTCTTCAGATGTCTTATCAGTTACTACCATTAGATGTCAGTGCATAACTCATCTGTTGATATCTTGCTGTTTCTGGTTGTATCTAGAACGGATAAAATGATGCAAGGCATTCTTGTAAAAGAATGTACTTTCTACACTAATTAGTTGAAATATTTCTTTGAATAGTCTTAGTCTAGCAATTTTTAAAATATATACTCTTCCTCACCCAGATTCTCATTTTTTAATTCAAATATAAAATAATGACCATTTTGTAAATTACTGTGTTTGTGCACAATCAAAAAATTTTTAAATCACATAAGAAAATATAATTATTAAGACAACATGCAGGTCATTCTCTTAAGATTTGATATCAATATAGTATTTTTCTTCACTGACCAGAAATTGAGATTTACCTAAATCCTCAACAAATCATTACCACAAATAAGATTCCAGAGCGATATATTTTCAGAAAGCAGTCAAAGAAAAATCACATAAAACTTCATCATAAGTTGGAAATTTAACTTCAAACACTAATGCAAAATTCTGTTAAGTTATATTGGGCCTTATAGTAGAAATATATCCTCCTACACAAAATGGACCTAAACATCAAGGAAAAATGTAAGGCATCAGATTATACTCTCTGTTCACCTAAAATGCTTAAATGTGGCCATTAATTGGGCCCAAGGCCATATTTATTGAGCTCCAAGAAAAAAAAATGCAGACATTTACTTAAAGTACTTGGGAAAAGAAAGAATCAGGCAAGGTAAACTTAAGCCCTGCTACTTGAGTGAGCAGAGACAGGAAAGGAGAAAGAAAGACATTCTTTAGTCCTCTCCTGTAAAAAGTAAACATTTAGGTCATTTACAGGCATACCTCATTTTATCACACTTTATTGTGCTTCACAGCTATTGTGTTTTTACAAATTGAAGGTTTGTGGCAACTCTGCATTGTCAGATGATGGTTAGCATTTTTTAGCAATAAAGTATTTTTTAAAATTAAAGTATATATAATACATTGCTTTTTAAATCATAATGCCATTGCACACTTAACAGACTAAAGTACACTGTAAGCATAACTTTTATATGCACTGGGAAACCAAAAAAAAATTGTGTGACTTGCTTTATTGTGATATTCCCTTTACTGCAGTGGCCGGGAACCAAACCCAAAATATCTCTGAGGTATTCCTCTATTAGTTTCATTTTTCAGGTGATGATGAGATCTAACTAATTCAAAAGGAAAGAACAACTACCCACATTCAAAACCATATTTAATGTTGAAATATTGAACATGTCCCAGCTAAGGTCAGGAATGATGCAAGGATGTCTGCTCTCAACTCCACTATTTCACTATTGTACTGGAGATCCCAGAGATTGCAATAAAATGAGGAGAAGGAGGGGGAGAAGAAAGAAAGAGAAAAGAAAGGGGAAGGGAGGGAGGGGTAGGGGGAGGGGGAAGGAAAAAGAGAGGAGAGGAGAGGAGAGAAAAGGGAAGAATGGAAGTGAAGAATTCAAAGTTTCCCTGTTTGTAGATGACATCATTGCTTGCCAAAAATCCAAAGGAATCTAAAAAATGTGAAGTATAACTAATCAGTGAATTTAATTCGGTTGAAGAATACAAGTTTATTGTGAAAAAATAAATTATGTGGTTATATATCAGCAATCATTGTGAAATAAAATTTTTAAAATTCCATTTACAGTAACATCAAAAGTATCAATAAATGCACTTAAAATTGTGCAACATGTTTGCAAGACATTTCTGGGGTAAACTTTGGACAGGGACTGGAACAAAACATTGACTCTCCAGCTTACTGACTAAGATCTTGGGACTTCTTAGCTTCCATAATTGCATGAACCAATTCTTTATAATTAATTCATTATACATAGATGATTTATATTATATATATGTCATATACATATACAAACATACATATTTATGGATATATACACACATATGTGTATATATATACACACATATGCATATATACACATATCTACATATATTCTATTGGGTGTATTTCTCTGGGGAACCCTGACTAATATGTTGACATAAAGCAGATCAGTGGGCAAAGGGAGAAATAGATGGAGATACAAGGAATTTTTGGCGAATGGTGAATACCTTGAATGTGCTGTTGGTTTCACAGATGTATTCAACTGTCAAAACTCATTTGTACACTTTAAATAGACAGTGTAGTTATGTAAATTATTTCTCAGTAAAGTTGATCAAGGAAATAATGGAGTAACTACCCATAATGTCCTCCTGAGAAAGTGTTTCTACCATGCCAGCACTAGGACATAAGTCATACACCAATCCTTAAATTTTGATCAACCTTAGAAGTAAAAGTGGAGAAAGCTGAGAAAAAAAAGAGAAATTATCTCCTGCTTATTTTTGCCAACATTACTGAAATAAAAAATGATTTCTAGAATTTATATGTGCCCTCTACTGCAGTGGCACTGACCTTGATAAATACAGAGGAAATGCTCTGATCAACAAATACTCTTAAGAAACCAAGAAGAATGAATTAAGGTCTCAGCAAACAATTCATCTCAATTTTCCATTATCCACACAAATTGCCAATTCTTATTTGGTTATTTGCTTGATTTTTTTTCCTCAGAAGACCCAGTAATTCCCCATTCCTTTAGTTTTTCATGTCATAGTGTCCTACAGCATGCTCCAAATACACCACAGGCTAAAAGATGGCTCACGTTGCATCAATTACATTAGGATATTCCCTCAATCACAGTGGTTGCATCATTCATGACCATTCAGAGTCCACCTGTGAAATCTGATATGTGAACTTTGGGACTGAAAGGGAATTTCTTTCTTGTTGATATTGACACAAAATTTTGCAGGCTTTTGGTTACCAGAGACCATCTTATGGTGAAGCTAATTGTAGAGACCAGCAGTAAAGCTAATTATAGAGAAATGGGGGAGAGGAGGAGAAGGGGAGGTGGAGAGAAAGAGAAAACTCAGATGTTCTGATATTTTCATTTGACCTCATAGAACTTTCTGTGCCCTGAGCTCAGGGACATTTTGGTTATGAGAGCCAAATATTCTTTATTGTTTAAGCTGATATTAATTAGTTTTCTGTCATTTACAAACAAGTATATCTTAATACACCAAACCATATTAGGTAACCTAACATCATATATTTTTTAAAAGCATAAATTTAATATAAAATAGCAACAGCATGTTCATTCTACTAATTTTTCATAATTGTTCCCAAATCAAAGAAAGGATAGCTTAAATTTTGAATTTTCATCTTCTAATACCTTTTGTCTTGCAAGATAAAATAAGAATAATTTTAACACTTTACAGAAATGTTTTGTAAATAGTTTGAGGACACAAGCAAAATGAATGCATTTAAAAGGCGTAACTCAATTATGAAAAATTGACATGTGAAATTGTCTTGCATACTGATTATCATAGATTATCAGAGAAGGGAAAAAAAAGACTATTTTTATAAATATATCATTAAAATGCCATATATTAAAGCAATGACGATTTTAATAGCAATAACATCTTGAAATAATTTTTTAATTTGCATGTATTCTTTACATGTTTTCATGAAATAAGCTTAGCTCTTTGTATCTGTAGCACGTAGAATAAAGCCTGATATATGCAGGTTGCTCTGGAAGCAATAAATGAATGTCCAAAATAGATTACTTACTATTAGAAAAAGAAAATAATGCTGTCATATTACCAGTATTTATACTTACTAGGGAATTCTTTCTTTACTGTTTTTTATTTTTTGATAGTCACATGGGTAGAATCTTGGGTAACACATTCTGCTTCAATGTATAGTCACTCTCTCTTACTCTATTGAGTATAAATTAAACACAAACAAGAGTATAGCAATTTAATGGGCCACCATTCTTGTAAGAAGCACAGAGATTCTTATAATTTTTCACTCTCAAAGGAGTACATTCCAAGAAGTCCCAGTATGTCTCTGGGACACTTGAATTATGTTTCTGGAATCCATCCTATACTTACTACAGCAGTTCATAGATAAAGCAACAAACAGACCATATATGTAAACCTCTGATATAACTTAGCTGTCTGTTAAATACCAAAAATAGTTTTGGCTTTATATATTCATCCATAAATATGTTTACTAGCATGATTACTTAAATAAAATAGAATGTTCCATAAAGGAATTACTGTCCAAAATTCCATCAGCATAATTCATTACAATATATGCTTGATATTTTCACTGGAATAACAAATATGTATTTACTAGACATCAGGTTTTCAAGTGAGTTGAGTATATTAGTAGCAATCAAGATAATTTGGATATAACATCCATAAGTGTACCATCTAGAGACACTGATTTTATATGGTTTAAATTTCATTAATTAAAACATTCATTGGCTTTAAGAAGTTTTTGCTTATTGCATTATTCATCTACTAAATTTTCAGACAGGTTAATGGATTCTTAATCAATAAATTCATCAATCAGTGTTTCTGCCTCTGGTATGTCAGTTTAAGCCCACTACAGTCAAGCACATCCATTGATAACAACTATATGCTCAAAATAAAATGCAGAAAATGGTCATGTGAGAACTCAGAATAGTAAACAAATATAGGTAGATTGTTAGAGTGAGTCAAAACTTGGAATTTTTCATCTTTTCATGGTTTTTCCCTAATGATCATTCAGAGCCTCAAGTCAGCAAGTTGCAAGTGGCTAAAACTCTGAACATTTGCCACCTCTCTGGTTAAAGGAATCAGGAGAAGGAGTCTGTGCAAGTCCAATTACAGAGAGTGAAGGAGGCATTACACAGGGAAGAGATGAGAGTAGGGGTGTTCTTAATTCTGTGTATAAGCTTTACTTAAATCTCTGGCAGACTGATGAACTATGAATTCATAGGAGAAACCTAAAGCAACACAGTAAATTCCTAAGGAATTATACTAATATTTCAGCCTGCACATACACAATGTGAGAGAGCTTATAGTCTGAATCTAACCAGATTAATTGCTTATTCAAAATGAAAACATTAACATTTTTCTGAGAAATATAACAGGACCCAGAGACTATACAATACAATATTCCAACATCCAGGGAACAGCCCAACTTTATTCAGTATTCAAAGAACTAAGAAACATAAGCTGTTTTCATTGAAAAAAGTCCATCAACAGATGCCAACACCAAAGTAATTTAGATGTTGAAATTAAAGAACTTTAAAGCAATGATTAAACTATACTTCACGATGTAAATGACAATGCATTTAAAATAAATGGAAACAGGAAATATCACCAAAGAACGTGAAGATATAAAAATAAATCAAATTGAAATTTTAGGACTGATATATAACAAACCGAAAAAAAAAAAAAAAAACAGTGGAGAGGTTTAGTCACAGATTGAATACAACAAAGCAAATACTCAGGAAACTTGAACATTTATTAGTATAAATTAACAAATGAAAAGAAAGGGAAGTGAAAAAAGTAAACAGAAGTTAAGGAACATCTTAGAAAACAAAAAATCTAGTACAAAAATATATTGAAAGTGGTAATAACTCATGAAGAAATAGGTTTATTTCAGAAATAAAAGAACAAAAGAGTGAATTTGCATTTGAAAATCAATCAAGGTAATTTGCCATATTAACATATTAAAGGAGAATCCAGAGGTAGGAAAACTTCACAGGTTAAGGACAGAGTTCCCCACAAGACTTCACTCCAAATAGCAGCTGCAAGTTTGGGGGTCCCAGGCTACCCTCACTTCTGACTACCTAACTACAAATTTGATACTTCCCATCACGGTCTCAGGTCTGATAAATCACTACAATTACTTACAGAACTCAGGAAAGTGCCAGATTATGACTAGTTTTATTACAGCAAAAGAATACAAACTAAAAGCAGCCAAATGGAGAGATACATACACTGAGATCTGGGTGGGTTCCAAATCATTTGGGGAAATTCTAAGAATTTGGAAGTTATCTCACAGAAATTGGGGGCAAAAGCTAGTAAAATTCATTATTACACAAGAAGGAAAATAAAGAGATCATTTCAATAGAGGCAGTAAAAGTATTTGACAAAATGAAACATTAATCGATTTTTAATCCCTCCTCCCACCCCTATCCCCCCAGCAAAGTAGGGATATAATGAACTATCCTCAATCTGATGTAGTTAAATCACACATAATGATGAAAGACATAACTTTCCTGATAAGGATGGCCACTCTCACAACTGTTGTTCTACATTATACTCAAAGTTTTGGCCACTGCAACAAGGAAAGAAAAAAAATTAAGATTAGAAACTAAAATCTAAAACTGTCCCTATTATCAGATTATGCAATTACTTCAAGACAATTCAATGGGGTAAAAGAAAGTCTTTTTGAAAACTGAATTTCCAGATGGAAAAAATAAAGAATATCAACTTCAATCACATACCACACACAAAGGTGACTAAAAGAGTTCTTAGAAAAACACAAAAAAGCATAGACTCTAAAAAATTGGTGAATTGGAATTTATAAAAATTAAAGCTTCATGTTGTGAAAAACATTGCTGCAAAAACTAAAAGTCTTTCCAACTTTTGGCTGTTATGAATAATGTTGCTATAAGCATCTATGTACAAATTCTTATGTGGGCACATATTTTCATTTCAGAATGTTTGTCTCTTTTAATAGCTCATGATGGAACAAATTAGCTGATAATGTTATCAAGTAGTCATTAAATCCCATTATGCTTCAACCTGTGGGAATGTTATAGTTACCAGGGTTTGTAACTAGGAAGAATTACTTGACTTCTAGAGTCAGTGAATTTGAGTGTGAAATATGAGAACACAATTTAGAAGCATGAAATTTTAGCTCTTTTCACTGACTGGGGAAATTGTAATTTGATTTAAGTATCCACAGCTATTCATTTTAAAATGTGTATGTGGAGTACCTCCTATGACCAGGTACTATCGTAGGAGTTAGAGATTTAAAGATGAAAATTCATTATTCTTATTCTCACCAAGTTTGCATTCCTAAGAAAACAAAATTAAAAATTCAAATACAATAAAAGAATTGTTTAACAGATGTTTCTAAAAACTGCAGTGGAAGCATAAGAGAAAGAATAAGTGAGTTTGTTTAGAGGAGTTAACATTTTTCTGAGACCTAAACAACAGACGTGAACTTGCTAGGTCAGCAATCAACTGGAGACTTTTTCTGATAGGTTAAATAACATAAACCAACAAGACAAAAAAAGAATAATGTTCTTAAGACCACTAGCAGTTTCTTATTGTTGAAGTATAATGAAGGGTCTAAATCACGAAGGTTCTAGAAAATGTTGCAGAGATACGTAAATTTTATTTTGTAGGTGATGAGGAATATGCAGACAGCCACATACAGATCTTTACATTTTATTCCCTATTTACAGACACTGACTATATCTAAAACTATCCTTCTGTCAACGATGAGTTAATCAGAGGAAAGGAGCTGGGACTAGATGCGATGAGAATAAAAAGGTCATCATTTACTTGAGGAAGGTGATTGTAAGACAGCAGCTGTGTGTGTGGATATACTGGAAGGGATGAATATAAAATATATTCAAAATCTAAATTAAAATGAGTTAAGAATCAGTCGTATCTTGGAAATAAGGAATACAGTACCATATGCAAGAATCTTTTGGTAGTGCCTTTCATATCATAGAAAATACAGAAAAGCAATGTTGCGAAAAGAAGATGGTATATTTGAACATATTTAATTTCTCATTTGTTAGTGTCATCAGGGATTTGAATGCACTTTAGGTAATGAAATTTATGAAGCTGGAGTCAGGAGTAGTCTAGTTTAGAAATATACAAATGAAAGTCATAATCATATAGGTGACTGCAGAAATACTACAATCAGTGTAGAAACTGTTTCAAGCTTCATTCAAGCCATATCCCTGCCTCTTTAATTCAAAGTCAGTTTCAAGTCCTATGAGAATAGTAGAAAGTCTAGAAACATATTGATTTACACTAAACAATATAACTTTAAAATATATTTTATAGTTCAAAATATTAGAAAAAGAATAAATTTTTCAATAAGATTATTTGGAAAAGTTATTTTTTAAATGATTTGGAATTCTACCTTAACAGAAAAATGTAATTAAAAAAAAAAAAAACTAGAGATAATAATGGTGGTATAGGTGACTTTCTATTTTTGGAGCCTATTTAATCCTACAAACAAAAGAGTAAGTCATAAAATGTTTTTATACATTAAAAAAACTTTTAGAGATCAAAATCATCATAAACAAAATTTAAAATGAAATATGGACCTGGTTAAAAATAAATGCAATAATGATTAACAGAATTTAGTAATTGATAAAAGAAATAAGAAAAAGACTGACATTCTAATAGGAAATTTATATGTATTAAGAAAAATAAATGAATACCACAGATGTAAAAAATAATTGACTCTCACCAATAATTTAAATAAATATTAGAATAGCAATACGATGCTTATAAATCTTTAGATATAATGGCACCATTTCATTATTACAATAAAATAAACTCTGGAAACATAAATGACCAGTATTGACAGCATTTAAATTATAGTATATTCAATGCAGGGAACATGGGTTCAATCCCTTGTCTGGGAAGATCCCACATGCTGCAGAGCAACTAAATTAAAGTGTATTCATAAAATGTAATATTATGCAGGGAATACGGTAAATATATAATACTTTATTGGCAATAAAAAATTCATGATATATTGTTGAGGAAAAAAACCAAAACAATATGGACACTTTGGTCCTAATAAATGTATAGGCAGTGAAAATATTTTCTTTTTCATACTTTATTTTTAATTTATTTCTATAAGAATATGTATAGATTTTACTATCAATGTATACTAAAATAATATTTAAAAATCAAAGAAAGGGTTATCTGTATGATGGAAAACACCAGGAGAATGTGGATATTATAAAATTAAAGAAAGCACAGTAATAATTGCAAATATTATATAACCTGTTAGGATATGAGTAATATATGAACATTTTATTTGTCAAATATGAAGGATCTATAAAATGTACTGGGTGCTGTATGGAAGTGATTGAGGTGTATATAAGGATAAGATGGTAGATCTAGTGGCAGCAAGTTTGTCTCGTTCACTGATGAAGTGTCAGAGCCTAAAACAAGTATAGCATAAAGTAGGTCTACAACAAATATTGGTCAAATTAATGAAATGATTGAACAAAGAAATTGATATATAGTTAGAAACTTTCCTGGAAAAATAATAAATGAGAATAGCACAAAGCTACTATACTCAAAACTAAATATACTGTCTTAGTTTGAATTTCCTGAAAAGCAGACTCTGACACAAGGATGTAAATACAGAAGTTTATCTGGGAAGTCTTCCCAGGAAACATAAAAAGAGGTTGTATGGAAAATGAGACAGGGAATAGTAGGCAAATATATTTGATGGCCCTTTGATCTCTGTACCCTAGTGCTATACCCTACATAATACCTTCTGTTGAGTGTATGAGTGGCACTTGCAACTTGCTTCTGACCAATAGAATATGGCAAAGGGAAAAGGATATCACACCCATAATTACATAGCTATACAGCAAAATAAACTAATCCTCATTAATCTATTCATTCATTCATTCAGTCTCCAAATTGCCATTAAATGTTCACTATGTGCCAGGAAGAGTAAACTGTGAGAGGCCTTAAATGAGGGTGCATACACCATTATAAAACTCAGGGAGCTCTAGCCCAAGCTCCATCTCACAGCTCTCATAGACAACAGGAACTTGTTTCTTCTTCGAAGGGAAAAGAATGCTTTTCAAATCCTCATAAGAGAAACGATATTTCTTGTTCCCTAACTCACAGCTATCATACACAATCAGCCCCTGTTCCCATCCATCTCATATCTTTCATTTTTCTTTTTATGCAGGCCTGGATCTCAAAGAGATATCTGTACTCCTGTGTTCATTGCAGCATTATTCACAATAGGTGAGATATGGAAACAACCAAACAACCTAATGTCTGTTGATAGATAAATGATAAAGAAAATGTAGATAGATAGGTAGGTAGGTAGATAGAAAATCCTTCAAAAATCCATGTATTGCAGTTAAAAAGCTAACTCAGCAAGGTTGGTAGATATGAGATCAGTATACAATGAACTGTATTTCAATGTCCTTGCAATAAATAATCTGAAAAGAAAATTAAGAAAATATTTCCATTCACAGTAGCTACAAAAAGAATAAGATATGTAGCAATAAATATAACCAAGGAGATGCAAGACGTGCACTGAAAACTACAAAATACTGCTGCAAGTACCTAAAGTATTTAGTAAAGTCCTAAGTAAATAGAGAGATATTTGTGTACCAAGATGTTAAGGTAACAGTACTTCCCAGAGAAATCTACAAATTCATTGTAATCCTATCAAAATCCCAATGGCCTTTTTTGTAGAAATGGAAAGCTGATTCTGATATTCATATAGAGTTGCAAGTGACACCAAATAGCAAAAATATCCTTGAAAAAAAGAACGAAGTCAGAAAGCTCACACTTCCCAATTTCAAAACTTACTACAAAGCTGCAGTAATCAAAAGAGTGTGGTACTGTCATAAAGATAGACATAAATAGGTTAATGGAATATAATTGACAGTCTAGAAGTAAACCAATAGATCTATGAGCAATTGGCTTTCTACAGTGGAACCAATACCATTCTGTGATGGAAAGAATAGTCTCTTCAACAAATGGTGCTGGAACACCTGGATATCTATTTGCAAAAGAATGAAGTTGCACTTTAACTTATACCACCTACAAAAGTTAACCCCAAATTGACCAAAGGCCTAAATGTAATAGTTAAAAGTATAAAACTTTTAGAAGAAAACATAAACCTTCATGACCTTGGATTTGGAAATGTTTTTTTAGATTATGATACCAAAAACAGAAGCAAGAACAACAAATACATAAAGTGGACTTTACACAAATTAAAGATGTATGTGCATCAAATGACACAATCGGTAGAGTAAAAAAATAACCTACAAATGAGACAAAATATTTGTAAATCATGTATGTGATAAGGGTCTAATATCTAGAATATACATAGAACTCATGCAGTTTAACAACACAAAGACAAACTACCCAATCAAAAAATGAGCAAAGGATGCTTTTCCCCAAAGAATATAAACAAATGGTCAAAAGACACCTGAAAATATACTCAACACAATTGGTTATTTGTGAACTATAAATCAAATCATAATGAGATACACTTCACACCCACTAGGATAGCTATAACCAATGTAACAAGTGTTGGTGAAGATGTGAAGAAATAGAAGCCCTTGTACATTGCTAGGAAATGTAAAATGGTCCAGCCACTGTGAAAACAGTTTGGCAGCTTCACAGTAAATTAAAACCAGAATTGCCATATGTCTCAGTAATTACACTTGTAGGTATATACATAAGATATTTGAAGACAGACATTTAAACAAAAATGTGCACATAAATGTTCATGGCAACACTAATCATAAAAGCTATAACCAACACAAGCATCCATCAACTGATAAATAGATAAATAAAATGTGGCATACCCATACAATTAAATATTTTTCAGCCAAAAAGGAATTAAGTACTCACACATGCCCAGCATTGATGAACTTTGAAAAACAGAAAAAAAAGACGTAAAAGGACACATATTGTATGATTACTTTTATATGGTATTTCCACAATAGGAAAATCCATAGAAACAGAAAATAGGTTAGTGGGTACAGGGTTTCCTTTTGTGGTAATGAAAATGTTCTGGAATTATAAAGTGGTGGCGATTACACAATACTGTGAATACACTAAGTGCCATAGAATCATACACTTTAAAATGGTTAAAAAGTTTAATTTTATGCTTATTTTACCATCATAAATACAACTTTGTCTTACCAAAAAAAAAAAAAAAATCACAGATTTTGCATTCTTAAAAAATGTGTAACATCTAGTAAAGAAGACAGTTTATGAAGAGAGCAATTTCCTAAAAGAATGTTATAAGTAATAAAAGAAAAAAACAATCAGATCATGTCGTATGGCAGAACAATTGAGAAGGTATTTTGAATTTCACACTGGACCAGTAGTGTACATATAGTTTGAACATGTAAATAAGTGGGTACACACAGTCAATCCATAGAGAATAGCATAAAACCAGGTTGTTGTTTGAATAAATAAAAATTATTGCATCTCACAGAGCCCCAAACTTAGCACATTTAAAAGTTGAACTCATTATCTTATCCAAATCATTTCTGCTATTGTATTCTTGGGTTCATTTAGGGGCACAATCAAGAGATTTTAAAATAGAAACTCAGCCTTATCTTCCATGTACACTTTTATCTGATTTCTATCTTTACAAGTCTTGTCAGTTTTATGTTTTGACTCTGGTTCTAAGAGCACTGTGGTTCAGAGTTAACATGTGACAAGCTAAGAGATACATGAAATCTCCACTTACATAAATAGACATTTTTGTTATCAGATATCTTCGTATACCACATTAATTACATGGTTTTCATGTTTCTCAATGATCCCTGCTCCATAACTATATAATTGCAGATTTATTTATAATGAGTCCCCCAATCAGACTAAACACACCTTTGTAAATGCATTCTCTACACAGGGCTCTCCACCTAATAAATGTCATTAGTGTTTTTGTCAGTAAGCCTTTCAAATCACCAGGTTTACAAGGGTATTTGGCCTGATAATATCCTCCTTTCTTCCTTTCTTTTTTAGGTGCCCCTGGTAACCGAAGGAAATAGATTATAGGCATACTGTTAAACAAGTCTTCCCCACAACCATTTAAATATTTTTCGTCCATTGCTCTTTGTTTCATATTATTTGTGAAGACTTCCTCCATTATCTGAAGCAAAACTGTGCTCTCCCCTTTCACTCTCATTTAATACATACACATATATTTTAAGCATTCTAAGTCTAGATTGTAAGCCCCTCATGACATGGGCTATGTATTATTTTTCTACATACACAGCACTGGGTTAGTTTACCATATTGCCTGGCACTTAGTAATCAATATATGAACGTTGGTAAAACGGCAGGGGAAAGAAATGATTTCATGAGAAATATTGTCTAATCAGGATTTATTGTAACTTCAATAAAAATTAAAATCATGCTATAAAAATAGTAGGCTTGGGGCTTCCCTGGTGGCACAGTGGTTGAGAGTCCACCTGCCGATGCAAGGGACAGGGGTTCGTGCCCCGGTCTGTGAGGATCCCACATGCCGCGGAGTGGCTAGGCCCGTGAGCCAGTGCCTCTGAGCCTGAGCGTCCAGAGCCTGTGCTCTGCGACGGGAGAAGCCACAACAGCGAGAGGCCCACATACCGCAAAAAAAAAAAAAAAAAAGTAGGCTTGGATGACAGCACCTGAGCAGTAGCAAATTAAGAATTGTTTCTCTTTACAAGTCATTTTTCTTCAATGTGAATAAAGAGAATTCATGAGTAGAAAATAACTACTTTTTAATTGAAATCTTTATAGCAATAATTATAGATTTACATGTAATTGTAAAACAAAATATGAAGAGAGTCTATATGCCCGTTACCCAATTTCCCTCAATGACAATTCCTTGTAAAACCATAGAACAGTATCACACCAGATTTGACGTTTATACAATACACTGACCTTAAGCAGATTTCTCTAGTCTTACTCGTAATAATTTGCATGTGACTGCGTATATTTAGTTCTATACAATTTTATCACATGTGTAGATTTGTGTATCCACCACCACAGTCAAATACAGAACATTTCCATCACTACAAGAATTCCTTTCGGAAAATAGCTACTCTTTTTTGAAACATAGTAGCTAAAGAAGGATTCATAACAATGGAACGCATAAAGAAGCCATTTTAACTCTTAGTCACCTATTACGTATTTCACTTTTTGTTGGTATCACGTATGTGCTGAAAAGAAACACCACGCTACTTAAGAGAGTTTATTTGTGTATACACACACACACACATTAAAGTAATCTAAAGAAAGCATCCTGCAAATTATTCACTGTCTTTAACTCTAGTATGAGAAATGTAACCAGTATCTTGGGAGAAAAATGCTTGAATAATAAATACAGTTGTAATACAAATTACATACTGCTTTCTCTTTGATTCTCTGACTGAGAACATCAACTTAAAATATGATAAAATAAAATTGCTTATTTTGCTCTAGAGCTGAGCTTTATGTAATTTCAACATCTTTCAGGCCTGGTGTTTTCAGCAATAGCTTTCATTAGAATAACACACTAAAAGCTGGGAGGAGAGCTGAGCTGCCATTCAATGGAAAATATACCTTATGACCAAGTTTCCATAATTGTTATTCACACATTACATGAGACAAGATGCAGGTTTATGAAGTGATTGGGGAAATGAAATAAAGAAAACAGAAAAGAATAAATCTGTCAAACATATTCATTTTTTGTTTTATTGCTTAATTTACCCTCCGAGAAAAAGACAATGTATTGTAACCTTACAAAGACAGCTTTAAGGATTATAAAAGAAAACTAACTGCTGGAGTTTCCTAATGGAGCTGTGAAAACTCTTAGTCAATATTATTTTCAAGATTTAAATTTTATGTAAAGATTGAACTTCAATAATAACTTAAAAAACATTTACATATACATCACTAAATCTCCATAAAATATACAATACTTTTGATACAACTATAGGCTACAATGACTTTGAAGGAAATGATACGTATTCATAATTTTTAAGAGATATTCCATGTGTCATATGTAGGAATAAATATATTGGATTTGCTAAGACATGTGGAGTATTAAACACTATATAACATGCATTCTCAGAAATTAAAATATACTTTTGAAAACAAAACAAAAAATATATATTATTTTCAATAAATAAGATTATAAAGAGATATGAGAATGTTTGTCAGATGTTATGCTTTTTATTACCGATTTATGATTTCTCAAGTATACTGAGAAGATAGATTTATTTGCTCAAAATTAAAATAAGATACAATTCCTGGTATTTTACAGTTACTTTCAACTTGGTTACTCAAAAATCCCTTTTCTATGCATTATATATCTAGGATGTAGCTGAATCCTTGCTATGGTTGTTGTTAAAAAAGCTGAGAAGTAAAGAAACCATGAAAAGTCATCCACTTAGTAACAGTGATAGGAAAGATCAGAAGTGCTGATAACTGAAATGTTGAATATATTTTAAATTATTTTAGAAGTATCTATCAGGCACATAGTAAATACTTGAAAGAAGCATTCACACTTTTATTATTAATTATTTTTTGGGAACTAACCAGTCATTTTGGACTTTTCCATGAAAATAAAATTAGTTTATATAAATAATATAACTTCCCAATTCTCCAATACATAATAAAATCCATGCTTTGTATTAATATGGGGCCATGTCAACATTTTCTTAGAGATAGTTTTGGTTATCCCTGCATACAAACCAAACCCCAAACTTACTTCAGTGAGTAACTGGGCTCATCTATGTGCTTGTTGCTTGGGGTTTTTCACAAGGTTGCAATTTGCTGCCAGCTAAAGATGCATTCATCTTAAGATTCTATAGAAATAGATGTCTAGTTCATCCACATGTTTATATTTAATGTTAGCTGAGGGCTTTGAGCTCAGCTGTCAATGTTGATCAGATTTCCTCCATTTGGGCTTCTTACAGCATGATGGATGGGTTTCAATGTCTTGAGAGAGAATTGCCCAAGAGTAAGCATACATGCACTGGAAAGGGAAGAAAGCCTAGGATGGAGCTCTAGTGAATATCAATATATTTTTAAGGGCATTAAAAGGGAGAAAGAGAGGTAAATGAGAGGTAAAGGAAGTAAACAAGAACATTACTTTGCCATGGAAGAACTTTGACAAATACTATTAAGAGGTCATGTGAGATAAGCATTAAATTCTGTATCTAGTGCTTAGCAACAGGCAGGTAATTACAGACTTGTGAAAGCAATTATATCATATGCAGAAGAGTGAGGAGTAAATGGGAAAGTATAGAAAAGCACAGATGACTTTAAAACAGAGGAGAGGGATGAGATAGCAGTAAAGGAAGACATATGATATGGAATTCCTTCAATGTTTCATTTTGCTTTGTTTTGTTTTGTTTGTAGATTTTGTTTTGTTTGTTTTAAGAAAGAAGTGCCATGCTTGTAATATTGATAAGAGGAAATCAATAAACAGAAATGTTGATGACATAAGAGAAGAAAAAAGGAAATCTATGATTTAAAACCTTCATAATATTATTCACATTATGCTGTGAAAACATTGTTATGACAGTGACTTGCAAGAATTTTTTGTTCCGGAACCAGCCACTGTGGTTGAACTCTACTCTTACAGGTTACGAGAAGAAATTTCCCATTCTATAAATATTTTCCCTTTTCTTTAGGCTCAAATATAATTTTCCATTATTTTCATTTAGGAATTAGTTCCTGATATTTATCTGTTCTATTTTAAATCTGTATACACATTTTCAGATTTTTTTCTAAAAAGACTTATTAGAAATCAAGAGAATATTTGGGAGAAAAACAGACACCCTATGAGATAAATTATGTCAAAACAATACAGACAACTAAATATCCTGAATGTCACTGATAGTGAACATCACGAAATACCATTTAGTTTATTTAAATAAACATAAGGAGTAGTAGTAAGATGTATTCTATATCAAAGATATAAATAAATTATAAATAATTTATATTAAATATTAAATAATAATTAGCTTATATGACCTCTCATTTTAAGAATACCTATGAACATTAATCAAAGTAGCACTTTATATTCTGCTTATACTGTTGAGACAGTTGATGGTGTTGCACTGTTCCATTTATTAGTCTATATTTAGTTATTAATATTTATACAAATTTTCACTGACTCTTACTAGACTCAGGCAATAGGCACATTTTCATTAATCAAACAAAAGTAAATGATTTGTAAATTGAGATTTCCACTACAAAATGGGGACATCAGAGTCAATGAATTTTTAGTTGAACTTTTTGACAGTACCCCTGTTTTACTTCTAAAGCTACTGTCAGTAGATTATAAATACTTTGCCTATATTATTTACCTAGATTGAAGGATTGTGATCTCAATGACCTTCCTCCAAGGATGAGTTAACAAGACTGATTTAAAGATCTGTCATACAGGAGCTATAAAGCTTCTGTCAAAACGCATTGAAGATTATGAAAAATTTATTAATATAAACATTTCACATCAGAGTTCATATTTTCTCATTTTAATACTGTGCTGCAAAATAATTAGTAATTATTGGATCACCTATTTTATAATATGGATATTTCACTTTAATTGTACCCAAAAAATTAGTTTACTTAAAAAAATAAAATGGCATAAAACTAAAACTGCATAAACATTAATTATAATAATGGAACAAATGTGGTAATAAATACATTTCAAAGTTAAAGTAGTACTGCTAAATAATAGGACAAAAATATATAAAGAGAATTAACATCCATTTTACATTTCTTGTAAACATAATTTATTCATGTCAAGATTTGGATCATTATATTAGATAGAAAGATAGATATATACATACAAGCTATAAAATCTTATCTCAAAATAAATACCCACACACATTTTTTTTCTCATGTTGCTCATAGATTTCTGCCAAAATGTAATAATATGAGAAAAACTATTAGCAAAACTATTTTCTTTTTCTTTCATATTTATTCCCTAAATATCTTTCTCCCCTTATGATTTACTATGTCATACATTTTGGATCTTTGCATAATTTGTGTGCATTTCTTTTTCCTTTTTCATTTCTTTCTTTCTGTTACAAATCATTCATAAAATTATATTTTTACCCAAAAGTCTTATAAATACCATCATTCTCCTTAATACTCTGATAAAATCACTTTGATGATATATTATGGCAATACATCGTAAGGTTGCTGTTACACTACTATTGTATTACTCTAATACATCAAAACACCAATATTCTGACTTACAATACAATAATTAATTATAAATGTAGTTCCAGTTTAACTGTAATAAAGGTTCTATGTTTTTTAAGTGTTCTATTAGAATTGAAGCAATAGAATTAACTTAAAAAGTGGACAACATAAAAATTGGCAACTTATGCTACCGGTTCAGCAATAATTTACATATTTACCTTCATGTCACAATGAAATGGGATTTTCATAGTGGAGTTTAATCATGTATGTTGGGGTGAATGAGCTCTCATAAATTAAGAAATGTGACCCTTTATTGGGTTAATTTTCCATTTCTTAAACAATACCCCACAACCAAAGGAAATATAGAAGGAAGACACTGAAAGGTACTATTGTACTTTCAAGAAAAAGCTACTCTTGCTCTTGCAAACTCTTCATTTATTTGTGCAGTTTTCCTGATATACTGTCATTAAGAGAAAACAATAAAATTATATTGATATAATTACAATTTGAATGCAAGCCTAAATTTTTTTATTTTATTTTATTTTAGTTTTTTGTGATACGCGGGCCTCTCACTGTTGTGGCCTCTCCCGTTGCGGAGCAACAGGCTCCAGACGCGCAGACTCAGTGGCCATGGCTCACGGGCCCAGCCGCTCCATGGCATGTGGGATCTTCCCGGACCGGGGCACGAACCTGTGTCCCCTGCATCGGCAGGCGGACTTGCAACCACTGTGCCAACAGGGAAGCCCAAGCCTAAATTTTAATATTAATTTACTTGTGCTCTTCATTTGGATGGATCTTACTTAAGTTAATAATTTGAAAGATGAAGACAAGTTATAAGTTGATGCAGGGTATTATAAAATGTAAAATTGAAATGGGAAATGGATGCTTTAATCCCAGCAAATAAATTGGACACTTGCAACCATACTGCAGTGGAATTTAACAAAACATGGCAGGTAATTGCATTCTTTAAAGTCACTTATTTTATGTAACTGTTAGGAAAGATTCTGACATTTTTCTAAGTATAGCCAGAAAGTTTCTGATAGTTAGATCTAGAGAGATATATGTATGTAAAGGAAAAGAATCATGATGTTACAACTAATGTGACCAAATTTTTTTAAAAAGACGTAAATGATTTCAGTTTATGTTTTAATTTTGCCTTTCTATTTTTATGTGGCCTAGATTTTTGCAGAACTGATCCCCAATGATTCATTCTTCCATATATCCATGCCCACAAGGCCTCTGAGCTTGGCCATATGGCTAGCTTCAGCCAACAGAACTAAAGGTAATATGAGCAGAGGTTTAATACTGCTTGTGCATTGGGTTGGTCCTCTCTTGCTTGGATCTCTGGTGCCATCATGTGAACAAGTCTGGATTTATCTTGTGAGAATCAGAGGTCATGTGTAGAGAGGCCTCAATAGTACAAACCATACTGTTATCAGAATTGAGGTTTGAGGCATGTGAATTAGTCTGTCCTAGACCACAGAGCTGCAGTTAATCCAGCCCCAACTGAATGAATCAACCAGGGAATCAGTAGAATAGCAAGGCATAATAACTGTTGATTGATTAATCAACAAGATTTAGGGTGGTTTGTCGTGCAGCAAAAGCCAGCTGGTACTCTGGAAAGAGACACAATGGATTACATACATGTACTAATAATAACTTCAATTTGAATTACTTGAAAGTTTGATTGCAATACACATTCATTTCTGATAACTTGTATTAACTGATTTAATTTTATCTTATTATATTTATTTTCATTGCAACGGAGAGTCCAGATGTCACCGCTGAAAGTTTAGCTGAACTAAATATGTTAATAATGTTCCAGCTTTTTCCTTTTTATAAAGCACATTCACATTTTTTTCTCTCCCTCTGAGTTAGTAACTACACAAATAAACATGAAAACCTAACACTAAGAAAGACATAGAAAGATAGTTTTATTAAAAGCTTTGATAGTCATTGTCTGGAGTTAAGCAAAGTAGGTTCATTTAATTCAAGTACTGGTTTAATGAGAATGAGAAATATAGAGGGAAACAGTAAGTAATACAGTGGTATAGAGGGAAATATAGCAACATGGGTAGGCTGATTAAACATTAAAATTCTCCTCTCTCTCTCTCTCTCTCTCTGAGTGAACATATATATGTACATATCTATTTAATATTATATATGTAATTACTCATACTATTTAGTATAAATATCCTTATAAAATAACTGACCCCTTATCTGAAATGCTTGCTATGGCCTATTCAACATATTCAATGTCATTTTCCACGAAGACATGAATTATAGGAGTAGACACTTAAATAAACCTAAAGCAACAGATACTATGTATGATGAGTGGCATTGAAGTAAAATAGTAAAGAGGAAGCTTTATAAGTTTTATGGTAATAGAAAAAAAGCAAGTATGAAACAAGGTACATTGAGATGTTAATTTTAATAAAATGCAAAATATGGATCATGGAAAATATTACTTCTTAAATCTTATATAATAGAATTGGATCATGTCTTTAATGGAGAAAACTATGCCAGAAGAGTAACAAGAGAGAAAATAGACTTTTTTATGATTGTGTATATTTGCTAGAAAATATAAGAATGTAATAACAGAGAGTGGCCAAGATAGCAGAGTAGAAATACCCTGAGCTCTCCTCCCATGGGCCTACAAAAATTATGACTATTTACAGAGTGACTATGGTTGAGAAAAACCAGAAGACCAGTAGAAAAGATCTTCTACAGTTAAAGATATAAAGAAGGAACCACAATGAGACATGTAGAAGGGGAGAAATGTGGTATAGTCAAGACACACATCCAGGGTAGGTGACCCACAAATGAAAGGATAATTACAATTGCAGAGGTTCTCCCCAAGGAGTGAAGGGTCAGAGCCTCACATGGGGTGTCCAGCCCAGAGGTCCTGCACCAGAAAGATGATCACCCAGAATTTTTTGCCTTTGAAGGCCAGTGGGGTTTATTTGGGGGAATGTCAGAGGTCTGTGGGAAATAGAGACTCCACTCTTAAAGGGTGCACACAAAATCTCACATGCTTGGGACCCAGGGCAGAAGTGGTAATTTGAAAGGAGCCTGGGTCAGATATACCTGCTGATCATGGAGAAACTTGAACAGAGGCAGGAGGAAATGCAGCTCACCCTGGGACATAGACACTGACAGCAGCAATTTTGGCGAGCTCATTCTACCATGAAGACACTGGTGCTGGCAGCAACATTTTGGAATCCTCCTTCCAGTATATTAGTACAAGGACCCAGTGCTGCCCACCACTCTGGGCACCAGTATTGGGACAACTCAGGCCAAGGAGCTTACAGAGCTGGGACACATTCCTACTGACCAGCAGGCCAGCTACCTTAAGACCCCCTGAGCCCAGAGCTACCCTGGGACTGGGTTCTGTCCACCAGAGTGCCAGTGCTAGCCCCAGGACTTCTGTGTCCCACAGGCAAGCAACAGGACAAGACCTCACCAACCAGCAGGCTGATACCAACTCTAGGATGCACAAGCCCTGCAATCAGAGCCCCCAGTACCCAGCTTTACTCACCAGTGGACAGGCACTAGCTGAAGGACCTGCCTCACACCAGTGGGTAGGCAACCAGCCCCAGGACCCCCTGGGCCCTGGTGCCACCCACCAATAGGTGAACACCAGCCTGATGACCACAACTGCCCTGCAGCCTGCCATGTCAGGACACAGCCTACCTACCAGCAGGTCTTCACCAGCCCCAAGACCAAATGGGTCCCAGCCCTGCCCATAAGCAGGCCAACATCAGCTCTGGGACACTTTGAAACCCTCACCCAGCTGACCTGGGATTTGGTCCCATGTACCAGTGGGCTGACACAAGCTATAGGACACCCCGGACTCCACAGCCAGCCATGTCATGAACTGGCCCTGTCCACCAACAGGCTGACCCTGGCTCTGGGACCCCCAAGGTCCTGCAGCCAGAGACACCAGATCTGGCTTCACACATTGGTTGGCCAACACTAATGCGAGGAACTCCTGGGTCCTGGCCCTATCCACCAGCAGGCTGACACATGCTCTGAGACACCTTGGACACCTCAACCAGCACCCTGGCTAGTGGGCCAACACCAGCTTTGGGACACATCAAACTGTGCAGAACTGTGCAGAAACTGACCCTATACAACAGCAGGCTGATAAAGATATGGGACCCCCTGGCCTCGCAACCACTCACCCTACCTAGAGCTGGGCCCACAACTCAATGTGTCAGCACTAATCCCAGAATTCCCCAGGGCTCTGCACACAGCTACCTCATAACATGGTCTCACCCACCAGCAGAGCTTGGCAACCAACAAGAATGGGGGTTAGCCATGCCTACCAGAAATCCCACAATAGTCAGCCTGTCACAACAGAAGGAGTACACAGCCCAAATAGGGGGCAGCCCTAAAGTATATAGCTCTGGTGACCAGAAAGGAGAGTGCTACTGGGACACATCTTCTACAAAAGACCTCTTCTTCAAGGTTGGGAAATGTAACCAACTTATTAAATACAAACAGAAAATTAGGCAAAACGATGCAAAAAAGGAATAATTTTCCAAAAGAAGGATCAAGATAATACCCCAGAAGAACTAATTGGAGTGGAAATAAGCAATCTACCCTTAAAGAGTTCAAGGTAATGGTTATAAAGATGTTCAAAGGACTCAAGAGGAGATTGGATAAGCAGAATAAGAAGTTAGAAATTTTTTTTAAATAGAATTAGAAAATATAAAGAAGAATGAAACAGAGATGAAGCGTACAGTAACTGAAAATGAAAAATACACTAGAAGGAATCAATACTAGATTAAATGATACAGAGTACTGGGTCAGCAAACCAGAAGAAAGAGTAGTGGAAATCACTGAAGATAAACAGCAAAAGAAAAAAGAATAAAAAGAAATGCGGACAGTTAAAGGGAACTCTGAGATAACAACAAGCATACCAATACTCACAGTATATGGGTCACAGAAAAAAGAGAAAGAACGGAGCAGAGAAGATATTTGAAGACATAATAGCAGGGGACATTATCACCCCACTTACATCAATGGACAAATCAGCCATACAGAAAATCAATAAAGAAACACTGTCCTTAATTTTACGCTAATTGAAATAAGTCAGACAGAGAAAGACAAATACTGTACAATATCACTTATATGTGGAACGTTAAAACTACAACAAACTAGTAAATATAACGAAAAAGAAGCAGACTCACAGATACAGAGAACAAAGTAGTGGTTACCAGTGCGGAGGGAGGGGCAATAAAGGGGTGGGGAGTGGGAAGTATAAACTACCGACTGTTATATAGACTACAAGGATGTGAGGGAATATAGCCAAAATTTTGTAACAACTTGTAAATGGAATATAACCTTTTTAAATTGTAAAATATTTAAAAATAGTTTAAAAAAAAAAGAAAAGAAACACTGCCCTTAAATGACACATTACACCAGAGGTACTTTATATATATATATATATATATATATATATATATATATATATATATATATATATATATGAGACACTCCATCCAAAAGTAACAGCAGAATATGCATTATTTTCAAGTGTGTATGGAAACTTCTCCAGGATAGATCACATTCTAGGTCACAAAACAAGTCTCAGTACATTTAAAAATATTGAAATCATTTAAAGCATCTTTTCCAACCACAATGCTATAAAAATAGAAATGAAGCACAAGAAAGAAACTATAAAAAACATAAACATGTGGAGGGTTAACAATATGTTACTGAGCAACCAATGGATCACTGATGAAATCAAAGAAGAAATCAAAAAATACCTGGAGACAAATGAAAACACAATGATCCAAAATCTATGGGAAGCAGCAAAAACAGTTCTAAGAGAGTAATTTATAGCAATACAAGCCTACCACAGGAAACAAGAAAAATCTCAAATAAACAACCAACCTTAAACCTAAAGTACTCAGAAAAATAACAAACAAAACCCAAAGTTAGTAAATAGAAAGAAACCATAAAGATCAGACCAGAAATAAATGAAATAGAGACAAAAAAAAAAAATAGAAAAGTCCAATGAAACTAAGAGCTGGTTCTTTGAAAAGATAAACAAAATTGATAAACCTTTAGCCAGACCCATGAAGAAAAAAGAGAGAACACAAATCAATAAAATCAGAAATGTAAAAGGAGTATTTACAACCAACACCACAAAGGATCATACAAGACACTAAGGATCATAAGAGATTACTAAGAATCAGAAGAGATTACTATGAACAATTATGTACCAATAAAATGGACAATTTCGAAGAAATGGACAATCTACCAAGACTGAAAATATAAACAAGCCAGTTACCAGTACTGGAATTGAAAAAATAATAAAACAATTCCCAACAAACCAAAGTCCAGGACCAGATGACTTCACAAGTAAATTTTACCAAATATTTGAAGAAGAGTTAACACCTATCCTTCTATAACTGTTCTAAGAATTACAGAAGAGGAACACTTCTGGACTCATCCCAGGAGGCCAGCATCACCCTGATACAAGTACCAGACAAAGATATCACAAAAAAGAAAATTACAGGCCAATATCACTGATGAATAAAACTGAAAATTTCTCAACAAAATATTAGCAAATGGAATTCAACAACATTTTAAAAGGATCATACATGATAATCAACTGTCACTTATCCCAGGAATGCAAAGATGGTTCAATATCTGCAAATTAATCAAAGTGATACACCACATTCACTAATTGAAGTTCAAAAATCATATGATCATCTCAATGATCAGAAAAGCTTTTAACAAAATTCAACCTGCATTTATGATTAAACACTCTCCATAAAGTAGGTATAGAGGGAACATACCTCAACATAATTAAGCCCATACATGACAAGCCCATAACTAACATCATACTCAATGGTGAAAAGCTGAAAGCGTATCCTCTAAGATCAGGAACAAGACAAGGATCCTCACTATCAACAGTTTTATTCTACATACTCCTAGTTACAAAACTGAGATGAGAAAAAGAAATAAAAGGAATCCAAATTGAAAGGAAGAAGTAAAACTGTCATTGTTTACAGACAACATGATTCTATACATAGAATATCCTAAGGATGCCACAAAAAGCTACCAGAATTCACCAATGAATCTGTTGAATTTATGCACACTCACAACAAATTACCAGAAAGATAAATTAAGAAAACACACTTACAATCACATCAAAAAGAATAAAATCCCTAGGAATAAACCTACCTAAGGAAGTAAAAGTCCTGTACTTGGAAAACTACCAGACACTGATGAAAGAAATTGAAGATGACACAAAGAGATGGAAAGATATACCATGTTCAAGGTTGGAAGAATTAATATTGTTAGAATGATCATAATACCCAAGGCAATCTACAGATTCAGTGTAATCCCTATCAAAATACCAATAGCATTTTTCACAGAACTAGAACAAATAATTCTAAAATAGGTATGGATACACAAAATACCCTGATAGCCAAAACAGTCTTGAGAAAGAACAAAGCTGGAGGTATCACACTCTCTGATTTCAAACTATAAGATAAAGTGACAATAATCAAAACAGTATGGTACTGGCACAAAAAACAGACACACTGATCAATGGAACAAATAGAGAGCCCAGAAATGAACTCACACTTACATGGTCAATTAATCTACAGCAAGGGAGGTAAGAATATACAATAAGGAAAAGACAGCCCTTTCAATAAATTGTGTTGGAAAAACTGGATAGTTACATGCAAAAGAATCACAACATGGATAAAAAGTAAATTAAAAATGGATTCAAGACTGAAATGTAAGATCTGAAACCATAAAACATCTTGAAGAAAACACAGGCAGTAAGCTCTTTGACACTGGTCTTCATAATTATTATTTTTTATACGTCTCCTCAAGCAAGGAAAACAAAAGCAAAAATAAGCAAGTGTGACTACATCAAACTAAAAAGCTTTTGCAAAGTAAAAGCAACTATCAATAAAACAAAACGGCCAACTACTGCATGAGAGAATATATTTGCAATCCACATATCTGATAAGGGATAATATTCAAAATACACAAATAATTCATACAACTCAGCATCAAAAAAACCCAAACAACCCAATTAAAAAATGGGCAGAGGAATGGAATAGACATTTTGCCAAAGTCATACAAATGGACACCAGGTACATGGAAAAGCACTCAACAATACTAATCATCAGGAAAACTCAAATAAAAACCACAGTGAGATATCACTTTACACCTGTCAGAATGGCTATTATCAGAAAAACAACAAATAACAAGTTTTGGCGAGGACGTGGAGAAAAGTGAACACTTGGTTGGAATGTAAATTGGTATAACCATTATGGCAAACAGTATGGAGATTCCTCAAAAATTTAAAAATAGAACTACCATATGATCTAGAAATATTACTTCTGGGAATTTACCCAAAGAAAACAAAACCACTAATTAGAAAAGATATATGCACCCTTATGTTCATTGCAGCATTATTTACAATAGCTCGGATATGGAAGCAACCTAAGTGCCCATCAGTAGACAGAGGGATAAAGAAGATGTGGTTAATATATACAATGGAATATCACTCGGTCATAAAAAAAAGAATGAACTCTTGCCTTTTGCAACAACATGGATAGACGTAGAGAGTATTATGCTAACTGAAATAAGTCAGAAAATAGAAAGACAAATACTGCATGATTTCACTCATTTGTGGAATCTTAAAAAAAACAAAACAAATGAACAAAGATAACAATACAGTTACAGACACAGAAAAGAAACATGGGAGAAGGGTGGGGGGGGAAGAAATAGGTAAGAGAGATTCAGAGGTATAAACTTCCAGTTGCAAAATAAATGAGTCAGGGTATGAAGTGTACAGTGTGGGGAATATAGTCAATAACTGTTAATAACTATGTAATATCTTTGTACAGTGACAGGTGACAGACTTTTATCATGGTGATCATTTTGAAATGCATAGAAATACCAAGTCACTATGTTGTGTAACAGGAACTAACGTAGTGTTCTAGGTCAAATATACTTCAAAAACAAAAAACAAACTCATAGAAAAGGAGATCAGATTTGTGGTTACCAGAGTCGGGGTGGGGGGAGGGGGAATTTGATGAAGGCAGTAAAATGGTACTAACTTCCAGTTATAAGATAAATAAGTTCTATGGATGTAATGTACAACATAATAAATACAATTAACACTGTTGTATATTATAGATGAAAGTTTTTATGAGAATAAATCCTACCAGTTTTCATCACAAAGAAAAACAAATTTCTATTTCTTTAGTTTGGTATCTATGTGAGATAATGGATGGTCACTAAACTTATTGTGATAATCATTTCATAATATATGTAAGTCCAATCATAATGCTGTATACTTTAAACATATACAGTGCTGTATGTCAATTATATGTCAATAAACTGGAAGAAAAAAGAATGTAATAATAAAATTGTAGTAGAAAGCATTTAGGTATGGAAAAAAATTAGGAAGGAAAAATATCTATACTATAAGACTATACTATATTCTACCCAAGAATAGTATATAAATTTGTTAAAAAGCTATGTAAATTTGCTTATCTAATTGCAGATTATACAATTCAAAAATCAAAACAAAATATAATATTGATTGGGGTATTACAATATTTTAATATATGTGGGTATTCCATATGTTAAAATAAGTTATTTGATAATACTTAAATGGTTTTAAAATAAATTTTCCCTTCATTATGTAGAATAGGCTATAAATAATCAATCTTTCTGTATAATGCTGTACCATGTGCTGCTACATTTGCCTTACGACAATTATATACAAAGTATTAGGTCAATATCATCTCAATTTTATATATAGGAACTGAAGTTAAGCAAAGCTAAACAATCACCTTGTCGAAACCTTGTCGAAATGGTGAAGCTCTGAATTCACCATTGAATTGAACACACATATCCTTCCACCATATCCAGTAATTTTACAACATACTATGAAGTTGTGGGTATGGGAATATTTTTCTAGATACAATTCTAAATTTCTAAGCTATTTAAGGATACAAAGTCATATGATCATTGGGTCAAATCATGTTATCTTGTCATGAATAATAGTAAGAGAATGGCAGACAGGGCAGAGTCAGATTCTATGATCGGAAAAACAAAATTTCAAATGAATATTTGTTATAATATCAGACATGAATAGGCAGAATATATATTTTGATTTTTTAGGCTAATAAGGAGTAACCCACAAAAATAAATAACTCTTTCACATCTGTTTAATGAGATAAAAAATAATTCTTCCATAACTGAACATGTCAAGTACTATACTGGAGAAATAGAATATAAATTATTTTATTCCTTTTTTAACAGATGAGGAAAATGATATTCCAAGAGAATAAAGTTCTCAAACCATCTCAACAGTATGTTAGAAGGATATAATGCATAATGTAGTTTCCAGGACATCAAATGCTCAGCATATCATGATGTCAAGGGAAAGTGGAAGTCCTGGTAGTTATACCTTAAATAGCAACCTCAATATATATTCTAGGTTTATTTTGTCATTACTGTGTTGGCAGTGGTGTTGAGATATATTTTGGGAAGAGGCTGAAATAATTAAATGTGCTATTATTCTGGGTGATCAATTTTATAGATTTAAGTTTAGATTGTGAATTTAGGCATGTTGTTTTGAGAATAGCTTAAAAAAATGGATCTAACTACACTATATAAAACTATTCACAGCTTGGAAGTTTAAAAAATTTAACTATAACATAAGACCCAGTGTAATATTGCACCTCTCTTACTGTGGATAGAAATAGGAGATCTGAGATGAAGAAAAATTATTCACGTAGTCTGAATTTGAAGATGTACTGTACTATGTTGCTCTGCTTTATTGTGAGTTAAGAAAGACAAGAATATGAATGTGAATAATGATATACATTTGTGCGCAGTGTGTGTGAATTCTGTTATTTTTTTGATGTGCTGAGTTTAAGAAGTATGTAGCACAACATTGTAGCACATAGCAAGGGAGGATTGACCTTTGTGGGTGGGACTTCTCCGAAATGCGGGCAGAAGGAAGAAAATGACCAAGAGAAGAAAAGATAGACAATTATTTGACTGGACCATATTAGATCTGAATTTGTGTTTGACTCCTAAATATAATTATCATTATTACATGAGGACCTAGGCACTAAGTAATTATGTTGACAAAGTATGTTCTTAAAATCCTTAGACATATACACAAAATATACACAAAAATATTATTCATGTAGTTTTAATTGATATCCATTTGTGCATTTCCTATCATAACCAGAGACAAGGTCATCCTCAGTTCTTTTTACATTCAACATAAATGATTTTTCTGCTGTACCTCTGTTCTATACTGTGTTCAAAATCACTCTTAAATGTTCTTTAATTTTCCAGAATTTTAAGTTTATATTGAAACATTTATATGAATAAACTAATTTATGTACATAATAAACAGTGTCAAATCCTTTAAATAAATAATGCCACAGCTGTTAAAACATTTATCAACTAAGAAGGATAATATGATAAATAGGTGGGAAATCAGTAGTTCATCATTTGTAAGCATCTTCCATGAGCATGAAATAAATAGAATTCTGTTGACAAATTAAAAAATTAAAGGATGGCTATTTCTATGAAAGATTATCTGCTTAAACAGACTGAACATTCAATCACAAAGTGTTAACGCTTTGAGTTATAACTGATATCCTTGGTGGCATCTATTACATTGCCTTGAGTAAAGAACATTTGAAAGGAACAAGAGAAAAAGAAAGAAATCCAATCAGACCACGTTAGTAATTTCTCCTTAGGTTGCCACTTTTCTTGGTAATTCTATTAGTGTCAGAGGCTACTATTATTAGTGTATTACTGTTTGCCTGTAACTATGATGAATATGTTTAATCATATTAGAAGAGCTTATACCACATAAAGACAAATATTAATGTTATATCAAGTAGATTTAAAATATGATAGCACTTCCATAATGTTAATAGGTTATTTTCAAATTCATTCTTCTGAATTATAGTCAGATATTTTAAACTTTTTCTTTTTTCTACTTACACACAGTTGCCTATTTTTAAGGTAATTTTGAAACTGTAATAATGTTTTATTTCTTAGTATAGTCTTAATAAATGTTACATGTATTTATGATTATGAAAGTAACCCTATCATGAACAACTGAATATTTTTACCTCTCTCTGGGCTTCATTTGATGATACTGGGTCAATAATTTTAATTGAATCCATGAATCAAGAACATGTAAAATACAGAAATAAACATGCTCTATTTGATATGTTTATTAATATATCTGTAAAACACATGTGTTGAGATATCTTGTATATCATACAGACATGTTGAGGTAGTGTTGAGTTGTCTTACATGTTATATAGGTATGTTTGGGTATATGTTTGAGTATTGGAGCACCCTTTATTATAGAAGTTTCCAGTGATGAAAAGAAAAAAATTTTAAATTCAGCATTATCGTTTTAAGTCAACAAAAAAGGACTTCTTTATCAAATTTCAAAACCAAGTATTAGAAACTTTAAGAATCAAATAGTTATCTCTCATATGTTTCCTTATCTTTAAATTTATAATATGCCTCATGGAGTTAGTTTACTTCTATATTTATTATTTACATCTTCAGTTTTCCTATGCAAGAGACCATAGTCATAACATATTTAACATCAAAGACTTTAACCAATCTATAATCCCATTAAAGTTTCATAGCAAAAGAGTTTTACATTTGCTGAAGCAGAGAATCCAGTTCACATACTTAGAAGTTGGGAAGTTTGTCATGTAGTGATTGAGCCTAACAAGCTATTCAACATTTGCACTGTAATGAGGCTTTGTTAGTCTGCTGCACTTCCAGCAATTTTAGGAAGTCATAAAAATGTTTCTTTCAAAAAATAAAATTATCCTGAAAAGAAATCAACTACTTGTTTGGCTGATGAAACTGATGATAAAACGAGGAGCCCAGTGCTAATAACTTTTTGCCCATAAATTAAGGGCAGGATTATATAAATAGGTGACTATCCAATTTAGTAATTGCATGGATATTGTTGTGAACAAATGACTGTATGTCTTTATAGATTTTTTAAAAAAGGAATTATGAAACTATTACAATCAGTATTCTTGTCAATGCATAAATCCCTCACTCAGTAAGAATAGCATTTGAATAAGAATTAAGTTAATAAGAGTTACGCACAAGTGCACTTAACTTCGGGAGAAAAAAAATTCTCAGAGATACATTGTTCTTGATGGAAACTTTCTAGGAATTAACAGATTGTAGGAAAGCTAATTTGATCAACAATCTAAACTTCAAAAAAAGCAAATATTGCTTGAAATATTTTTTAAAATAGTCTTCTCTTTATAATTGTATATTAACTGGAGAGGAAGGTGTCTAAATTACTATAAAGTAGTGTTCTCACGCTGGAGAATCACATAAAAATAATAGATTTTAGTCTAATTTTAGGAGAAAATGCCAAAAACACCTATAAACCCAGGGAGGAAAAAAAAGAAATGTGTCTAATTTAAGAAAAAAAGATGATCACCTGATCACTGTGATGTCAGATATCATAATTCATGACCATACTATGTTTGTTCTATCATTATGAATCATTTATGTAAGGGTCAAAATTAATAACCTCTTTTCATGAATTTCAGGCTATTTAAAAAATTCCTACTTCTGATGCAACACTTTGGGAAATGATTTTGTATATGTTGAAAATAAACATGTTTCTTTATAGGCATTTAGGTAAGTCTCTATTCATCACATAACTAACTGGACAATCCCCAAAAGCTGCCATTATAATAATGATTATTATGTAAATGTTGCTTATTTCTATTAATCCCATGGAGTTTAGTTCCCTTGACACAAAATTTAAGATACTTTTGAATTTAAACAGATGGTGCTTGGCAAAAAATTCATGAAATGGCTGAAAGCAATATTAAAGAACTAACTGGTGAGTATGTAATATAAAAAAAGAAGGATTATTTTTAAAAATTCCACTGAAATCTCAGTGAAATTTATGGAGACTGAATTTTTATAAATGTGAAAAAAAATAATGGTAGTATTAACTGACATTTATTGGGTTTTTATTGTGTGCAAGATACTTAACATGAAGTATGTCAATGAATCTTGCACCTATGCTTAAACTTAGTCATGATGTCAAAACTTTTCAAAAATTGTGCTGGGTAGAACTTGGTTTATTTTCAATGTTTTTATCCAATTATTCATATTTATTCTGCTTACTTTGAAATAAATGAATAAACACTTGTAAGCAGTAAATGTGAATATAAATATACAACTTAAATATTTAGAATTTTTTAAACAAATTTCTTAAATGATATGTAAAATTTTTAATTTGTTAGAAAAGTATACCCTTAAACTTTTTCTGCTGCTTTGGGTTTTTTTTTTCTTCCTAAGAATCTCAAGTCTCAAAAGATCCTGAGAATATTATCTCATTAATCTGTGAAACTTTTTGGTGACCTTAGTGACAAATGTTTTAGTCTCCATTTCACAGATGGAGAAACTTGGATCAGAAAGGTTAATTTGTTTGTGTAAGTTGACATATCATGTCAATTCCTATGTTCTTAGAAGAACTTATGGTTCTTGCCTTGTTGGCTACTATATTATCCACTATATCATTTTTGTAACATTGAGAGACAAAGTAACTCAGAACTGAATACCTATAATTACTGGCCTCAACCATACTTTAGGCCTGTGGCTACTTCACCCCAACATATTCTATTGCTGATTCTAATGTTCTTTTATTACACTCATCTTTAAAACCACACAACAGAAGGAAGGAAGGAACCAAAGAAAGAAAGCATGATAAAGAAATATTGCCAATAGCAATTGTCTTAGTTTGTATAATCACTTTCTCGGCGGGGCAGGGGAGGTGGGAGTGGGGAGGCTAAACGAGAAGGTCAGGGACTCAAAAATAATTATCTCTCTTAAGAAAGAGTAACAAAATTGAATGGAATTAATTCCATTCTGTTTTGAAACAAGACTAAGTGGATCACAGTGAATAAAATATTGCTGCTTTTCTGTGGTCCAGATACCCATACAGAGGTCCACATAAACAAAAAAAAAAATATTTTTATATACCTAAACTACTTGGGAATTAAATTTAATTTTTTCAAAATTTTCAAAACATTCTGTTCATCTCTGACAAAGCAGAGTAAAGGGAAGGTTCAATGCTGTCAAATGTGACAAATGTAAAATATTAAAACATGCTTTCCATCTAGAAAATCTAAGATCAGTATTATAAAACTTGTCATAACCTCAATTATCAATCCCTAATCTAACTGACATCTCAAATAAAACTACCAATAATTACATTTCTAAAGTAATCAATTTTTCCTGCTTGGCAAAAATATTTATTCATGTTATATTAAAAGAAGTCAGGTCGCATAAACTTCCTCTGGGAATCTAATTGGGAATCAGGGCTAAATGTCATTAAGAGACTGATGTGTTTACTTATATACAAGTTACTTGTTTGTGTTTTAAGTCTTGTTTTCCACATATTCTATGTGAAATGATAATGGAGATAGTATGGAGAGCTGGCTACCAAATATCCCACTATCTTTAGCATAGCTTCAGTGTTAAAGTGGAGGAGAGTGAGGCAACAAAACTCAAGCAATGTATTGATTCATGAGTCTAGGGTCAGGGCAAGATAAAAAAGATGGGAATCAGCTAATACACAGGGACCACTGTCAAAGACTGTGCCCTAATTTCTCTACTACCATCCAAGACCCTCTAGTCACTTTGCATAATTTTACTTGTGTTTTTGCCATCACCATATTGAAGATATATGCCTGAAGAGAGGAAAGGATGAGCAGGCAGCACACAGAGGATTTTTAGGGCAGTGAAAATATTCTGTATGATACCATAATGATAAATGCAGGTTATGATGCATTTGTCCAAACCCATAGAATGTACAATACCAAGAGTGAGTCATAATGTAAACTATGGACTTTGGATGATCACAATATGTCAATGTAGATTCACCCATTGAAACAAATGTACTACTCTGGTGGAGGATGTTGATAATAAGGGAGCCTATGCATGTGTGGTGACAAGGGGTATATGGGAAATCTATGTACCTTCCTGTCATATTTGCTGTGAATCTTAAACTGCTCTGAAAAGATTTTAATGAAAACATTGAAAGAAAGAAAGAGAGAAAGAGATGAAGGAAGGAAGGAAGGAAGGAAGGAAGGAAGGAAGGAAGGAAAGAAGGAAGGAAAGAAGGGAGGGAGGGAAGGAGGGAGAGAGGAAGGGAGGATATACCTGAGATAAATTTCACTGGTTTCAAAGAGGATGAGAAATACATACAGAAGAACTCTTAGCTTACTGTCATATGCATGAGAAAGAAGAGCCAAAATCACCAAGCCCAGCCTACATCAGCTGACACCCAGCCTACATCAGCTGGCAACCAGCCAACTCATAAATGCATAAACTATGATGACAAATTTGGAATATTATTTAGAATAATTAAATTATCCCATTATTTGTTCTGCAATTCTTTGTGATGTGTTTGCAACTCCTTTTATTAAGAAGAGCTGTATCTCCAAACTCTTTAAGCATTTGCTTTGAGTAACAGTATGTGGTGGTAGAAACTTGTACCTGTTGTTTACCTAGGCCACTTCTTTTTATTCTCTTGGAATCATGCCACATTATGTGACAAGCAAAAGATAGCCTGCTAGAGAAAAAGAAACCATGTGCTCCTAAATATAGTTAGTGGATTATTTCCAGCACAGGCCCTAGAGATGTAAGAAAGCCCAACATCCATGCATTCAAACTCAGACTCCTGTGGAAGCCCAGATGAGACCAGAAGAACCACCCTGAGAGAACAGCCTAAATCACTGACCAAGATATACATAACATATGATTCTACGTCACTAAGTTCTGGGATGGGATGGTTTGTTACAGTTGCTACCTGATGTAATAAATACTTGTTTTAAGTTCTTGAGTTTGGGTTAGTTTGTTTTGCTTCAAAGACAACTATTATGGCATATTTGTTAATGAGTTTTCATGTTGATTTAGAATAGAGAACAATTCTATATATCTATATGAAAATACTTGTTGTCTGGGAAAAGAACATCACACTTGTAAAATCCAGAGAAAGGAAATACCTCTTAATATCTGCAATGGGACACAAGAGAAAATTCCAAGAAATGATGGCATCCTCAGTAAGACATAGAAAAGCATAATCTATAGGAAACAAGTTTTAAAAGATTTTAAAAAATAAGTAAAGATTAGACTAAACAATAAATGGCAAAATAATGAGGCTAAAGAAAGAGATGGATAAACTCAGTTAAGATAATCCAGGTAACACTGCCATGAAAACAACATTAAAATTGTAGTGTCTAATGAAAGAAAAGTTTTATTTCTTCCTCTCAATACAGGTCCATTGCAGGTTAGTTTGAGAAGAGGCATCTTTTCTGTATTTACTATATAGAACAAAAATAATAATGGGAGTAGGGAATCGGGGAAAATCATGCACTCTCCATGGAGGTGTGGAGCATATGAAATATATATACTTGTATATTACTATATATTTTATATACATGCTTACAGATGGGAGGAGAGAGAGAGAATTAATACAACGTTGACTGCATTCTGAATTGTGCTGTGTGTTTCTTTTTTCTGGTCTACAAAACATTAATTATATGAATCACTAACATGTACACATGTACTTTCTTCATTTCCCTCAAAAGAAAATGTCAGGGTTGAGAATCAGGTGAAATATGGTAGGTAAATATACTGTACTTCCACTAAAGTCCAATGTTTATTGAAGTTAGGATGGAAAGAAAGTTGACGGTGGTCAGAGAGGCGTGTTTGAAATTAAGATTGTTGGAGGTGTTGGACATTATGATAATGGCAAATCTGAGTATTTGACCACAAGCAGGGGGCCTCAGGTCAGATAAAAGAATCACAGGAGAAGAGAAGGTGATGGAAGTGAGAGGCCAGGTTCTGGAAGGATCATTCTCATGGGTGTTGAACCACAAAGTATAATGGCAGGAGTAATATGGACAAGAGTGGCAGTAGTTCAACAGCTAAAAACTTCAAGTTTCAAGGGATGGGAGTGTGTCTTAAGGAGAGAAGGATGACTGTAAAAAGGCGTATTGCATGATATAATCTGATTTTATGGGATAAAAATCTGGGAGAAATGGAAATAGAATAGAAGCAGCAATGAGAGTGGCAGTAGTTCAACAGCTAAAAACTTCAAGTTTCAAGGGATGGGAGTGTGTCTTAAGGAGAGAAGGATGACTGTAAAAAGGCGTATTGCATGATATAATCTGATTTTATGGGATAAAAATCTGGGAGAAATGGAAATAGAATAGAAGCAGCAATGAAAACAAAGAGTATGTTTGACCTTCTCCATGCTGCTTGTATGAATATTATGGCAGGACAAAAAAAAACAAAAAAAACTTACTTAAAAGTCTCCAAGGAGGACTTAGTCTCATTATGATAAAGTGGATTTAATTTAGAGTAAGAAAGAGAACTCAGCATTCAGACAAGAATTAAAGAATATTAAGGATTTGTTGAAGACTGAAAGCTTAGTTCTGGAGGGTAAAGTGAGGAACTTTAAGGAGTGCTGACAAAAGTAAATGTTAAAAAAAAATGTGTAAGTATTAGAGTTGGGTAAAGAGAGATGCCTCGGGAGTTCTGGAAGTTTTCTTAGGATTTATTTGAAAGAAATGTATGGAATGAAAAAAAAAAAGAAATGTATGTCATAGATTCAAACAGAGGCTCACAAGGCAGATCTAGTACAGGGGGAGCCTGTGATTATTGGTGTGGAAGAGGATAGGAGAATCTTGCCAGGAAAATCCAGGGTTGTGAGATTTCAACTTGACTCTCACTATTGGAAGGAAGTCTTTCTTCATGAGAGACTTAGTCCTACCCTTTCTTCCATTCTAGAGATATTTTTGAAGACCTATATTGTGCCTCACATGATGTTAGGTGATGGGTAGAGAGTGGTAAACAAACCATTTTTGTTCTTCTCCTTTATAAATGGTGAAAGAGAACAGGATTGAGAATAATTTTAAAATATATTTAAGAAAGCCATCACTAAATAGTTTTTCTTAATATTAGATTTTTTAAAATAAACTCAAAGTGGGCTTCCCTGGTGGCACAGTTGTTGAGAGTCCGCCTGCCGATGCAGGGGACACGGGTTCGTGTCCCGGTCCAGGAAGATCCCACATGATGCGGAGTGGCTGGGCCCATGAGCCATGGCCGCTGAGCCTGCGCATCCGGAGCCTGGGCTCCACAACGGGAGAGGCCACAGCAGTGAGAGGCCTGTATACCGCAAAAAAATAAATAAATAAAATAAAATAAATAAACTCAAAGTAAGGAGGGTATTGTCAAGATAAAGAATATTTTGATCTTAAATGCTAGGTTCTACAATTCCAGCTTCATCTTTTAGATAGTGTGTAAGTTTTAAATTGGGAATCATCTGACAAAAGCGTCGATTTCAGAAAGTTCAAACTGGCAGTGATATATAGAATGGCTTGAAGGGGGAAGAGACCAATAGCAGGATGGAGGCTGCAGATAGCCTATGTATGAAATAAATTAATTGGTTGCATTGGGAATGGAAAGAGAAATCACTAGAAAAATATTGTAAAGAACTGATAGTATGTGGTAAAAAATTTTCATATGGACATAAAATTATGAGAGTTGTGAAACTGCAATGTGTTACAATTTCCAGTTATCTGGAATATAGTTTAACAATAATGAAAAATTTGTATGTATATTCAGAAGAGACTAAATCATTTTTTAATTGACTAAAGTTTTGCCTTTCATTTTTAAAACTTGGGAAACATTTATTTTATTAAAAATAAAAGTTGCAGAAAGGTTTGGTGAGACATAAGACAGTTTTATGAAGTATGTTATTATTGCTGCCATTTAGCAGTTTATTAGATGATAATTCTCAAAACAAAACAAAACAAAATTCAGGTTTGGAGTGCATTACTCAGTTCTTAAGGATATTTTACTGAGAAAAATATGGTATTGTGCTGTTCAGACAGAACTTTTTAATGAGCTCTTTTTATTTTACATCAGTTTTTACTGATACTGAAAGCACTGATTTTATGGGGGTTTCAAAAATTATTATTCCTACTGCTACATTATAAATAGAAAGTGCATTAGTCTGTCACACAGCTAACTTTGTTTAATTGGTTAATTGTGATCTAGTATGCATAGCTTGAATGTGAAAATAATTATAATTTGTATTTATAAATTTTACAGAAAATAAACCCAACAATTTGTGGTAGCCAAAGAAAAATACATGTATTATAGTGCATGTATACAAGATTTATTCTAACATAGAAATTAGTAATCCTACATATACAATATTTAACCCATTTTTCCTGTGAATTATGGGCTTGGTAAATGTATTTCTAAACTAATACTTGCTAAGCAAAACATAAAGAGTTTAAGTCAAACTTGGGGAGGTTATTGAAAAAAAAAATTGAAATTCGGACCATCTCAGCTAACCTCTAGATATATTTCTAGTACAGAAGAAAATATTTTAAAAGGGGGTGGTTTTGTAAGTCAATTCAAAATCTGGTTCCACTGCTTTCTAATTACTAGACCATTTGCAAGTTATTTTTTTATTCTAGTCTCCTCATTTGTAAAATAAAGATAAGCTACATGTCTCACAAGGTCGTTTTGAAAATTAGTAGTGACAGTTATAAAAGAGATCACAGAGCCTGGGAGACTGTAAGTGATTGAGGATGATAATATTAATGGTACAATTGACAATATTTATGGAGCATTTATGTGTCAGTAACAACAAAACCTTTTTTATGTATATTTTGTCAAAATTTCCTAAAAACAGCTCTATGTGGAAAGTATTATTTTAGTTTTCACATCACAGATGAGGAAATTGAGGCTTAAAAACTTGCATGATAAGTTTAAAGTTACACTAACTAGAAAAAAAATGTGAAGCTAGGATACAAAGTCATGCCTGAATCAATCAAATAAAGTTGATAGGTTGCCATGCCCATAAAATACATCCTCTCCATCTTCCATCTCTGTAAACTTTATATTTGAATTTTAGATAGGACATATATTCCACTTACCATACTTAGGCATAAATATATTCTGAAAGTCACTTAGAAGTGGCAGAGTTGGGATCTTACTCAAGGAGTTTTAAATGCTAAGAACTAGGGTGAGTATCCATGGAACTTTTAGTCTCATTTTGTTAATGTTAGTTTCATTTTAATTGTTAATGTTCCACAGTTTTCAGTATTTTAGCTTCTACCTTTTTCCCTTTTGCGTTCTATATTTCCTTTAATTAAAATTCATATTCCTGGGACTTCCCTGGTGGCACAGTTGTTAAGAATCCACCTGTCAATGCAGGGGACGCAAGTTTGAGCCCTGGTCCAGAAGATCCCACATGCCGCAGAGCAACTAAGCCTGTGCACCACAACTACTGAGCCTGTGCTCTAGAGTCCATGAGCCACAACTACTGAGCCTGAATGCCACAACTACTGAAGCCTGCACACCTAGAGCCCATGCTCCACAACAAATAGAAGCCACCGCAATGAGAAGCCCATGCACCGCAAAGAAGAGTAGCCCCCGCTCGCCGCAACTAAAGAAAAGCCTGTGAGCAGCAACAAAAACCCAAAGCAGCCAATAAATAAATAAATAATAAATAAATAAATCCATAATCCTTTTTATAACATGCAAATACCATCAATCACCTTCTAGTGTCCACCTCAAAAGTCCAATGTTGAAATTGTAGCTATGATGGAGTCATTATTAAACTACCTGTAATTTCTTTAATACGTTTGCTGTTTTATGTTTCTATGTTTGTATATATTATCTTGTCACTTAACTTGTTAAATACTTCTTAAATGAACTGAAAGAATAAAAATGAGAAAATTATATAAAATTCTTGACACCATGCCTAGTACATATTAACTGCTTATTATGCATTCCTATTTTAACTTGTACCAAATTAAGGCCAAAATTTTGGTGTCATCTTTGCCTCCCTGCTTTCTCTAATTTGAAAATATGTCCAGAATCTGGTCACTAATCACCATCTCCATTGCTACCACATTAGTCCAAGCCAAGATGTCATCATCTTTCATCTGGATTAAAGTAGTTGTCTCTAACCTAATCTCACATATGCTATATTTACTGTCTTTTAGTCTTTTTTCAAACAATGGCAGGAATGATCCTGTTAAAATTAATAAATATGTAACTACCTTACTGAAAACACTAACATTCCCATGACTTCCCATCTCATCTAGTATCATATTCTCTCTCTCTCTCATTCTGTTCCTGCTAAACCTATGCTGACCTTCCTTATTGTTACTTGTATGTACAAGGCATGGTCTTAATTCAGGATGAGTGTACAGGCAGCTCTATCTTCCTGAAATACTCTCCCCCTGATCTGTGTGGCTCACTTGCCCAAATCTCTTAAATCATTTTCAAAAATTAAGTTTTTCAATGAGGTTTTTGTTGTTACTGTGGTTTACTCTATTTAAAATTAAAACTCTCAACAACCTCTCCAGCTTACCATCTAACATACTACATACTCACTTATTCATTTTGTGTATTATCTAACTTCCCCTAGCAGAACATGAAGGGCTGGAATTTTATTTTTATATCAACACCTAGGACAGAGCTGGACACATAAAAAGTACTCAATAATATTTACTGAATGAAATATATTAACTTACTATTTTCACTGAAGATTAAATCATGAGCAATTCCCCAGATTACTGTAAATTCTTCCCAGACATAATGTGTAATGACAGCAAGTGATATTCAAATTATTTTGGTGGCAATTAACAGAAGTCCAATTTACATTATCTTAGGTTAAATTAAATGTATTTCCTTAAATAACTTGAAAAACCAAGGGTTCTATAATTAGGTCATCCATAGTCAGGGACTCTGAACCACCAAGACTCTCTACAGCTCTTTTTAGATTAGTTACATTCTTTCCCATTGTCAGAGTCTATCTCCAAATGGGAGAAACAGGGTCACCTCCATGGCCATAAAAGCTGTGCACAGGACTCTTTGCTCAGAAGGGCGCTTGTTTAGTTTAATACCTTCCTGCTGCTATCTTGAAATTTGAAAAATGAGCCCTCCATTTTCATCTTGCCCTAGGCCCTCAACATTATGTAGCTGGTCTTGGGTAGAGGACATAGTCCAATAAGCTTTGAACTCTTTATACACAATTTAACTACTCCCGAGAAAGGTGTTTCCTCTTCCTCTTTTGCCTACCACTAGTGTCAGTTCATGATATATTGAGGACTCTGTAGGCCCACACTGAGTCCTTTCCCATTGCTCTACACAGTACTGTGTTTAGAAAGAGAGAGACATTTAAGTAGATGAGAGTTTCTCCTGGACGAGGGGAAATCCCAGAGATGAATAAGAATGTGTTCACAATAATAAAATTGGGGAAGTGATACTAATCAAATAAAAACAGTGGATGTACATCACTTTGTATAATTGGAATTTGGGGATGTATCATAATTTTGTCAATAATTTCTCTGTTGCTTACTTTGCTCTTATTTTCAACATTATGAATATCACCACTATGAAATCTTATTACATAAATATTTCCCCTATTTCTGAAATTTTTTCTTAAATAAGAAGTCCTAGAAATTGAATTTATAGCTTACACAATATGAATAAATTTAGACTTTGATTCATATTTTCAAATTGATTCCAAGACATTTTATGACAATTTTTGTTCTCATCAGTCAGTCAGGAAGGTGCCACACTCAGCATATTTACCAGAATTCAATATAACCTTAACATGGACTAATAATTTGATAGGTTAAAAATAGAATCTATGATTAAAGTACATTGATTTGTCTTTCTTTGATTCCTAGTAAGGTAGAACATATTTATATATTCCACTCATATATTTATTAATGGTGCTTTTTTCATATATTTTAAATTGTCCACTTATGTTTTTGCTCCTTTCTCTTTTGTTTTCCTTATCTTTTTATAGGGACAGTTTCAATCTTCTTGCTTTCATAATTGTGGCAAATAGTTTTTCACTGTGATTTATGTTTACTTCCCTCATGTTTAAGTTACAATGAATCTTTGATGTGTCACTTTTGTAGGGAGAAGTGAAAATGTGATTGTCTGTGTTATACTGTGACTTTTTAAATACACCAAATGCATAACTTCAAATGAGTATATAAAATAATTCTAATAAATCAGTTTCATTAAAAAACATTAACTATTGACTCAAATCCTCACTGCCAACTCCCAAAAAGTTGTATAACAATCTCATGAATTGGTAAAGCAACGGATTGAATATGTCATGATTCTAACACAGTGTTTCCATGCACAAGGCACACAATAAGCCTTTCTTTCTTCTGTTTCAGGTAATGTTATTTAGGCACATCTTCTTGTCACTCCATAACAATCCATGGAATGTTTATCAAAGTATCACTACTAGAGACCTATTTTTTCCCTATTAAGATGTTCCCCAAAGGACTGCAAATATAGCTTGAGATGTGGCATCTTCATTTATTAAAACAAATGTCTTAGCAAGTCGTTATCTGTGGTTGAAGTGAAGACAGTCAGACCTATGCTGAAAACTATTAAGTGTGAAGGGATGGGAATTCTTTTACACTCATACTTTTTGAACTTTAATGTAAATTGAAAAAAAGTGCCCTATCTATTATTTTCTACTGAGTGAAGGGAATAAAATATATTTCTAATATTTCCAAATTATTTTTATAATCCTCTCCAACTTGGGAGGTGGTGGTGTTATTTATTATTAATAGCATGGCATTTGCTATATGCCTTGCAATATTCTAAGTACTTCGTATATATTTACACATTTAATCCAAACAAGAAACCTGTGAAGTAGGTACTGTTATTAATCCCATTTTTCAGATTTGAAAAATTCAGGTCCAAAACATTATGTAATGAAAACAGAGGTTAGAGCTTGATACAAAGTGACTTGAATTTGAGAGCAAATTCCCAGAGAGGAAAAAAACACAGATAGGTAAGTTCCAAGATTGCCTACTCACTGAGACAGGGAATCCCCCAAAGACAGCAAATCAGAAACAGAAATAAGATCTATTATCACTGTATTTAATATTTATTTATTTAACATCCTGGTTGATTCAAGACAGAGGACTAGCATAATAAAGAGAAATAGGTGGAATAAGTTTAGAGAAGAAAAAATAAAATATTCGTTATTTGTAGGTAATGACTATATAGCTAGAAAATACCAGTTTTACAAATTATCAGAAATAATAAGTGAATTTGTCAAGGTTATTGCAATAAAAGTAAATATGCAAAAATCAATTGTACATTACATATACTAGCAATAAACAAATGGAAAATAAAATTTTTTTAAAACTTCAGAGAAATGCAAATTAAAATCTAATAAGAAACAATTAAACCCTCACCAGAATGGCTAAAATTAAGAAGAATTTCAAAGCCAAGTGTTGGTGATGATGTACAGCAATTGGAATTCTCTTATGTTTCTGTTGGATGTCTAAAATGGTATAATTGCTTTGGAATATTGATTGACTTTATTAAAACTAAGTATATGTATATACAGTGACTCAGCATTTCCTTATCTGAATCAGAAATAAGTACTTATTTCCACCAAAAACACTCAAGAATATTTATAATGGCTTTATTTGTAACAGTCACAGTTTAGAAAAACTACCCATCAATAAAAGAAGAGATAAATATATTGTGAAATGTTTGTACACAGGACTATTATAGAACAATGGAAAAGAATGAAATCCTGACACGTTGCTTGCATAAATCTCATAGATATAACTTTTAAGGAAAAAATTCATTAAAAATTTTGTAATATGTAATTTCAATTATATTAAGTTCAAAAACAGACTAAAGTAACCTGTGGTAGAAGTCAGAAAAATGATTACTCTTGTGGGATTTACTGTTTGGTAGGCTTCTGGTGCTGGAATGACTCTATATCTTATCTGGGTGGTAGTTGCACATGTACATACATATATAAAAATTTTCCACTTGCACTTAAGATTTATAAAATCTATTGCTTTAAGTCTTATCACAATAAAAATAATATTTATCCAAAAGAACAGTTATGTAACATTTCTTTCTTTTTTCCTTAAGCAATATAATTACTTACATTCTTATTTGGGGAAGCACCCTGGAGAGCAGAATGCCCTTATGTCATTATAATGTCATACTGGTTTTATCAAGGATATGAAGGAAAAAATGGTGGTTGGCTCAAACTAACAATATACACGTTTACTAAAACAATCTTATTGGAATCCTTGAACTTCAGCCTGCTCATAGGTCATTGAAGATTTTCAATACAGAACTGATTCCCTGGACTCTTCAGTTTGACTCCTCAAGAAGATATCTTTTTGACCCTCTCCTCCTCCAGATAATGGAGCATCCAAGGGCTTTTCCCAAGATCCTCCCAAAAGGGGACAAGTGAATTATGTTATAAATATCAAATTATCAATACAAACAGCTCATTTTGTTGTATTCTTCTCTAAAAGTAGTGAAGGAATAAATCTACATAAATTTTCCTTTAACTCTGAAAAGGACATTGTATTCTTATAGTCCCCCCAAAATTTTAACTGAAATAGAACTGTTCAACTGAATAAATTATATGTATATTAAATAGAAAAATATATAAAATTATTGTTCCAAACAGATTTATATTAGAAAGAAATAGACAAAGATTGCTAGTGATCAAAAAAGAAAGATAATCAAAACTGATCAAAAAAACAAGAAACTATAAACAATCTTACTCACACACCAAGAATTTGCCCTCTGTATCTTTGCATTTGTTTTCCATTGTATAGATTTTCTTGGTAAGTTCTCCTCTCTCTCTCTCCCACATTTTAAAAACTAAACTAAAACATTTACACTGTCATTGTCTTAGCTGGTGTTGGTGGTGATGTCTGTGGCTATGGCAAAGAGCATTTGACTAAAGCTTGAACACATTTTAAACTAACCTCATTACCACTGCACTGTCATTCAACAAACAACTCACAGCCAACAAGATGATACCAACTTCAGCCAAAAGGTATTCACGATATAAGTTCTTACTATTGGAGAACTAGAACTCTCAGTTTTTATAGATGGAAGATACTACATGGAGTCAGATTATTCATTTGATTGAGAAAGAAACTGAGACTTCTATAGATTAAGTATGTAAAAGAAGGAATGAAGTGAAAAACACTGATGTGATTATAAAATAAAGATCTACCTAAATGGGGATTAGTCTAATTTTTTTTTCCCTTGGGAAAAAAATGAGACTTATGTGGAATCCTGAAGACTATAAATAATAGATTTGGCAGTAAGACGTAAGGAGGATTTTTCAAAGCAACCTCAAAGTCATATAGCATGACTGATGGTTAGGGCAAAAGGAATTTACATTTATTGACCAGCTTCTATGGGATAAATATGATAAAAACATTAAGAAAGTAGAGGAGAGTACTTTATACAAAAATTGGCAAAGTTCTTTACCTCATTGGAATAAAAATATAAAACTCTAATGTCAAGACAGAAATTTTTCTTGATAGAATTAATTTACTAATGAGTTGACAATATTTCATTTACAGCACAATTTACTTACTTTTCTTTCTTGAGAATAACCCCTACTATATTACTCACTTGCTTTCATTTCTTATGAAAATTCAATCCGAAAATTTAAATTTAGAATAGGAAAGCATCTAAATCAAATAATAAATGACTAAAGATACAGCCAGTTTCTCTATACTTAAAAATAACATATTCCTTAAACAAAAGCTATGAGTTACTTTTTGGTTAATAAAAATACAATAACAATTGGGAGAGGTAATGATTGAGAGTGTTTTACGAGCTAAGGTAGTATATGTACTTAACATGCATTATTCTTTACAATTATTTGGGGTAAGTACTTGTCACAGATGTGTTTCCCAGGACAACAGCACATAGGAAGTTCTCTTGGGAAAAAACACCTGTAGGAGGACAGGAAGGAAGTGGGAATGAGTAGAGGGAGATTGAAGTGAGGTGCTCAGTATTTTCTCTGTAGAGCTCTAATGTTGCAACGGCATTTCAAAATTGTCTCCTTTGGATGAGGGAGGGTGGGGCCTTTGTACCTCCATAGGGACACATAATTGGAAGTCTCTAGAGGGGCATGACTTTGGCAAAGTGGTTGCCTTCAACTAAGAAAATTCCCAGTAACTGAGAGAAATGAAAGAGAGATGTATGCTAAATTCACACTGACCCTTTGTCTACAAACATTTCCTGACAGTGTTAGATGGAGGTAGATCCCAATCTGAACACTGAGTGAAGGAGGCAACAATCATGGATTTGCTGAAGCAACTGAAACTTGCAAGGTAGCATTCCAAAGAAGAGAGAGCAGTTCAGAAGAGGAGTACAGTTTGGGGGGCATGTTTTCAATGATTTACCTGGTTGAGATTTGAATTGCACCGTGAGCAGGGTAAAACTCCATTAGGCTTCTAAAATGATGGGCATGGAAATACGTACTTAATAGCACATAGTGCTGGAATCCTGGCCCAACCAGAGTAGAGAAACTTATTCATTTCCAAGACACTAAGAAGACACCAGAAATACCACACCCTAGGAATAGGAATACTATTAAAAAAAAGAAAAAAAAAAAGAAAACTAAATCAACACATGGAAAGAAGAAAAACTGTCTGTAAATTAAAAGCTTGCAAGAAAAAAGTCAACATTATTAAAAGAAAGACAACATAGTCCAGATTCCTAATATAATCCAGATTGGAATTTTAAAAAGAGAAATTTAAATAAATCTTTCTAATGTAATTTTAAAAATTAATGAACACAGTTTCAGTGATATGTAGGAATATGTTGAGTGATCTGATGTGCTTGCCTGAAAATAAGAGGATGGAAAAAAGGGGAAGAGAAATATATGAAGACATAATTGCTGAAAAATTCCCCTCTTGTGAAGAAAATCAACATACAGATAGCAGAAGCTCAGTGAATTCAAACAGGCCCAACATGGTGAAACAAAAACAGACAATCCAAAAAAAGAAAAAGAAAAAAGAGAGGAAGGATGGAAGGAAGAAAAGCCAACCCAGCATCCTATACCCAGGAAAAATTTCCTCCAAGAGTGAGAATGAAAATAAATCCATTTTCAGATAAATAGAAAGTGAACACTAATAAAAATTCCTGAGGCTGAACACTAATGAAAATGTTTTCTGATAAAAAATTTACTCTAAAGGAAATAACAAAGAGTATTAGAAACTACAAATAGGTGGGTAAATATAAAAGACTGAATTTCCCCTTAATTTGCTCAAATATCAATACCTGATTAAAGTAAAAATTATAATATGTGATTTATAAGTATATACAAGTAAAATATATGTTAATAATGTTAAAAGATAGCAGACAAAATGAAATTACATTCTTGTAATACTCTTATATTTGTGGTGTGACTTGTGAAGAAGAGTGTGAACTAGTAACAAAGTAATTCTAATTCCTAAGAATGAACACTTTAATACCTATTTCAACCCCAAAAAATGCAATTAAAAGGAAATTTAGCTAAAAAGACAATTGTGGTTATAAAATGGAAGAAAAAGCCAATTTATAAAATGAAGTGGAATAAAATAAAAATAATGTGGAACAGGGAAATAAACTAATTTGAGCAAAAAAGAAAAAATAGCAAGATGGTACATTAAAATCTAAACATATCAAAGACCAAATTAAAATATATAGAGCAAGTACCTCAATTAAAACTCAATATAAAATGCAGTACAATCATTTTGTAAACCTGTAGGCAGTTTCTAAACACTTCAAATATAGACCTATCACATCACCCAGAAATTCTACTCCTATGTGTATATACTCAAGATAATTGAATACATGTCCACAAAATGATTTAAAAAATAAAGTTCACAGCAGCTTTATTTATAATAGCCTAAGATGGGAAACAGTCTGAATGTCTCTCAATAAACAAATTGTGTGATATTCACATAATGAATTAGTTCAAGCAATAAATAAAAAGAATGAACTGCTGACATACATGCTAACATGGATGGATTTTAGAGCATTATACTGAATGAAAGAAGTGAGAAACAAAAGAGTACATAACTTATGATTCCGTTTACATGAATTTCAGTAGTGGACATGTAATCTATTGTGATAAAATTAAGAAGAATAGTTATTTCTGGGTAGGGTATGTTCATTAATTAGGAAGTAGCATGGAACACTCTGGAGTTTTATGGGTTGTGGCATATATGTAATTTCTTTGGTTGAATTTTTCCTATCAAATTGTAGATGATTTATATTTAGTCATTAGCAGTTAGTGTTATTAGCCCTTTCCCTGTTATAGGTGTTATGTTTATTTTCCACCCTAACATTTGTTTTTCTACTTTGTTATACTGTTTTCTTTTTTTTTTTGGAAAAAATAAATAACATATTGTTATTAAATTAAACCTGCTATTTCTTACCCTATTTCTATGTTATATAATATTTCTTAAACTTTTGTTGTACAAAGTATTCTAAATATTTTAATTTAGATTTTTAATACATTTAAGTTTTTAACTATGGTAGTATTAGATCACAATATGATGTTTATGACTTTTCTACTCACTAGTTTGATGGCTTACTTCTTGGTTTGTCATGATATTATGAGGCAGGTGGAGATCCGTATATATGCTGTCTACAGGAGACCCACTTCAGACCTAGGGACACATACAGACTGAAAGTGAGGGGATGGAAAAAGATATTCCAGGCAAATGGAAATCAGAAGAAAGCTGAAGTAGCAATTCTCATATCAGACAAAATAGACTTTAAAATAAAGACAATTACAAGAGAGAAAGAAGAACACTACATACTGAAAAGGGATCAATCCAAGAAGAAGATATAATAATTGTAAATATTTATGCACCCAACATAGCAACACCACAATACATAAGGCAAATGCTAATAGTCATAAAAGGGGAAATCAACAGCAACCCAATCATAGTAGGGGACTTTAACACCCCAATTTCACCAATGGACAGATCATCCAAAATGAAAATAAATAAGGAAACACAAGCTTTAAATGATAGATTAAACAAGATGAACTAAATTGATATTTATAAGATATTCCATCCAAAAACAACAGAATACACTTTCTTTTCAAGTGCTAATGGAACATTCTCCAGGATAGATCATATCTTGGGTCAAAAATCAAGCCTTGGTAAATTTAAGAAAATTGAAATCATATCAAGTATCTTTTCCAGCCACAACACTATGAGACTAGATATCAGTTACAGGAAAAAATATGTAAAAACTACAAACACATGGAGGTTAAACAATACACTACTAAATAACCAATACACCACTAAATACACTACTAAACAATACACTACTAAATAACCAAGAGATCATTGAAGAAATCAAAGAGGAAATCAAAAAATACCTAGAAACAAATGACAATGAAAACACGATGACCCAAAACGTATGAGGTGCAGCAAAAGCAGTTATAAGAGGGAAGCTTATAGCTATACATTCCTACCTCAAGAAACAAGAAATATCTCAAATAAACAACCTAAACTTACACATAAAGCAATTAGAGAAATAAGGAAAAAAAAAATCCCAAAGTTAGTAGAAGGAAAGAAATCATAAAGATCAGATCAGAAATAAATGAAAAAGAAATGAAGGAAACAATACCAAAGATCAATAAAAATAAAACCTGGTTCTTTGAGAAGATAAACAAAATTGATAAACTCATTGAGAAAAAAGGCAGAAGACTCAAATCAATAGAATTAGAAAAGAAAAAGGAGAAGTCACAACTGACAATGCAGAAATACAAAGGATCATGAGAGATTACTACACGCAATTATATGCCAATAAAATGGACAACCTGGAAGAAATAGACACATTCTTGGAAAAGCACAACCTTCCGAGACTGAACCAGGAGGAAATAGAAAATATAAACAGATCAATCACAAGCACTAAATTGAGACTGTCATTTAAAATCTTACAACAAACAAAATCCCAGAACCAGATGGCTTCACAGGCCAACTCTATCAAACATTTAGAGAAGAGCTAACACCCAGCCTTCTCAAACTCTTGTAAAATATTGCAGAGGGAGGAACACTCCCAAACTTATTCTAGGAGGCCAACATCACCTTGATACCAAAACCAGACAAAGATGTCACAAAGAAAACTACAGGCCAATATCACTGATGAACATAGATGCAAAAATCCTCAACAAAATACTAGCAAACAGAATCCAACAGCACATTAAAAGTATCATACACCATGACAAAGTAGGGTTTTTTATCCCAGGAATGCAAGGATTCTTCAATATATGCAAATCAATCACTGTGATACACCATATTAACAAATTGAAGGAGAAAAACCATATGATCATCTCAATAGATGCAGAAAAAGCTTTCAACAAAATTCACCACCCATTTATGATAAAAACCCTCCAGAATGTAGGCATAGAGGGAACTTACCTCAACATAATTAAGGCCATGTATGATGAACCCACAGCCAACATACTTCTAAATGGTGAAAAATTGAATCCATTTCCTCTAAGATCAGGAACAAGACAAGGTTGTCCACTCTTACCGCTATTATTCAACATAGTTTTGGAAGTTTTAGCCACAGCAATCAGAGAAGAAAAAGAAATAAAAGAATCCAAATCAGAGAAGAAGAAATAAAGCTGTCACTGTTTGCAGATGACATGATACTATATATAGAGATTCCTAAAGATGCTACCAGAAAACTACTAAAGCTAATCAATGAATTTGGTAAAGTAGCAGGATAGAAAATTAATGCACAGAAGTCTCTTGTATTCCTGTATACTAATGATGAAAAATCTGAAAGAGAAATTAAGGAAACACTCCCATTTACCACTGCAACAAAAATAATAAAATACCTAAGAATAAACCTACCTAAGGAGACAAAAGACCTGTATGCAGAAAACTGTAAGACACTGATGAAAGAAATTAAAGATGATACAAATAGATGGAGAGATATACCATGTTCTTGGATTGGAAGAATCAACACTGTGAAAATGACTGTACTATCTAAAGCAATCTACAGATTCACTGCATTTCCTATCAAACTACCACTGGCATTTTTCACAGAACTAGAACAAAAAAATTCACAATTTGTGTGCAAACACAAAAGACCCTGAATAACAAAAGCAATCTTGAGAAAGAAAACCAGAGCTGGAGGAATCAGGCTCCCAGACTTCAGACTATAATACAAAGCTACCGAAATCAAGACAGTATGGTACTGACACAAAAACAGAAATATAGATCAATGGAACAGGATAGAAAGCCCAGAGATAAGCCCACGCACTTTTGGTCACCTTATCTTTAATAAAGGAGGCAAGAATATACAATGGAGAATAGACAGACTCTTTAAGAAGTGGTGATGGGAAAACTGGACAACTACATGTAAAAGAATGAAATTAGGACACTCCCTAACACCATACACAAAAATTAACTCAGAAGGATTAAAGACCTAAATGTAAGGCCAGACACTATAAAACTCTTAGAGGACAACATAGGCAGAACACTCTATGACCTAAATCACAGCAAGATCCTTTTTGACACACTTCCTATAGAAATGGAAACAAAAACAAAAATAAACAAATGGGACCTAATGAAACTTAAAAGCTTTTGCACAACAAAGAACACCATAAGCAAGATGAAAAGACAACCCTCAGAATGAGAGAGAATATTTGCAAAAGTAGCAACTGACAAAGGATTAATCTCCCAAATTTACAGGCAGCACATGCAGCTCAATATCAAAAAAACAAACAACCCAATCCAAAAATGGGCAGAAGACCTAAATAGACATTTCTCCAAAGAAGACATACAGATTGCCAACAAACACATGAAAGGATACTCAGCATCCCTAATCATTAGAGAAATGCAAATCATAACTACAATGAGTTTTCACCTCACACCAGTCAGAATGGCCATCATCAAAAAATCTACAAACAGTAAATGCTGGAGAGGGTGTGGAGAAAAGGGAACCCTCCTACACTGTTGGTGGGAATGTAAATTGATACAGCCACTCTGGAGAACAGTAAGGAAGTTCCTTAAAAAACTAAAAATAGAACTACCACATGACCCAACAATTCCACTACTGGACATATACCCTGAGAAAAACATAATTCAAAGAGTCATGTACCACAATATTCATTGCAGCTCTATTTACAATAGCCAGGACATGGAAGCAACCTAAGTGTCCATTGACAGATGAACGGATAAAGAAGATGTGGCATATATATATAATGGAGTATTACTCAGCCATAAAAAGAAACGAAACTGAGTTATTTGTAGTGAGGTGGATGGACCTAGAGTCTGCCATACAGAGTGAAGTAAGTCAGAAAGAGGAAAACTAATCCCATATGCTAACACATATATATGGACTCTTAAAAAAAAAATGGTTCTGAAATACCTTGGGGCAGGATAGGAATAAAGACACAGACATAGAGAATGGACTTGAGGACATAGGGAGGGGGAAGGGTAAGCTGGGACGAAGTGAGAGAGTGGCATGGACACATATACACTACCAAATGTAAGATAGATGGCTAGTGGGAAGCAGCTGCATTGCATAGGGAGATCAGCTCAGTGCTTTGTGACCACCTAGAGTAGTGGGATAGGGAGGGCAGGAGGGAGACGCAAGAGGGAGGAGATTTGGGGATATATGTATATGTATAGCTGATTCACTTTGTTATAAAGCAGAAACTAATACAACATTGTAAAGTAATTATACTCCAATAAAGATGTTAAAAAAATAAAATAATAATTTTCACATCTTTACTTATAAAAGGAACATTTCCAGCTCAAGATATGATATAAAGTTTATTTTTTGTTTAATATTTTTCAATTAAATACAAACTATGTTATATTTAAATAAATAAAAATTAAATGTAATAAGTCAAGATGGTCAAATGTAATAGGTCAAGATGTGTACCTTTGTAAACTCAGCAGCAGGACCTTACATTATGATGTCTATTATTAAAGGAGTAATATTTGTTACTGGCAATTTTATTTATTCAACAAATACTACCATGAGCATTACATTGAGGTGTTACTGTAAAGAGACACAAAGATGAAAACAAATGCATGTTAGTATGAATGAGTTTTCAAATGAGTCAGAAAGATCAATTATATACCTATATACCTAAAATTCAAGCTCTACTTTACATGCTTTATGAGGGAAATGAAGTAACTATATAAATCGTGAAGATAGAATTGTTATAACAGAAGGTTTTGTAAAATATGTAGATTTTGTATGTGCCTCAGGAGAATGGATAGGTTTTAAATATGTGGGAAAAATGAGAAAGGAATTTCTGTCTGAGAAACTAGTATGGACAAGAAACAAGAAGTAGAAAAGACTGAAAATTTTGGTTCATATATAGAGAAAATTCTGGAGCAGAGGGTATTATTCAAAGGAATAGGAGATAGTGTTGGAGAGTTGGAGCTAGGTTGTGGATGGTATGAAATTAATGATAAATAGTTTGGTATTTAGATATTGAAGATTTTAGGTAAGGGAATTGAATGATATCAGCTTTTGCTCTGGAAGGTAGTTATGCCTTTTTTAATTTAATAAATTAGAAATGAGACAGACTGTTATATGGAATTCATTTAGGGACAGCAGAACAGATGAGAGCCAGTGCTGACCTAACTTGGGTTGGCATTAGAAGGAATGAGAATGTTGGAAGAAATATAAATGATTCCATATAGGGGAATAAACAGGAATTAGCAGATTATTTGAATGGCAAGACACACTTTCTGATTGTTTACTATGTGGTAGTCAGTAGCCTAAGCCCCTCATGCACATTATTTCATTTAATCCTAAAAGAAATCTCCAAAACTTGTAATGAACACATAATTTTATTTAAATGAGAAATTTTTAAGTGCAGTATTCTTTGGAAACTTGCCCAAGATTAAATAGCTTGCAAATGATTGGGGTTGGGATTGAAACCCAAAGAGTAAGACTCCAAAGACCATACTCACACTGATTTTTATTGTTGTATAGAAGATGTACAACATGCTTAGGGAGTAAATAGGACATACAACCAGGATATGGGGAACCCAGGAGCAAATCTTAGAAGTAATAGAATGCATTGTGTATTTGAGAAATAAAAGACACTATGTAAGGCCTAAGAGTGGGCTGCCAGGTCAATTATGACAGATAATGGTGTAAATAAAACCAGATAATTTAAATACTCTTAAGACATGGTAAGGAAATTGGGCAAAGAGTAGTAGGAAGTTCTTTACAAGTTTTAAGTAGGGAAGTAATATGATTAAATTTGGGATTTAAAAGCATAACTCTGGCTGAAGTTAGGTAAACTGAGGGTGGGAAGAAGGAGCAAGAAAGGAGGTAGGGATAAAATTATGTTCCTTTGCTTGTTATGCAATCAGAAGTTACAGAGGCCATGCAAAATAGAGCAGTGTTAGATTCCCGGAAGCAGGACCAGCAGGACTTAGACCTGAACTGAATGCAGATAAGAGCAGAGGAGGGATAGAGGACAAATTTTATGCTCAGGATTCAGGATTGGGCAAGTAGAGGAATATAGGAGAAGGAGTAGGTGATGTGACTGATGAGGTTTCAGGATCACACGTATGAACCAAAACACAGCATGCAAAGGAGGAGACTCTTGGATACAATAATGTTAAGTTTTGCTCTAGACATACTAATTTAAGATGTTGGTAGGACATTTGGGTAGAAATATTTGTCAGGCATTCAGAACTGAAGGATCTTCCTCAAGAGAAAAAGAAAGGCTTTGTATGTAGATTTAAGTTTTTTAGTAGATTTTTTCCCCCAGATTCTTTCCATGTGGTTCAGATGGCACCTACTAGACTATGAAATGGATATGTGTCATCAGCTAATCAGTGAGTATACATCATTCTACTCAGCCCTTACCACCCTAGGACTGTTGCAAGGATGAACATATGACCCAAGCTACACCTGCTAAACACATTACATTTAAGCAGAGGCTTTTATTGGATACATCAGGAAAGGGTACATTCTTTCACTGCCATTTCAAAGTCATACGATGTAAACATGGTGGTACCGCTGGTCTTATATTTTACTGTATTGCTAAATACTTTATAAAAATGAAATACAAAGCAGAGCCTAAAAACAAAAACCCTTGATAGAACCATAGAACAACTGATTCCAACCATGGCTGAATCCATAAAGTTACCAAGAGTCTTCTTAATTACATCAGCCAAAAGTTTTCTTTTATATTTAAGCTCATTTGAATTGTGTTACTATGACTTGCACCTGACACAGTACTGACAAATACGGGAGTCATTCACATAAGGTTATATTTAGAAACCATGCAATTTTCAAAGAAAGGGGGAGTTCTACCTTTGATAAAGGCATCAGAGGAATCAATAAAATTGTGAAGTAAAATACTAGAAAAACACTGAGATAATAGTTGATGACGACAAGGAATTTCAAATTGCAAAGATATATGATACAACTCATTAGAAAGTCAAGTGGTTATCTTTTATTTTTTAAAAGGAAAATACTATTTAAAGAAGTGAGATTGGTAAGTAGACATAGTTAGCTAGGTAGACAAAGAAATACCAAAGATGGGTTTTTTTAATAATGGAAATACCTGAGCATATTTATAACCTACAGAAAATAATCTATTACAGAGGGAGAGAATGAAGAAGCCATAGAGAAAATAAATGATAGTGAATTCTATAGCCAGATAGGAAATGTGAGTTCAAAAGGAGAAATGTGATACATTTATTAATGATTTTGAAATAGTATACCCTAAATTATTTATTGGCTCATTAATAGAGGTTGGTGACCTATTTGCATTCCATGTCATACTTTTTACATAATAAGCCTATAAGACTCAAATATTTGTTGATTTGCCATATCAAATCTCAATTATATTTAATAACTTCTGTAATAGTGCTTTTTCTTTTCTTTTTTTTTTTTTTCTGCGGTACGCGGGCCTCTCACCATTGTGGCCTCTCCCTTTGCGGAGCACAGGCTCCGGACGCGCAGGCTCAGCGGCCATGGCTCACGGATCCAGCTGCTCCACGGCATGTGGGATCTTCCCGGACCAGGGCACGAACCCGTGTGCCCTGCATCGGCAGGCAGACTCTCAACCACTGCGCCACCAGGGAAGCCCGTAACAGTGCTTTTTTAGAGCAATGAATGAGATTAGATGCCATCTGCCAAGTAAAATTTTTGTTCCTAGAAGATAGGCATTACCATTGCTTCTATCAAATTAATATATATTCTCATTAAATGTTATTTCTCATAATTAACCTAAAAGAATTTATGTGAAAACTAAAGAAGGTAAAATAAAACTTGATTTAACCATAAGAAATATTTTAATGTTTTCTTTATTATCTTGGTTGATGTAGATACAGTTAAGTGTCATGATAATAAGATGATTTACTTTAAAAATTAACACCTTTTCTTAACTACTTTCTTAAACACTTTTTCAAAAACTGACATAAAAATTCATGATTTTCACCTCTAGGTTTCTTCCTGCATGACCCAACATTTACATTTGTCTTACTTCTATATTTTATTTTACATTTAGATTTCTGTAGTTTAGGATTTTGGTGCCTATTGGGATTCATCAGTACTTTTGGAGTTTACACATCCAACATTATCCAGACTTTTCTTTTATTCATATCCATCTGGTCAAATGATTATAACCATTTCTCTCCAATGTAGACTACACAGTGGGTTTTACCCTTACCTCTGGGTGTCATTAATATAATGCACACAATAGGAAAAGAGTCTGCAGATTAGTTCAGTTTAAGTAGTAATGAAATGTGGTAGCAAGAAATAAACCAAATAATTAATTCTTAATATGGCCAAAATTTCTATATTAGTTTACAGTTTTGGTCATTACTTCTTTTTTTATAACTTCTATCAGGATTGACAGTTATTTTGGTAATTGACATATACATGCAATATCTAGGGGGAGAACAATTATATAGGAAAGAGAATAAAACCCATGGAATTATAATAAAACTGAATAAATGATGGAATTAGTGGAGTTGTCTTACTGCAATAGCTACTTACTCTTTCTTTTTTAATTTGATGTCGTCTTTACTGTTGGTTCAAGTAGGTTTTTTTCTAACTCAAATCCTTAGGTACACATTGCTGGAAAACAAACTCCTACTTTGACCATCATCTATCTTGTTTAGAGGAAACAGTGTACTCTAACTTCAAGTTTCTTGTTTCCTTTTTAGTCTTAAGAGCTTTACATGTTTCAGTTGATTGCCACTGAAATGGAGCAGGACCCTATGGTCCTTTCTCCCATGTCCTCAGCCTGACTTTTGTCTGTGGAAAAACTTTAACCAAGGAATAAGTTTAATCAGAGAAGTGAGAAAATGCAGAAGCAAAGAAAAGTAGTCAAACAGGACAAAACAATAATAGTTTAGTCAGTAAGCAAAATCAAGGACCTTTAGTTCCTTCTCAAGGGCTATAGATAATATTCTGAGCCATATCCTGTGAGCTGTCTTGTAGAGACTGAAACCCCCATCAGGTGGGAGAAGTTAACTACATGATGACTAGACCGTAGCCATGACATAAGCTGTCACAATTCTGAGAACTTGCCTCAAGGAAATGGGAACAAACTGACACTGGAACTGAAGATTAACTGTACTTAAAACAATCAAGATGACACTAATCAGACCACCGCATGACCAATTTCCAGATGACGGTCAGAGCTGACTGTGCTATTTCTACATGTAGCCCCCTCCCTCTGTCTATAAAAGCTCTTGCCCCCTGAATGTCTGTGGCGGAGAGTCAGCCTTTGGACAGGAGTCCACCCCAGCCCCCCAACCTTGGTGGTTGCCGGCATCTGAAATAAAGTAAACCTTCCTTTCCACCAAACTTGCTTCTTTATTGGCTTTTGAGCTGCAAGCAGCTGGACCCCACTTTCACTAACACCATCAATATGTTAAAATCAAAAACAAATGTAGACCAACCTTGAAAATTCCCTGAGCAGACAAAACCAGCTTAATCACACAAGCAAAGCTTAATTTAGCTTATTTTGTAAGACTAACTTCACCTGTGTCATTTCTTGCTTAGGCCTCTGGAAATCATAAGCAAAATTTAAACTGTCTCCCAAAATTGATATAAGGTAACCATTAACCAATTCCCTATCATTTAAGAAAATTCTAATATTATAACCAATCACTGTAAAGAAAAAACAGTCACTACCTTCTCACTATATAAGCTGCTTTATAACAAGATAACCCTGAGCCTCATTCCATGTTTTGGTTGTGTGCTCCTTGTTCTCAAACTGTCTTTTTGGTATGTGCACAATAAACTTTTACAAATAATTACTACTTCCGTGAATTGGTTTTACTTCTGTTATTTCTGAACTTTCGACAAATATAAAACACAAATATAAAACACAAATACCTGGATTTGTGTGAATATCCAGCACATGAATGTGAAGTCCAGTATTTGAAATCCTTCTTAACAGAACTCTCTTCAGGCTGGTCATCTTGGCTTTGGCTTTCAGGCTGCCAGTGGGGGAGAAAGGTGAGGAGGCCACCTCACGCCAGCCCCCCATAGTTGTGTTTGCCCACAAGAGTGGCTCTTGAGCACCCTGAGCACCGCCATCTTGGGTCCTAGCCATTACTCTTATTAAGGCTGCCTGTAAACTCCACTCAGTCTTAATTATCTCACCTGTCTCACGGTATTCTTACATTTAGCTGTCTTAAAGCTGAAGATCACTTCTGTAATACTCTCTAATTTTCAATTTTATTTATATTCTGGATGAAAATTTAATACTTTATTTGGGGAGTTATTTTCAACTTTATAGAACAATTTGATGATATAGCCTATATATCCTATGTATATAGTGTATATGTATATATATATATACATATATACATATATATACTTTTGAAAATGTATGGGTCATTCATGCATTTCTACAATTGCATACTAGGTTTCTAACCGTCTTCAGTAATGTTTCTCTTGGCAAAGTGAAGTGGAATTATTGAGTACCTGTGGAAACTTTTTGATATACATTACTGCTATGGATATTTTAGGTTAAAAGTCTCAGTTTTCCCCCAGGCAGCAGTATTTTCTCTTTGCGTATAATTTTCCTCTTACCTGTTTATTCTGACAGTTTCTTTCTTTGTCTTTCACTGCCTCTGATGACAACTAAGATCAATGTTGATGAGAAATTTAGTGCATAAAATCATCAGTAGTGTGCTTCTACACAGAGCACCCATTCTTTGCTTGTTAATGATGGTATAAAAACTTGCTTATTTGTGGGTGTTTATTCAGTTTGGGTTTTTTTGTAAAGTAGGTACCAAGAAATGCTTAAAGCAATCTTGTTAAACTTGAAAAAGAGAGAAAATAACCACTTTCCATGTTTTTAGCCATTTATCATCCTAAATACTGATATGTACTTTCTCTTATTTACTTACACAAATGTCTAATTAATCAAATACAGTTTCATGGTAATTGTGTGTTTCAACATTTCACCTTTCTTTACTTAATAATCTATCAGCATTAAAATTAAGTGGTTAATTGTCAAATATTTGTCTGCCTCTCTCACTGTTAATGATCAGCAGCTTCATAGTTTTAAACAGATAACTGCAAACAGTACCTAAGCAAATATGACACGCAGATTTCAAATATATAAAGATTTTAAAATTATTATCTTTATTTTAAAACTTGGCTAATTCTTACATAATTTTTCTAAAATATAACTGCCTAAATCTAAAAAAATATGAAATGTTAGTTCTTCCTTTTTACACCTACCCAAAATATAGTCCAGTGCATGGATACATGCAAGTTTTATTTCAATAAAAAATTTTTTAAATATCATATGTATGTACATATATTTATCTGATAAATTCTTCATTTTAACAGGCTTAATCAATTTTCACAAGTGTATCCTAGGGGTAAAGTAGAGAGGGGATTATGCGGAAAATGCTTCTAAAAATAACAAAAATATTGCTTCTATAAATAACTATACATAGAAGTAAAAGCATATTAAATAATATTTATAATGCCATTATTCTGAGTTATTTTCATAAGTAGATATATGTTCTACATGTATATAACTTTTTCCAAATTTGTAATCATATTTATAAAATGTATAAATAACTTGCATTCTTATTTTTGAAATTATATCACCAATATTCCTGTTTCAAAGAGACTTTTTATAATTATCATGTTCAATATGTATAATAAGTCATTTTGTTGATATACCATTATTTATTTTTTATAATGCTACTGAAGGCTCAAATTTTTGAGACCAAAATTGCTATGTAAAAAACATGAAATTTGCTGAGTTGATCTCAAATGTTCTCACAACACACACACACACACACACTAAAGTAACTATGTGAGGTGATGAATATATAAATTAACTTGATCATGGTAATCATATCACTATATATATATATATATATATATATCAAAACTTCACATTCTATACCTTAAGTATATACAATTTTTACTTGTCAATTATACCTCAATAAACCTGCAAAAATATTAGAATCTTCCTGTTTCTTCCTAAGTACTGTAAAATTGACTTCTATAAGACCAAGGCCAATAGAAATGAATAAGTATACCAATTTTTGTTACGTTAAAAAAAATGTATTGTTGGGCCTTTGGTTGTAATCACTTTATAAGTTAATTAGTAAGAATTGATTTCATAAGAATGCTTAATTTCCTCATTCAAGCATATGATCCATTGCTCCAATTATTCAAATAATAAAATATTTTAATGTACCTTTTTTTATTAAAGATTCTCTGCCTGTATCATATTTAGTACCAAATTAATGATTTTTTAAATGTTGATCACTCACTATGTTTTCCCACTGGATCACAACTTGCAAAGGATATTTAATCCAAGACAATTTGATTAAAAATTGTTTTTATTAAGGGAATGTCAAATACTGATACATACAAATATAAATATCTCTTTTCTCATTTGTTAACTATATCATATTTCTTATTATAATGAGCTTTATGTAATAATTGATGGTTTTAAATTCTGATTTTTTATTACAAATCACAATTCCTCACTTTCTCTTTTAAAAGCTGATTAATATATGAATTTACATCTTCTTGTACATATGCCTTATATACTTCCAGAATTTTGAGACTTTACATATTTTTAGAATCTATTTTAGATAGTCATATTCATTTTTTATTTAGTCTGTCATTCTAAATCATGCCTTTACATTATATTATCTTCTACACTCTACGTCCTGTAATTCGATTCCCTTATTATGGTATCCAAAGCCCCCTTTATATTTCAGTCCCTAAATCTTTATTGCAGACCCAAATCCCATGGTTTCTGGAGATTTCATCACTGCCAATTCTGGGTGACATAGTTAATTCTAGATTGTTCCCAGGCTGCATCACATTCTAGGAGTACAGTTTAGAAAGAAGATTTAGCACTGAGGCAACAATGTAAAGGGAGTTTCATGCATCCCTCAAATATCATCTATTCAAGCTTGTTTGGCTGTAATGTCCATTCTTCATGTCTAATATTTTGTCATCATCCCTCCACCCGAGCATCTATTAAATGTCTATATTTCACTCTGCAACTTATTTATATTTTCTATGTGGGTACCTGCTGTGGTGTCCCTTTAATCTGATAGTATTTAGATTCCACTTTTGGTCTAACAGTTGATTAATGAGAAAGTGTCAATTCTCATTCATCACTCTAAGGTCATAGGAAACTTTGTAAGGCTTACTCAGGTTTACTTGCATAGACACTCCCCACCCAGTTATCATTATTTTATGGTTACTTTGCTGATATATCATGGTAGAAATTGCGTGGTTATCAACATCTGGCACTCCACCTGTATATGAAACATTTACTATTCAATTCCCAAGTATATCTCATTATCCAGATGTTGGTGCAGGCTGCAATTTCTCTTCTCCAAAACTGAGGTCACTCAAGCCATATTGCTTTATTACCAGAGTTTCTCATACCTCAAACCATTACAATTTCTGGGAAAGTAAGAAATTTTTCCACTAACCGATATTGTGATTTTGGTATCTATGAGAGACAGGACCTCAGAAGGCCCAGGCTCTTATGACTCAGAAAGCTCCTTAGTATATAATTTTTTTCTGTCACAAATTTCTCAAGTTTACTTTAAAAAGAAAATAGTCAAGTACCAATTTTTGTTTGTTTGTTTTTTACACAATTCTTGTTCAACTACTTTACAGTTAGAACAGTGAATGTTGACTTCTTGGTTGCTAGGGGGCAGTACATACAGTCTGAAAATACTAAGGAAGAGGCACTTATGAATATTAAAATATTTTAAGATCTAGGTAGACTAGTTTAGATCTATGATTGATTATTAAATCTGGCCTACTTGGTCTTTCTTTTTCTTTAAGGACTTCCCTCATAAAGAAGGATTTTTCTAAAGCGATTGAAACTTGCTTAAATTACCTGGATAAAAAGCCACCTGGGGACAAAGCTATCTATCTCTTCTTAGTGGGAAGACTTGCACACAAACCCATTTTCTGTAGGAATGTTCTCCCAGTCTTTGCCTCCTCCTCAAATCACAAAAAGGCCTACAGAAATTCTCACATGTCTCAATATCACCTAAGAGTGTTTGGGAGCTAGATTTGTTAAACCATCGCTGTAAACAGCTGACCTTTAAACCCATACAAATTAGCACCCCAGTAATCTGTTTGTATCCCCCCTTTATGGTTTTTTTTTTTTTTTTTTTTTTTTTTTTTTTTTTTTTTGTGGTACGCGGGCCTCTCACTGTCCTGGCCTCTCCCGCTGCGGAGCACAGGCTCCGGACGCGAACGCTCAGCGCCATGGCTCACGGGCCCAGCCACCCCGCGGCATGTGGGATCCTCCCGGACCGGGGCACGAACCCGCGTCCCTGCATCGGCAGGCGGACTCTCAACCACTGCGCCACCAGGGAAGCCCCACTTAATTGCTTTGAACTTACTGTATAAGATAGAAGAGAGGGGGCAATATCTCTTCCCTGAGTACAAATCCATAGTTTAATAAGTCTGTAGCTCTTCTGTGGAAATAATATTTAATTGGGTAACACATGCTTCTCTTTCCTTTTTCCAGAAATTCCAGTGTGAATTTTCTTAATTCACACTGTATCATGGAATTTGTCCTAAATACTATTGTCTGATAGGTGTAATCACAAAGGAACTCAATTTGCATAATGTACACTATTTTTTATGACTGCCATATTCTCTCACACATATACTATTTCTTTTTAGTTCTTCAGATATTCTTAAAGTGTATAAAATGTTTCACAAATTTAGATCCTTTCATCATTAATTATGTTGTTTCAAAGGTATATATATGTATATACATATATATATTTGTATATGTGTATAGAAGGACACAAACTATTCAATCCCATAATTAAGTTTCTTTTTTCTCCCTTGAATATATTTCATATCCATTAGTCCTAAGAGTTTAATGTTTACTGCAAAAGAGTAATTTAGGTATTTTTGACTTCTGATCTGATCTTTTCTGTACTCCTTTTTTCTTTTGAATTGTAGAATTTTTCATTAAGGTCAGATAATTGTTTTTGTTTGCTTTCTCTCTATTTTGCAGACAGGGGCTAATACAAGATAGATTTTAAAATTTTACATTGTGGTAGGACCATTCTTTCAGTTTGTTCTAGAAGTGATATTATATCTAAGTCTGAAGATTAGTTTGAAGAGTTCTTTCTCTTTGCAACTGCCCTATCTTCCCCCCCACCCCCACCAAATGATTACTCTACTTGTTAGTGCATATTTTACTTAGGAGCTATACATCATGTTCTCTTTAACCATTTACCCCTTCCAATTCATATGCTACTATAAGTCTGGAGCTGAATCTCAGCTGCCCTAGTGTGGTCTGTGGTCTGTGTCTTATGTTGCTTGGTTTCAAGTTTTAAGCTTGAGTTCAAACTGTTGGAGGAATCTCCTCTACTCTAGTACTATTTTCTTAGCCTTCAATCTGTATTTAGAGCCTAATGCAAATTTGGTTCCTAATACAATCCTCACATAAATTTCCATTCATTAATATTGATTTGGAACTATAATCATATTAGTCTTCCATTTATTGAATCATGGAGCAAGAAGTTTGTGTGACATATAAACAATAGAAATTTATTTCTCACAGTTCTGGAGGCTGGGAAGTCCAAGAACAAGGCACAACAGTTTCCATGGCTGGTGAGGACCCACTTCCTGGCTTATAGATGACTGTCTTCTCCCTGTGTCCTCACATGGTAGAAGGAGCAAGCTAGCTCTGTGTGGGGTTTTTTGTTTGTTTGTTTTTGTTTTTAAATAAGGGACTAACCCTATTCATGAAAGCTACCCTCCTGACCTAGTTACTTCCCAAAGGCCCTGCCTCCAAATACCATCACATTGGGGATTAGGTTACAGTAAATGAATTTTGGGGGTCACAAACATTCAGTCTATAGCATATGGTGCCCACAATTTTAAAAAAAGAAAGGAAAATGATCCACACAGAGAGAAAAAGAGTTTCACATTTTACAACAAAGTCAAGAATGTAAGAAACCCAGAGTCACAAACAACTACAGAAGATGGAAAAGGAACTAACAGATTGGTAAAAATGCTTTCAGTCCAAAGATCAGAATCTTTAGAACCAAAAATAAAGACAGACTAGATGTAGAAAGTACACCAGCTTTGTACTTTTACATACCTAGGTTCAAATAAGACTTTTATATTGAATGGTGGTGTGTTGTTTGATCTTGGATAAAATTAGTTAACCCTTTTAAGGTTTAACATTTTTTATATCATTTGTTACAACCTAATCATTTGTTACAACCTAATGAGGAATAAGCCTATTGTCTGACAAAATCAGATTTATTGACTTGCTGCAATAAGGGTGGAAATTCCAGAGGAATTTCTTTAAATTTGTGTGGATTCCTTGTGATTCTGGTGGAGCTATCAATCATGTAGTCTTGCTTTCCCTTTCAAAGTGGCAAGCACCTCACCCTGGCCAACCATTTAGTGTTCTTTTCAGAAATTTGAATAGATCATAGGTTAGAAAGTGTTGCTCTCCTTTCTCTGAGCTACCTGGATATAAAGATCATATAAACTTGAAGGTTGAGTGGCCAACCTTGGGTCACATGGAGAAAAAGTTTTTCAAAATGAAGATAGTACAGAAAAGATAAGAACCAAGACAAGAAAAGATAATCAGCCATGCTTAAAGGGGGTCTGATCTCTTTGTTTTGTAGCTACAAGAAGCAATCTGTTCTTTCTTTTTCTTTTTTAAATTGGGATTTTCAAAAGACTGAAAATGATATAACGTTTTAAGGAGGAAGATGCATTTGAGGTGCAGTTTTGAGAATAAATAACTTTCCAGAATGGGGTAAAGTCATTGTATGTTGAAATATAGGTAGTCATGTATAATGGAATTATTGTTAATATGGACAGTTGTGTGGAAGACAAGGTCAGAAATATAAGCTGAGGAAAGATCATGAAGGAGTTTGAATTTTGTTCTATAAGCAGAGTAATATTAAAAATTTAAAGCTATATCATGTCCACAAAAGATAGTGAACATCTAAATATGAACAACTAGCTGCCCTTACAACTAAATACTTGGAAATGCCTAGAGCAAGAGAAAAAAATTAGGACATCGACTGAGATATTTGTTCACTTGTGTTGTAAAGACACAATTTTTTATTTTTAATAACTTGATGGAGGTCATTAAAACCTTCTAGTGCTCTTAAATGTATGATAGTGTGTTTTAATTTTCATTAGTATATTTGACACATCTTCCTTGTCACCATGGGGCACAGGCTTGAGTAACTTTCTTAATTTGACTCATATTACCAACATAAAGGACTCTCTTAAGTTTTTGCATTATCAGACTTGGTGTTAGAAGTACAAAGAAAATTATATGTTCATTTTTTGTTTGTTTTTTTTCTCTTATTCAAGTATCAAGTTTCAGTTGTTAGCTATTATGGATTCATATTCAAAGCTGATGTCTGGGGCTTCCCTGGTGGCCCAGTGGTTGAGAGTCTGCCTGCCGATGCAGGGGACACGGGTTCGTGCCCCGGTCCGGGAAGATCCCACATGCCGCGGAGCAGCTGGTCCTGTGAGCCATGGCCGCTGAGCCTGCGCGTCCGGAGCCTGTGCTCCGCAACGGGAGAGGCCACATCAGTGAGGCCCGCGTACCGCAAAAAGAAAAAAAAAAAATGCTGATGTCTGGTAGTGACTTCCATCCCCATATGTAGGTATAGTAAACTGACTTCTTGATTGTTAATAGTGAGCTGCTTGCCCTAATACAAATTCCATTGTGTCTATTAGCTCCTCATAAATTATGTGAGAGAGTGTATACAACCAAGAGGTGAAATAAAAGAAAGTGAAAATAATCCTCAGTTTAAAATGAGATAACCTGAAACAGAAAGAGACCCTAGATTTCTAGTCAGTGCTGAAAATTACTTGTGACACTTTCTGTCCATCTTCCTTAAACTCCATAAAAAGAATTAGTTATACATAATCTAGCTTTCTATCTGATATGTGGTCAAGGCATTTGTGTTGAGAGTCTCTAAGACAACCCCCGATTTGGAGATTTGCTAGAAGGACTTCTGGAACTCAGCTTGTAATTGTACTCTGGCTAATATATATTACAGTGAATGAAAACAAAGTAAAAGAAGCAAAGGGAAAAGGCATATGGGTAAAGTTCAGATGAAACCAGCTTCCAAGACTCCTCTTCCATGGAATCACACAGGACATGCTCAATTCTTCCAGCAACAAATTGTGAAAATATGCTTAAAGTGTTCTCTATCAAGGAAGCCCATTTGAGACTTTCTATTGGTGGATGGCCATGAATCAAAATTCCAGACTCCTAAAAGGATAGTGGGTGTTCTGCATACACCACATTTTTTGCATAAACTTTGAGGCACAAAGATCTACTCATCGTTTATGGAAACTTACTGATAATCAGTCACATTCCCAGATACCCATCAAAGACTAACCTTGTGAGAAGTCCTTCTAAGGATAGCTTTCTCAGACCTGCTATGTTAACAGTTTTCTGCATTAAACTCTTGTGCTTTTCTGGTGAAAGATATTGCAAATGTATCAAAATGTTAATATAGGGAATTAGGAAGAATGGGTAATATGGTCTTGAATGCTAATATCCTTAACAATTCATGTTGTAAACACTAAAGAGATAATTAATTATCTTCATAATGGATAAATAATGGAGGCCTCACAAAAACAGATTTTAAATTTGCATTATTAGCTTTACCCTAGACTGGTAATAAGTTAAAATTGGACTTTTACACCAGTGATACTTAACCCTGGCTAAGTTTAAGAATTATTGAAGGGATATTTAAAGATTTCTAATGTCTGGGGTTCTCTGTAGTTATGGGGTCCAAATATCAGTATTTATTAACTTCCCAGTTAATTATAATGTGCAGCCAATGTTGAGAACTATGGCTATAAAGAGATTAAGTAGATATTAATACCTGGGATTCGGGAAGCAAAATTGCTGAGGTTTGGGTTCTGGGCTGATAAAAGCTTGATTAGAATATTGCTCCCCTATGGGACAATTTGCCTAAGAAACCTCATAGAAGAGCTTGCTGTAGGGGTTCAAATCTTCTTAAAGAAGTTTTAGTCACTTATTAACATCTTATCAGGCATTTCTGTCAGTTCTTTAGACGTGTTTTAGAGGAATCAGTGGAGATATTTTCTAAGAAATGAATCCTCACCACAGGAACCAAGTATGTTAAGGGGATTGAAAATTTATAATCAATAAATGTGCAATTGGTGGAAAATATAAGAGTCTAATCTCAATATGAATCCAATTATGTTAGTAATGTTCATTGATTGTTTACTATGTTCAGGCGTTAGGTGGGATATCTGTGATACCAACATTAAATGACAACAATTCCTATCCTTAATGTGCTTATGGGCTTAGTGTGCTTATAAGCTGGTTGGGTCATTGTCATCCAGTTGAGCCCACACTTAACATCAAGACTCCACCTTCTTCCTTTGTAGTAGTTTCATATGATTTTTATTTGACTTTCCCTCCAAAAGGAGATTGTTCAACATTTAATTCAGTTTTTCTCCTAACTGGATCAAAGTAACAGGAACACTCACTTTGTCTCTAGGACCTCCATTGTCAGTTTTCAAAAATGAAACTCTAAATGCGGGGTGACGGATTTGATAAGATGACCACTAATTCAATTTTGCAAATGATTATTCTGATTTTGATAATTTTTCTTAATTAATTAAATGGAAAGCTGTGAGGTCAGGGCTAATATTCATTCTAAATAGCTTCCTAGTTGGAGAAGGTTTTTTTTTCTTTTTTTAATTTGAAAACATTTCTACTTCCTTTTTTGTTTCTCATTCTTTCCCTTTTATCTTCAATCACTCCTTAGTTTCCCAAACCAGCCTAAAGGAAACCAAATAAAGAGAAATAATTAATCATTCTTTCCTTTCTCTCATCAGTCACTATCATAATCATTGCAATTAGTTGAAGGAAGGAAGCAAATTTTCAAAACTAAATCTTGAAATTTTCATATTTTATACTTTTAAGTGTATAGAAAATAACCATCTAGATACTTATCAAAAATGAAACTTAACATATTATGAATCAAGTATTATCTCTCCAAATATGTACTGCTTCCCACTTTTCTCATTAATATCATTTTTACTGTTTTCTATTTATTTTTGGAAAATCAGATTTATAAATATTTTTGACAACTATTTTACTTTCTATACCTTTTCAATCACCAAGTTGGTTATTTTTTTCTATAATATATATATCCCTTTGCTCCTTTTTTAAATTTCCATATTTCTTATACTTTTCTTTCTCTCAGCAATAACCATAGTATCTTAGCTAGAAATATCAATGCTTTCATCATCTTTATTATAACCAGTATACATATATTTAGATTATAATAATATTCAATACGATTGCAATATTATTTCATATGAACAATAGTATGAATATGATACCAATGTAAGGAGGATTATGGAACAAAGCATTTCATACTTGTTTCTAAATTCCTGAATTTATAAAGTCAAACATATTCAGAACATCATGGTACTTAAAAATGTTTCACTAAAGAGCTACCCATCTACAGTTTTATTATTTTATATTATTTAAATGTTGGGATCAGTTTTTGCCATATTACATATCATATGATGTCTGTGAGATCTAGTATGGGTGCCATATAACCTATTGCCTAAGACTTAAAGAATTCTACTATTTATGGAAGTATTTTAACAGTCCCTTGACTTGTCAAAAGGGCAGCATGATGAAATGAAAAAAAGTGTTGTTGGAAACAAAAAAAATCTTGATTTATTGCCATCTGTTTTTTTAACCAGAACCATGATTAAGCATGTAGTTTCACATCTATGAATTGAGATAATCCTGAATCTCAAACATCAAAAATGCATCCATATTTTTTTCAGTAAAAACTTAAGCTATTGTTTTTGTATTGTAAATCCTAAAAATATTTCAGCCTCATTTGTGTTTTATCCCAGACCATCATCTCTGCTCCAGCCAACCAAAACTCTATGTCATCTACCACACATCATTTGTTGAGCTAATGTTTGCAAAAAATACCACACAGGGCTTCCCTGGTGGCAGTGTGGTTGAGAGTCCTCCTGCCGATGCAGGGGACACGGGTTCGTGCCCCGGGTCCAGGAAGATCCCACATGCCACGGAGCGGCTGGGCCCGTGAGCCATGACCACTGAGCCTGCGCGTCCGGAGCCTGTGCTCCACAACGGGAGAGGTCACAACAGTGAGAGGCCCGCGTACCGCAAAAAAAAAAAAAAAAAAAAAAAAAAAAAAAAAAAAAAAAATATATATATATATATATATATATATAGTATATATATAAATGATCTTCAAAGTATTTTTGCTGTCACAATGGCTGTTTTTGCTTTCGTCACTTGTGAAACCTGGCAGGTCTTTTTTCCTGCTCTTTAAAAATGTCTCTCAGTTCTCCTTTACTTAGCCCAAAACTCAACCTCATCAATAAAATTATATAGGTAGATTTAATACATATTTACATGTACATACATAAGTGAATATATAAAGGACTTGTCTTTGCTTAAAATTTTAAGTTAGGAGAAAAAAATGACAATTAAAGATAATAATCACCAGAACCTGACATAATTTTACTGAAAGCTTGGTGCTCATGCAAGAGTCACTTAGCAAGTCAGTGAACCTGGTCAACCACAATAATTATGTGGCTTTATAGATTGCATTTGTTACAGGGAATCCCAGTGTTATAATAAAAAGCCCATGAAGTACATGAGAAAAGTCATAATCATTTATATTTTAGTGCCGGTAGAAAAACTTGGAAAAAATACCAAAATCTACTACTCTGTTTAAACCCAAACTAGTAATCAGTGAATCAATTCATATCCTTAAATTTTATATTATACATACTACTTTTTTATAGAATTAAAATATATGCCACTTGACATCAGATCCCATACATTTTGTTTCTCATTCATGTAACAATGGTTTCTGAGTAGGTCTAATAAATGTTGATTAATTTTCTTATCATATAAACAAAACCACTATGTTTCTAGTGGAAAGATTGTATGTGTCAAAGACAAACAAATGATTTGTAGTTTGAACGAAAGATACCATTGATATATGTAAGGAAGAATATGAAACAAAACATTTCATACCAATTTCTAAATTACTAAACTTTAAAGTTGAAACATGTTCAGAATATCCTGAAACATACAAATGCTTCATTAAAGAGAGATACACCAATGACTTTATTATTTATATTAATTAAATGATTGAGGTAATTTTTTGGCCTAAAACATGAAAAAAATATTAATCTTTTGAGATAATGGTAGAATCATTGTTTTAGAGATCTCATCATTTATTCAGTAAATAAACTTTGCATCTGTACGGGATTTGAAATGCTATATTCGAAGGTTTTTTAAAAAGATAAAATAAAGATAATAAAAATAATGTACTTTTGGAATACTTTTGCTCTCTCAGAGTGTTTTCCTCTAGCTAGCATGTTGTGTCTTTCTTAGAAAGTAAGCTTTTAAAATTCTATAGAATCTACTCTAAAATTAAGTCACTTAGTAGCTTTATTTCCACAGTGCTAAAATATGCTATTTGGAAAGTACATTTGCTGTGTATTTTTTTAAACTGGTGATTATAATGAATTGCAATGAATTATTGATAGAAGTGAAATATAGTTCAATTTTAAGCACGAAAAAAATCTCATGATCATAAAGAGTTTAATTTAGAGCCAAAAGTCCTGGTTGTTGTAGAAACCGGAGAGTTAATATTCAATACAGAGAACGCCTTTTATTTAATCTCTTCTATTTTATTTCCTAGTTAAAGATGGCTATACTACAAAATTTAAACTTAATGACTCCTAGTTAATGTATATAGAGAACTTTGAAGATTAAAAGTGCTACAGCAGAATCCAGTTCTACTTATAATTTTATATAATGAGAATTCAGCAACATAGGTTAAATCTCACTTTGGAAATGGCATTTACTAGTGTAGCCAACATGAATGTGGCTTGCTTCTTTTAAGCCTTGCATACTTGTCTATTTAAAAGTAATTAATTTGACTTTCTTTGATATTTTCAAAGGTAGAAATTATTTTTGAATCTTTTAAACTGCCATTTGGTTCCTGGAAAAGTTATGTATAATTTATTAATGTTTTAATTATATCCAATAAAAATTATCTCACCATGAAAATATCTGACAGTATATGCTATCTTTTATCTATATAAATATTTTGCTTTTCTTAACTTGAGTAGTTTGACAAGTACCCATTTCAGAGAATTCTTGACAAAAATGGCTTGTACCAAAATTTTCCCACTTGCTTCCCAGTTGACCTAAAATAATCCAATCTGAAACATTTATATATCAGATGTAAAGCACTGCTACCCATCAAAGCCTTTTGCAAACTAGTATTGAATCTTCTACTTGTATTTCTTTGTCTTTTGATTTTTAAAGATTAACCAAAATCCTTCCTGTTTATTTGCTCATCTTTGTCCCTATTGATTGATTTTCCTTTCGGTAGGAGTGTCCTTTTTGTACTTTTCTATTTGTCTGTCTCCTGGTCTACTTCCTGTGGCATGAGTTCTGCAACTCTGTTTTTTAGTTTTCCTAACCTGACTATACCTAACTTCTACCCCTCACCTTGATAAGAACAAATTATCCTACCCCATATTTTTCATCATATCCACAACTGACAGCCATCAGTAATCATACTGATGACAAACTTTCCTAATTAGAAATGTCAGTATATTTAGCTTTGTTGGCTGTATATCCATTTTTTCTCTGAAACAGCATTTTGTTTATATATTGAATATACAAACATTTTTTATATGTGTATAGTTAGTTGTTGGCATTACATATAGGCATAGATGTACATATATCTCATATATATGAATGCATGTACATGTGCATATATATGCACTTTATCTCCCATGTCTATGTCTACCAATATATGAGACAGAAGAAATAAGATAAGAAATTTATACTATTTGTACTTATTTTTTAATTTGCTTTTCTGAATCAAAGAAATTGTTATGGCCTTATGATAGTAAATACATCTCTATCTTATTTTATTGGCAGCTGCAGAATATTTCTATAGAAATATATATAGGAATATATATGTTTCTATAGAATATTTTGCTATACTATAATTATCAACTGAATGCTATACTTTCAAATGCTAAGAATTTACCCTTCCTTTAACTATGATCTCCTACAATTTGTAACGTGTATTTTTCTAGCATACAATGAAAAGGTGTTTTAATTAAGGTAAATATTAATGAAGAGTTCAACTGAGTTCATATCTTAGGGCTCCTCAAGTTTCTACAATGGGGTGTTCACATGCTGTTCCTTCCACCTGAAATGCTTTTGCCCATCCCCATCTGGAGCTCCCCTACTCAGTTTTCAATTCTCAGCTTGTTTTGGCTCTTCTGAGTCCCTTGAATTTTCATATGAATTTGAGGATCAAATTGTCAATTACTGAAGACATTTCTGTTGAAAATTTTATAAGAACTTCATTGAATCTGTAGATCAATTTAGGCATTATTGCTATTTTGTCAGTATTTTCAAATCCATGATTATGGGACACCTTACATTTATTAGCATTTCTTTAATATCTTTCAAAAGTGCTTTCTTAGTTTACAGTGTACAAGTCTCACACTTCTTTTGTTAAATTTAAACCAAAATATGTTTTTCTGTTTGATGCTATTTTAAAAGGAATTGTTTGATTAATTTTATTTTCAGAATGTTCACTGCTAGTATATAGAAATATAATCAATATGTACACATTATTATGCATCCTTTACCCTTGCTGAAATCATTTATTAGTTCAAATTTCTTTTAGTGAAATTCTTAGGATGTTCTATATACAAGATCATTATCTGCAATAACAAACAGTTTTACTTCTTTTGTTCCTATCTGAATGTCTTTTATTTTTTTTATTCTTATCTAATTTTCCTGGCTATACACTCTGCTAAAATGTTGAATAGAACTGGTGAAACAAGACCATAGAATATAATTTGAGAACATGCCTTGTTTGATTTCAACCTTTTTCAATTTATTAAGACTTGTTTTACAGCCTCACATATGATCTATCTTGGATATTGTCCCATATACTCTTGAATAGAATGTGCAGTTATTAGATGGACTGTTCTATAGATGTTTCTTAGCTCTAGTTGGTACATAGTGTTATTAATATCTTCTGTTTCCTTACTAATCATTTGCCTGGTTGCTCTATCCATTATTAACTTGCAGTGATGTGTCCTAGAACTATTATTGATGAATTGTTTATTTTTCCATTCAATTCTATCAGATTTTGTTTCATGTATTTTGGGGTTCTCATTTGAGGTTCATACATGTTTATAATTGTTATATCTCCCTGATGGACAGACATTTTTATCATTATGAATGTGGTCCTTTATCTGTAGTAATATTTTTTTGTTTTAAGATCGATTTTGTCTGATACTGTGTATGGCCATTCCAGCTCCCTATATTGCTCTTTGCATGGTATATCTCTTTCTATTCTTTTTATTTTAAAACTATTTGTGTCTTTGAATTTAATTTGTGCCTCCTGTAGATAGCATATAGTTTTATCTAGTTTTGTTTCTTTCATCCAATATGAAAATCTCTGCCTTTTGATTGGAGTTTGTCATCAATTACATTAAGTGGTATTATTGATATATATGTATTTACATCTACAACTTCCTCTTTGTTTTCTTTTTTTCTAACATCTTTATTGGAGTATAATTGCTTTACAATGGTGTGTTAGTTTCTGCTTTATAACAAAGCGAATCAGTTATACATATGCTTCCATATCTCTTCCCTCTTGCATCTCCCTCTCTCCCACCCTCCCTACAGCCCATTTTTGAATTGGGTTGTTTGTTTTATTGATATTGAGCTGCATGAGCTGCTTGCAAATTTTCGAGTTTAATCTTTGTCAGTTGCTTCATTTGCAAATGTTTTAGCCCATTCTGAGGGTTGTCTTTTCATCTTCTCTATGATTTCTTTTGTGCAAAAGCTTTTAAGTTTCATTAGGTCTCACTTGTTTATTTTTATTTCCATTTCTCTAGGAGGTGGGTCAAAAAGGATCTTGCTGTGATTTATGTCATAGAGTGTTCTGCCTATGTTTTCCACTAAGAGTTTGACAGTTTTTGGCCTTACATTTAGGTCTTTAATCCTTTTTCATTTTATTTTTGCATATGGTGTTAGGAAGTGTTCTAATTTCATTCTTTTACATGTAGCTGTAGAGATTTCCCAGCACCACTTATTGAAGAGGCTGTCTTTTCTCATTGTGTATACTTGCCTCCTTTGTCAAAGATAAGGTGCACTGATAAAAACTATCAGTGAAAAACTAAATAAATATAGAGATATACCATATTTTTATATTAGTAAAAGCCAGTTCTCTTTGAATTCATCTGCCAATTCCTTGCAGCCACAATCTAAATCTCATAAAATTTTTGTAGACATTGATGTTTATTTGAAAATTGACATCAAAAAGCAAAGGGCCTAGAATAGCTAAGACAAAGGAAGAAAAAATTTGGCGAGTAACATTACTTGATTTCATGTTTTAAAAAAAGCCACAGTAATCAAGACAATGTGATATTAGCACAAGCACGTAGAACAATGGAGAAGTCCAGAAAGAGAAATATAATATATGTCAACTGTTTTGCAACAAAAATTCCAAGTTATTTCAATAGAGAAAGAATAGTCTTTCTACTAGCATTGCTGGAACATTCATATATGAAAGAAAAAATCAAAACCGAAAATGAAAGCTAAAAATCTTAAACTCATATTTCTCATCATATATGATGAAGATTTTTAGTATTTCCCCTAACCTTCTAACCAACTTTTTCAAATGAACAAATATGCCGTCTGTCCCAAGTACTGTTAGTTCACCATATGCCTAAACTCAGGGATCTCTAAAGGTTACCTTTAATCCCAATTTTATGTATGTACATATGTATGTATTTGCACTTGTGTACCCTTAAATTTGACAAATTGACTATTTAAGCTTTCTTCTAATTTATTCATAAAGTAGTCAATATAGAAACTATGGCATTCTCCTTTGGTATATATTACAGTGAACACATAGTGTTATTATTTTTTTTAATGCCATGCTGAAAATATTTAGAACTCTTAAGAAAAGTAGTATTATACTATCTAACTTTTCTGTGTTATATATACAATTTATATGGGTTAGGATTTTACTCATATAAATCTCATTCCAAATGGATTTTGATATATTGCTGTAAACTAAAGATTACTTTGCACCATTATAACTCTCAGGCTATTGACTTTAGAGGAACCGTTATATTCCACAATTTTTATGTTTCTAAGAGTTAGTAAGTATATGGTTCTGTGATAAATGTTCTGTTGTTGTCCACATTTTAAATACTAAATTAGTTTTCTGACTGTCAAAGAAGATCTAATGAACCATTTATAACTTATCTTTTATGGATTTCAAAGAGTCTTATTAGAATTCTGAATAAGCTGGAGAATGTGAATAGAAGTCTCAGGAAAAACAACCAAATTTAATAAGGTAACCTTATATTTAAAATGTTAAGCAATATACACTTACTTAGATATTTTAAATTTAAATTAATGCATTAAAGTGTCTTCATCATACAAATATTAAATAGTAATATTGACAAACTAATAAGCAAGTTGACTCAATATTTACCTTTAAATATATAAATTTTCCAACTGGTTAAAAGAAAATCAATACATTCTATTTAGAAGAAAAACAAGAATTGTGTACAAGGTTAGCTTAAAGTACTTCTATATATGGATAAGAATAATGAACAGAAATAACATTATTTTAAAGGAATTCTGCCATAATTACCATATTACATTGCCTAACATTTTCAGGTATCAAAATGAGAGCAATTTACAATGGATAATGTGGAAATGTATTATCCAACAAACACTTACCAAGAGTATATTGTAAAATATATGGTGTATTGAAAAAATAGGAGTAAACAAAATCTAACTCCCAAATATTTTAATAGAATTAGACAGACAGAAAATACCAAATAATCTCCAGACTACAATAAATTATAAAATCATAAACAGGTCATTGTAAAATAAAAGGATGGAAATATTAATTCTAATTTGCTCTATTAAGGAATGATCCTTTGTTTGCCAACTCATATCCATTAGAATTGCTAATATCTTTAAAAGAAAAAAAATCAGAAAATAACAAGTGTCGGAGAGGATGTGGAGAAATTAGAACCCTTGTACATTGCTGGGGGGAATGTACAATGGGGCAGCCACTGTAGAATAGAGTGTGATGGTTCCTCAAAAAATTAAACATAGAATTACTATGTGATCCAGCGATTCCACTTCTATGTTTATACCCAAAAAGAATTGAAAACAGAGACACAAACAGATATTTGTATACCAAATCATCATTAGTCACAATAGCCAAAAGGTCAAAAAGCCCATATCCATCAACTACTGAATGGATAAACAAAATGTGACATATAAAAGCAATGTATTATTATTCAGCATTAAAAAGGAATGAAGTTCTGATACATGCTACAAGACATATGAACCTTAAAAACATTATGGTAAGTGAAATAAACTACACAAAAATTGACAAATATTGTATGATTTCATTTATATGAGGTACCTAGAATATTCAAATTCATAGAAATGGAGAGTAGAATAGTGGTTACCAGTGGATGGAGAAGGAAGAATGTGGAGTTTTTGTTTGATGGATACAGATTTTCAGTTTGGTACGATGAATAAGATAGCAGTGGAACAACAATGTGAATGGACTTAATGTCAATAAATTATAAACTAAAATGCCTAAAACGGTAAATTTTATTAAGTAAATTTTATCACACACACACGCACACACACACGCACACACACACATGCGCGCGCGCACACACACACACACACACACACACACACAAAGGTAATCCAAAAGAAGAAGGGGGAGGATCCATATAGGATATCAGATTGGTGATGGGTGTAGAACTTGAGCTAGCATTGAAAGAAGGGATGACTGGTGAAGAAAATTCTTACAGAAAGAAAACAGCTGAGCAAAAGTTCAGACTTATGAAGTCCAGGGAACAATATAATTTTCACTGTGGCTCTAGCATAATATCTACACATGGGTGTGAACTGAACTCTGCCAAAACTATTGAAGCCAGGTAAGTATATTCATGAATGTTTATCTAAGGGTTTGGGCATTATGTATTATGAACTAAAGAGTGGTTGGCTATTTACAGACACCTGCAAAAATAACAAAGGCAGAGACAACTGATAAAAGAAAAGGTGTGATAGGATATATATAACATCAGTATTTGCCAGTGTGTGTGTGTGTGTGTGTGTTTAAGAAAACATACAGGATTAATTGACTAAGATATTGTTTATTCTTCAAATACACAGGAGCAATGATAAAGAAAATTTGGGACTGAATCTTAAGGTAAATCTTGCAGAGGCTACATACAGCTTCATAATTTCTACTCTTTAGTCCTAATCAATAAATTAAATTCAAAAATGTTTACTGAGCACACTGTAACATAAAATGTGCTAAATAAAGATATCAATGTATAAGCATATAATAGTGAAGACAAGTAGTTTCCCTTCATTCACAAAGTATTTTTTTGTGCAGTCTCCAAATGAAGGTATCCACCCCAGAGAGTGTATATGTCATCCATCCACATGTAAAAAGAATGTACTGGAGCATTTATATAGATATTATTTCTTTCTTTATAATTTATACTTTCATAAGTGAGTTTTATAGCTAAATAATATAATAATACAGTCTCACATATTTGTGAATAAATATACATAGGAAGAGATTGTATACTAAAGTTGTTTAGTATGCTAATAAAAATTTCACAGACAACTAGTTTGTCATTTCTCTCAAGGGCTAGAATTTACTCAGCTTTATTTTCAAGCCTTAAGCCAAGAATAGATAAATATAGGGACAAAAAGAAACATTTTCGCCCTGCAGTTTTCTTCCATGACTCAAATTATGCACACATTTGTTGAAAGGAAAATATGCCCTAGTCCAGGAGTCTGAAAGATAATTTTTTTTAATCTTTTAGAATTTTATATCATAGGACATGTTCTCTTCTCCAGTATTTAAGTGAAAACATATATAGCATGGCTATCCTCAAGAAATATGATGCTTTTAGAAAATATTAATTTCTCTGGTATTTACTGAATTGGTTTTAAAAATAAGAAAGATAGTAACCATATTGATATTCTTGCTAAAATTAAACATACAATCTTTCCCAAGCAACATTTGGAAGAATTCTTGCATACTTTACTGTGTATTCACACATTTAATTTTAAAATCAAATGCAAATTCCCTTCTACTGTTAAGATATGTTATTTAAAATTTTAAAACAAAACACATATAGTATGTAAGGTTAATAAGCAAGTTTAAAACATGACCACAAACTACAAAGATATACGGTGTTTTAAATTTGGAAAATGCTTAAATGACTATATTATCTAAGGAGAGTAATTTGAGAAAATCTTTTTTTTTTTTTTTTTTTTTTTTGGCCATGCCAAGCAACTTTCAGGATCTTAGTTCCCCTGACCAAGGATCGAACTTCTGCCCTCTACCCCCTGCAGTGGAAGCACGGAATCCTAACCACTGAACCACCAGGGAATTCCTGAGAAAATCTTTTGAACAGGATTCAACTCTCTTTAACATCTTCAACCTAAATTACAATACCCTCTACAGCAAAATTTAGACACTCTCTGCATAACTCTGGCCATGCTCATGGCTAACCATCCCTTCCAAATGTGCCTTCATTCAGAACTACTAAACACAATTTCTTAACTCCCATTAAGACGTCTTGGTGCTGTGTACCATTTATTCGCTGACTACAATCTGACTTTGTAGGTGATGAATAATTAATGATTAATCCACCTAAACGTGGTATCCCTTTATTTAAATGTGTTTATCTTTCTCAAAATGAATATTTTCATTGTACAAGTACCTAATAAAGATCATTATTCAACTTCCAAAAATCACAATGTGTGAAAATTTCACTCAGCCTTTTAGAAAACTTGAATCAGTCCTCCTCAATTCAGAATCCTGAGTAAACTATCTTTTGCATCACTCATTTCTACATTTCAGAGAATCAAGCCCTGGTACCCAGATGATATTGTTCTTCATATTTAACACAATAATGGGACTACAAATTACATGTTTTTATATTACTTCATTAGTTAAGTTATTTGAAGCTTTTGCAAGTTTAATAAGCTTTATCGATTCTAATCTTGTGCATAGTTCCCTCTCAATAAATTACACTATAAGAATACGATGACTTTAAAATCTTAGATTATACTATCTGAGATACTTAACAGATTTTACATAAACCAGTTATTTGAATCTCTAAGTGAAACATGAATTTTCCAGGCTGTAGTATTATTCTCAGCAGTTTGGCTTATTTGTCTTATTTGGAAAAAAGGTAAATAGGCCTCCTGAAAAGGAATAAGAACACAAAATTGATTCAGAGATATCTTACCAATAAGGTTTAAAGAACAAAGAATAAATGGACAGTTAATAGTTTAATTTGATATAGCCTCTCCCAAAACTCTTCAAAATATGTTGTTATAAAATTACAAGTTAAAATTAGCCATTATACATATTATATTTTTGATGACAGTATATTACTTATTCCATAGAGTAAGGGTTAAGTTGGCTAATATTAAACTGGATACTTTATTTGTGAATCTAGGGTACATAAAGAGATTATAAATAGATATATGGATAGATGTATAGATGCAGCTGTTGAGCTCTAATGCTAAAAGTGTTTAATATCTGGTATTGAAATGTCAGTTTTTTTACTATATTGATATTTTAATGATCCTTTTTATATTATTTTGCATAGAAATTTATATACGTAAGGAGCCTTAAAAATCTACAAATATAACTTTTTAATTTTACAAATGATTCAACTGACATCTGAATAACTTGTCAAAGTACATACAGCTATCAAGTATAAAAATACAAATTTTTTATTTTCTATCTTCTCAGTATTTCTTTTGCTTTTATTTAAAAACTATCATAAATATAACTAGCTTACTTTTAAAAAGAACATCTGTTGCATCTAATATTTAATAAACCTGAATTATCCTGAGCATTCCAATCTGTCCTTTTTCAATGAATTCTTATTATTCAAATAATTACATATGAATGGGAGTTTTTAAGGGCACCAATGTATGAATCTCCCTAAAATGTCTTAATAATGTAAGTTCATTTTATTTGCCAGCTATAAAAGTACATAACAAACCAATAAAAATTAAACCTCTTTACCATGATGCCCTTTTTGAAGGCAAATTAAGGAACTTATATTCTTGTAATAAAAATTAAGAAGTACATATTCTTACAATTAAAAATCTATTAATATTTTAGTATATTTTAATAATGATATTAAGCAAACTTAACTGAAACTGTTGAATGAATAAAATAAGGGAGAACTTTTTCTCCTATGTTATACCTCAAGCCAACATTGTATCTACATAATATACAATTGTATTAGTAGTCATATTATTCCCTATTATTTACTTTTCATCGAATTTTACTGTGTTCTAGCAGAAAGCAAATTAAACTAGTGCTCACCCACTGGTTTAATAACTATCCCAGAAGTTTGGCAGTAAGTAGGAGACCACAAATGAAGAAATTACTCATAGGCCACATTCTGGATCATACCTTCTTTTAGTCCTCAAAGACTATATAGATTATGCATTCAAACCTTTCAGAGTACAGATAAGTGAACTAAAGATTATAGTGGCTAATGACTTTCTATGGAAGTATTAGAAGAAATACTGTAGCCCAAGTCCTCTTATTTTTGATTCAGAACTTTAACATGCCATAAGTGGCAGAATGTATTTTCCAAATTTGGCCACCACTACAGTGTCTCCCTTCTAACACACTCTTCCACTCTGCTCTTCTCATCAAAATCTGGAGCCTAATCTTTCCTTGTTGAATCTTGGCTGGCTTTGTGACTGCTTCTAATCAAAAAGAAAATGGCATGATTTCATAGGCTGGGTCAGAAAAAGGTGTACAGCTGACACCTGGCTCTGCTGGAAATTTGGCTCTAGAACACTCTCTCTCATGATTGTTCCACTCAGATACTGATGCCGTATGGTGAGAAGCCCAAGTCACAAGAAGAGGCCACATATAGGTGCTCTGGTTGACAATCACAACTATTCCAAACCATCAGCTAACCCAGCCCAGGCACTAAGTCAGTGAAGAAGTTACCTGGGAAGTAAATCTTTTGGACCAAATTGTTCTAGCTTTCAGCCATTTAAGTCTTCAAAGACAAAGGGCTGGATATTGTGGAAAAAAGAAAAACCATCACCACTGAGCCTTTTATGAACTTCTGTCCAATAGAATACAAAGCATCATAAAATTTTTGTGATTTAACACCAATAAGTTTTGGAGTGAACATTATGCAGCAAGTGGACTACTATTCTAAGGAAGACACGTGTTGGAGGTGAAAGTTAGAAGAGGAAACCAAGGCCTCAACCTGTAGAACACACATGTTATATGAAATGGAAACCTGAAGTGGTATCTTGGGTGATATAAAGAATAATTCCCTGGCATCCCATTGTTAACAGGAAATGGTTATTTGAAAATGAGTGTATTTTTAAACTACAGTTATTTTTTATTTTTCCCTGACTTACATCTTGGAAATCTGTATGTTGAGTACATAATTCAACTACCCACAAATTTAAGAATTCAGCTATATTACGCTAATATTGAAAGAGGGGTTTTTATTCACCAAGTACTCTTTGGGCCCTCAGCAGTGAAAGCACGGAGACACTGGACCGCCAGGGAATTCCTCAGTTAACCTGTTCATGTAGATGTGTAGACACATGAAAGACTTCCAAAACAGCTGACCTTGGTTGGGAAACATGGATTTCATAGAGCCTCATATTGAAATAACACTAACGATAAAAGCTAGAATTTATTCTCTTCCCTAGGCTTATCTTCATGGTAGACTATGTATATATGTGTGTCAGAAATATGTATACGTATATTTTGAACACTGCCTAGGACCTCATCTGACTATAATCCAGGTATCTCTGAGGGCTACAGCTTTATCAGAGGCTCAAATCGGGAAAGACCCATGTCTAAGATCCTTCAGGTTGTTGGCAGAATTCATCTCCTTGTGGTTTTAGGATCAAGAGCCCCGTTTTTTCGTTGGTTGGCAGCCAGCAGTTGCCTCTACCAGTTCTTTGCCACGTGGCCATTTGCAACGCCCATTCACCCTTGCCATGTAACATAGCCTTATCTTGAGAGTGATATCACATCACCTTCCCCATGTTCTACTGGCTCAGAATCAAGTCACAGGTCCTGCCCAAACTTACCCCAAGAAGGAATTACATGAGATTGTGCAGATTTGGTGGGGTCATCCTAAGGCTTGTCCACCGTAAATGCATTTGGAAGAATGCATTCAATCACAGGACAAACATGATTACAGACACAGAAATATATAGTGCCTGCTTTGAAAAGAAGAGGTGCTTGAGTTTATATAAAGAATTCAAAGATTTTTTACTTAGTGGATATTTAATTATTAATACTATCTAATATTCGAGTAGTCTTCATATGTCAGATATTATCCGAAGTCACAGTATCTCTATGCAATATGCTTTATTATCATTATTTTATATATGAAGAAAATGAGGCAGTGAGATATTACCAACTTACATAAACTCACATAGTTAGTAAGCAGCAAATTGAGACTTGAAGGAAGGCACTTTTTCCACAACTCTTCACTGTTTGTTCTTATAATATCTGATGAAGATAATCTCCATTAATTTAGGCTGAATGGATTACAGGCTCTAAAACAACACCTAAATATATGAAACATATTTTGTATGTTCAATGAATACATATTATTTTTCCTTTATGTATGCAAAGGCTACTGAAATCAGTTATCAATACCTATGTACTGATTAGTATGAAAATAAAATACCATTTCTATTGAAACTTAGGTTTCTGGACTGACAAAGTCCATTTTATGTCAAGCACTACCTCACAATGAATGACATAGAGAATCTAATGTTATATTAAAACCCATTTGTACAATTTGCCACAAGCTGACCTTTATCCCTCTATTGATGGAATCAGTATTACAGACTACCTGCTTCCTACACAATGTTTGAAAATTAATTACAACATATTCCTTGACATTTTTACTTTGTGCGTGTGTATACTACCTGTCTGTTCTGTTTCAATCCTGTTTCTTTTAAACATCACATTTCTTATCAGTTGTTCTCTATGTGCTCTATCCTAGGTTGTCTTGCCTCCTTTAATAAAATTGCCTTTGATGCATTGAGTTATTTCAGCTACTAGGTTTATTAGCTAAGAACTCAATCTCTCTCCCCTTTTTTCTCCCTCTGCCTCTCCTTTTCTTTCTCCCTTTCCCCTTCCCTCCATTTCCTCCACCTCCTTCTCCCTCTTCCTCTCTCTCCTGCTCTTGCTCTCACTCTCCTATGCCTCTCAGCTTCCTATTGAGAACTATGCTTCACAAAAAAAATAATCATATATAAAGAATTGTAGATGACATGCACAGTTAAAAATACATGCTACATTAGGTGGAAATATAGTTAGTCAGTTAGTCATCATTAATATTACCATAGACAAATTAAGTCACTTGAATTCAAGCTAAAGTTACTATAATAGTTGAACTCATGTTATTTTAGTTTAAGACTAGCAAGAAACTCAGTTTTTTGTTTTGCATTTTTGGCTTAGAATCAGCTGACTTGTGAAACACTGTGGCAGAAAAACCCCTTATGCATTGACTTCAGAGGAAACCAGAAATATTTTATTATACTTTTCTATCCAAAGACGTTTCCTGAATTGTGACATCAGGTCTGGTTTTACTAATTTCATATTTTCAAATTGTTTTCCATATGTTGGGAGGAAGAAACCAAAATAATTTGGTAGATAATTTAGCAAACATAAAATTAAGTGATGATTCATGCCACATGCAACTTCCTCTGGCTCCCTGAGAGAGTTTTGCACTTTCTATTTATGTTTACAATATAAGTTCTAACTTGACATGTGTTAAGAATTGGCTGAGTTTCCAACAAAGATTGCATTAGGTGTGAGGCCTAACTAAGACAATGAAGAAATTCAGTGTCCCAGGATTTCAGAAAATATAAAATTAGAAACACAGAAACACGCATGAAAATATGTGGGTTTATTCTAACAGTTATGTGGTATCACTTTGAAAAGTTAGTTGAATATACCTTTTCACATGTGGATCAGCATAATATTGATTGGCTCTAAGTATTTTAACCTTATTTAATCTTCTCAGGACTGCAATAGGTAAAACACTCTTCCACACATTTGAAACAGGTGTTACGTTTTCAAGTTCCTTAACACTACAGCACTCCCAGTTAACAACTTTTCAATTGCCATAAAACTGCTTCTAAACTCTGATCCTTTAAATAAAATTTTTATTTCCACAAATATACTTAATTTGTAATTAATATTTTACCTCTTTGTGTCTAAATTATTTGGAAGTTTTATTTCTTTGTTAGCATGATTGATTATTCTCTTCAACAGACCCATCTAGTTGAAGATACTTGTACATTTTGTTGCATTGTAGGTATATTAAGAACAGATTAGGTGCTTTTATTTTTCAATTAAATCAATATATTTACCACCTATCAAGTTTTAGCTTTAATGTATACGTTTATAGTGAGAATAAGGTTAACATTTAGGGAAAGTAGGACAAACAATGAGTTGTTTTTGAATGAGGGAGCAAATAAATGGAGGGAAGAAAGAATAAATGAGAACAGTGAAAAGTGTTCATTTTTATTAAAAATGACAGAAAATGTAATTGAAATAAAGTAACATATATTATACATTTATTCATTTATACAACAAATGTCCATGAAGTGGCTTCTGTAAGAAATGAAACATATATAGATTATATTCTAGTTGTAAGAGTCAGACAATAAACACATATTTAAATTTAATGGATTCCATTTACGATATTCTGGAAAAGACAAAACTATAGTGATGGAAAAAGATCAGTGGTTGTCAAGATTTAGGGTTGTGTGCAGTGTGGTATTGGTTATATGTGGCTCTGCACACACTAAAATTCATAGAAATGCACATCCAAAATTAAAGTCGATTTTACTGAATATTAAAATAAAATAAAACCCAAAGATATAGAGTTTTCATTAAGTAGAGTGCTTAAAATTTAATAAACTGACAATATCAAGTCTTGTTAATAATGTGCAAAAATTGAACCATTCACTTACTGCTGGTAGAAACTAGATTTGTATGATAACTTTAGAAAACTCTTTGGCATATCTACTACACATGCATACCTTAAAAACCAAAAGATCCTATCCCATAAATATACCCAACAAAAAACGTATACATAAGGCACTAAAAACTGTATAATGTATGTCTGAGTAGTATTCGTCAGAATGCATTTGTGTGTGTGTGATATTTTCAAGGACAAAAAGAACCACAAGGTAATTTTTTAAATGAGTTCATAATTTAAATTTAATGTTAATTTCTGAAACATTTTCAAAGTCATTTTCACACTTAAAAGCATATAATGTAAAACAAAAATGCTTATGATTGTTAGAATCCAAGATTTTAAGCATAAAAGAAATTAAAATATAGGTAATACACAGTCTTCCTAAATTAAAATTGGAAGTATGAGTACCAATTTAAGATGCATTAAAAAAATCTATTTAAAAAAATCTATTTCTGATCTCTACTGAAATATGGAAACAATGACTAATACAGTATTGACAAGCATCCTTAGTTACCAGACTATATTCTCTGCACACCATTTTCCTCTAAGGGTATCAGGGCTAATTTAATGTCTGAGGTATCTATACCAGTAAGATGAAGCAACATCCTGTTACACAAGACAGAAATGAACCTAGAAGGGCACCCCACATAAATTAAGTTCCATTTATTTATTGCCTGTTAAATAAGTGAATGAGTGGTCATTTAAAATAACATCCTAAAATCATCATTATAAGAAAGTGTGATCTTTTTAACACACTTAGTATTGTATTGTATCTTCAAAGAGACAAAGTTATTGTCTCCTTTGTAAATTGTCCGCAAAATCACTGTCTATTGATACAAAAGTGAAGGCAGCATCTTCTAAAGGATCCCTTATCCCTAGACATGATAAAATAGAAGATAGAAACATATTTATTGAGACTTGAATAAACTCTGTTAGAGTAAGCTGAAAGGAAAAATCTAAAAGTTGTGAAGTTATTAAAACGTGCATCATAAATTTATTCTTCTGTGTGTTATTGTCTTAATATATTATCAAACCATAATATATTTTTTATCTAAAGAGCCATAAATAGTGTAAAGACAACATGAAATTACTTTTGTCAAGTGTGATCATTTTTTAATGCTAAGGACAACTAACTCAGATAGTACTACAATTTAATCTTATTCTATATTTGTTATATGACCATGGATTTTTTTAACAAAGATTTTCCTTATTGAATAAAAATTGGACTTTACAATGTTAAATATGTTTTATCATATTAATAATCATCATTTCAATCATATTTCAGTAGAACATTCAATAAAACATTTGCAATATTAGGGAGGGGGAACTTTCATATTTTGGCTCTATTTTCCTTGTGGGGGGTGTTTTTCTGAGTGGCCTTGTTGGCCACTTCCCATACTCCACTGCTGTCCTTCCCCATCACAGGAAGATGGGCTTATCTGAGAATGGAGTAATGAGGAGAAGCTGATTATGTTTAGCTCAGCCCCTCCCATCTTCATTCTCTCATGTCTGCCTATCCGTACAGAGGATCATTCTTATCCTCTCTAGGCCATGGATTAGATTTAGTAAGACAGGTTCCCATTAAGGAAACTGTCTTACTAAACCTCTTGGATTCTAGTGATTTCTGTGCCTACTGGGTATGCTTATTCAGGAGTGTAATGTAAACAAGCCATTTTATTATTAAATCTATAGCCATGTATGCAAATCTAGACTTTGTCAGCATATTATCATAAAAATTATTTTCTTTCATCTGCTTGAAGTCTGTGACCCTCTGTTAATAGAGGCTCAACACAGATAAGGGAAAAAATTCATTTCTTATTTGTTTTAATCCTAGATTCAGTTGCACTTGCCTGTGAATCTATAGGCAGAGACACAGAATGATATTAGGAAGTGGAATATACATGCAATGTGAGCAGGTACATGCCCTTAAAGTTGAGAGGAACTTGGCTCGGCTCAACGCATGCAGAATTTATAGGGAATTATATTGTACCATGAGGACACTTTTACAAAATTGTGCAGTTGGATTTTGACAATGTAGCCTTAGTAGGTTGACTTTTATAGTAAAAGTGCTACAGCTTGACTGTGAGCTAGAATGCTCCCTCCCTCTTAGTTCAGCACTGGTATGACCAAAGTGAGGGACCTAGAAAAAAATAAGAATTTTCAAATATTCTTGAAGAAAATCTTACTTAAACTAAAGCCTAAATTTCTCAAAAAGTCAGAAATATCTCCAAAAAATTACAACTGAGACTGTATTTCTAGGTGAATTTTTATTTCAATGTAGTCAAAAATGTGTCACAAATATACTCTTTATGGGCACTTTCTCACATTTAAATTTACATTCCAAAGTTCTGGTCTCCAAGTATCTGGTATAGACTGACAGGCATTCTGGCAAAGCTGAAGCCAAGTAATTTTCCCCATTAATTCTGTTTAATCAAGATACCATTAAGACTTCTAATTTCTTGGGCAATGCTGGTTATTAAAGTATAATTTTGCCAGGAGTAGTTTTGCCATGGAAACTAATGATAATAAATCACTTGAGTATGAGCCTTTCCTTTTTTATTCATTTGTTGGGCTCTTCGATAGACCCAGGAAATACTTAGGGCTGAGTATGACACTAAGCTCTCAAAGAGACTTCAATTCTTTTTTGGTATACAATACTATAAATTTGAAGGGACCCGAATTCAATCCAGGTATCCAACATGTCTCAAGATTAGATTGAGTATAGAAAAAAAGAATTTGAGGTGACCTTAATAATTTTACGATCAGATTCTTTATATTTTGACTTATGTTCGAATAGTTATTTAACTTTAGACTTTATTTCATGAAGAATTTTGAACTTAACCTACCTCAAGGAACTTTAATATTTGATCAATAGTTACTTTTTCTCTGACATTGGTAATAGCAGAAATTCAAACTGAGGACATACCATGGTTTACATTTTATTTTTGGAGTGTCTGTATTTTATCATTTAATATCATTGTAAAACTTTGATAATGTATATGGATTAAAGTTTGAACTTTTTTGTTCTGAGGTTTAAAGTTGAGTTGGAGATACCTGAATTAATGTACTCTGTCACTTTTTTAAATATGTAATTTTCTGTGGAAAATAATTTAACTCTCTCTTCAGTGATATTAGAACGATCAGCAAATGATTGGGACACATGAAGTTGCAAGCAAGAGAGATTGCAGTTGAGCAATTGCAATCTCTCTTTTGCTGGACTGCATTATTGTAAAATTATGCATCACCCTCTTGTTAGGCTTTTTCCTTTTGGAACTCTCTCTGCCATGTCCCTCTCTGCTAGACCTCTCCGTGATATTAGACCATACTACCATTTCTCAGCCTTGGCTAGGTGAATCTCTTTAAACCTGTGATTCACAACCAGAGACTATATTTTGTCCCCAGGAACATTTGGTAATGTCTGGAGACATTTTTATTTTTTACAACTTGGGTGTTGGTACTGTTATCTGGTGGGTAAAGAGACCAAAGACACTGCTAAACAATAATGCACAAGACAATGCTACCTGCCCCCCACCAAAAAACCAAAAAATTATCTGATCTCAAATGTTAGTAATGGTGAGTTGGAGAAACTCTGCTTTAGACAATGAAATGTGTAAAGGGACATGAACCATTTCTGAGCAGAAGCCTTAAGAACTGGTGTATGTTTCTACCATCACTCTTTTTTCCTCTGTGATGAGATGAGTGAAGGGGCTCAGATAGGAGCTGCTCCCATATCCTAGATCCCCAAATGAAGAAGACAGGGAGCATGGTCACAGTCAAGCCACAATGGAAATATAATGTGACCAAGAAATAAATCTTTTTGTTGTGGTAAGCCACTAAAATTTAGGAATCCTCTGTTACCTTATATTAACATAAGCTGATTAACTACCTATTGTTTTTCAGTGATAAGATGAACAGTTTAATGTCCGTTATAGTGACTTCTGTATGTTTCTCTTTTTTAAATTAATTAATTAATTAATTTATGGCTGTGTTGGGTCTTCGATTCTGTGCGAGTGCTTTCTCTAGTTGCAGCAAGCGGGGGCTACTCTTCATCGCGGTGCACAGGCCTCTCACTATCGCGCCTCTCTTGTTGCGGAGCATAGGCTCCAGACGCGCAAGCTCAGTAGTTGTGGCTCACAGGCCCAGTTGCTCCGCGGCATGTGGGATCCTCCCAGACCAGGGCTCGAACCCGTGTCCCCTGCGTTGGTAGGCAGACCCTCAACCACTGCGCTACCAGGGAAGTCCTGTATGTTTCTTAATTAGTTTCAACAAAAAATCATTTTATTTATTGTTCTGCTTGAAATTTTAAGAATACATGCTAAGATAAGGTTGCTGATTCAGAAAAATGTGTACATTTCTATCAGAAGGGTTTTTATCTGCTTATGATGCCAGAAAGTTTTAAATACACTATAATTCATCTCCTATTGAAAGGCTAAAGCATGTCAATAGCCAGTTTAACTGAGTAAATTATCTCAAATTTAATGTAGTTTTAAAAATGGTTTAACTCAAATCCCAAGTAATCTGTAACTTGTGAAATAGTTCATGGATACCGGGTCTCAACAGACTTGAGAAAATGAAGATTTGAAAATCATTTTATTTGGGATCCAGTAGACAGCACCCTCATAGTTTCCTTTCATGACACCAACACTTATGGGAATTACTGGCAAGTTCAGTTCAGTGGCAAAATGTACAAAATTTATCTAAGCAAAAACTCCTGCTCTATAGTCAATGATTCTGAATTTCAATTAGGGGGAGCAAAAGATCTTGAACATCTATGAGATGTTCTTGTTCTTCAGATGGCTTGAGCCATGTGTGAGAAAATAGTTTCAGTGTCTGAGTTTAAAGTCCGTCTTCTAATCTTCAGTGCCCATGCTTTTCTTATCAGTTATCAAAATGTATGGTGAACAGACATGAACATATTTGTTTGCGTTACATTCTGCTTGGCCTCCTTGGTGCATCGTTCTTCACCAGACTGCACATTCCTTTTGGAAGGGAGTTTTGCCTTATGAGTATCCAATTCAGAATACTTGGCACATAGTGAGGATCAATGTTTGATGATTGAATTAGTGAACACCTATACATGAATAGATGACTTTAATTTATGCTTATTCTCACAAGTGAAGTTTAAAAAAATGAGATAAACATGAAAGTTAGAGATTTAGAGCCAATCTAATGTTTCTATTTTTATAATATTTTTGCATATTTATTTCTCTAAATCCACACTTTACAAGAAAGAGAAAAAATATATTTTATTGTAACACCATATTTTTAGACCAGGAGCTGATATCCATTTTTACAAGGTTATGAGTGGCTCGTGGCTACTGAATTTTTTAGAATGGATTTCAAGCACATCTATGAAGTAAGCCAAAGAAAGTAGAAGTATAAAGAAAGTGATCAGATGTTGGAAACTACAGTGCTCTTTCCTGGAAAATTCTTTCAAAGAGAGAACCTGCAGCCTATAACCTCTCTTGTGTCCATGACAAAGTACACCATGCTGATGTTTAAAGTTTCAGTCTAGGCTCTTTGCTATATTACGAATGTGAAATGTCTTTTTGAACTGTGTGTTATATCCCTTGGTTTCAGTTGGAGAATAGTATCTATTTTATATTTTAGTATTTTAATATAAGAGAATTTGAAGTTACTCTAATAAAAACATAAAGGAGATAATTTTCCTTAGATGTTTAGACTTCATAAAAATTTAGAAAATTTGCAAGAGTTTTGAACCTCAAATTTCTTTATATTCAGCATAAAATGATTTTATCTTAAAACCTTGTATATTTCAGAGGGAATTTAATTTTTCAAAAGTCCGTACCCTGGACACTCATAGTATCCCTCTACTGGTGTTATCTTGTTTGTCTCTTAGATTGCTACCTTGCTGAGCAAAGAGAATGCTTTCCCATGAATACACACACACACACACACACACACACACACACACACATACACATGCACACCTGCTTTCTGATGTTCATTAATTTTGTATAATAATAATGTTTTTCCTCCTGCCATCTAATTTATCTACACAAACCAGTCCACATTTGCTGCAAGCATAAAGACTCTAGTCTAAAAAACATTAGGTGAGTAGCATTTTATTGGTCATTTGAATTTAAAGTAGGTAAAATATAAATCACTATGAGTTCTAATTCTTTGTTTTTTGTAATCATGTGTATTCTTCCTGGCTATTACTTGTCCCCTGAATCACTAGTCTGCCCCATGTTTTACCAATATGCAAAAAACAATTTTTAATTCTTTGATTTGTATTGACATAATTTTGAAAATATTCGTGTACACTGGAAAGTTCCATTTAAAATCACTTTATTTTGCAAAAACCTGAAGGTGTTGAAAAAGTTAAAGATTTACTTCCTAATTTGGAATGAATTCTTATAAAGAGGTTTTTAATTCCTAGAAAGGTAAGATTGACAAGAACCTCAGAATAGAAATCGGATCCAGTGATATTAAAGCATGCCCATCCTGGGCTTTCCTGGTTGGCGTGGTGGTTGAGAGTCCACCTGCCAATGCAGGGGACACGGGTTCGTGCCCCGGTCCGGGAAGATGCCACATGCCGCGGAGCGGCTGGGCCCGTGAGCCATGGCCGCTGAGCCTGTTCGTCCGGAGCCTGTGCTCCCCAAGGGGAGAGGCCACAACAGTGAGAGAGGCCCGCACACACAAAAAAAAAAAAAAAAAAAAAGGCATGCCCATCCTGCTCAGGAGAAAGGCCATTCTCACAGGGTCCTCTGGCCAGGTCCCATTGCTGTCCAGGTGGAGTGTGAAAGTACTTCAGCAAAAAAATTCATTTGCCTAGCTTGAGTGAGGAAAATAACCCTCCAGATGTTGCAGAACACTCACATGCTTTTTATTGCATTTTTGCTGTTTCTTTAATTTATTTTCCCTGCTGCAATTGACTTGTCAGCTCAGTTTTAGGTTAGTTTGGCTTCCCTAATTTAGTGTCATAATCAATCCTTGAACAGCAATCATACATAATATATCAATAGTAATGACTGTAAGAGGGTTTATACAATACGGCATGTTTACTGAGGTTAAGATATTTGTTTTATGCACATTCATAAACAAACTCACTCCTTTTGCTCCCCATCATGGATACAACAGAAACAAGCTTTCTTTCTCCTTTCTTTTTTTTTTTTTCCACAGAGATTTACACCAAATAATGAATGAGTCTTTGGTATCTTCTGAACTCCCAGAAATGCTCCTCCTTCTCTTGTACTTTGCTAAAAATTTCAAGTTATTTAACCTGCTGTGAATGAGGGCTTTGACTTCGGGGATGAAGTATCAATATGTAACATACATGAGACATTCTGCCTTATGCTTATTGATTTGATATAGCACCCATTATGAGTCAGGCATTATAATGACTACTGAAGATAAAAACAGGATGCCTGCCTTCAAGGATTTCATAACATAGAAAAGGACACAGCCAAAGAAATTAACCTCCCCTTGAATAATTTCTAAAATAAAATGACCTATAAATGAGTTTATTTGGTATAAATATGGGTAATTCTTTTTAATACTTTTGCTTTCTTTTTATATTCTATAAATGTACAACTCAACTAAGAACTGATTCTGAGTCTCTCCACTAACAGAGGTGACCAGTGATTCTACTGCAATGATTTTCTTTCTATGAGGTTAGTGAAAAGAGATGACAGATAGAAGTCTCAATGGTTATGTAACTACTCTCTTTCCAGGTAAGCACCTGTTGTGCCAGTTCCCATGGCTCTCCCAGGTGCCCAGGCTCTGCTGCTTCAGGCCATGCATGGAGCAGGGCGAACTTGGGCTTGCCTGGAAGGCCCTGTGCCTGAGAGTCACTCTCCCTAGTGGACCTCACAGTCACCTCCTCAGAAATATTGCTACTCCCCAAGAGTGCTGATGTTTCTACTCATATTGGTGACTCTCAACCTCTTCCCGTTTTCAAAAACTTCTCTTCTCTGATCTCCTCCACACCATTTACCTTCACTCCTTACAAGAAGCCCAATTAGAAAAATGTCATTTTTAGAAAAACAAAACAAAACAAAAAGCCAAGAATTAAAGACCTTTCAGCCAGCTTCATCTTTAGTGAAGAATCATAACCTACCCTAGGGGCAATTTAGCACTGGGAGGTCTGCCTGCTTCATGAAAGTGGGCACGAGAGGAGGAGATAGTTTAGGTAAAAAATCCTATTTCCTATTTCATTTTTTCTAACACATTTAATAAATGTAAGCCAAAGATTAGAATGTCATGCAAATGCTATGATAGAAGAAGTCACCAGCCATGAGGCAAAGAGAGAAGATGCCCCTAACTCCTGACCATGAGGAACTCAGAGAAAAATCTAAAATCTTTGCTGGGAAGGACTCCAAAAGGATTTTCAGACATAGCTGAGTCTTCAAAGACAGCATGAGTTAATCAGGTGGTTGAAAGGGCTGGAGTTTATTCTAAGCAGAAAAAGCAAGTACTACTAGTGAACGTTCTGATCTGTTTAAGGAATCACATTTAGATCAGAACACACAGTGTACAGAACATGAAGAGCAGTGAGAGAAGAGGCTGGGAAACTAGTGGCCAGACCATAAGTGTTCTTTTCTACTCTACAGATTTTATCTTTACAACAATAAGACATTCATGTACTAGCTCATGGTAGATCCTTTTATTTATTGCTTTAATTATTACACTTTCTTTCAACTGCTCATATACCTAAGTTAAAACTGTGAGATCTTTAAGTAAAAACAAGGTCTCATAACTATTTTCTATGAGTGTTACTACAATGTCATTTAAATAGTAATTCTCAATAATTTGACAACATTTGAATCTTGCTATTTATATTATGCACTTAGGCATGGTATATTTGTGTATTTTACTGAAGCTCTAATTTCTGTTTCCAAGCCAAATTTTACTTTTCAAGCCAAATTTAATGTATTAGGATAATGTTGAATTCTATTTTGGTCTCAACTTTCTAGTTAAATAATCCAATTTCATTGTTTACAATTGAAGTAATAACCCCTTTAGAGTTAGATGAATATATCTTGATTTCCCTTTTGGGAATTGAGGATATTTTAGAATAGAATTTAACTGTTAGAAAGGACTATAATTTCATTTAGTAGAGATATTTTAAAAAATAGAAGAAAAAATGGAAAAAAATGTTATTAAATATATGTTGAGTCAATTTAAGTTATGGAATAGTAATTATATTTAACATTTGCTTAGTCAAAGTCATAGTCACTCCAGAAATTTGTGTTGTTTTTCTTGTAAGCAAATTAATATTATACTACTACATATTTAAATAGGGAACAGAAAGGATTATTTGCTTATTTAGCATAGCAGAAAATAATGAACCTAGAGGATCATTAAGAGAGTAGCCTACATTAAAAACCAGAGGAAGACTTAACTGTCTTATGTGATATGCTGTTATTCTTTGTGGTGTGTAGATTTGGTTCATGGAAACTGCTGAGGTGTTTCCTTTCTTCTAATATATAAATCTACCCATCTGTGTGTGTACGTGTGAGTAGTTGTTATAAATAAATTAGTAAAGAGACTGCTAATGCCTCCACATATCTGTTCTCTCTTCTTTTCTTACTAATACCCCTCCCCCCACCTTTTATCTGGGTACAGGATGGATAGAATAACAGAAGTGACCTGGGTCTCTCCTGAATACAGTACTTCACAATCTGCCAGGATCTGTACAGCCACCCCAAACACACAAGTCTCAGAATCAAGAAGCCAGGAAAGGAATTGCAACAGTCACTAGTTCTAGAACCATGCACTTGGCTATGACTGTACAGTACAATGCATGTACTGTACCCTCTCTGTCTCTCTCCATGTAATTTGGCTCTAAATCAAAATCTTGAGAAGAGGAATCTATATCATATCCTCAAACTTGCAAGATAGTTTTAGAAATGTAGTTTTAAAAGTGGTAGCCTCTGTATGACAGAAGAGATCTGCAGTATCTACCAATGGCAATTTTTTTTTTTGGCAGTATGCGGGCCTCTCACTGTTGTGGCCTCTCCCGTTGTGGAGCACAGGCTCCGGACGCATGGGCTCAGCGGCCATGGCTCATGGGCCTAGCCGCTCCACGGCATGTGGGTTCTTCCCGGACTGGGGCACGAACCCGTGTCCTCTGCATTGGCAGGCAGACTCTCAACCACTGCGCCACCAGCGAAGCCCCAATGGAAATTTTATAAAGCTGTTCAAGGCCACCCCACTGGCCAAAAACATTAAAATCTGTTTTTGATGCTTGTGACTGAACCCTTAGAAAATAAAAACAAGGAGGAAAGATTAAACAGTGAAAAAAAGTAGTAGAACAAATGCACAGACCATCTAGAATCACAAAGCACTATAAACACCTCTTTCAATTTTGGGTGGTTAGTCCCCAAACATCATTCTCCACTGCTCTTTGACTACTTTGATAGTATGATTACTAAATTGCTTGATTTATTTTATGCCTTAAATGACACTGGTAATTGTATAAGTCATGTGTTAAACTTACTGATTTAAAAAGATGTCTAAGTGGAACAGGATAGAAAGCCCAGAGATAAACCCACGCACATATGGACACCTTATCTTTGATAAAGGAGGCAGGAATGTACAGTGGAGAAAGGATAGCCTCTTCAATAAATGGTGCTGGGAAAACTGGACAGGTACATGTAAAAGTATGAGATTAGATCACTCCCTAACACCATACACAAAAATAAGCTCAAAATGGATTAAAGACCTAAATGTAAGGCCAGAAACTATCAAACTCTTAGAAGAAAACATAGGAAGAACACTCTATGACATAAATCACAGCAAGATCCTTTCTGACCCACCTCCTAGAGTAATGGAAATAAAAACAAAAATAAACAAATGGGACCTAATGAAACTTCAAAGCTTTTGCACAGCAAAGGAAACCATAACCAAGACCAAAAGACAACCCTCAGAATGGGAGAAAACATTTGCAAATGAAGCAACTGACAAAGGATTAATCTCCAAAATTTACAAGCAGCTCATGCAGCTCAATAACAAAAAAACAAACAACCCCATCCAAAAATGGGCAGAAGACCTAAATAGACATTTCTCCAAAGAAGATATACAGAATGCCAACAAACACATGAAAGAATGCTCAACATCATTAATCATTAGAGAAATGCAAATCAAAACTACAATGAGATATCATCTCACACCAGTCAGAATGGCCATCATCAAAAAATCTAGAAACAATAAATGCTGGAGAGGGTGTGGAGAAAAGGGGACACTCTTGCACTGCTGGTGGGAATGTGAATTGGTTCAGCCACTGTGGAGAACAGTATGGAGGTTCCTTAAAAAACTACAAATAGAATTACCATATGACCCAGCAATCCCACTACTTGGCATATACCCTGAGAAAACCAAAATTCAAAGAGAGTCATGTACCAAAATGTTCATTGCAGCTCTATTTACAATAGCCAGGACATGGAAACAACCTAAGCGCCCATCATCGGATGAATGGATAAAGAAGATGTGGCACATATACACAATGGAATATTACTCAGCCTTAAAAAGAAATGAAATTGAGCTATTTGTAATGAGATGGATAGACCTAGAATCTGTCATACAGAGTGAAGTAAGTCAGAAAGAAAAAGACAAATACCGTATGCTAACACATATATATGGAATTTAAGGGAAAAAAATGTCATGAAGAACCTAGGGGTAAGATAGGAATAAAGACGCAGACCTACTGGAGAACGGACTTAAGGATATGGGGAGGGGGAAGGGTGAGTTTTGACAGGGCGAGAGAGAGTCATGGACATATACACACTAACAAACGTAGTAAGGTAGATAGCTGGGGGGAAGCAGCCGCAAGGCACAGGGATATTAGCTCGGTGCTTTGTGACAGCCTGGAAGGGTGGGATGGGGAGAGTGGGAGGGAGGGAGACGCAAGAGGGAAGACATATGGGAACATATGTATATGTATAGCTGATTCACTTCGTTGTAAAGCAGAAACTAACACACCATTGTAAAGCAATTATACCCCAATAAAGATGTTTAAAAAAAAAAAAAAAAAAAAAGATGTCTAAAATGAACAGACTTCTACCTTGTTTAAAGTATAAGTGATATCTTCCTAGTATAAAAGAAAACTGTCAGAAAAATGCCTATTATTTAAATAGAAGTGTGAGAAATAGCAAGTATTTTGCTAACGCTTTGAGTTTTATTTTTCTCACATGACTTCTATTCACATCCAATGCCTTGGAATAGTATGATGACAAAATTTAGAAACATACCTGTGTCTTGCTCTACACATACAAAGAACATTTGGCCATGGCCCAGCCAATTCATCACTTTGACTGACTTACTGGTTAGTTCTGATTCACTCCAAGGCTAGTTTTTCCACAATTTAAATATCAAAATAAACTAATAGATGTAAATGTCATATTAGGCTGTTACTTGTTAAAGAGAGGAGATATACAACCAATTATTAAACAACTTTGAGACACCATTGAAAGTCTGAAGAGAGATGGGATGAAAGAGTAGTTCCTTTGGATTTTCAGCACTTCCACAGCTTCTCATTAGCCATGGTTACCTGGATATTTATATATAGAATCTGGGACCAATTCTTAAAATCCACTTTCTTTTGAGGAAATAAACCCTGACATTGGACCATGTCTTTCAATTTTACTCCCCAGAGCAACGTCTTCTCCTTAACCTATCACCTTACCACTCCAGGGTCCTGTATTTTCTCCTCAGTCTACACCTGGAGTTGTCAATTATTTTGTTCCAACATATTACAATCTTAGATGGTTTGGAATAGGAGTTGAGAGAGAGAAAGAGTAGCAGCTCTTCTTTGGAGCTCTCACAGCACACTGCCAGTTTCTGTTTCTGTCTGTTCCTCTGAATTGAATCACATGAATAGGTGTTGCTGTGCTTTGTTATCTTGGATATGTGCCCAGCAAGGGGAATGGATTAGGGAAAAAAAAAAAAAGAAGCACAGTATCTCATTAATATTGTGCTTAAAATCTTTAGGAGAACAAAAAGTGAACAACTGAGCACTATATCAATTTTATCATTCAAAAAGAAAGTGGGTAACAAAGAATTTGGTTAGCTTCTGTCTCTGGTTCCAGGGAAGTAACCTCTTGTGATGACTGATTTTATATGTCAACTTGGCTGAGCTATAGTGCCCAGATATTTGGTCGAACATTACTCTGGGTGTTTTTGTGAAAGTGTTTTTTGGATGAGATTACCATTTAACTTGGGGGATTTTGAATAAAACAGATTACTCTACATAATGTAGATAGGTCTCATTTAATTAGTTGAAGGCTTAAACAGAAGAAAAGTTGACACTTCTGGAAGAAAAGGGAATTCTTCTAGCAGACTGTCTTTGCACTCAAACTGTAAGTCCTTCCTGGGTCTCCAGCTTGATGTCCTACTCTATAAATTTTGGACTTGCCAAGGCTCCACAATTGCATGAGCCAAATCCTTAAAATTAAAAAAATAATTAAATCTATCTACCTACCTACATATTTATTTAGAGAGGCATCTTATTCTGTTTCCCTGGAGAACCCTGACTAATATACCTCTAAATCTTTGGAATTTCCCCATGATAAGAGTGCCTTTGTTATTCATGCTAAGCCCTTCATTATGCTAATGAGGTGACTCATGCTGGGGCCCTATATATTTTATTCTAACAAGATGACCCAGGATAGTGCTGACATGCCAGAAAGACTAATCAGATGATTACAGGGCTCTTTGAGCCCCATGATATCAGCTGGACGTCCAGCTGGATATCTAGTCACACGGGAAGTGTTTCATTCAATCATGCCAATATAATGAAACAATAAAAACTCTGGACACTGAAGCTCAGTTGAGTTCCTCTGGTTGGCTATATCCTCTGAGTATTACCATACATCAGTACCAGGAGGGAATGCTTCCCTGAGGATGATGGAAGCCTCACATGTAGAACCTTTCCAGAGTGTGCTTATAAGCCTTTTCTTTTGGCTGGTTATTATTTTATCTTTTTGCTATAGTACAGTTGTGAGTATGGCACTTGCAGTGAGTCTGTGTACATTTCCAGAAAATTATGGAATGTCTGTGTAATTGTGGGAACCCCCAAATTTGTAGGCCATCAGTATGAAATGAGGGTGACCCTGGGGACCCCTGAAATTGCAAATGGTGTCTAAAGTGAGGGCAGTCTTTTGGATGACTGTGTCATTAAACTTGATTTCGGCAAACTCATTGCACAAAGAGATATGCCACATTAATTTTTAAGTAAAATATATTCTTATTTAAATTTCCAAATTATAAAAATTACATTACATTTTAGGCTTCAGGAGGCTTATGTCTAGGGACATAAGTTGAATAAGAATCTCATAAATTTCTGACTACAGCATATTTATGAAATGTTTTTTCTTAGTTTTAACCTTAACTTCAAAACCTATCTCCTCCATATTCTAGCTGTCTGGCCTGGTCTAAATCATTTAGCCAATATAATGCTCAATTTTTTCATCTATAAAATGAAAATGTTTGCCTCATATTTAAAAACTCATACTGAGATAAATTCATAAAAATCTACAGGCTCTTTCATGAAACAAAATAATAAATATTTTAAGGTCAGTACCACTATTTTTCAATAATTTTGAAGTGTCAAATTATACTCAGTAATTAGTTTACCTATTTTAGTATAATCTTAATTCAGTAATTGTAACAGATAAATAAAAAGAAAACATAGATTTTGTTTAAATTTTGGAAACATTTTTGCTGACTCCAATGGTAACGTGAGAAAACTGAAATAGGCATTTAAACAAAGCAAAAAATAACTGCCCTGTTTATTTTCAAAATAAACCTTTAAAATTCAGTATCATATTAAAAGAAAACAAAACAAAAAACCTTGGTATGTAAGTGTACCTTAAATGCTGGATTGCCTAAACATAAATAATTGTTAATGTAATATGACTCTTTTTGAAGTTTTTCTTCAAGAAGATAGATTTTTAAATTATGAAATATCCACAGGAAATTAATAATCAAAACGAGTAAATAATCAATAGGCATGACATAATACTGACATCCAGTGGCCTTTTAGGCTAATTGCAGAGCAATGTTCTGTCAAAGTAGTGTTGGTAAAAGGTTTGTCATGATTATTTAACTTGATGTTATCCATGTGAGAAGCAATTTCCTTATTGATCACAACATAAGTAATAAATGTAAAGTTGCAGATTGCTTGCTATTAGTAATGTTTTTGTCTAATACTCCCACAATTATTAACAAACTCCCAGAGTATTAAACAAACAAAAAAACAATAAAAAATAATTACATCTCTCTTAGGTTAATTCAATATCTATATAGATAATTACCAACATTTCTCTTTCCACAAATAAACCTATGGATATGTTTTGATTTTCAATTTGCTTTTACAGACTTTTTCACATGCTCCTTTGAACACATGTTTCCATTTGTAGCTGAGGCACATGTTTCAGCCAGAATAGGCTGGCTTACATAGTTATAAACATCAATACACATTTATTCCTTATACAAATTACAGGTTAGCAGAGAAACTGTGATCACAGGAATTACTTATGAGTCCTGCCAGAGCAGCCACCATCATGAAGTTGCTATTTGCTGTGGAGAAGGAAAGAAAGTGTGAGAGAATCTTGAAAAGCTCCATATGTCAATCTGATGCTATAGTTCACAAACGGCCAGAAGACTGCATTGGCAGAGCCAGTCACACAGCCACACTCAACAGCAGGGGTCAGGCAGTGATTCCCACCATGTGCTCAGATGGGGAGAACACAGTTGGACAACAGCACCCTTGGAATTACTTTCCTCTGTCTTTGTTCTTTTGCCTTCTTTGGCTAGTCCTTCTCCAACATTCTTCTAAACATTCAGGCCCTACAGTTTTAATCCCAACTTTAAATAACATTTATGCTGATGATTCTTAAATTTATATTTTCAGCCTATAAATTTCTATAGTACTCCAGATCCATTTAGCCAACATTTTACTCAATATATCTACTTGATACTATCAAATCCCTTAAACTAAAAGTGTCTATAATAGAAATTATGGTAACGCTCCTGAACTTTTTTTCTATTTTGAAGTTTCTATATATGCAAAAAGACATTCATTAAGTTAAACTTGCCAAAAATCTAGGAATCATCCTTGAAAATCCTGGGCTATTATTAACTTAGAAGGCAGTTTTTTTAAAAATCCATCTTAATAATGACATTCCTCTGTCCTCAGTGCGGAATCAAGGTTAAGTTCATGAACCAAGCCAAACTACCTAAGAAATTCGGACCCACACACAATGCTAGAATAGCCAGTGGTAATAACTCTTGCTAGGCTTGAATCTAGGATACTAAAGACAGCATCAACACCTGTCAAACCTCCACACTGTCCCAAAAATAAATACACTGAGGTAAAGAAATCCAAGTCAACAGATATAGTGGATCCAAATCTTTTTTCACTTGTTTCAACACCTAATACAGCTGTGCTTGAATCTAACTATAGTACTAGCTCTCCATTTATGTGAGTCAATAAATTTTCTTTACTTTGTTTAAGGCAATTTAATTTAAATTTTCTGTCACTTGTACCTAAATAAGTTCTAAATGAAATATTTTTCACACACAGACACATATACTTATGGTAGTATTGTAATATTTAAATAATTTATATAATGTATTGTTACATATTGCATATAGGACTACTGTAATATGTGTGATAATATTGAGGTATTTATGAAATTTGCATAAAGTACTATATATGCAATTGTATATATATAAATAAATATGTATAATTCATGTATATATATATTTTTTTTACAATAGGTGGGGCATTTCAAGTTAATGTGGAAGTAATGAACATTTATAAAATACAGGATTTGTAATATAAAATAAGTTGTGTACATATATTTAGGAGGACTTTAATTGTAATTGAGTCTGTGGTTCTGGCTTCCATTTTAGGAGTCAAATTTATGGAATTATTAGTCTCCAAAATGACCTCTATTTATGTGTTTCTTCACACACAGAATGATTTTATAGTTACATATATGTGATATGTATGGTGATTTCTATTTATCTGTGCATGTGATCTGAGGCAGAGGCCCAGGTTCAAGAGACTTAGTAGATACAGGATCCACTTTTAAATCACTTGTATGAGCCAACACTTAACAGGTAAACAGTGGTCAAATTTCTGAATGAAGGCCAAGATTTTCCTATACATCTCTGTTTCAGAATTTTTCTTTCCTAACCCCGGTCATTTTATGTTGGAAGTTTGATTGTTGAAAAAGAACTAAACTAGAGAGAACATCTTTAAATACACTGGAAAGGGCTTAATAACAATTCATACAAGTTTTGATTCAAAACATTTCAATTAGTCAGGCTGAAGAAACTACTTCACCTCTTTCTGATGTGAATATTTGGCTTCATAAGGAAAATAAAAGCCCACAGCTTGCATAAGTCAGGTCATTTTTGTCTGTTTTGTTTTTTAAGTTACCTGAGAGCCATAAGTTCCTGGTACTTGAAACAATCTCTTCCTTATTTTCAAGGTCAGTGTTTCTAAAATTGTGTTCCAAAAATAACTAACTAACTAAATAAACAAATAAAATTGTGTTCCACAGGCCACAGGCCTCTGGATCGGATGCTCTGAGTGGCTTTCAGGTTTCTTTATTTTAAGCAACATACTCAGTAATATTTTGTGCCCCTGAATTCAAAATCTAATGCTCCAAACCAGGAGCTTAAAAGCTGTGAAAGAAAAAAAAATCCTGCTTAATCACCATATTTAAAGCTCAACAATATTATTAATTGAAATCTTGGGATGCTAATAAACCTATATTTATTTTTGTGTTTTCCTTTTCTTATTAATTCATTTATACCACAAATGAAATTCCTATAAACTACAGCTGGCACTGATGACATGAAAGAAATTGAAAATAGGTAGACCCACTTGGGTAGGATCTTCTACCTTATATTCATAGGAAAGTGGGAACGAGAAGGAACAGAAAAAGGGTTGGTCTGCACCCTGCAGGCCTACAAGCCTTGTACTTGCCCAGCTTCAAGACTGAAGAAAGATCCCAGTCAGTTACAGAAACATCAATGGTTTAATGGATGGGGGATATTACGTGTCTGAAGCAAGGTCCTGGAGCAACACCCCACCATGTGTGGCAGACAGAGCAGGCAGGACATGGCAACAGTCTTTGCTGCGGGGGGGAGGGAGGTTACCAGTTATTGGGTTATGGAGGTCAGGTTGGCTCATCAGTTACCAGGGAAACCAGGAAAGCCCCCTCTCCCACTGCTCCTTTGATAAGCTATCTTGGTGGAGATGTTCTGATGTAAGGATAAGAAGAATCACTCCTAGAATAATGGAAATAAAATAAAAAATACACAAATGGGACCCTAATGAAACTTTAAAGCTTTTGCACAGCAAAGGAAACCATAAACTAGATGATAAGACAACCCTCAGAATGGGAGAAAATATTGGCAAATGGAGCAATTGACAAGGGATTGATCTGCAAAATATACAAGCAGCTCATACAGCACAATATCAAAAAAAAACAAACAACCCAATCCAAAAATGGGCAGAAGACCTACATAGACATTTCTCCAAAGAAGACAAAGGGATTACCAACAACCCATGAAAAGATGCTCAGTATCACTAATCATTAGAGAAATGCAAATCAAAACTACAATGAGGTATCACCTCACACCAGTCAGAATGGCCATCATCAAAAAATCTACAAACAATAAATTCTGGAGAGGGTGTGGAGAAAAGGGAACCCTTTGCACTGTGGGTGGGAATGTAAATTGATACAACCACTATGGAGAACAGTATAGAGGTTCCTTAAAAAACTAAAAATAGAACTATCATATGACCCAGCAATCCCACTAATGGGTATATACCCTGAGAAAACCATAATTCAAAAAGAGTGATGGAAGTCTCATCCACCAGACAGCAGAAGCAAGGAGAACTACAATCCTGCAGCCTGTGGAACAAAAACCACATTCACAGAAAGACAGACAAGATGAAAAGCCAGAGGGCTATGTACCAGATGAAGGAACAAGATAAAACCCCAGAAAAACAACTAAATGAAGTGGAGATAGGCAACTTTCCAGAAAAAGAATTCAGAATAATGATAGTGAAGATGATCCAGGACCTTGGAAAAAGAATGGAGGAAAAGATCAAGAAGGTGCAAGAAATGTTTAACAAAGACCAAGAAGAATTAAAGAACAAACAAGCAATTAAAGAACAAACAAACAGAGATGAACAATACAATAACTGAAATTAAAACTACACTACAGGGCTTCCCTGGTGGCACAGTGGTTGAGAGTCCACCTGCTGATGCAGGAGACATGAGTTCGTGTCCCGGTCTGGGAAGATCCCACATGCCGCGGAGTGGCTGGGCCCGTGAGCCATGGCCACTGAGCCTGAGCGTCCAGAGTCTGTGCTCTGCAATGGGAGAGGCCACAACAATGAGAGACCTGCATACAGAAAAAAAAAAAAAAAAAACTACACTACAAGGAATCAATAACAGAATAACTGAGGCAGAAGAACGGATAAGTGACCTGGAAGACAGAATGGTGGAATTCACTGCTGCAGAACAGAAAAAAGAAAAAAGAATGAAAAGAAATGAAGATAGCCTAAGAGACCTCTGGGACAGCATTAAATGCAACAACATTCACATTATGTTGAGAGAGAGAAAAAGGGCCCAAGAAAATACTTGCAGAGATTATAGTCGAAAACTTCCCTAACATGGGAAAGGAAATAGCCACCCAAGTCCAGGAAGCACAGAGAGGCCCATACAGGATAATCCAAAGGAGAAACACACTGAGACACAGAGTAATCAAATTGGCAAAATTTAAAGACAAAGAAAAATTATTGAAAGCAGCAAGGGAAAAATGACAAAAAACATACAAGGGACCTCCCATAAGGTTAACAGCTGATTTCTCAGCAGAAACTCTACAAGCCAGAAGACAGTGGTGTGATATACTTAAAGTAATGAAAGGGAAGAACCTACAACCAAGATTACTTTACCCGGCAAGGATCTCATTCAGGTTCGATGTATAAATCAAAAGCTTTACAGACAAGCAAGAACTAAGAGAACCCAGCACCACCAAACCAGCTGTACAACAAATGTTAAAGGAACTTCTCTAAGTGGGAAACATAAGAGATGAAAAGGACCTACAAACACAAACACAAAACAATTAAGAAAATGGCCATAGGAACATACATATTGATAATTACCTTAAATGTGAATGGATTAAATGCTCCAACCAAAAGACAAAGGCTTGCTGAATGGATACAAAAGCAAGACCCATATATATGCTGTCTACAAGACACCCACTTCAGACCTAGGGACACATACGACTGAAAGTGAGGGGATGGAAAAATATATTCCATGCAAATGGAAATCAAAAGAAAGTTGGAGTAGCAATACTCATATCAGATAAAATAGACTTTAAAATAAAGAAAGTTACACAAGACAAGGAAGGACACTACATAATGATCAAGGGATCAATCCTAGAAGAAGATATAACAATTATAAATATATATGCACCCAACATAGGAGCACCTCAATACTTAAGGCAACTGCTAACAGCTGTAAAAGAGGAAATCAACAGTAACACAATAATAGTGGGGGACATGAAAACCTCACTTACACCAATGGACAGATCATCCAAAATGAAAATAAATAAGGAAATGGAAGCTGTAAATGACACAATAATCCCGATAGATTTAACTGATATTTATAGGACATTCCATCCAAAAACAGCAGATTACACTTTCTTCTCAGGTGTGCATGGAACATTCTCCAGGATAGGTCATATCTTGGGTCACAAATCAAGGCTCAGCAAATTTAAGAAAACGGAAATCATCTTTCCTGACCACAATGCTATGAGATTAGAAATGAATTACAGGAGAAAAAACATAAAAGACACAAACACATGGAGGCTAAACACAACATTACTAAATAACCAAGAGATCACTTAAGAAATCAAACAGGAAAAAAAATACCTAGAGACAAATGACAATGAAAACACAACAATCAAAAACCTATGGGATGCAGAAAAAGCAGTTCTAAGAGGGAAGTTTATAGCTATAGAAGACTACCTCAAGAAACAAGAAAAATCTCAAATAAATAATCTAACCTTACACCTGAAGGAACTAGAGAAAGAAGAAAAAACAAAACCCAAAGTTTGAAGAAGGAAAGAAATCATAAAGAACAGAGCAGAAATAAATGAAATAGAAACAAAGAAAAGAATAGCAAAGATCAATAAAACTAAAAGCTGGTTCTTTGAGAAGATAAACAAAATTGATAAACCATTAGCCACACTGATCAAGAAAAAGAGGAAGAGGACTCAAATTAATAAAATTAGAAATGAAAAAGGGGAAGTTACAACAGACACCACAGAAATACAAAGCATCCTAGGAGACTACTACAAGCAACTCTATGCCAATAAAATGGACAACCTGAAAGAAATGGACAAATACTTAGAAAGGTATAACCTTCCAAGACTAAATCAGAAAGAAATAGAAAATATGAACAGACCAATCACAAGTAATGAAATTGAAACTATGATTAAAAATCTTCTAACAAACAAAAGTCCAGGACCAGATGGCTTCACAGGTGAATTCTATCAAACATTTAGAGAAGAGTGAACACCCATCCTTCACAAACACTTCCAAAAAACTGCAGAGGAAGGAAAACTCCCAAACTCATTCTATGAGGTCACCATCACCTTGATACCAAAACCAGACAAAGATACTACAAAAAAAAGAAAATTACAGACCAATATCACTGATGAATATAAATGCAAAAATCCTCAATAAACTACTAGCAAACAGAATCCAACAACACATTAAAAGGATCATCCACCATGATCAAGTGGGATTTGTCCCAGGGATGCAAGGATTCTTCAATATATGCAAATCAATCAATGTGATACACCATATTAACAAATTGAAGAATAAAAACCATATGATCATCTCAATAGATGCAGAGAAAGCTTTTGACAAAATCCAACACCCATTTATGATAAAAACTCTCCAGAAAGTGGGCATAGAGGGAACCTACCTCAACATAATAAAGGCCATATATGACAAACCCACAGCAAACATCATTCTCAATGGTGAAAAACTGAAAGCATTTCCTATAAGATCAGGAACAAGACAAGGATGTCCACTCTCACCGCTATTATTCAACATAGTTTTGGAAGTCCTAGACTCAGCAGAGAAGAAAAAGAAATAAAAGGAATACAAATTGGAAAAAGAGAAGTAAAACTGTCACTGTTTGCAGATGACATGATACTATACATAGAGAATCCTAAAGATGCCACCAGAAAAGTACTAGAGCTAAAAAATGAATTTGGTAAAGTTGCAGGACACAAAATTAATGCACAGGAATCAATTGCATTCCTATACACTAATGATGAAAAATCTGAAAGAGAAATTAAGGAAACACTCCCATTTACCACTGCAGCAAAAAGAATAAAATACCTAGGAATAAACCTACCTAGGGAGACAAAAGACCTGTATGCAGAAAACTATAAGACAGTGATGAAAAAAAATTAACAATGATACCAACAGATGGAGAGATATACCATGTCCTTGGATTGGAAGAATCAATATTGTGAAAATGACTATCCTACCCAAAGCAATCTACAGATTCAATGCAATCCCAATCAAATTACCAATGGCATTTTTTATGGAACTAGAACAAAAAATCTTAAAATATGTATGGAGACACAAAAGACCCTGAATAGCCAAAGCAGTCTTGAGGGAAAAAAAATGGAGCTGGAAGAATCAGACTCCCTGGTTTTAGACTATACTACAAAGTTACAGTAATCAAAACAGTATGATACTGGCACAAAAACAGAAACATAGATCAATGGAAAAAGATAGAAAGCCCAGAGGTAAACCCACGCATCTATGGTCAACTAATATATGACAAAGGATATACAATGGAGAAACACCAGTCTCTTCAGTAAGTGGTGCTGGGAAAACTGGACAGCTACATGTAAAAGAATGAAATTAGAACACTCCCTAACACCATACACAAAAATAAACTCAAAATGGATTAGAGACCTAAATGTAAGACCAGACACTATAAAACTCTTAGAGGAAAACACAGAACGAACACTCTTTGACATAAATCACAACAAGATCTTTTTTGATCCACCTCCTAGAGTAATGGAAATAAAAACAAAAATAAACAAATGGGACCTAATGAAACTTAAAGCTTTTGCACAGCAAAGGAAACCATAAACAGGACGAAAAGACAACCCTCAGAAGGAGAGAAAATATTTGCAAATGAATCAATGGACAAAGGATTAATCTCCAAAATATGTAAACAGCTCATGCACCTCAATATTAAAAGAACAAACAACCCAATCGAAAAATGGGCAGAAGACCTAAATAGACATTTCTCCAATGAAGACATACAGATGGCCAAGAAGCACATGAAAATCTGCTCACCATCACTAATTATTAGAGAAATGCAAATCAAAACTACAATGAGGTATCACCTCACACCAGTTAGAATGGACTTCATCAGAAAACCTACAAACAACAAATGCTGGAGAGGATGTGGAGAAAAGGAACCCTCTTGCACTGTTGGTGGGAATGTAAACTGATACAGCCAATATGGAGAACAGTATGGAGGTTCCTTAAAAAACTAAAAATAGAATTACCGTATGATCCAGCAATTCCACTACTGGGCATATACCCAGAGAAAACCACAATTCAAAAAGACACATGCACCCCAATGTTCATTGCAGCACTATTTACAATAGCCAGGTCATGGAAGCAACCTAAATGCCCATCGACAGACAAATAGATAAAGAAGATGTGGTACATATATACAATGGAATATTACTCAGCCATAAAAAGGAACGAAATTGGGTCATTTGTTGAGACATGGATGGATCTAGAGACTGTCATACAGGGTGAAGTAAGTCAGAAAGGGAAAAACAAATATCGTATATTAACGCATATATGTGGAACCTAGAAAAATGGTACAGATGAACGGGTTTTCATGGCAGAAATTGAGACACAGATGTAGAGAACACACATATGGACACCAAGGGGACAAAGCCACAGGGGGGTGGTGGTGGTGGTGTGATGAATTGGGCGATTGGGATTGACACGTATACACTGATGTATATAAAATTGATGACTAATAAGAACCTGCTGTATAAAAAATATAGAAAAATACCTATTTATTAAGAAAATTATAATAAAAAATAAGGCTTTTTCAAAAAAAGAGTCATGTACCACAGTGTTCACTGCAGCTCTATTTATAGCCAGGACATGGAAGCAGCCTAAGTGTCTATCAACAGATGAATGGATAAAGAAGATGTGGCACATACATACAATGGAGTATTACTCAGCCATGTAAGGAACGAAATTGAGTTATTTGTAATGAGGTGGATGGACCTAGATTCTATCATACAGAGTGAAGTAAGTCATAAAGAGAAAAACAAATACCTTATGCTAACGCACATATATGGAATCTAAAAGAACGGTACTGATGAACCTAGTGGCAGGGCAGGAATAGAGACGCAGACGTAGAGAACAGACTTGAGGACACAGAGTGGGAAGGGGAAGCTGGGATGAAGTCAGAGAGTAGCATTGACAAATATACACTGCCAAATGTAAAATGGATGGCTAGTGGGAAGCTGCTGCATAGCACAGGGAGATCACCTCGATGCTGTGTGACAACCTAGAGGGGTGGGATAGGGAGGATGGGAGGGATGCTCAAGAGGGAGGGGATATGGTGATATATGTATACTTATAGGTGATTCACTTTTTTGTAAAAACAGAAACTAACACAACATTGTAAAGCAATTATACTCAAATAAAGATATATAAAAAAAAGAAGAAGAATCACTAGGTGGGGCCGCGGGCAAGTATTTGAAAAGGGCAGTCTTTTGAGTTGGGTGTAGGTGAAGTAGGCACTGGTTGAGCAGCAGGGAATGTTCAGAGATCAAGAGAACATCTCTCTTGGGTGGCTTTACCATATGGAAGGATTTACCAGAATATAATTGAGACTATTGGAAGAGTTTACTACTAAATAAAAAACTTTGGGAGAAATTTTACCTACCAAATTTCCTAACACTATTTTCTTGAGCTGTTTAATAAAACAAAAGTTTGTCTAATTAGCACACTGGACACATGAACTAGTGGGCTAATGTGATCTAGCCACTTGTTCACAACTTATATTGTAAAATTGATTGCCTCCAGGAGTTAAGCTAAAGGCTTTGTATCAATTAGTAACTGTAATTGAAGCTGAATGTAATTAATTATATAATTTTATGGTGTTAATGTTAAATTCCATTCTAATTACATGATGAAACTGAATCATTATGAATGTACTTAGGTATGAGTGAAACCTCTTTAGGGATTTGTTGGACATTTTCATTAAGAACAACAATAAAATTACTTTCACCTGTAGGATACATGTTAGACTGCAGGCAGTTATTAATTATAATGAGTGAAATCTGCCTTTTTTTCTCATATTATACACTCTTCTCTATTTCCTAACTCTTCTTAAACGTAATTGTCTGATTAAGTGAAACAATTCCTTCCCTTCCCCTACATTTCTGTAGTAATTTCCTTATAACTTTGAAAATTTTATTCACATAGCTATTTTTAAAAGTAACTGCATAGGTTAAGTAGATTAGGTTCAGAAAATATAATACACAACAAATGTATAAACACTCACCCATTCTTTACCCACATTTGATACTAAAAGCTTGGAAAGGACATTTTTCCTCTGTGTGTAGAATTTAATTTTTTTTTCATGAAGAGCTCCAAGAACCTATTAACAATAGATCAAGCCAAGCAAACAAAATGAAAGCTATTTGCCAACCCATTATTAGTTTATTAGCTATTTATATAAAAGAAGAATTTCCCATTAATTTTTGTATTCTCAATGCCCAGCATATTTGGGCCCTATATTAATTATGCAAAAAGATATAATATGAGGAAATGGACACTGACTTCTATATCTTCTGTCTTCTATATATTCATATCAGAACTGATCATCACTAAAGAGAAAAATAAAAACTCTTGATTGAACACCATAGATTCAAATACAGATTTAACATCACTATCACTTTCCATGTCTTCCTTGGACCTCTGCAACTTTCCTCTTGGTTTATACCCTTCACTTTCCCATGAATATTACTAGACCTTTGGGTGAAAACATACAATTTATATGAAATAACAGTGGCTGTCTGTATTTTTATTCTTGCTCCATGTTTTGCTTTCCTTTTTCTTTCAAAATAGTAAAAAAGAGCTGAAACTCCCTAAATTATGGATTAATAATTTATGCAAGTTAATAGCTTTCCTATTTTTAACTGCTTTAAGATAAAAATGAAAATTAATGTGACAGATGACAGTTTTAATTTTGTGACTGGTTAAGGATTACTTTAAGTTTGCGGCTTTATTCAGTATTTTGCATTTTTTGAAGTGCCTTAGTTATACTATTGTAACCGAAAGTGGGCTCCGGCTGCTCGCCATGCAAAAGCCAATAAAGAGGCAAAGATGGTAGAAAGGAAAGTTTGCTTTATTTCAGATGTTGGGAACCACCAAGGTGGGGATGGGTAGACTCCTAGCCAAAGGCCAACTACCCCCCAACCCCACGGACAATCAGTGGGCAAGAGCTTTCATAGACTGAGGTGGAGAAGGGGGCTAGATGCAGAAACAGCACAATCAGCTCTGACCGTCATCTTGAAATTGGTCATGCGGTGGCCTGACCAGCCCCATCTTGATTGTTTTAAGTACAGTTAACCTTCATTTCCAAGGTTGGTTTGTTCCCATTTCCTGGAAGGCAATTCTCAGAATTGTGGCAGCCTATGTCATGGCTACAGCCTGGTCATCATGTAGTTAAATTTTCCCACCTGATGGGGGTTTCAGTCTTTACAAGACAGCTCACAGGATATGGCTCAGGATATTATCTATAGCCCTTGAGAAGGAAAAATAGGTCCTCAACTTTGCTTACTGACTAAACTATTATTGTTTTGTCCTGTTTGACTGCTTTTCTTTGCTTCTGCATTTTCTCACTTCTCTGATTAAACTTATTCTTTGGCTAAAGTTTTTCCACAGACAAAAGGCAGGCAGAGGACATGAGGGGGAAGGACCATAGGGTCCTGTTCCATTTCAGTATAGTTTTTATAACAACTCCTTATAAGCAAACTCTTTTAGAATAAATATCCACTGTGTTTCATGATCTGGGTCTGAGTTTCCATTGCCTGAGTAATGGTGATGAGGATTACTTTTATATAAGGTATTTTAAATAGCATATTGTCTGTGATTATTGTTTGTCAATAAAGTAATAAAAAAGATTATATCTGAGATAACCTCCCTGACCACCAAGATAGATCTATCTTTTCATTCTATATTCTTTTTGCCATGCTTTAAATTTCTTCATTCTATAATCTCATATAACTTTGTACAGAATTATTTAATTGTGTATTTTCTCTTTCCCCCAATAGAATGTACACTTTGAGAGGTTTTCTATTTTGTATTTGCTATATTTACTATGTATAAATAAAACAATTCCTGGAATATAGCAGACAATTAATATATTTCTTGAAGATATATGTAGTTAATCCCAAATTGAAAATGTACAAAAAACAGTTTTAATTCAAAATTAATTTAATTTTTATCACAGTTTTGTTATTGTTGTGATAAGCAACAAAACAAAAATGATTGGATTATTCTAAAATTCCACATGTCAAATTAAGCTAAAATTTTACAATCCAATTAGATAGGGTTTGTATTACATAAGTAAAATTATCTATTGTCTTATAAAACTTAAGAGAAAAATTGAAATGGAATATACCTCATCTTTCAGGTTAGAATATTGACGTAGAATTTAAAATACAAACTGAGGCCAACTTACCATTTTCCCTGGAAATGTTTTGAAAGATACATAGCTAATCATTTATGTTTTCCATTTTCCTACACTCATGGCATATGCAAAATAAAAGCAGATACTATGGTTTGTATATAGTGAGACATTCCCATTCTAAGGGAAGAAAAAAAATTCCTTTAAAATATATTATCCTAGGAGATAATATTAGACATGGCAAACACTATTAGGAGGTCATTGCAGTTATAGTCTACAATCTTGTTTAACCAGGAGAGTTTGGATATTCAGCAATTTGGTCCATGGAAAATTTTCACCTAGGGTTAATAGGATTGTTTTAAGGAATAGTTTTAGGGAACATGATTAAAAGCTACTGGGAAAAAAGCTCTAAGACTAGAAAGTTGTTTTTCCATCTGGGTTGCTTTGCCACTACTTGTTCAGACCTTGCTTTGTAGTAGGAGACAAGCAAAGGAAGACAGAAAAGGAACAGCTGAAGTTTCCTTTTTATTAATCCCAAGTGAAAATAGTCCAGCTACTGAGTTCCTGAGTACATCTTGTTATACGAACCAGAACTAATGCTATCAAGTGATAATGCTTATTTCGAGAAGCAGAAAGGGAAGTTACATGAAGTTTTCAAAATTCGAATTATATTATGGTCTTTCTTTGTGATGTCAGTGTCTACAAAGTGCCAAGAGATTAATTCAGATCCCTGCATTCTGTTCAACAGTTTTGTTGACCTTTATAAAGAACGTGGCAGGCAGAATAATACCGCCCTCCAAAGATGCCCATGGACTAATCCCCAGAACATGTGAATGTTATCTTCCATGGTAAGGAGGAATTTAGGTTACAGATGGAATTGAAGTTGATAATTAGTTGAGCTGGCAATATTATTCTGGATTATCTGAGTAGGTCTAATGTAATTACAAATATCTTTATAAGTAAAAGAGGATCACAGGAGAGTTAATGTCACAGTGACGTGATATAAGAAATAGACAACTGTTGCTTGCTTAAAGATGGAAGGGGACCATGATCTAAGGAATGTGAAGAGCCTCTAGAAACTGGAGTAGGCAAAAAAACAGAATTTCCTGTAGAGCTTCCAGAAGGAAAGCAGCCCTGCTAATACTTGATTTTAGCCAAGTGAAACCCATTTTGGACTTCTGAACTCCAGAACTACAAGATAATAAGTGTGTGTTGTTTTAAGCTACCAAGTTTATGGTATTGTTGCAGGATTCACCTGTAATAGGAAACATATACAGATATTTGATTGAATTAGATTTTCCTGTTCCAAAATTTATAGCAGTCACAAGCATGGAGCTGTAAGAGACTTTAACACTTAATCTTTCTTCAAACAGGACTATGTAAATTAACTTCTTTAGAAAAATGGCAAAGAATAATTGGAATCTAGTGCTAGGTGAAAAGTTCCTAGACTTTGGACGAGGGGAAGATGGCGGAAGAGTAAGACGCGGATATCACCTTCCTCCCCACAGATATACCAGAAATACATCTACACATGGAACAACTCCTACAGAATACCTACTGAACGCTGGCAGAAGAACTCAGACCTCCCAAAAGGCAAGAAAGTACCCACGTACCAGGGTAGGGAAAAAGAAAAAAGAATAAACAGAGACCAAAGGATAGGGATGGGACCTGCACCAGTGGGAGGGAGCTGTGAAGGAGGAAAGATTTCCATACACTAGGAAGTCCCTTCGCGGGCGGAGACTGCGGGTGGTGGAGGGGGAAAGCTTCGAAGCCGCGGAGGAGAGCACAGCAACAGGGGTGCGGTAGGCAAAGCTGAGAGATTCCCGCACAGAGGATCTGTGCCGACCGGCACTCACCAGCCTGAGAGGCTTGTCTGCTCACCCGCAGGGGCAGGCGGGGCTGGGAGCTGAGGCTCAGGGAGCGCAGGAAGAGGACTGGGGTTGGACTGATAGTTGGACTGATGGTAGTTTGGTGGTGCTGAATTCTCTTACCTTTTGCTTTGTGAAGCTTTTGATTTCTCCATCAAATCTGAATGAGATCATTGCCAGGTAGAGTAATCTTGGTTGTAGATTCTTCCCTTTCATCACTTTAAGTGTATCATGCCACTCCCTTCTGGCTTGAAGAGTTTCTGCTGAGAAATCAGCTCTTAACCTTATGGGAGTTCCGTTGTATGTTATTTGTCATTTTTCCCCTGTTGCTTTTAATAAGTTTTCTTTGTCTTTATTTTTTTGCCAGTTTGATTACTATGTGTCTTGGTGTGTTTCTCCTTGAGTTTATCCTGCCTGGGACTGTCTACACTCCTGCACTTGGGTGGCTATTTCCTTTCCCATGTTAGGAAAGTTTTCATCTATAATCTCTTCACATATTTTCTCAGGTCCTTTCTCTCTCTTCTCCTCTGAGTATAATGTGAACGTTGTTGCATTTAAGTTTGTCCAAGAGGTCTCTTAGGCTGTCTTCATTTCTTTTCATTCTTTTTTCTTTATTCTGTTCCATGGCAGTGAATTCCACCATTCTCTCTTCTAGGTCACTTATCCATTCTTCTGCCTCAGTTATTCTGCTATTGACTCCTTCTAGTGTATTTTTCATTTCAGTTATTTTATTGTTCATCTCTGTTTGTTTGTTTTTTAATTCTTCTAGGTGTTTGTTCTTTAATTCTTCTAGGTCCTTGTTAAATATTTCTTGCACCTACTCGATCTTTGCCTCCATTCTTTTTCCAAGGTCCTGGATCATCTTTACTATCATTATTCTGAATTCTTTTTCTGGAAGGTTGCCTATCCTCACTTCACTTAGTTGTTTTTCTGGGGTTTTATCTTGTTCCTTCATCTGGTACATAGTCCTCTGCCTTTTCATTTTGACTATCTTTCTGTGAATGTGGTTTTTGCTCCACAGGCTACAGGATTGTAATTCTTCTTGCTTTTCCTGTCTACCCTCTGGTGGCTGAGGCTATCTAAGAGGCTTGTGCAAGATTCCTGATGGGAGGGACTGGTGGTGGGTAGATCTGGGTGTTGCTCTGGTGGGCAGAGCTCAGTAAATCTTTAATCCATTTGTCTGCTGAGTGTGGCTGAGTTCCCTCCCTGTTGGTTGTTTGGCCTGAGGTGACCCAGCATGGTGCCTACAGGCTCTTTGATGGGGCTAATGGTGGACTCAAAGAGGGCTCATGCCAATGAGTACATCCCAGAACTTCTGCTGCCAGTGTCCTAGTCCCCACAGTGAGCCACAGCCACACCCTGCCTCTGAAAATGACCCTCCAACACTAGCAGGTAGGTCTGGTTCAGTCTCCTATGGGGTCACCGCTCCTTCCCCCTGGGTCCTCATGCACACACTACTTTGTGTGTGCCCTCCAAGAGTGGAGTCTCTGTTCCCCCAAGTCCTGTTGAAGTCCTGCAATCAAATCCCACTAGCCTTCAAAGTCTGATTCTCTGGGAATTCCTCCTCCAACTGTCAGACCCTCAGGTTGGGAAGCCTGATGTGGGGCTCAGAACCTTCACTCCAGTGGATGGACTTCTGTGGTATAATTGTTCTCCAGTTTGTGAGTTACCCACCCTGCAGTTATGGGATTTGATTTTATTGTGATTGTGCCCCTACTACCATCTCATTGCAGCTTTTCCTTTGCCTCTGGATGTGGGGTATATTGTTTTTGGTGAGTTCCAGTGTCTTCCTACTGATGATTGTTCAGCAATTAGTTGTGACTCTGGTGCTCTCACAAGAGGAAGTTAGGGCACATCCTTCTACTCTGCCATCTTGAACCAATCTCCAACATTATTTTAAAATATATTATTGTTTTTTTGACTTGCACTTGAAACAATAAGAGAGAAATGATATTCAAATATCTCTTCTACCATAAATAACTACAAAAAGAATATATTACATGAAAAATTAGAACAAAATTTCAGATGTTGCAAATCAACAACCCATGACTGTAATTTCTGAAAGAGGAAAAAACAAAAACAAGTCTTATTACGAATTCCACCATTTGCCTTAAGGCTTTTTTGGAACCACACACATGGATGTGGAGCCCAAGAGCATAGCAGTGATTATAATTCAGTTCTGCTGAAGTAACTGGAATTTGTAAAGCAGGACATCTAAAAGGAAGAGTCTGTGCAAAGGCAGAGCTCCAGGTATAGCAAAGGAATACTGAAACCAAGTCTCCCTAAAATCTAGTTCCCTTGCTGAGTTTGTAATTAATCTCTGTATCTAAAACATTATTCCCTCTCTTGTCCCGCCCCTGTTCCTCTCAGACTGGATTGAGGAGTATCAAAGAGAAGGGCAGATTGAAACTCAGCAGGCCCATGCAGGGCCATCCCTTGTACAAAGGACCCTCTGTGTCCCCCATTTCTAGTCCGTGAAAAAAAAAAAAAACAACCTTTAGATTCCAAGGCCTTCCCTGAATTCCAAAAAGCAGATTCAAGCAGTTACTAACTGGAGAAGTGAGAGAATTCAGAACAAAGGAAAAGCAGTCAAGAAACGAGTTCAGCTATAAAAGAGTCCTAGTTCCTCCTCATGGATATATATAACAATTTGATGGATATCTTTGAGCTGTTCTGCAGAAACTAAGACCCTGCACAAGTATAAGATGGTGACTACATACTGATGATAAGCATGTAGACCCTAGACTGGTTGAAACCAGAAGGTTGATGATTGAGATTCTTGAAACCACCCTCACCATGAACCAATCAGAAGAAAGTCATGAACCCTGCAGCCCTCACATCAAATGTTGCCTTTAAAATCCCTTCCCTGAAAGCCATCTGGGTGTTTGGGTCTTTTGAGCATGAGCTGTCCATACTCTTTTGTAAGCCCTGCAATAAACACTGTACTTTCCTTCCCCATAACCTGGTTGGATTTGCTGTGCAATAGGTGAGTGACCCAAGTTTGGTTCATAACAATACCCTCAAGTCTCCAGTTAAAAACTAAGTTGTACATGTTCAGGTCTTGACTATAATGTTTGGCAAAAACAGCTACTTGGGAACTTTGATCTAAAAGAATCATCCCAAGGTTGTGCAGTATGGGAGATAAGAGTTTTGACCAACTAGTATGGAGAGAAATTATTATAACCCTTCGCATAAAATTGATACCTCAGAAACATCACACTTTAAGAGTACTACTTTATACCAGCTCTGACAAAAGCTTCTAAAAAACTTCAAGAGAATTACACTGATTCACAGTTAACTTAACTGCCTTCCAGAATAAAATTCAACATTCTAGGAAAGGAGGGCCACATGATGCTGATTCTCAAAAATGTAGTCCTCGATGTTCAGCATACAATTGTAGGGGAGCAGAATTTGCAACTCTAAAATATGTCTCTTTGAGTCATTTGTGTATGTGGGAAGGACTCTGAAAACCAAGTAGGAGTTACCCTTTGGTAAGAAACATTTACATTTGTAAGGGAAATCATACATAATGGTGTCTCCCTCTCCATACTTGGAAGAGGAGGATGACCAAATTTATAGAAACTCATATCAGTGGAGAAGGCAATAGCTTGTATTTGCTTCACAATCACCCTTGCTAACTGAGATCTTCCTGGTAAACTTCCCATAACTGACTCTTGACATCCTCTTTAGTCTTAGGTGAGGATGGCATTTTAAGGTGAGGGGCCTGGCCATTTTAGCGAGTTACTCAGTGTTTCTGGGTCTCTCCCATGTACACACATAATTAAACTTTGATTTTCTCCTGTTAATCTGTCTCATGTCAATTTAATTCTTAGACCATCCATAAGAACCTAGAAGGGTAGAGGAAAATTTCTTCTTCCCCAACAAAATAATAAATTACTGGATAAGTCAAATGTGGGAACATATGACTAAGACCAGAAAAAAGAAACAGATGTAAATATAGCCAAGAAGTTAGAATTAGCAGACAAGTATTTTAAAAGCTACTAAGATTATGTTTAAGTATTTAAAGAAAAAATGTGAAGAAATAGAGATCTCAATGGAGAATTCTAAATCATAAAGAATCAAAATTCTAGACTGAATGGTACAAAGTCTACAAGACACCTGAACAACAGACTAGGAAATGCAAAAGAAAAGACTAGGAAACAGGAAGGAAGAATGGGAAATAGAAACTATTCAAAGCAAAGCAAAAAGAGATAATGGGCTACAAACAATGAACAAAGACTCAGGGATGCTGGGACAATAACAACTTGTCTAAATTTATGTAAAAGAGGAGTCCCAGAAAGAAATGGGAAAGAGAGAGACAGATTTATTTTTAAGAAACATAACGAGGACTTCCCTGGAGGTGCAGTGATTAAGACTCTATGCTTCCAATGCAGGGAGCCTGGGTTCAATCCCTGGTCAGGGAACTAGATCCCACATGCATGCCACAACTAAGAGTTTGCATGCGACAACTAAGGAGCCCACAAGCCACAACTAAGGAGCTCGCCTGCTGCAACTAAGACCAAGCACAGCCAAATAAATAATAAAATAAATAAATATTTTTTTAAAAAAAGAAAAGAAAAGAATGATTTTTTTTTTTTGGTAGAAAACCTTAACTTAGAGATCCTGGAACCTTAATAAACTACAGATAAGATAAATATTTTTTTAAATGAATTATATATGTAGCAACGAAAAAAACCTTCCAAAAATGAAAGGAAATTGAAGATTTTCCAGGCAAACGAAAGATGAGTGAATTTATCTCCAGCAGACCAGCATCATAAAATATGACAAAAGAACTTTTTCAGGCAGAAAGAAAACAAGCTAAATGGAACTGCAGGACTACACAAATGAATGAGAGGGTCGTAATTGGTAGTTGTGTGTGAATCTGGTTTTACCTGTATTTACATTAGCTCAGTGATGATAAAATAAGTGAACTTTAAACAACAAAATGTATACAGGTTACATTTAAAAGATAGCAAAATACATGTAATGCAAATATTAATAAAAAGAAACTGTAAATCAAAACAGTGTGGTACTGGAACAAAGATAGACATATAAACCAATGAGACAGAATAAAGAAGGAGAGATACAAAGATGATAGCTAGCTAAGTAGATACAAATAATTTTCAACTAGGGTGCCAAGACCATTCAATGGGGAAAGGGCAGTCATTTCAAAAACTGCTGCTGGGAAAACTGAACATACACATGAAAAAGAATGAAATTGGACCCTTACATTACACCTTATACAAAAATTAACTCAAAACAAATTAAAGACCTAAATGTAACAGGAAAAACTATAAAGCTCTTAGAAAAAAAACAGAGCAATACTTCATGACATTGAATTTGGCAATGATTTAGTAAAGATGGCACTAAAAGCACAAGCAGGAAAAAAAATAGATAAATTGGACTTCACCAAATTTAAGAATTTTCCTGCATCAAAGTACACTAACAGGGCTTCCCTGGTGGTGCAGTGGTTGGGAGTCCACCTGCCAAGGTAGGGGACACAGGTTCGTGCCCTTGTTTGGGAAGATCCCACATGCTGCGGAGCAACTAAGCCCATGCACCACAACTACTGAGTCTGCGCTCTAGAGCCCATGGGTCACAACTACTGAGCCCGTGAGCCACAACTACTGAAGCCCACATGCCTAGAGCCACTGCAATGAGAAGCCCATGCACTGCAATGAAGAGTAGCCCCAGCTCACTGTGACTAGAGAGAGCCCTCACGCAGTAGCGAGGACCCAATGCAGCCAAAAATAAATTAATTAATTAATATTTTTTTTAAAAAAGTACACTACAATTGAGTGAAAAAGCAAACCACAGAGTGAGAGAAAATATTTGCGAATTGTATTTTCTGATAAGAGGTCAATATCCACAATATATAAAGAATTCCTAAAACTCAGCAATAAAACAAAACAAACAAACAAAAAATGACCCAATTCAAAATGGACAAAGGACTTGGAAGATATTTCTCCTAAAATGTATACAAATGGCCAATAAGCACATGGAGAAAATACTCAATATCACTAATCATTAGAGAAATGTAAAGTAAAACTACAACGAGATACTTCACACCCACTAGGATAGCTAGTATCTCCCCTCTGCCCTACCCAAAAAAACCCAGAATATAATAAGTGAGGTGATATGCGGAGAACCTGAACTCCTATGCATTGATGGTGGGAATACAAAATAGTGCAGCTGTTGTGGAAAACATGACAACAGTTACTAAAAAAGCTAAATATAGAAATATCACATGATCCAGAAATTCTACTTCTAGACATATACCCAAAAGAGTTGAAAGCAAGGATTCAAATTGATATTTGAGCACCAATGTTCATAGCAGCATTATTCACAACAGACAAAAGGTGGAAGCAACCCAAGTGTTCAGCAACTGATGAAAGGGTGGTGGTACACACGATGGAATATTATTCAGCCTTCAAAAGAAATGGAATTCAGATACATGTTACAACATGGATGAACTGCAAAAACATTATGCTAAGTGAAATAAGCCAAACACAAAAGGAAAAAAATGTATGATTCCACTCATATGGAATATCCAGAATTGTCAAACAGGAAATAGATTAGTGGTTACCAGAGGAGGGAGATAGAAAGTTATTGTTTAAAGAGTACAGAGTTTGGGAAGATGAACAATTCTGGAGATGAATATTGGTGATGGTTGCACAGCAATGTGAATGTACTAATGCCATTGAACCATATACTTAAAAATGGTTAAAATGGTAAATTTTATGTATATTTTACCACAATTTAATAAAAAATACTGGAGTGACTATATTAGTATCAGAAAAATTTTCAAGCTAAAGTATGTTATCAGAGACAAAGAGGTAAATTTCATTAAAAAAAACTGTCAATTTATCAGGAAGGCATACGTGCTTATCCTAAATGTACAGGCATCAAATGAAAGCTGTTCCAAATAATTAAAGTAGAAACTCCCAGAACTAAAAGGAGCAATAAATAAACCCACAATTATAGTTGAGGCTTTTAACACACCTATCTCAGAAATAGATAAAACAAATAAGTCCTACTAACCACCTACACCCATTCGCCATTTATAGAACACTCTACCCCAAAGCAGCAGAATACACACTTTTTCCAAGAACTCACAACCAATAAACTGGGTAGACTGCATGTTGGACTAATAGAGGAGTCTCAATAAATTTAAAAATAATTGAAAGCATCTACAGTATGTGATTTGAATACAATGTAATTGCACGATATATCAGTAAGAAAATGATATATGGGAATTCCCTAAATACTGGAAATTAAATAGCACACCTCTAAATAATACATCAAAGAAAAAAATTCGAAATGGAAATTAGAAGATATTTTTAACAGGATGTTTATAAAATAAAACGTCATAATTTGTGGGATATTGTTAAGGCAGTAATCAAAGGGAAATGTTTAACTTTACTTACTTATTTCAGAAAATGAAAAAAGTATTTAAATTCTGTGACCTAAGTTTCTATTTTAAGAAGCTACTAAAGAAGAGTAAATTAAACCCCAAAAAAGTAGAAAAAGGAAACAATAATAAGAGTATAAATTAATGAAATAGTAAAAGGACAACAATACAGAAAATAATGAAAAAAAGATATTTTTAAAAAATATCAATAAAATTGATAAACCTTTAGCCAGACTAATCATGAAAAAAATGAGATAAAACATATTTCCAATAGCAGCAGTGAAAGGGAATCTCTACAGTTCCTATGGTCATTAAAGATAATAAAGGTCTATTTTGAAATAGGTTATTCCAATAAGTTTGACAATCTGGATAAAATTGAGCAAATTCCTTAAAACAATAAAACTGTCTGAATAAAAAAACAGAATATTTGTATAACATTATATCTATTAAAGAAATTGAATTGGTAATAACCAAGTTGCTACCTTTTTGCTCCCTCCCTGACAAAAAAAAAAAAAAAAAAGGAAAGAAAAGAAAGGAAAGAAAAGATGCAGATTTTTCACTGGTGAATCCCATCAAAATTTTAATGTAAAAAAAAGGATGAAGTAATTGAAGATGAGAAGACAATTTAACAGTTTTGTTGTTGATATTTTCCTCTGTGACCTGTTTACTCAGTCAATTTCCCATTTTGGATAAGAATGTTGGTCTATTTTAACTGTTTTGAGGCACTTTTCTTAGGCTGGGGTAGTAATCCCTGAATGTGGTGTACATAGAAAATATTTTTCCCAGCTTGTCACTTTTCTTTTACTATACTTACTCAAGATAATGTTGATTCTGACTAAGATGGACATACCTGTGTTCCATAAAGAACCACCATGGGGAAAAAAAGGTGATATTTATGGTGTTATAATATTCCATTTAATTAACTTTTGTTGTTATTGCTTTAAAAATGTATCCTTTTATGTCATTTTTAATCCAATTTATTTCTTTTCTAGTAACAAATTTCAGGTTCAAATTTGTAGTTTGGCAAATAAATTATTAAAATTTTTCATTTCAGTTAAAATTTAGAGAAATTTGGGAATTCCCTGGCAGTCCGGTGGTTAGGACTCTGAGCTTTCACTGCCGAGGGTGAAGGTTCAATCCCCAGTCATGGAACTAAGATCCCACAAGCCACGCAGCATGGCCAAAAAAACAAAACAAAACAACAATTAGAGACATCTAATTCAAATTGTACAGCTTGTGTCAAGAGAAATTTTCTTTCTAGTATATTCATCCAGGAAGAGTCTAGCTACATTAACTTATCTGCCTATATCTGACCAAATCAATGGCCTGAGAAAATGTTAGTCTGTTAGTCAGACATCCATTGTATGAAGTAAGTCCTACAGAACAAACAAATGAAATAGAGACTTGGTGATTCTCCAAAAATAAAGCAATATAGAATTTAGGTAGGCAAAGGTAACACATGTGCACATACACATGACACAAACAACTGTATTACAGTATTTTTATTGGACAAGAACAGTAATTCATGCTGGGAAAAAAATGCACATACATAGACAGCAACATAATTAAAAAGAATATAAATGAAGATACATTATAATCACTATAATATGGGGTACCACTTCAAGTTGTATTTGAGCCTATTAAAAAAATAAGTTTTTTAGTATACAATGAATAAAATCATTTGGAACATTGCACATCTCAGTAAGTAATTTCCCGAGTGGATAAGATATTTAGGGAACATGTAACTTAATGGTCACTGACATTGCTTAAGTACAGCTTTCTTTTTCTCTTTCCTTCCTTCCTTCTTTCTTTCTTTCCTTTCCTTTTTTCTGCTTCTTTTTTCTTTCCCTTCCTTCCTCCCTCCCTCTCTCCTTCCTTCCTTTTTCTTTTCCTTAGGCTACCATTATGTAAAGAAAAAACATTTTTTACATAGCAGCCATTTATTCCTCACTCATTTAATAAACATTGAAAAGGTTACAATATTACATTTCTAATTCTATACTCATTGAAAAGTAGTTTATCTTTAGTTGTTTAATTATTTAGCTATTTTAATCCCAAGATCCCATTTTCTTAAATGTAGACTGATACACCAGAAGGAAAAAAAATGGCAAGAGAGAATTAAGAAGTTTCAAGAAAGAAATATTTTACTTTAATCTGGAAAATTCGGGGGGGAAATGCCCCAAGATTTTCTTCTGGCTAAATAGAGCCACTTCAAATCTCTCAAAATGACATCATTGAAAGTATCTTAAATACCTTATCTCTCTCAAAATTATATTTGTATAACATGCAAATCAATATGAATTAAATAATACGTGTCTTTAACCTTTAAAAACTCAAACTTGTTCACAAAGAGTATTCAAAACAATTTTTTAAATTGTCCTATCAGCAAGATCCATTTTATATTAAAATATGTTGTAAGCATTTAATTGTGTTGCAGTTGTTATATGGAAATTACAGAGCAGTTACCCGTTTTTCATACAGACATAATCATCAGTAGTTCTCTACATGCAGGTTTATATTTAGATAGCTCCTGCTGTTTTGTCTGCAATATTAAAATCTAAAAGTTAAGCAACTCTCTATTTGGTGATATTTAAGATTTTCTATTTAAAATCTGCTGGATATTTTAATGCAAATTATCAAACCATCTTTTACTCTTCTCCATATAGTATAGGTTTCAGCATTGTACCTCTATATCTAGAATCTTTAATATGGACTAATTTTCTCTCCTAGGCAATTAAGATTTAATTTCAATATGCCAGGTTTTTTTATGTTTAAAGAAACCAAATCTACGTTTTCCCTTCATTTTGTTTTTGCTCATTTTAAAAAGAAAATCTTGACCATAAAGTAATGAAAGTCACACATGTGCGTGCACACGCACACACACACACACACACACACACACACACACACACACAACATAATGAGGTACTTTTTTTCATTATAAAAATAGTTTAAGAATACTACAGATTAGAGGGATAGATTGGGAATTTGGGATTGACATGTACACACTGCTATATTTAAAATAAAATGCCTTTCCATGACAAAAAATGACTACTACAGGTTAAATATCTATATTAATCCATCAGTGTATTAGAAATTTTACATTTAAAGTTAATTTTCTTATTTAAATAACCTAACAATCTATGCTTCATAAAAGTAGTCCATGACACACTTTGTAACAGTGCAGATATAGAAATAATGCTTCATTAATTATTTTTTTTTTTTTTTTTTTTTTTATGCGTTACGCGGGCCTCTCACTGTTGTGGCCTCTCCCGTTGCGGAGGACAGGCTCCGGACGCGCAGGCTCAGCGGCCATGGCTCACGGGCCCAGCCGCTCCGCGGCATGTGGGATCCTCCCAGACCGGGGCACGAACCCGTGTCCCCTGCATCGGCAGGCGGACTCTCAACCACTGCGCCACCAGGGAAGCCCTTCATTAATTATTTACAAAAAAAACTTTAATTCTTTTCCTTTGATAAATTTACTGATAATCTCACTTTATTTTTCCAGTTGCCAAAAGGCATTTTATCACAGGCAGCTACTAATCAACTTAGCCAGGCACACTGGCTGTTTCTTCTATAACATAAACTTTTTTGGTTTTTCATTTATTTAAATTAACAATTGTTTCATTGTTTAATTTCAAATACTCATCTTTCAATTAATTTGGATTAAAAAATATAAAAAATTCAACACTCAAAATTAGAACGAATAGTATAAAAAATAATCATATGCTCATCATTCAGCTTCAACAATTATGAACATTTTGCCAATCTTATGTCATCTCCTTCCCAGTTTCTTCCCCTTCCTCATTTACTGAGTGTTTTTATGGGATATAATTTAAAGTAACAATGTAATTTTTTCCATAAATTCTTTTGTAAAAAATATTACTATTTTTTATTGTAAATTGCTGATGTAGAACCCCTATATTTTAATTCTTTCAGTAGAATTAGTAACAATATTTATTTTTATATTATTTCAGTAGAATATATGATATTTTGATACACACATACACACACATGGTAAGTACTATTTCAGAATTAAAGAAAAAGAATTTAAATGAAATCAGTACTGTTTTATATGTTTGTATTATACAAGTCAAGACTCCACTGTTTCTTGCCTAGATCATTGCATTCTTCTCTTAAATGATTTTCGACACTTCCTCTTCCTCAGTCTAAACACAGCAGCTAAGTAATCTAGTTAAAACATAAGTTGGATAATGGATCTGTGCTTAAAACCATCTAATAACTTTTCATATCACTCCAAACAAAACCCACAGTCTTTACAATCGCCTACAAGGACTGGCCTCCCTAATGCTTCTTCTTCCTTTCTCTTGGATCACTCTGCTTCAGTCTCATGGCCTTCTTGTTTTTTCTCAAACTCACTATGCTCTGAACTCAGGATTTTCTCACTGTCTATTCTCTATGCCTCGAATGTTAGTGGCTTGCTTCCTCACCTCCTTCAAATCTTTATTCCAGTTGACATTCCTGTTGAGGGCTTCTTAAAAAATAATAATAATAGGACACATCTCCACAACCATTTCAGGACTCCAGGACTCCTTATCCCCTTTCACTGTCTTATTTTTTCTTATCATTATCAAGTCTGACCTACTATATTGATTATATACTCTGCTTAATGTCTACCTCCTCTCACTAGAATTTAAAAGCCATGAGAAAAGAGATTTGGGGGCTGTTTTGAAAATGCCTGGGCATGACAGGCAATCAACACATAATGTTTAAGTAAACTGAATAAACAATGAAACTAGGAGACCTTCTTAGTCCTCCTTTTTGATACCGGATATGGGGTTCTCAAAACTCCATATTAGGCTCTTCATCCCAGATGATGAAGAGCCTGCACAGATTATAATGATTCTTTTCTTATTTTTACCTAATTGCACAGGCAGAATGCTACCACTTTGCTTCTGTTGTACTGTTTTTCTTTTCAATATTTTATTATGAACAGAGTTGAAATAATTTTACAGTGACCATTCATAGAATACCAGCTAGATTCTACTATTGATATTTTACCTTAATACTTCCTTTAGCATATATTTATCAAACTAACCATCTCTCTATGCATCCATTCATAGATCTTGAATGTGATGTATTTTAAAGTTAGTTTCAATCATGAGTATACTTTCCATAAATTCTTCAGCATGCATATCATTTACTAAAGCTCAATATTTTTAACTTGTCTTCCCTTTGACATGAAATTTACATACAACAAAGTGTACAAATCTTAAGTATACATTTTCTGAGTTTTAAGAGATCCAAGACACCAGAATGTTACCTTATGCCCCTTCTCGGTCATTCCCACTCACACCCCTACAAGACACCCATAATTCCAATTTTTGAATATGGAATATTTTCTTGTTCTATAACATCATATAAATGAAGTAACTTGTTTATACATTTAATATAAAGTTCATTTCATATAGCATAATGTTTTTGAGATTTATTCATGTTTTGGGGTGTATCAGCATTCCATTCCTTTTCGCTTCTGAGTAATATTCCACTATATGATACATCACATGCTACTTATCCAATATCCTATTAACAGACACTTGGTTCAGTCCAAATTTCTGACGTGGACATCTATCCAAGTCTTTTTGTGGACATATGTTTTCTTGTCTCTTTCATAAATACATAGTGTTGAAATGGTTGGGTTATAGCTTAAGTATGTGTTTACATTTATGAAGTTGCCAGAGCTTTTCTTGATTGCACCATTTTGTACTAATACCAGTAATATATGAAAATTCCAGTTGTTCCACACCCTTGGCAACATTTGATTTTTTGGTCTTTCTAATTTTAGTCATTCAGCTAGGTGTGATTTTTACCTCTTTATGATATTAATATGTATTTTCTGATATCTAATGATATTGAAAATATTTTTCATGGGTTAACTTATTATTCATATATATTCTATTGTGAAGTGTCTCTTCACATTATTTAATTTTTTATTATTGAGTCAAGTTCTTTCTATATTCTTTCTGAGATAAATATTGCATAAGTATTATCTCTCAATTTGTGGCTTTTCTATTCATTTTCTTAATAATTTTAATGAACAGAAGTCTTCAAATTGATAAAGTCTAATTTATCAATATTTCCTTTCATTTTTATTGCCTTTTGTGTCCTTCTAAGGATCTTTGCTTACATGCAAGTCATAAAATTATTTTCTCATATTCCCCCTAGGTTTTTAGCTTTTATATTTATCTTCATGAACAATCTTGAATTGATTTTTATTTTTGGTGTGAGGTAGAGGTCAAAGTCCCTTTTCTAAAAAAATATGTATATTCAGGGCTTCCCTGGTGGCGCAGTGGTTGAGAGTCCGCCTGCCGATGCAGGGGACACCGGTTCGTGCCCCGGTCGGGGAAGATCCCACATGCCGCAGAGCAGCTGGGCCCGTGAGCCATGGCCGCTGAGCCTGCGAGTCCGGAGCCTGTGCTCCGCAACGGGAGAGGCCACAACAGTGAGAGGCCTGCATACCGCAAAAAAAAAAAAAAAAAAAAAAAATTCAGTTATATAAACACCATTTATTTGTTAAAAAGACTTTCCTTTTCCCATTGAAATGATTTGTTAGCTATTAAAAAAATAAATGATGATATAAGTGGGGGCAATTTAGGAGCAGTATAATATATTCTATTTATCTCTTTGTTGAATTGTATGTCAAAACCACACCTTCTTGATTACCCTGGCTTCTAGTTTCTAATTTCTACTTTTAGTTTGAAATCAGATAATGTACATTCTCTACCTTTGTTCTACTTCTTCAAGATTGTCTTGGATATTCTAATTTGTTAGCATTGCTGTATAAATCTCATCATTAGCTTGTCAATTCCTATGAAACATAACAAAAATAATTTTTCTTTTTGTTGTGTTTTTGTTTTGAAGAACTTTCCAAGATTTCAGACTTACATTTCCAGTTAATTAATCTGGTAGAAAAAATATCTAATCATAATTTCTTAAACTTCATCTCTTGTGTTGTTCTTTTTACAGATACTATTAAATTAATCAGTATACCAAAATAATCATAATATTAGCAAGGCATTACTAAATTTTATTAACAGATAATGAAATGGTTATATTGAGAATACTTTGATACTAATGGTTTTGTGATTTCTTACTTATTAAGTAGTTTATAGAGATTTTAAACTATCAAATATAAGAATGTAGTTAGAATCACAAAATGTATTTAATGAAAATAATTTTCCTATTAAAGCCACTTTTTGACCCAAAAGCTGCCAATTTCATTTCTTCATAATAAAGTTTCAATTCTGGAAATTAAAAGCCATAAATGTATTATTAATCATACTGAAATTTATTTTCAATATTAGCTACAACGATATTTTGTTTTTCTGCAATTTGTAAATGATATCTGTTGATGATATCAAGGTAATTATCTATATCTCAATTAAATATTATTATATGTAGTCATCAAAGTGATGTTGATAATATTGTGTTTAATAAGTACTGTCACAGCTAACCCTTGCAATGCTGATAGATACATTTTAAATTTATTTATACCTCTATTCCATCTTAAATATTGGAGAAATATCAGTAAAATCAATTTGTTTCTATGGGCTCAAATTATTAGTAAGTTGAACACACTAATTAATTTTTAAAGCATACATTTACTAAGCTACTATTTTGTGCCATACACTGTGTTTAGCTTTTTTTGCACAAACATAAATAAAGTAGTATGATTGGATAGAGAAATACATAAAGCCAAAATAATAGGAGAAATATTAGGCTATGGAGTATGTGATATGAGTCATGGTAAGCTGAATTCTAAGATGTCCCCACAGATTTTACACATCCTTGTGTACCTGTCTCATAAAATTCCCTGGACAGTAAATTCATGTATTTTACTTACGTGGTTAGGTTAGGTTATATGGCACCCCTTGAGTTTAAGATAGAGAGGCACTAGTGCTTCCATAACCAAGAAGGTTAAGGTGGTTGAATAGGGGTAGATTCAGGTTCTGTACAACAAATTGCAAATTTTTGTCCCGGCTCCTGAGTATGTGAGAGCAGTGAACTTTGCTTACTTAAACATGCAGTTTAGGAAACTGAGACCTCAAGGATCAGGTTCCCTTTCCTGAATCTGACATCTGAACCTGCTAAATCTCTATGCACAGCCCTAAATCCAATGGATGATGAAGCACTTAGCCAACTATCCTGTACCCATCTCCATGAGTTTCCCTCCAGTGAACACTGCTCAAGCCAGCCTAGTGCATTTGATTTGTGGCCATTTTCTTTTGTTTGCATGAAAGTTCAAAACTCATAAGGAAAAACAGATACTAGCCACTGGACCTCGCAAACACTGCAATATGCCTTTGCTGGTGATAAAAGAATTGGATGAATAATGTTTAACTTTACAAAAATATTAGGTGATGGGTGAACCAAATAATGCTTTTAACCATATCCACTTATGCAGAAATCCTATAAATATTAATCAGTAATGCCTCAAGCCCAGGTTTTGTCTCCCACGTGTAGTTAAATTGTAATGAATTGAGTAATCTGAAAGTCTGGAATCAAATTTTGCCCTAAACACTGGATCTAGACTCTCTTTATGTTAGCCACGTGCCAGAAAATATTGCTTCTATGACACAAACACCAAAGCTAATCCATTGGTCATCTCCGCATCATCGCTCACTGCTTTGCTATTACTAGTCCACAAAATGTGCAAATTCCTATTCAAGCAGAGATCTCCTGATAGAAGGATGAGTTTTACTTTGCATTTTACTTTTGTATACTTCCTCACTTCCCACGTTTTCTCAACTTTTAAACTTCTGTGATCCTATATCCTGATGGCTCCTTAGAGTGTTTCTTATGAAATAGTATCTCTATTCTCTCTGTCTCTATCTCTATGCCTGTCTGTCTGCCTGTCTCTGTCTGTCTCTCTGGTGACTTATTTGACTCCTGATCTCATCACAGACTTGAATTTGAACCTTCTGCTACATGACCACAGTCTGTTCTTATTTCTAATTCTAGTTTCCTCCTTGATCACTGTCTTCTAGTCACATTTCTTTTGTAACCACCAACCTTCATTCACTTCTTTATCTTGGCTCCAAGTATCATACTTCCTCTGGGCAGTATACTGTAGTCTGTATGCCATAAATGATATTGAGATTAAAAGTAAATATATATATATATAAAGCAGCAATGAAACAGAAAACTTATACAAAGGCATCCTGAAGATACAATGTACATGAAGAACAAATGAGGTTAATATAAAATCCCTTGAAAAATTCAGTGACAGATGAAATAATTCAAACTTTTAATGCATCTCAGAAGAGAATGTAAAATTATAATTGACTACTGAGTGTAAAGATGAACAATACCTAACATGAAGATACATGTTTCTGAAGAGGACAAATGGTAGAAATTAATTCTTTTCTTCAAATCATTATTAACTTCAACTTAAAAAAATAAAGAAAAAGGCAACAATCCAAAACCAGGCAAACAAGAAATCAAAAACAAGTCTGAAAAGTGAACTCCTACTTCTCTCATAAAAATAGAGGATATGTACATTTTAAATGATTAATTTTATCACACCTCTTCCTTTCTTAGCAAACACAATTTTTGCTCCTATGTATCGTAGAACAGTGATTTTATGTAGAGAATGATTTTGTGTGAGTAGATTTTAAAAGGTACCTTATTTTCAGCAGGAAATAGCACAACATTGTAAAGCAACTATACTTCAATAAAAAAATTTTTTTAAAGGTACTTTATTTTAAAACAGATTCATTAAGGTGTAATTGGCATGCAATAAGCTGAAATTTAGAGTGCATAATTTGATAAGTGTTTTGACATGTATATACATCAGAAAACCATCACCACAATCAGGATAATTAACATATCTATCACTTGCAAATTTTCTTCATACTTCTTAGAGTCTTCCATCAACCCTCTCTGGCCCTGCCCCCAACAACCATTGATCTGTATTACTGCAGACCAACATAGGTTAGTTTGCATTTTGTAGACTTTTATATAAAAGGGATTAAAATATATAATCTCTTTTTTTTTGGTCTGGCTTCTAAAACTCAGAATAATTGTTTTATGATTCATCTATGTCATTGCATGTATCAATAGTTCACTTATTTTTCCTGATGAATCGAATTCCATTATACGTATATGGTATAATTTACTTGTCTATTCATCTGTTAAATTTTTTTCATTATTTCAAGTTTGGGACTAATATAAATAAAGTTACTATGCACATTCATGTATAAATCTTTGTGTGGACATATGTTCAATATTTAGGAGAGGTGTGGGAAGATCATATAGTATGTATAGCTTCAATTTCTAAGAAACTGCCGTACATTTTTTCAAGGTTGTTGTTCCATTTTACATTCCCACCAACAGTGTATGACAGTTGTAATTTCTCCACATCCTCATCAACGGTCAATCTTTTTAATTTTAGACATTGTAATAGGTATGTAGTGGTATCTCCCTATGGTTTTAATTTGCATTTTTCTTTAATTAATAATGTTAAGCCACTTTCAAGTACTTATTTGACACATGAATATTTCTAGGATAATGCATCTCCTAAAATATCTTGCCCCCATTTTTTTGATTATTAGTTTTCATAGTGAGCTTTGAAATTTAAAAATATCATATATATATGTATATATATATGTACATATGTGTGTATGTATATATATATATAAATCTTTTGCAAGCCAAACTTGTAAAACAAATTATGCAACAATTCCTTATAGGGGTCTTTGAAGGAGTAAGGGAGTAGCATATGTAATGCATTTATCACACAGCCTGTCACATACTAACCCATCAGTAAATAGTTAGTTTTTAGTTATTTTTGCTACTGTTGCAAGTAAACACAATCTCTGAATGTCACTACTGTGTTGTAGAAAAGTAAGCAATTGGTGTAAGTTTTCTATGCTCTGTCATGAGAATATGGTAGTAATTCTAAAAGAAATAGTAGAATTGGGACACAGAGCCTACTTGAAATTAAAGATATAGAACAATATTTTAGGGATTTAAAACTGATTGTACACTTGTCTTTTCCTCCAGATTACATAAAATCATGATTGAAAATTAAGGAGCATTAAGAGCAATCAACATTTCTGAGTTTTACCTAGGAAGAAAATGAGGCAGAGAATTGGGTGGATGGTGAAATGGGAGCTTTATTACTACACTACATTTGATTATAAAATGAGTAAATAAAAGTGGAAATCACACTTTCGTATTATCTTTAACTTAGAAAGAGTTATTTTTAAATAATTTGGTATGGTATAAAGACTGGCTATTCATTGATGGAGTTATTTGGCTATATCTACTTAGAGCACTTGACATTTTAAATAAACTCAAATTGATACATTTGGTAAGAACATTCTGCTGTACCAACAGTAAATCTAACTTACACAATTTTAATTCAAGTGAGATAGAAGACCTAAACTAACTTTCATCAAAAATATCATTAAGTTAAATTATAAAAGAAGGGGTGAAGTACAAAAATGGAGAACAGCCTCTTGATCATCTGTATGTCTTCTTTGGAAAAATGTCGATTCAGATCATTTGCCCATTTTTTTATTGGTTGTTTGTTTTCTTGATATTGAGTTATATGAACTGTTTATAATTAACCCCTTATCATATGATTTGTAAATCTTTTCTCCCACTTGGTAGGTTTTCTTTTCTTTTTTTTTTTTTTTTGCGGTACGCGGGCCTCTCACTGCTGTGGCCTCTCCCATTGCAGAGCACAGGCTCCAGACGCACAGGCTCAGTGGCCATGTCTCACAGGCCTAGCTTCTCCGCGGCATGTGGGATCTTCACGGGACGGGGCACGAACCCGTGTCCCCTGCATCGGCAGGCGGACTCTCAACGACTGCGCCACCAGGGAAGCCCTTTCTTTTAGTTTTGTTAATGGTTTCCTTTGCTATGCAGAAGATTTTTGGTTTGATGTCGTCCCATTTGTTTAATTTTGCTTTTGTTTCCCTTGCCTGAGGAGACATATCCAAAAAGATATTGCTAAGACTGATGTCAAGGAATATATGGCCTTGTTCTCTTCTAGGGGTTTTATGGTTTCAGCTCCTACATTCAAGTCTTTAATCCATTTTAAGTTGATTTTTGTACATGGTATAAAAGAGTGGTCTAGTTTCATTCTTTTGCATGTGGCTGTCCAGTTTTCCCAAAACCATTTATTGAAAAGACTATTCTTTCTCCATTGTATATACTTTGTTCCTTTGTTGTAATTAATTATCCATATAGGAGTGGGTTTATTTCTGGAGTCTCAATTCTGTTCCATTGATCTGTGTGTCTGTTTTTTCTGCCAATATCATGCTGCTTGGATTTCTGTAGCCTTGTAGTATAATTTGAAATCAGGGAATGTGATGCCTCCTGCTTTGTTATTTTTCCTCAGGATTGTTTTGGCTATTTGGAGTCTTCTGTGGTTCCAGAAACATTTTAGGATTTTTGGTTCTATTTCTGTGAAAAATGTCATTGGGATTTTGATAGGAATTGCATTGAATCTGTAGATTGCTGTAGGTAATATGGACATTTTAACAATGTTAATCTTCCAATCCATGAGCATGAAATATCTTTCTATTTTTTTGTGTCTTCATCAGTTTCTTTCAAAAATGTCTTAGAGTTTTCAATGTACAGGTTTCAATGTCTTTCATCTCCTCCTTTAAATTTATTCCTAGGTATTATGTTCCTTTTTTGCTATTGTAAATGGGATTGTTTTCTTAACTTCTCTTTCTGCTAGTTCATTGTTAGTGTACAGAGGTGCAACAGATTTTTGTATACTGATTTTGTATCCTTGAACTTTGCTTGTTTATAATTTCTAATAATTTTTATTATTTCTAATAGTTTTTTAGTGGAGTCTTTAGGATTTTGTACACATAAAATCATGTCATTCACAAATAGTGACCGTTTTTCTTCCAATTTGGATGCCTTTTCTTTTTCTCAACTAATTGCTTATGGCTAAGATTTCCAATACTATGTTGAATAAGAGTAGTGAGAGTGCGCGTCCTTGTCTTGTTCCTGATCTTAGAGGGATAATTTTCAGTTTTTCACCATTGAGTACAGTGTTAGCTGTGGATTTGTCATATTTGGCCTTTATTGTCTTGAGGTATAGTCCTTCTACACTGATTTTATTAAGAATTTTTATCATAAATGAGTGTTCAATCTTGTCTAATGTTTTTTCTGCACCTATTGAGACAATCATATAAATTTTATCTTTCATTTTGTTAATGTGGTGTATTACATTGATTGATTTGTGGATGTTGAATCATTCTTGCATCTCTGGAATAAATCCCACTTGATCATGGTGTATGATCCTTTTAATATATTGTTGTATTATGTTTGCTAATATTTTGTTGAGGATTTTGCATCCATATTCATCAGAGATATTGGCCTATACTGTTCTTCTTTTGTGTTGTCCTTATCTGGTTTTGGTATCAGGATGATCTTGACCTTATAAAATGAGTTAGAAAGCATTCTGTCCTTTTCAATTTTTCCGAATAATTTGAGAAGGATAGGTGTTAATTCTTTGAATATTTGGTAGAATTCACCTTTGAAGTCATCCTGTTCTGGAATTTTGTTTTTTGGGAGGTTTTGATTGCTGTTTCAATCTCTTTATTAGTGACTGATCTATTCATATTTTCTATTTCTTCATGATTCAGTCTTGGATGATTCTAAGAATTTATCCATTTCCTCTAGGTTGTTCAATTTATTGACCTATAGCTTTTCATAGAATTCTGTTTTAATCCTTTGTACTTCTGTGGTATCCATTGTAATTTCTCCTCTTTCATTTCTGATTTTATTTATCTGAGCCCTCTCTCTTTTTTTCTAAGTGAGTCTAGCTAAAGATTTGTCAATTTTGTTTATCTTTTCAAAAAAACCAGCTCTTAGTTTCATTGATTTTTCTATTGTCTTTTTAGTCTCTATTTCATTTATTTCCACTCTGATCTTTATTATTTACTTTTTTACTACTGACCTGGGCTTTGTTTGTTCTTCTTTTCCTAGTTCCTTTAAGTGTAAGGTGAGATTGTTCATTGATTTTTTTGTCTGTTCTTTTGTATTGCTATAAACTTCCCTCTTAATACCCTTTTGCTGCATCTCATAGATTTTGGTATGTTGTATTTCAATTTTTATTTGTCTTCAGGCATTTAAAAAAATTTCCCTAATTTCTCTGTTGATACAATACTTGTTAAGTAGTATGTGTTTACTCTCCATATATTTGTGATTTTTCCAGCTTTCTTCTTATAACTGATCTGTAGTTTCATACAATTGTGGTTGGAAAATGCTTGCTATGATTTCAGTCTTCTTAAGTTTATTGAGACTTGTGTCCCAATATATGATCTACCCTTGAGAATATTCCATATGCATTTGAGAAAAACGTGCATTCTACTGCATTTGGCTGGAACGTCCTATATAAATATATTAAGTCCATCTGGTCTAATGTTTCATTTAAGGCTGTGATGTTAAAGTCCCCTACTATTATTGTGTTGTTTTCAATGTCTCCATTTAGGTCTGTTAATAATCACCTTAAATATTTTGGTGTTCATATGTAGGTGCACGTACATTAAAAACAATTATGTTTTCTTGATGAATTGTCCCCCTTATCATCATATGATGATCATTTTTGTATCTTGTTACCTTTTTTTGGCTTAAGTCTATTTTGTCTGATGTGAGTAAGGCTAATACTTACTTTCTTTTGGCTATCATTTTCTTGGCGTATCATCTTCCATCCCTTCACTTTGAGCTTATGTTTGTCTTGAGATGAGTCTCCTGAAGGCAGCATATTTAGGTCTCTCTCTTTTTTTTTTTTTAATCCATCCATCCTCTCATTGTATTTTGATTGGTGAATTCAATCCATTTATATTTAGGGTCATTATTGATAAATGAGGACTTAGTACTGCTATCTTATCTTTTGTTTACTGGTTGCTTTAGATCTCCACAGTTTCTTTTTCTTTGTGCTTCTGTCTGCAATTTTAGTTTGGTGGTTTTATATGATGCTTTTCTCAGTTCTTTTTTTTAATGTTATTTTGTTACTACTTTAGATTTTTTGTGTGTGTGGTTACCACGAGGTTTGCATAAAACGTCTCAGAGATAAAAGTCCTTTTTTTTTTCTGCTGATAGCATCTTATTAATTTGCCTATACAAGTTCCATCATTTTACTCTTCCCCTTTTATGTTTTGTTGTCTCAAATTATCCCTTTTTATGTTCTGAGTTTGTTACCAAATTGAAATAGCTATAGCTTTTTTTACTGCTTTTTTTCCCTTTAATCTTTAACTATAATGAAATGTTTAACAACATATTCTGATATAGAGTTACAATTTTCTGATTCTATCTTTTTATCACCTTACTCAAAGTTTTATGAATTTTTTTCTTTTTGTTTCAGGTAAAAGAGTTTCTTTCAACATTTCTGGTAAGGCAGGTCTAGTGGTGATGAGCTCCCTCAGCTTTTGTTTGTCTGGGAAACCTTTTATTTTTCCTTTATATCTGGATGATAACTTTGCTGGATAGGGTATTCTTGGCTAACAGTTTTTATCTTTCAGTATTTTGAGAATGTCATTCCATTCTCTCCTGGCCTGTAGAGTTTGCTGAGAAATCTGCTGATAGCCTAATGGGGGTTCCTTTGTATGTTGCCTTCTTTTTAACTCAGCTGCCTTTAAAATTCTCTTTTTCATTGAATTTTGACAATTTTATTATAATGTATCTTAGAGAAGGTCCTTTTGCATTGGGGTAATTAGGTGTTCTGTTACCTTCATGAACTTTTATCCAAGTTCCTGGATAAAAGTTTGGGAAGTTCTCATCTATTGTTTCTTTAAATACTCTCTCTGCTCCCTTATTTCTCTCCTCTCCTTCTGTTATACTCATTATCATTATGTTGCCTTTCTAATGGAGTCATCCATGGGTTGTGGGCTCCACTGCCTTGGGTGGGTGAAGAAGAGGTTGGAGGAGGCTTGCAGGGAGTTAGGTGTCACAGGCACATCTGCCACACCTGGCGTTGTCAGGTTTACAGTGCCACCACTGCAGGGGGGGAAGTTGGAGTGGTGGGTGCCTCTGCAGGGAGGGGGATGGGGTTGCAGGTCCCACTGCTTCCCATTTCTCTGTGGCCATCAGCACCACTGTGGCCAGGAGGCTGGAGTCATTTGTGCCACCTCCCCTGATGCTGCTGGGTTTTCTAGGGTTGTGGGCTCAGCTGTCATGGCTGGGGGTCCAGGATTGTATGCACTGCCTATGTTGTTCACCAGTTCCACCTCTTCTATGTGTTCCAGTCCACCCACCTTTAGGTGCACAGATGTGTGGAACTCTCCTGCATCCTGGTGTATTGAATAGAGGAATTTTTGTTGAGTTATAAAAGTTTTACTGGTTATAGATTGAAGGAGAGAGACAAAGGGAGTGTCTCATGCCACTATGATGTTGAACAGAATTCTGTTACTTTAATTTTCATTTCACCCATCACCCTTTTTCAATATGTTTTTGACATGTTTAATTTCCACATAAAAGGGTCATAATACTTTTATTTCAATTAGTAATATCTTTATTAAATTAAATTGTTATTTCCCCATAAACTTGAAATTTGTTTATATGGGAAGCTGAATACATCAGCTCCATTTCAACTAATGTTTTAAGCTCTTAAAAATTACAGAAGTGGCATGAGGCACTGACTCTGTTTTGAGCATGTTAAATTTCAGTATACAGCTCAGTGGAAAGAAACAGGAAGCTAGAATATGAAATTATACTGGCTTAAAATATTAAACATTGGCTCTTCTGGCAGAATTTAAGCATTATGATGACATGTTTTCTAACACAGTAAGCATTTCACTAGAAAGAAGGATATAATCTAGCAAAAAAAAAAAAAAAGAAGAACTGAGGAGAAAATAGTCCAGGTAGTGTATTCCTGGAAATATTTTTTATATGTAGAATTGTGTTTTGCCTACGGCAGTGAAAGCACAGAGTCCTAACCACTGGACCACCAGGGAATTCCCATCTAGAAGTGTTGTTACTCAGTACAGAGTCTCAGTCAGTGACTATAATGCAGGACAAATCTAATCACTATAAGATAGGTGTTCAGTCAAGTGGGGTTCAAGGGTATCTTACAGTTGCAAAAGAAAATGGAGTCTTAGACAAGAAAAGAAAAACAGAATCCCAATTTTATGGGTGTGTAACACAATCCATAAGAAGAAAGTCAACAATGATATAAGTCAAAGGCTAATTCCGTATTCCAAATATGTGCATATGCTTTTACCAAGCAGTTATACTGCAATCCTACACAAGGTACACAACTGAAATTCCTAATATATTTCATGTTTTCTTCAAGATTGACTCAGATATATCAGCAGATAAACTGTGCAGAGAGTACAAGTAGAAGGAAGAAACTCCATAATTTAAGATGTAACATATGGTCAAAAGACCTGTTTGTACCACTAGCCACATTTTTTTTTCTTTTTTGCGGTACGTGGGCCTCTCACTGCTGTGGCCTCTCCCGTTGCGGAGCACAGGTTCCGGACGCGCAGGCTCAGCGGCCATGGCTCACGGGCCCAGCCGCTCCGCGGCATGTGGGATCTTCCCGGACTGGGGCACAAACCCGCGTCCCCTGCATCGGCAGGCAGACTCTCAACCACTGCGCCACCAGGGAAGCCCACTAGCCACATTTTAAGGTCTCAGTAGCCACATTGTGGCTAGTGATTACTGTATTGAGCAGTGCAGATATAGAAAATATCCATTATCATAAAAATTATATTAGAAAGATATGTCCTAGATCTTTAATAAAATATACAACATTCAGTGTAATAATCTTAAATGATAATAGAGGGCATTTCTGGTTTGGAACTGCTAAATTTGGCAAGTCAGGATTCTCCTCTCCACTACCTTCACTCCATTACTTGGACTAAAAATTGATAGATTTTTCTCTCCCCTTTTATAATTTTGGTGGCAATTCATTAAGTTATAGTTCCACGTGAAACATATTTGTAAGAATCATTACAAATTATATTATAATGTAATGTATTATAATACAAACACATTTTAAGTAAACCCATAGTGATTTTAAATAAATGAAATTTGACTTATTCAATTGTTATAGTGCCAGAATATAATTAAAATGCAAGGTCGTTTAGAAAATGGAATAAAAAATCTCTTAGGACCAATATAAAGATTTTGTGTGGTCAAAGAAAAATAATTGGGAAATGATAACCTCTTTCTTCCACAAATTAAACATTTAGATAATTGTGATTTCCATAATTGAATTAAAGAACCATTATTTTAATGAAGATCTATTACTTCTAGTAAAATACATAATTCTTAAATAGTCTGCATGAGTGTTATTATTAGACTAAATTTATCAAATTAAGTGACTTTTCCTGAGTGAAGTACAATAAAGATTAGTGATACTGTGTCTTCAAGAGTGACTTTATTTAATTAGTTTCTCAGATAATTTCTCTATGAGAACAAAACTCCCAGGTATACTGAGTCTAACTCACCCAACATCATCTTATATTCAGTTGGAATTACTTGATAATTCACTACTTTATCCTGTTACTTACAATTAAATTATGTGAGATTTTACTTGTATCTTATTCTTAACAAAGGCAAGTTAGAATAATATAATTGTTATTTCCTGGACCTCACACTCCGAATAAAGTGACATCTCTTAATCATTAAGATTCTAATAATCAGTGTACAGTTATCTTCAAACTGGTTTGGAATAGGTAGACATTTAATTATTGAGGTAACAGACAATTGGACTGTTGAACTGTTGATTTTATCACATAATTTGTTGTATTCTTAAAAAGTTTATATAATATAGAATTGAGTGTACACCATTGTGTAAAACACACATATCAATGTCCTCATTCACTAGAAATACTTTGTTATGTTATATTTTTAAGGGATATTGAACATAGCTTTGGATGAAGATATATTTTCCCCAATATTAGGAGAATATTGGCTCAAGTCTTACCTACATGACAAAAACTATATCTGTAGCTGCTGTATTTCAAGATTCCTCAAAATAAATTCAGAAATCACTGACTTAAACATCTTTTCAGAGGCTCATCAAAATTTAAGTTTCTCTCCACAGAGCTTCAGCAAAAAATAATTGTGTTTTGGATGTTATTTTTTTATTTGGGTCTTATACTTGATTACTTTTGGTAGAGAAATCATATAAAATAAAATGCATCTTACTGCTTTTTGCGCCTGTACTTAAAATCCTTAGGGTTTATTATAAAGCGCAAGAGCACAACCACATTTACACAAACCACAAATGCCTTAAGTCATTGATTCATTGAACAGGAACATGTATCCAAACTCCTGACTAAGCCAAACAGGAAAAAAGGCAGGGGAGAGTATCCCCTGGCCAAACAGTAAAAGGTTCATGCACCACAATTATTTTTACAAAGAAAGAAAAGAAGAAGAAACTCAATTTCTGAAAAGTGAACACATTCATTCATTGAGTGAAAAAAAATAAATTATATTATACTTTGGAATTTATATATTATGGAATTTTAATATCTTTTCAACTGACAGTTTAGATAAATGTAAATTAGGGAACAGAAAATATTAAGAAAATCTCAACTCAGTACATTGCTCTAGAAAAGGAAAGTTTTCTCTGCTTTGGCTGAAAGTATTATGAAGTCTTTGAGCCATTGAACTTCCATGATTGTAATGGTAACCTTAGAAAAATATCTTTATCTGTAACAGAGGGATAATAGCATTTGTTTCATGGAGTAATTGAGATTAAAGTGTTACATACAAAATTATCCATGGCATAGCTAAAGTTATATTGTTGTTTTGGTTATAATTATTATAAAGCTACTGTTTTGATATGTTACACACATTTACAACACTAAAAGCAGAGTCTCTTATTTAGGGTGCTTTAAATATGTTTTCAGATGACTATTCTCTCTGGTGCTCTGCAGACCCCATGATAAAACAATTAAGACTCTAAATAAAGGGATATAGTTTCACAAAAGTCAGAAAGTGCTGCTTGCTACAAAATAGGCAGTGGGATCTGCTGTCTTGAATGAGTTAGTGACAGTAATATAATTGAAGCAGCATACATAAATTGGGTTGGTCAAAAAGTTCATTCGGAGCTTTCTGTAACATCTTATGGAAAAACCCGCAAGAATTTTTTGGCCAATCCAATATTAATTAAACTCCTGGCCTTTGAAAACAGGCTGGTTGAAATTGCTGCTACTCATAATATGAATGACCTTGGACATACATGCCATCAAACCCACTGAAGCCATCATTTCCTTATCTACATAGATTACACCTCACAAAGGGATCTTTTGTGTGTATAAACTACATATCACAGTCCTTGTCACTTATTAAACTAGCATGCAATATTTAAAAAGGAATAGTGTCTACTATTATTTGAAGGAAGAGAGACTACCTAATAAATGAATACTTCAAAAGTACTTAAGATGCCTAACATTTCTATTCCTTAAAACTTTGAATTTTCCATTAGAAAATACCAGGGCAGTGGAATACATGGGATAGATTTTAATGGTTGCTATTTATCTCACATGTTCTGATCCTTAGATCCAGAAGTTTCAGTTCGAGGTCAGTACTTTCTGGTTGGCAGGCCAGAGGAAAAGGGACATGAAGTAGAAATTGTGTAAATAAGTTTAAATAGTTCTAAAAACTACACACACTAGGACTTTGCCTCAGAGTCCCATAGGCGATATATAAGCCACTGCAACTTTGTCTCACAGTCCCATTGGCAATATATAAGCCACTTCAATATAGGCAAATTATTGGATTTGCCCAATCAATTTTTTTTGTAAGTAATAGGAAAATATCAAAGTAACCACAATAAAACCTAGAGATCCTTATATCTACTAAAGAAGACAGAAACTCAGTTTTAGATGTAACATGCTTATTATGTTAATCAAAATTATGTAGACATTTACTTTGAATGATCTGTGACATACAAGTACGGCTGGAATGTGTGCTCATTTGTGTTCTTTAGCTATTAATCCTTAGTATCTTGCAATGAGTTAGTCTATTACATCTAGTCTATTACATCTCTTTATAATACAAATAGAAATGAGATTACATGTGAATGATACAACATAAATAGGTTCTGAATTGGAGCTGGCGTAATAAGATAGAGCCTATGAAGTAATTATTAATTGGAGGGCAAATCCAGTTGAGACACCATATTGTGGAGTAATAGCATTGCACAAAACTATGCAAATCCTCTGGGACATTGAGAAGGCAATGTTGTATATAAAAAACTATATTGAACTTGGATTTAGAATTCCCAGTTGCATATCTTTTTGGGTCATTTTTTGGACACTGGGCCAAATCATATAACTAGAGAATATAGAGTTTGATTGTCTAATCTTGACTGAACAAAAACTTTAACAAACTTGATGCTTTCTCTGCTGGTGAATTCTTATATTTTTCTATTAAATTTAATAGTTTATAAGATTATCAAGTATATTTTCTCTTCTACTAGATGACTGTACTCTTTTCCATGAATAATGCTTCTAATGGATGGTTTGGTTGATACTATCTTTAGAAAGAGTCTTATATTTGTTTGAATTTGAGGCACTTTTACTAACTAAGTACCTAAGATGTCTTCTTAATTACAGAATTATTTGTATCATAAGTAATTCATTTCATGAAGTACTATGAGTTATAAAATTTTCCAGTGGGTATAAAATGATCATACAGCGTATACAGTTACAAATGATTCTCTTATACATTAATTTATAAGGATATCAGGATAATCACTGGCTTAGTTATTAAGTTTTAATTGATATAATAATCACATAACTACCCTCGGACACTACCTGTCATATTGCACACCTCTGTGATTTCCTCAGGCTTCTTCATCAGCCTAGAAGACCCTTCATTTATTTCCTACCATACAGACACATAATCAATTTTCAAGATTCATTTTAGGTATATGCCTCTATTTAACATTTTTTCTGAATCTCTCTGGGAGAATTAGCTGATATTTCCTTTGGGATTACACCATAATCTCTGCTTACTTCTCTTGCCATTGTTATCATATATTTCACTATTATTGACATACATGTTTGTTTCTCATTTGCAGACTTATTAATTTCCTGAAGTCAGGTTTTGATTTTATTCTGTATAACCCCAGTCTTAGTATTTACTTTATGGAATATAGAAGGTATTCTGCAATTGTTTGATGAATAATCAATTCTTTCTACCTATGTTATTGTGAAAAGTATTGGGTACAATATTGGAAATAGAGAATTTTCAAGATAAATTTCAATACTTGACCAGACCTCTGGTGTATATAACATTTTTTGAATGTTTCATTCCTAACAATATTTATTTGTGCCCCTTCTTTTCTAATGGTGTCTATTTGTTATTTGTTAGTTGTTCTGTGTGTAGAATGAGAGAAATTCTTTCTTGCAGTGGAATGAAGGCAGCAGTGCCTGAGGTGTGTGTGGTAGTAAGGAAATATCTTTTTTAAAAAAAAACTGAATTGTAATGAATTGTGAGGTTGGATAAGCAAGCAGGGAAAATTAATTTTTTGAAAACATTAAAGTAATTTAATTTAAAATGCAGATTTATCATCAAATTCTCCATACTTTTATGTAAAAGTTATAATTAAAATATTTACCAACTACTATAAGACTGTAACATATTAATCAATTTATTAATATAAAATAATATTAATTTATTCCTATCTTATATATGATAAAATATCTTAGCAAATAATCCAAGCTGTAGTATAGATCACTGATCAAAACATTACTGCAATTTCCAAACCATATTCTGAATTTTAGAAACAGTCAGTGTCGTTAGCTGAAAGAGGCCTCCTGTTTGAGCCATGATGTGAAAAAAAATTACATCAAAAATTTTAAACAAATTTTACATTAATTAACGCTATTAATACACTGGCATTGGGAACTTCATCTTTTTTTTTTTTTTTTTTTTGCGGTATGCGGTCCTCTCACTGCTATGGTCTCTCCCGTTGCAGAGCACAGGCTCCAGACGCACAGCCTTAGCGGCCATGGCTCACGGGCCCAGCAGCTCCGAGGCATGTGGGATCTTCCCGGAATGGGGCACGAACCCGTGTCCCCTGCATCAGCAGGTGGACTCTCAACCACTGTGCCACCAGGGAAGCCCAGGAACTTCATTTTAGCTGGAGTGAAGCTGAGTGTCAGAACTTCCCACATGGCTTGAACCCAAAGCTTAGGTTTCAGCCTGAAAAAAAACGCTGACACCAATGCTACACACATTGCCGCCCTAGCCAATTGCTGTGCTGCTTTAGAGTAGCAGAAGGGAGGTGTGCTTGTCTGCCATTGTCACTACTGTCTACCCAGGAGCTCCTGGGAGTTGCCAGTACTTAACCTTGGATCTTATTAGTTAATTTTTGGTCTTAGTAAATTATATTTATTTTTCGGAATGGAGGTGTTTAAATAATTTAACAAGTCAATCTGTAAACTCTATTCTTAAAAATTGCTGTTTTCAGGGGCAGTTTTCCTGTCGTAAGCCCAAGAAGAAATACCATCTATTAAACATGGAACTTGAATCAATTTATTAAGTATTAGTACTAGATTTTTAATTTTTTTTTATTTTTTGGCTGCACTGCACTGCTTGTGGGATCTTACTTCCCTAACCAGGGATGGAACCTGTGCCCCCTGCATTGGAAGTGTGTAGTCTTAACCACTGAGCCACCAGGGGATTCCCTTAAAACTAGATTTGAGCGAAGAGCACAACCTTTTATTTATTTATTTATTTTTACTTATTTTTATGGCCGTGCTGCATGGCATGTGGGATCTTAGTTCCCAGACCAGGGATCAAACCTGCGCCCCCTGAATTGGAAGCATGGAGTCTTAACCACTGGGCCACAAGAGAAGTCCCCCAACCCTTTTCTTAAAGAAAATACTGATTATATATGAATTTTCATTGTACTATTATATCAATTTTTATGCATTTTTGAAACTTTTCATAAGTAAATAATGAAAAAATTAAACAGACCAAAAGAATACCAAATAGAACTTGACAAACAGAACTTTGCTTAAGAGGATTTTTCTAGAAGGATTTTCTTTTCAAAAAGGTAAAACTGAGTGGAAAAATATTGTTTTCATTTAGTATTATACTGAGTATTTGTTATGCATTTGAAAACAAATGTTTTCAAAATATAATTATTTTCATTAATTAAAACAATTATTTATCACATACCTATTTTATGCCTCTGATGTGTCAGGAGTGTTTCTAGGTGATTTTTATATCAATTACTTTAAAAATAAAGACATTTTTGAGGAATTCCCTAGTGGTCCAGTGGTTAGGACTCATCACTTTCACTGTGGTGGCCCAGGTTCAATCCCTGGTTGGGGAACTAAGATCCCACAAGCTGCATGGTGTGACCAAAAAATAATAATAATAAATAAAGACATTTTTTTTACAGATTCTTACCCACTAATAATTCCTGAGTTTTTAAAATAAAGTAGGTATTTTTTCCTGAAATATCTAGTGGGAAATATGACAAAATTTAAATAATTTTAGTCTGCTTACCAGGAAAAATATTAAACTTTTTCAACATTTGATTAAATATAGATTTTCACCTTTTGAGGAAACAATCTTTATGCCACGAAAATCCTAATTTCTTTGTAAATTGAATTATTTGTCGTTTTTGTAACAGCTTTATTGAGATATGTTACATACCATAAAAGTACTGATCAAACACTGGACTTTGATATGAAGTTTGGGGCCATTCTTATCAGTCATTTGAAGAAAGAATAGTCAGACAAGCATGAAGAATGGGAGAGAAAAGTATCTGCAACTATCAACTATTCTGCTCCTCTTACATCTCATTCATTGTTATACAAGAAAAATATATTTCTGATATTTCTATTCCAGTGTGACAAAATTAAAAGCTTCACAAGCTTCCTATGTACATTATTAGTTAAAATATTTTGGTTGTTGGCATAGCCTTTCTCTCTTTCCCCCATTCCAATCCTACAATCTCAAAGGAAACTTAAATTCATTTATTTTATTAATATTATTTTAAAATTTTATTTATTTATTTTTGGCTGCATTGGGTCTTCGTTGCTGCATGTGGGCTTTCTCTAGTTGTGGCAAGCAGGGCCTACTCTTGGTTGTGTTGCGGGTGCATGGGCTTCTCACTGAGGTGGCTTCTTTTGTTGTGGAGCATGGGCTTCAGTAGTTGTGGCATGCAGGCTCAGTAGTTGTGGCTCACGGGCTCTAGAGTGCAGGCTGAGTAGTTGTGGTGTACGGGCTTAGTTGCTCCACGGCATGTGGGATCTTCCTGGACCAGGGCTCAAACCCGTGTCCCCTGCATTGGCAGGTGGATTCTTAACCACTGTGCCACTAGGGAAGTCCCTTAAATGCATTTTAGAAAGATGTGACAAATATATCTGCCTATAATGAAATGGTGTATTGCAAACCAGGCAGAATGCAGCATAATGAAGATGACATTCTATGTCTTGCCAATATATATAACTACTGAATGTATTTCACCCTCTTAAGAGCAAGGGTGGGTTTATATGACTCCCTCACTGATTTTTCTTGTTTATCATGTCTCATTATTTTTTTAATAAATATTGTAATTATTACCTCTGGTTTTTCAATAATTGGTAGTCAACTCTACAGAATTTCAAAGATCTTAAATAATTCATCTCTTGTTTTGTTCTGAAATATTTTATTATAGCCTTCTAGACTTAGTAGTTAATGACATCAAGAAAAAATTTTATTTATTTCAACGGTATCCTTAGAATGTTTTTCTCCTCATACCAAACTGCTAACCTTAACTCCTCTGCGTTTTTCCTTTGCTGATGAGCAGCATCTATTCTTACATCTCATGAATTCACACCTAATTACAGTTCTACAGCACTTAATTTTATAGCCATTTGTTTGAAATGAGGACAGAAAAGCATTTGCCAAAAAGAGAAATTGTATCTATAGTCTTTTTACTAATGACATTGTAGACCTATTTCTGGACAGTTATGTGAAAATATGAGACTTTGTTCTTTTCTCTACTCTTTAGTTTAGAAAACTACTAAAGATATTTTGAATGTTAAGATATCCAAATCCATATAAGGAGGATGTAGTATTCTCAATTCTATCTCCTTACTATCCCCTTAACAACTCCTAGAATAATTTTCTCCTTCATATCCACATTGACATTACCTTGGCTCAAGTCATCAGCATCTCTTATTTGGCTTGTTAGAAACGCACCCTTACTGACATTACTGTCTCTAACTTCACCGTCTTTCAGTTCATCCTCCCAGACATGCCAGAGAGGTCGTTCTAAAGAATAAATGTGATCATGACATTTACCTATTTGAAATTCTACAATAGACTGCTATTGCCTAATATAGAAAGTTCAAACAGTTTAGCTTGGCACAGATCTCCCTGATCTGGTCCCTAGGAATCACTGTAGCCTCTCCTCAACTTGGCTTTCCCTATATTTCTAGAATGGGAAATTACTTACTGTTCGCTGAAATATCATGCATGTTTTAGGAACTTTTAAGCTTTGTGTATTCTTGTTCTATAATTTCTTCATCACATTCTCTCAAGGAAAATACCTAATAATATTATGTGATGTAAATTCTGCACCATCTCATTTATAATGCTGACTTAGTGACCACTATTTATTTTATAAAAATGAATTATTCACATTAATTTTCCACATTGTATGCTATGTGGGCAATATTAATGTGTTTAGCATTTAATACCATTTTATTTCTTTTTCTTCCATGAGACAATATTTTTCCTAGAGGCAGTTATTCTGTCTTATTTCCTGTATTTCCAAAGCCTGACAGTTTAAAAATCATTAAATAGGCTAATATGTCTAAATAACATGGCGGTATTACAAAAGAATGTTTTCATAACATTCTTCTTCTCTTATTCCTCCATCTATGTCTTCTTAATAAGTAAACAAATAACTGGTGATGGTAATGAATAATTAAAAGTCAGGGATATGAGAGCCTTTCCTTACCTAAAGGGCCATGCTTTTCTTCCCTGTCTTTTCCATTGAATTAGTCTATAAAATCCCTTCTAATTCTCCAGAGTCTTAGTACTATTTTTGTCTATAAATATTTAAAAAATAAAGAAGCAGTTCAGTATCTGGTAATGATGTATGAGCTAGTATTAAACTAGTATTCCCACAGATAATGGCTATAATGTCTGAATTAAAAATATACAAATATATGCATACATATATATGAGAAAATATGTAGGTATAGGAATAAGAAAAAATATATCTGAAGGCCCTTTGAGGCAGGAAAAAGGCAGAAATTGGGGAAGAGATGATCCTTAAAGGAGTGGGGTTGCAATAGGTGAGATGATCATGTGTGCAGACTTTTCTCTGAACCACTCTCCAGGATTCATACAAGATGTCTGGAACATCTGCAGCCTAACCACCTTGAGGAGCTGGAGGACAAAGTTAACACAAGGAAGCAGTCGGAATGTAGGGAATAAACACACTGAAGGAGGGAGTTACAGAGAGAAGCTCCAAAATCTCTGTGTAAACTCCCTTCATATCTTTTGATGATGATGAATTATACTGAAGTGTACGGGATTCCAGATGGACCAGTGGCAGAGAACAATAGCTAGAAAGCTGAAAGAATTTAGCAGAATCCAGAATTACTACAATTAAGCATCTACACCATCCAGAACACAATCAAAATTTGCTCTACTTGTGAAGAAACAGGAAAATGGGATCAACGGTCAAGAGAACAAGAAGTGAATCTGAACACAAACAAGAGTTTGAAATTTAGAAATAGAGAATTTAATGCATTTATTTTAAACATGTTTGAAGAGTTCAATGGAAATTATAGTCACTGTAAATAAATGTGTGAGTTAATCACAACAGTGAAATGAATGTAATGCAAAAGAAGCAAATTGAAATTCAAGAATTGAGAAGTAAAATATCAAAATGGATGGAACAAACAGCCTACTGTAGATTGCAGGAAAAATTGACTATATTTTAGTCCAAGATAGACCACTAGAAAATTTAAAAGCGGAAAGATAGAAAAAAATAGTTTTAAAAATGAATGTATCCTCAGTTTCCTGTGGTATAATTTTAAGCAGTCAGCATATATACAACTGGAGTCTAGGGAAAGATGAGAGACATGAGGCAGGAAAAAAAAATTGAAGATTAATGGATTCAAATTTCCCAAATACGGTGAGAACCATACACTTACTGATCAAAGCTCTGTGAACCCCAATCAAGGTAAAACAACGAAAATCACAACCAGATACATTATAGTCAAATTGTTGAAAAATCAAGACAAAGAAAATTTGGAAGACAGTCAGAATAAAAGAACAGATTACATACAGGATAACAGTTGTAGAGTATATGAATGACGATTGGTTTTTCATAAAAATGGAGACTAGAGGTCAATGGAACAACATATTTAAAGTATTACAAAAAAACCCACAATACTATCAACTAAGAATTCTATGTCATATTGGGGGGAGCACACACCCTATGGTAACCTCTGATTAGTATATGTCCTTATATAATTCCTTTTTGAATGTGGGGAGCACCTGTGACTTGCTTCAGCAATTTTACCCTTGGTTTTTACCTAAGAGAAATAAAAACATATATCAATAAGTTTACATGATTTTTAGAGCAGCTTTATTCATAAAATCCCCAAACTGAAAGCAATAAAAAAATCTATTAAAGGTGAGAGAATTTAAAAATTATTTATATTCATACAATGGAGCATTACTTAGTATTACAAAGTGATGTGGAAATGATAGTCAACAACATAGGTGAATCTCACATATATGCTGAGTGAAAGAAGCTGAACACAGAAGAGTATACTCTATATATTTCCATTTATATGAAATTCTAGAACTGGAAGACCTAGTGAGTCATGAAAATAATCATAAAAGTTGCTACTTGTGGGTGGTTCATTGACTGGGGAGAGGCATGGAAGCCTTTACATAGTGAAGGAAATATACTATACTTAGAAAGGAATGTGAGTTGCAGATATATGGGTTTGTCAATATTCATTTTCACAGGTCAGGTGACCCAGGAAGCTGACTGAGATGAAGATGAGCTGATGGGAGCTGAAGGAACTGCAGACCCAACTGCTGCCCTACACCAATAAGATCGACCAGCAGAAGAGCTGCAGTGTGGTTTTAGACATCAACAGGAAGCTCATTAAAGATTGCCATGACATTTTATAATCCACTATTCCACTGATTAATTTAATAAATATTACACTTTAACATTTAGTGATACACTAAATATATAAATTTTATAAGAAAGAAATAACTTAATTGAATCACAATTTCATCTCTATTCTCTTTCACTAGTATCAAGCCTAACTATATTTCATAGTGGCACCACCATTTTACACCAACCAGCAATGTATTGCAGTATCACTATTTTTTTAAATTTTCAACTACTTTTATAAGTGTGTACTGAAATTTTACTGTGGTTTTAATTTGAATTTGCCTAATGGCAAGTGATGTTAAACATCTTTTCATGTGCTTATTTGCCATTCATATATCCTCTTCAGTGAAATGGTAGTTTATCTTCATATTTTTGCTCATTTTCTAATTTTTTTCAGCATTAAGTTTTGAGAATATATACTATACACAAGCCCTTTATCAGATATGTAGTTTGCCAATATTTTCTCCAAGTTCATAGCTAGTATTTCTACCTTCTTAACAAAATCATTCACAGAATAAAACCTCAGCTTTGATGAAATCCAATATATCATTTTTTCTTTTATGGAACATGTCTTTATTGTCATGTCTAAGAACTCTTCACCAAGTCCTATGTCCTGAGAATTTTCTCCTGTGTTATCATCTAAACATTTTAGAGCTTTTTTCATTTTACATGTATATCTATGAGCAATTTTACATTATTTTAAAGTAATTTTTATAGCAGTTTTAGGTTTACAACGAAATGAGTGGTAAGTACCAAGAATTTCCATACACCCCTTACCTCTACATACGCATAGCCTTTCTCATTGTCAACATCCCCCACCAGTGTGGTACATTTGTTACACTTGATGAACCTATGTTAGCTGATCATAATCACCCAAAGTCCATAGCTTACCCTAGAGTTTACTCATGGTACTGTTCATACTAAGGGTTCGGACAGATGAATTATGGCACATATTTATCACTATAATATCATATAGAGTATTTTCACTGCCCCCAAGATCCTCTGTACTCTGCCTATTCACCTCTCCTCTCTCCCTCTATCCCTGGAAACCACTAATCACTTTCCTGTGTCTGTAGTTTTGCCTTTTCCAGAATGTCACCTGATTGGAATCATACAGTGTGTAGCTTTTTCAAATTGGTTTCTTTCATTTAGTGATATGCACTTAAAGTGCCTCCATGTCTTTCATGGCTTGATAGTTCCTTTCTTTTTAGCACTGAATAATATTCCATTTACTTCAGTTTATTTGTGTATTTACCTGCTGGTGACATCTTCTGTAATAGGGAAAAACAAATCTGACTCCATGTCGGATGTGTTTCTTTTACTTTAACCTTTGTATTCCAATGCTTTTGCTACAAGTTAATCACTAAAAGGATGTTGCCTATAAGATTAAATTATACATAATGGACAAACTCTTGGAACCCTGCCTCCCACATAATAAGTGTTAAGCTAAAATAGCTTTTTATAGCTCACAGGAAACAATGACCAGGCTCACATGTAAATGGCTACAGGAAGGAAGAAGTTAACATGTCCTCTCCGGAGTCTGACTGGAACACTGGACTTCACCCCTCCCATTTTAGTATAAGAGAAACCTGAATTCTATCTCAAAGAAGATGGTTCTTTGGGACACGAGTCCACCATCTTCTCAGTCTGCTGGCTTTCTGAATAAAGTTGCAGCTCCATGCCCCAACAACTCGTCTCTTGATTTACTGGCCTGTCGTGTGGAAAGCAGTATGAGCTCGGACTCGGTAACACTTCCACGTTTGGGCAACTGTGGAATTAAACTACTATCAACATTTACATGCAGGTTTTTGTGTGGACATAAGTTTTCAACTACTTTGGGTAAATATCAGGAGTCTGACTGCTGGATTGTATGGTAAAAGTATGTTTAGTATAATAAGAAACAGCCAAACTGTCTTGCAAAGTTGCTGTACCATTCTGCATTCTCACCAGCAATATGTGAGAATTTCTCTCTTTAAAAAAAAAAATTATTTATTTATTTGGCTGTGTCCAGTCTTAGTTGCAACATGTGGGATCTTTGCTGCCACATGCGGGATCTTTAGTTGTGGCATTCAGGATATAGTTCCCTGACCAGGGATCAAACCCGGCCCCCCTGCATTGGGAGCGCAGACACTTAACCACTAGATAAGTTCCTGTGTGAGAGTTTCTGTTGCTCCATATCCTTGTCAGCATTTGCAGTATTCCAGATTTTGGACATTCTATTAATAAGTGTGTCATGGTTTTGGATCTAAAAGGGCTTCACCATACCCAAGGTCGCCCAGGTTTTATCCTATGCTATCTTCTAGAAGTTTTATAGTTTTGCATTTTACAGTTACATCTATGACTCACCTTGAGTTAATTTTTGTGAAAAGTATAAAGTCTGTATCTAGATTCATTATTATGCATGTGAATGTCCAGTTGTTCTATTAACATTTGCTGAAAAGAGTATCTTTGCTCCATTGTGTTGCCTTTACTTCTTTCTCAAAAATCAGTACAATATATTTATGGCGGTCCATTTCTGGGCTCTCTATTTAGTCTTGCTCTATTTATCTATTCTTTCACCAGTATTACTCTGTCTTAATTACTGTACCTTTTTAGTAATTCTTGGAGTCAACATCAATCCTCCAACTTTATTATTCTTCAGTGTTGTGTTTGCTATTCTAGGTATTTGGCCTCTCCATATAAACTTTCTAATCAGTTTATCAATATCTGTAAAATATTTTGCTGGTATTTTGGTTGGGATTCCTTGAATCAACTGATCAATTTAGGAAGAACTGACATCCTGACAATATTGAGTCTTCCTATCCATGAATCTCTCCATTTAGTTCTTTAAATTTGTTCATCAGAGTTTTGTAATTTTCCTCATATACATCTTGTACATACTTTGTTAGATTTATATCTAAGCATTTATTTCTCTTGGTGGTAATGTAAATGGTAATGTATATTTAATTTCAAATTCCACTTGCTCATTGCTACTTTATAGGAAACCAATATTTTTCTACATTAACCTTGTACCTGAAAACCTTGCTATAATCACTTATTAGTTCCAGAATTTTTCTTGTCAATTCTTTCAGATTTTCAACATAGACCATCATGTCACTGTCAATGTATTGTATGTTCATTGTTTGTCAAGTTTTATGCCCTTTAAAAATTTTGGGGGGCTTCCCTGGTGGCACAGTGGTTAAGAATCTCTGCCAATGCAGGGGACACTGTTTCAAGCCCTGGTCTGGGAAGATTCCACATGCCGCGGAGCAACTAAGCCCATGCACCACAACTACTGAGCCTGTGCTCTAGAGTCCACGAGCCACAGCTCCTGAGCCCACATGCCACAACTACTGAAACCCACATGCCTAGAGCCCATGTTCCTCAACAAGAGAAGCCACTGCAATGAGAAGCCCGTGTGCCGCAACAAAAAGTAGCCCTCACATGCAGCAATGAAGACCCAATGCAGCCCAAAATAAATAAATAAATAAAATTTTTTAAAAAGATAAGCATTCTCTAAGAATCCCTTGAAAAAAATTTTTTTTTGTTTTATTAAATAATTTTGAAAGGTTCTCATTTATTTTGGATAGGACTTAAACACAAAATATATAGATTAATATACAGTTTTATTTCTTCCTCATCCAAATCTGCTATTTATTCATATTTGTATTATTATTATTATTTTGTGTCATTGCACTTGCTAGGACCTCCATATGCTATTGCATAGAAATGAAGTGGGCAGACACTTTTGCCTTGTTTCTAATCATAGATAGAAAACATTTTGTCTTTTACCAGTAAGTATGATGTTACCTAAAGGTTTTCTTAGATACCTTTTGTCAGGTTGAGAAAGCTCCTTTATTCTTAGTTTGCTGGAAGTTTTTATAATGATTGCATTTTAAATTTTGTCTAATTATTTTTGTCATATATTTACATGAATTGTTTTTTTCTTTTTGTGTTTCATAATCAATTACTTTGATTGATTTTCAAATGTTGTAGTAATGTTTAGTTCTCAGGATAAATCCCAGTGGGTCATGACATTCTCTATATGCAGCTGAATTCTATGTGATAAAATTTTGTTGATACTTTATGTACCTATATTCATGAGAAATATTGGTCTGTAAAATTATTTCTTTGTAAAGTGTTTCACTGGTTTTAGTATCAGGGAGATGCTGCTCTCATAAAATAAGTTAGAAATTGTTCTCTCACCTTCTATTTCCTGAAATAGTTTGTGAAGGAGGCATAGCATGTCTTCCTTAAATGCTGGTAGAATTCGTTAGTTAATCCATGTGAACGTGGAATTTTCTTTATTGAAGAGTTGTTAAATAGAAAATTCCATTTCTATTTTTCATTTGAGGAAAGCTTTGGTATATCTTTTCCTGTAAAAAATTTGCTTATATCATTATAATTTTCATATTTATAGCTATAACGTGGTTTATGATATTCCTGAATTATAGTTTAATGTTTGCAGCGTTCAGTGGTGGTAGTGATGTCTCCTCCTTCACTTTGATATTTTGGACTGACTTGTGTTCCTTTCTCTCTCTGTCTCTCTGTCTCTGTCTCTCTTTTCCTCCCTCTTTGTGTCTCTTTTCCTTGATCATTCTTGCTAGAGGTGTATTAATTTTATTCATCTTTTATACAAGCAAAAAAGAAGAAAAAGATGAAAGAATGGAGGATTAAGATGAAAAGTACAGTTTCTCCAATAAAAAGTTGCAATCCCCTTATTTAGTTAAACTTAAACCAGTTTTCAGACCTGGAGCCCACTCACTAAAGAGGTGTCCAGGTCCCTAGAATAAAGAACCTGCAACTATGTGGCCAGTATATACCATGATGATTCTTCCCCTAAGGGGATCTATGACCATTTACATAAGCAACCGTGCCCTGGATAAGGAAACTATTCAGACATTTTAAAGACTATTAAACATAAGAACTGTACTGACATTGATACCTAGAAACATAAAGCATCATAGTAACTCCCTTTCTCAGGGTGAGGGCTTACAGGTTTCATGCAATAAATGAAGACTTGACTAAATTACAGTTTACAGTGTGCACAATGGTTCTGCAGACCTACCCAATGATAATTATCCCAATCCCTGTCTGTATAATTGGAATATTTGTCATTTGAAATAGCCTGATGTTAGGTTGTTTGGCTTACAGAATAAGCCATGTGGCAACCTCAGAAACAGTCCATCACCTAAGCTGAAATAATCCGTAAAAATTAGTATAGCATCCCTGGCAGGATAATAGATTGGTGTCACTGTTAAAGATATAAATATCTAAAAGACGTAGGGGTTTAGTTCCTATTATATCTCAATTTAACTAACTAGTCTGACCCTTTTAGAAACTGGATAAAAACTTGTAAAATGATTATAGACTACTGAAACCTTAACCAAGTCACATACTGATCACAGCTTCAGGGTTAAATATGTCATCTTTGCTAGAGCAGATTAATAAAACTTCATACATAAGATATGTGGCCCTTGGTTTCACAAATGTATTCTTCTCCATTTCAGTGAGAAATGAGTATAAGAAACTCTAGTCATGTGAGATAGTCAACAATATTCATTTACACTTTTGCCTCAGTGCTATGTTCATGTCCCCACTCTCTGTCATTATATATTCCAAAGAGATCTGGATCACCTGAACATCCTACAGAATATCATACTGATCCGTTACATAAATGACATCATGCTGATTGGATAATATAAGCAAGAGGTAGCTTGTATGTGAAAGACCTTTAAACACATGCTCTCCAGATGGTGAGACATATATTCTATGAAGATTCATGGACCATGGAAAATTTATGAACCTAGACCTTTTCAATTTAGGAATACTGATCTGTCCTATTTCCTATGTGACATGGAAGTCAGCTTTGTGCAGGGCCAGGTTTAAGATTAAGCTCTGCAGTAGATTGAAACAGTGATGCAAGCAACTCTGACCCTGTGCCATATATTTTGGCAGATCCTATGGTGTGGGAGGTTTCAGTGGTAGGAAAAGATGCAATATGGAACTTATGGCAAGTCCTAGAGGTAGAATACAAATGCAGCCCTCTTGGATGCTGGAACAAGACCATTCATCACAGAATAGTATTACACAGTTTGTAAAGTAGCTCTTATAAGATACTGAGCTCTTCTGGAAGAGATTAAACCCTTGACCATGGAAAGCAAATAGGCTCATTTCTGAAACTACCTGTTTTGAGTTGGGTTCTGTTAATCTGTCAAATCACAAAGTAGGATGAGCCCAGAAGCAGTCCATCATATCATGAAAATATCACATTAAGCCCAAGCAGGACCAGAGAGCACAAATTAGCTGCCTGAGTATATAGCCCAAACAACTCTGTCACCCACCATAAGTGCAGCAGTGTCCCTCCCCTAGCTCAGAGCTATAGCTACTGGCATAGGAGTGGAGGATATACAACTAGATGAAGGAGGAAGAAATTGACTGAGCTTTATGTTTGGTTCACACTGTAACTGGTTACAAGCTGAAATATTACCAACGATTTCATTATGGGTACATTCAGACCTTTTCTTAAAAGAGAATAGAGAGGGAAAATCTTCTGAATGTGAAGAGTTATAAGTGGTTCATTTGGTCATTCACACTGTTTGAGAAGAAAGTGGCCCAAAGTGAGAATATATAAATTCTTAGGTATCAACAAATGTCCTGGGCTTTTGGTTGGGAGTTTGCAAAAAAAAGTATTGAAGATGGGAGAAAAGGCAATCTTGGTGGAAAGATGCACAGGAATGGATGGATGACAATGGCAGTGAAGTGTTAAGATTATTGTACCACACATTAATACCTATGAGGAAGCATTCACCAATGAAGAAGCACTGAATAATCCAGTATACAAGTTATTTAATCAGTTGATAGTAGTCACTTCACTACTGGCTACTCTGGAATGGGAATCATGGATACAAAAAATGAGTGGCCATCATGCCGCGGAGCGGCTGGGCCCGTGAGCCATGGCTGCTGAGCCTGTGCAACCGGAGCCTATGCTCCACAACGGGAGAGGCCACAACAGTGAGAGGCCTGTGTACAGCAAGAAAAAAAAAAATTAGTGGTCATGATGGCCGTGATGGAAGCTATGCATAGATCCAGTAGGATAGATTCTTATTTTCCAAGGCCAGTTTTGGTACTGCTGCTATGAATGTCCAACTTCACAGCAGAGATGGTGATGAAATGGGTCTATCACCTTGGGATAAACTACTTGTATCACATACCTCAACATCCAGAAATAGCCAGTTTCACAGAATGCTGGAATTTCTTTCTAAAGGCACACCTGAAGCTCCCTCTCAGAGGGAATACTTTGAAAGTACAGGATGCTATCCTTCCAGATGCAGTATATGCATTAAACTAGAGACTTCTATATGGGTCTGAGACCCCAAAAGGAAGAATATGTGAGTCTGGGAAGCAATGGGTAAAACACGAGTGGTCTTCTTACCATCACTCCAAATGATCCACTGGGATCTGGGGGGTTTCTGTCCATAAAAATCAGGGCTCTGTGGATTCGTTAGTCCTAGTTTACAAATCAAGTACTCACTTGCCTGGAGATTAGCAAAGGTCCTATTGAGCTTTATACCATAGCTGCCTCAGATGCACTTTGGAATCATTATGTACAGAGAACAGCAGAAGTGAAGAGGAGTCATCATCCTGAGATGGCAGCTGACTGTAATCACCAGGAGGTGAGAGAGATCCTTTCAAACACTGGGATGGAATATGTGTGGAAACCAGGTAAATTACTTGAGCATACCCCTTTGTCCTACTAACACTGTGAATGTACTTGTGCATCAATTCTAGATTAAGAAGGAAGCAAGGTTTGAGTCACACCATCAACTAAGGCATGAAGATTTGCAGAGTTGGTTGTTAAAGGTTAGGGAAACTTAAAATTAAAGATGGAGGAAGTACTCATCAATGAATTCAATAAAGTTGCAAATTTAACATGCAGAAATATGTTACATTCTATATACTAACAACAAATTATCAGAAGGAAAAATTAAGAACATAATCCCATTTACAACCCCATCAAAAAAAAATACCTAGGAATACATCTAGCTAAGGAGGTAAATGACGTGTACTCAGAAAACGAAGACAACAGTTTGCGGGGTGGGGAGTGGCAGGGAGAGAGAGAGGAGACCAAACCCATTTCTGCACTGAGAGGTTTGGCCTTGGCTCTACCACTCTGTGAGGTTATTACAGAATATTGAGCAGAGTTACCTGTGCTGTACAACTTTACAAAATTTTAAGACTCTGGATGATGGTGCTCTCTTCCAAAGAAGAATTCACCTTCTGGCAGTGAGATACACTTCAGGCATATCACCTTTATCCAGATGAAATGTGGACCCTCTAGGAACAGGAGGTGTGAAGATAGAGGGCCTTCAAGATGGCAGAGGAGTAACACTTGGAGCTCACCTTCCTCCCCACAAATACATCAAAAATACATCTACATGTGGAACAACTCCTACAGAACACCTACTGAACACTGACAGAAGACCTCAGACTTCCCAAAAGCCACGTGGTTGACAGGGTCTTAGTGCTCTGCCAGCTGTTAGGCCTGAGGCTCTGAGGTGGGAGAGCTGAGTTCATGACATTGGACCACCAAAGACCTCCCAGCCCCATGTAATATCAATCAGTGAGAGTTCTCTGAGAGATCTTTGCCTCAATGTTAAGACCCAGCCCCACTGGAAACACCAAGGCCAGCAAGCTCCAGTGCTGGACACATTATGCCAAACAACTAGCAAGACAGGAACACAACCCTACCCATTAGCAGAGAGGCTTCCTAAAATCATAATAAGGTCACAGACACCCTAAAACACACCACTGGATGTAGTCCTGCCCGCCAGAAAGGCAAGATCCAGTCTCATCCACCAGAACACAGGCACCAGTCTCCTCCACCAGGAAACCTACAAAACCCACTGAACCAACCTTAGCTACTAGGGGCAGACACCAAAAACAATGGGAACTACGAACTTGCAGCCTGTGAAAAGGAGACCCCAGATGCAGTAAGTTAAGCAGAATAAGAAGACAGAGAAATATGCAGCAGATGATGGAGCACGGTAAAAACTCACCAGACCAAACAAATGAAGAAGACATAGGCAGTCTATCTGAAAAAGAATTCAGAATAATGATAGTAAAGATGATCTAAAATCTTAGAAATAGAATGGAGAAAATACAAGAAACATTTAATAAGAACCTGGAAGAACTAATGAGCAAAAACAAACAGTGATGAATAACACAATAAATAAAATTTTAAATTCTCTAGAAGGAATCAATAGCAGAATAACTGAGGCAGAAGAACTGATAAGTGATCTGGAAGATAAAATAGTGGAAATAACTACCACAGAGGAGAATAAAGAAAAAAGAATGAAAATTGAGGACAGTCTCAGATACGTTTTGCACAACATTAAAGGCACCAACATTCGAATTATAGGGGTCCCAGAGAAGAGAAAAAGAAAGAGACTGAGAAAATATTGGAAGAGTTTATAGTTTAAAACTTCCCTAATATGGGAAAGGAAATAGTCAATCAATTCCAGGAAAACCAGAGAGTCCCATACAGGATAAATCCAAGGAAAACACACCAAGAAACATACTAATCAAGCTATCAAAAAGTAAATACAAAGAAAAAATATTAAAAGCCACAAGGGAAAAGCAACAAATAACATACAAGTGAATCCCCATAAGCTTAACAGCTGATCTTTCAGCAGAAACTCTGCAAGCCAGAAAGGAATGACAGGACATATTTAAAGTGATGAAAGAGAAAAACCTACAACCAAGATTACTCTACCCAGCAAGGATCTCATTCAGATTTGACAGAGAAATTAAAAACTTTACAGGCAAGCAAAAGCTAAGAGAATTCAGCACCACAAAACGAGCTTTACAGCAAATGCTAAAGGAACGTCTCTAGGCAGGAAACACAAGAGAAGGAAAAGACCTACAAAAACAAACCCAAAACAATTAAGAAAATGGTAAATGCAAATGGAAATCAAAAGAAAGCTGGAGTACCAATACTCATATCAGACAAAATAGACTTTAAAATAAAGACTATTACAAGAGACAAAGAAGGACACTACATAATGATCAATGAATCAATCCAAGAAGAAGATATAACAATTGTAAATATTTATGCACCCAACATAAGAGCACCTCTATACATAAGGAAAATGCTAACAGCCATAAAAGGGGAAACTGACAGTAACACAATAATAGTAGGGGACTTTAACACCACAATTTCACCAATAGACAGATCAACCAAAATGAAAATAAATAAGGAAACACAAGCTTTAAATGATACATTAAACAAGATGGACTTAATTGATATTTATAGGACATTCCATCCTAATACAACAGAATACACTTTCTTCTCAAGTGCTCACGGAACATTCTCCAGGATAGACCATATCTTGGGTCACAAATCAAGCCTTGGTTAATGTAAGAAAATTGACATCATATCATGTATCTTTTCCGACCACAATGCTAAGAGACCAGGTATGAATTACAGGGAAAAAACTGTAAGAAATACAAACACATGGAGGCTAAACAATACACTACTAAATAACCAAGAGATCACTGAAGAAATCAAAGAGTAAATCAAAAAAATCCCTAGAAACAAATGACAATGAAAACAGGAAGACCCAAAACGTATGGGATGAAGCAAAAGCAGTTCTAAGAGGGAAGTTAGTAGCAATACAATCCTACCTTAAGAAACAAGAAACATCTCAAATAAACAACCTAACCTTACACCTAAAGCAATTAGAGAAAGAGGAAAAAAAAACCCAAAAGTTAGCAGAAGGAAAAAAATCATAAAGATCAGATCAGAAATAAATGAAAAAGAAATGAAGGAAACGATAGCAAAGACCAATAAAACTAAAAGCTGGTTCTTAGAGAAGATAAACAAAATTGATAAACCATTAGACAAACTCATCAAGAAAAAAAAGGAGAAGACTTAAATCAACCGAATTAGAAATGAAAAAGGAGAAGTAACAACTGACAGTGCAGAAACACAAAGGATCATGAGAGATTACTACAAGCAACTGTATGCTAAAAAAATGGACAACCTGGAAGAAAAGGACACATTCTTAGAAAAGCACAACCTTCTGATACAGAACCAGGAAGAAAAACAAAATATAAACAGACCAATCACAAGCACTGAAATTGAGACTGTGATTAAAAATCTTCCAACAAACAAAAGCCCAGGACCAGATGGCTTCACAGCGAATTCTATCAAACATTTAGAGAAGAGCTGACACCTATCCTTCTCAAACTCTTCCAAAATATAGCAGAGGGAGGAACACACCCAAACTCATTCTATGAGCTCATCATAACCCTGATATCAAAACCAGACAGGGATGTCACAAAAAAAGAAAACTACAGGCCAATATCACTAATGAACATAGATGTAAAAATCCTCAACAAAATACTAGCAAACAGAATCCAACAGCACATTAAAAGGATCATACACCATGATCAAGTGGGGTTTAATCCAGGAATGCAAGGATTCTTCAATATACACAAATCAATCACTGTGATAAACCATATTAACAAATTGAAGAATAAAAACCATATGATCATTTCAATAGATGCAGAAAAAGCTTTTGACAAAATTTAACACCAATTTATGATTAAAAACTCTCCAGAAAGTAGGAATAGAGGGAACTTACCTCAACATAATAAAGGCCATATATGACAAACCCACAGCAAATATCATTGCTAAAGGTGAAAAACTGAAAGAATTTCCTCTAAGATCAGGAACAAGATAAGGTTGTCTACTTCCACCACTATTATTCAAATAGTTTTGGATTACCCATGGTAATCAGAGAAGAAAAAGAAATAAAAGGAAAAAGAAATAAAAGGCAATCAGAGAAGAAAAAGAAATAGAAGAAAAATAAATAAATTGGAAAGGAAGAAGTAACACTGTCACTGTTTGCAGATGACATGATAGTATACATAGGGAATCCTAAAGATGTTACCAGAAAACTACTAGAGCTAATCAATGAATTTGGTAAAGTAGCAGGATACAAAATTAATGCACAGACATCTCTTGCATTCCTATACACTAATGATGAAAAATCTGAAAGAGAAATTAAGGAAACCCTCACATTTATGCCTGCAACCAAAATAATAAAATACCTAGGAATAAACCTACCTAAGGGGAAAAAAGACCCATATGAAGAAAGTATAAGACTCTGGTGAAAGAAATTAAAGATGATACAAACAGATGGAGAGATATACCATGTTCTTGGATTGCAAGAATTGACATTGTAAAAATGACTCTACTACCCAAAGCAATCTACAGATTCAATGCAATCCCTATCAAACTACTACTGGTATTTTTCACAGAACTAGAACAAAAAATTTCACAATTTGTATGGAAACAAAAAAGATCCTGAATAGGTAAAGCAATCTTGAGAAAGAAAAATGGAGCTGGAGGAATCAGGCTTCCTGACATCAGACTGTACTACAAACCTACAGTAATCAAGACAGTATGGTACTGGCACCAAAAAGAGAAAGATAGATCAATGGAACAGGATAGAAAGCCCAGAGATAAACCCATGCACATATGGTCACCTTATCTTTGATAAAGGAGGCAAGAATATACAATGGAGAAAAGACAGTCTCTTCAATAAGTGGTGCTGGGAGAACTGGACAGCTACATGTAAAAGAATGAAATTAGAACACTCCCTTACACCATACACAAAAATGAAAATGAACTCAAAATGGATTAGAGACCTAATTGTAAGGCCAGACACTATAAAACTCTTAGAGGAAAACATAGGCAGAATACTCTATGACATAAATCACAGCAAGATCATTTTGACCCACTTCCTAGAGAAATGGAAATAAAAACAAAATAAACAAATGGGACCTAATGAAACTTAAAAGTTCTTGCACAGCAAAGGAAACCATAAACAAGACAAAAAGAGAACCATTAGAATGGGAGAAAATATTTGCAAATGAAGCAACTGTCAAAGGATTAATCTCCAAAATATACAAGACGCTCATGCAGCTCAATATCATAAAATTAAACCACCCAATCCAAAAATGGGCAGAAGACCTAAACAGACATTTCTCCAAAGAAGATATACAGATTGCCAAAAAACACATGAAAGGATGCTCAATATCACTAATCATTTGAGTAATTCAAATCAAAACCACAATGAGGTATCAACTCACACCAGTCACAATGGCCACCATCAAAAATCTACAAATAATAAATGCTGAAGTGGGTGTGGAGAAAAGGGAACCCTCCTACACTGTTGGTGGGAATGTAAATTGATACAGCCACTATGGAGAACAGTATGGAGGTTCCTTAAAAAACTAAAAATAGAACTACCATATGCCCCAGCAATTCCACTAATGGGCATATACCTCAAGAAAACCATAACTCAAAAAGAGTCATGTACCACAATATTCACTGCAGTACTATTTACAATAGCCAGGACATGGAAGCAACCTAAGTGTCCACTGACAGATGAATGGATAGAGAAGATGTGGCACATATATACAATGGAACATTACTCAGCCATATAAAGGAACAAAACTGAGTTATTTGTAGGGAGGCGGATCGACCTAGAATATGTTCTACAGAGTGAAGTAAGTCAGAAAGAGAAAAACAAATACTGTATGCTAACACATATATATGGAATCTAAAAAAAAAAGTGGTCCTGAAGAACCTGGGTGCAGGACAGGAATAAAGATGCAGACATAGAATGTGGACTTAAGACCACGGGGAGGGGGAAGGGTAAGCTGGGAACAAGGGAGAGAGTGGCATTTATATATATACACTACTAATTGTAAAATAGATAGCTAGTGTGAAGCAGCCGCATAGCACACACAGATCAGCTCGATTTGTGACCACCTAGAGGGGTGGGATGGGAGTGTGGGAGGGAGATGCAAGAGGGAGGTGATATGGGATATATGTATACATATAGCCGATTCACTTTGTTATAAAGCAGCAACTAACACAGCATTGTAAAGCAATTGTACTCCAATAAAGATGTTAAAAAAAAATTAAGACACCAATAAAGGAAACCAAAGATGATGCAAACAGATGGAAAGATATACCATGTTCATGGATTGGAAGAATTAATATTGTTAAAATGAACATAGTACCCAAGGCAATCTATAGATTCACTGCAATCCCTAACAAAGTACCAGTGGCATTTTAAACAAAACTAGAACAAATAATTCTAAAATTTGTATGAAAATATAAAAGACCTTGAATAGGGAAAACAAACTTGCAAAAGAAGAGAGCTGGAGGTATCATGCTCCCTGACTTCAGACTATACAGAGCTATAGTAAGCAAAACAGTATGGTACTGGCACAAAAACAGACACATTGATTCATGGAAAAGAATACAGAGCACAGAAATAAATCTCTTCTTATATGGGCAATTAATCAACAAAAAAGGGGGCATGAATATACAAAAGAGGGAAAAAGACAGCCACTTCAATAAATGGTGCTTGGAAAACTGAATAGCTATATGCAAAAGAGTCAAGCTTGACTACTCTCACACCGTGCACAAAAATAAATCCAAAATAGATTAAAGACTTAAGTGTAAGACCTGAATCCATAAAACTTCTAGAAGAAAACATAGGCAATATGCTCTTTCATATTGGTCTTAGTAATTTTTTTTTTGGATAAGTCTTCTCAGGAAAGGGAAACAAAGCCAAAAGTATACAAATGGAACTACATCAAACTAAAAATCTTTTGCACAGTGAAGAAAACTATCAACAAAATGAAAAGGCCATCTACTAAATGGCAGAAGATGTTTGCAAACAATATGTCTAATAAGGGGTTAATATCCAAACTATACAAAGAACTCATATAACTCAATGTCAAAAAAACAAACAATCCAACTAAATGGATAGAGGATCTGAATAGACATTTTTTCAAGAAGACATACAAATGGCCAACAGGCACAAGAAAATATTCTGAAAGTCACTTATTGTCAGGGAAATGCATACCAAAACCACAATGAGATATCAACTCACACCTGTCAGAATAGCTATTATCAAAAAGACAACAAATAACAATTGTTGGTGAGTATGTGGAGAAAAGGAAACCCTTGTGTACTGTTGGTGAGGGTGTAAATTGGTGCAGCCAGTATGGAAAAATTATGGAGACTCCTCCAAAATTTAAAAATACAACTACCATATAATCCAGCAATTCCACTCCTAGGTATTTATCCAAGGAAAATGAAATACTAATTCAAAAAGATATATGCACCCCTATGTTCATGGCAGCATTATTTACAATAGCCAAGACATGGAAGCAACCTAAGTGTCCATAGATAGATGAATGGATAAAAAATATGTGGTACATAGATACAATGGAATATTACTCAGCCATAAAAGAATTAAACCTTGCCATTTGTTACAACACAGATAGACCTCAAGGGTATTATGCTAAATGAGCTAAGTCAGACAGAGGAAGGAAGAAAAATACTGTATGATTTCACTTGAATGTGGAATCTAAAAAACAAAACAAATGAACAAAACAGAAACATAATTATTGATACAGAGAACACACAGGTGGTTGCCAGAGGGGAAAAGGATGGAGGAAGAAGAGCAATAGGTAAGGGAGATTAAGGGGTACAAATTTAAGTTACAAAATAAAAGAGTCACAGGTATGAAATGTACATTTTGGGGAATATAGTCAATAATTATATATTATCTTTTTATGCTGATATAGATGACAGACTTATTATGGTGATCATTTTGAAATGTATAGAAAAACCAAATCACTATGTTGTGTAATAGGAAATAACATAGTGTTGTAGGTCAAATATACTTCAAAAACAAACTCACAGAAAAATAGATCAGATTTATGGTTACCAGAGGCAGGGGTTGGGGGGAAGAGGAGTTGAGTGAATGCAGTCAAAAGGTTCAAACTTCCAATTATAAGATAAATAAGTACTAGTGATATAATGTACAATATAATCAACACTGTTTTATGTTATCTATGAAAGTTTTTAAGAGAGTAAATCCTAAGTAAATTTTTTCTATTTATTTAATTTTATATATATATGTGATGATGGATGTTCACTAAATAAACTTATGATAATCACTTCATAATGTACGTAAATCAAATCAATCATGCTGTAAACCTTAAACTTATACAGTGCTGTATGTTAACTATACCTCAGTAAAACTGGAAGAAAAAAATTGGAGGAGAGGATGAGAATTACTTTCAATCACGAAATCAAGTGCTGTGACAGTTTATAGTTCTTCCCACTCATTTCTGTCTTCTGAGTTTTCTCTTAGGGAAGGAAGCCCACAGGAGTCAAGGATGAGCTGCTCTCCAAACTTATGTGGAGAAATAGACCACTATGACACAAAGTATGGACTGTGGCAGGCATAAAATACAATATTCAGATCTCCTGCTCATGCAGTGTAATTGACTGCTGGTCCCAGGTTCTGCTCTCTGAATCTAGCAGTGCATTTGCACTAGGCCAGGTGTCTCCTGGGCTGTTTCTAGCCAGTGACTAAATGCAGCAAGGATACAGATGCAGGCTCATTTTTGCAAGACATGGGACTCTTCTGATGGGTGGCTTTGGCTGAAAATTTCTAATAACCATACTGCACTCTGAGACTCTTTCTATCCAACCGACAGGTCTTCTGTCTCTGACAGTGTTGTCAAACTTGCACTGCAGTCTGAAATCTCTTCCAGCCTCCCTGCCCACCCTCACTTTCCCTCACGGGTATTTCTCACAATAAAATCTCCTCCACGTCAAGCATATCCTTCTCCAAGAACCCAAACTACACAAATGAAAGTCTTACTCTAAAGATATCACATTTATTGTCATAATGTCCATACTACTCTCTCTAAATAATGCTAGTCATTGGGGAGAGTACTTTAAAGTTAAATAATTTAGTTTAAATAAAATAAATAATAACAAATGGGGAATACTGAGTCGTGACTTGTTTTTTCCGCTCTCTTGTTTACCTTAATGTAAACTGGTGCTTTCTTAATCATAGGTGTATAATGTTAAAAAAAGTAAACAGCTTTGTTTCTTGATTGCATTTCTAAAATTGATTTCAGTATATTGATCCTGATTTGCTGTTTACTTTATGTGAATGCCATCAACTGTCATCATTTAATCTTAAAGTACTGAATTAAATATCATGTGCATATATTAACCTTAATGTCATAAGTATATGATATTTTAAATAAACATAACTTGTTTGACACGCTCCAAATATTAGAGGAAAACATTATTACCACAAGAAGATGAGAAAAAAATGGTGTGTCATGTGGGGATACATATATATTAGATTCTAGTATTATCCTCCAAAACATGGTTTCCTAAAATCTATTCTTTTAGTGCTTTATATCCATGCATTATTCAATTATTCTTTGGATTGCATATGATAATTTTTGTTACTTGAATTAGTTTAAATAAAGGTAGCAGAATAAAAAAAAGCTGTCAAATGAAAAAGTTTAACAATGCAATTGGATACAGTAATATTTGTAACTATAGGCTTAAATGCTTCTAGGTATTTCTGTCTCCTTCCTCTTTAATTCTCTGAAAGGTTGTTTCATTTTTTCCTCACCAAATACTGTCTTTAATTTCATGCTGCCCAAGTCTTGAGATGTATATTTTAATATTTCTGCCACTTAAGATTTTTGAATAATTAAGTTTGAGAAATTACAGAAATGTTCTCTGGTTATTTTATCTTATATCAGCACCTTCTCTTGGACCAAGAACTTGCAGTTAATGGGACTATAGTAAAATATGAAAGATTTTTCTAGAATCATATGGTTAGAGTAAGAATAAGAGTAGGACTATAGGACCTAGTAGAAGCAACTATTTCAAGAATAAAGGAAGAGGTTATTTAGTTTAAAAAAAGAAAGAAAAAGATATTGTCCACTTTATTCTGAAATTTATGTCAGTATTTCAGAATTTATGTTAAAATAGACAGATGTTAGAACAGGACCTTTTGTATTAATGTGATTAGCTAGATTGGGAAAATATTGTTAAAATTAACTCAAATAACAGAGGAAGTTCAGGGATGGTTTGATCTAAAAGGTTTGCACTCATTAGCAATTTGTAAAAACTTTTAGATGAGTATTTTGTTTGAAAGGACAGAAAAACAATACTCTCAGAGTCAGGTTCATTAGTCATTCTAAGTCAGAAATCATTCTAGACTGCAAAACATTTATTAAATACAGTTCAGAGTCTTCCACTGATAAAGATCTAAGCACAGAAAGTTACATATAATCTTAATAATGTAATACCCTACTAGATTGATATATATATATATATATATTTTACAATTCTATACCTTGTCTACGTCATATCACTCATATTTACTGAAGTTATTTATGTAATTGCCATTGCTGCTTGACAGTAAGCTTCTTGAAGGTGAGGACACTTTTTTTTTTTAAAGTGAGCTACACTGATTTCTCACTGAGATTTGCAGTTCTGGTATGTCTGTTTGTTTGTTTGTTATTTGTGGTATGGGCCTCTCACTGTTGTGGCCTCTCCCGTCGTGGAGCACAGGCTCCGGACACGCAGGCCCAGTGGCCATGGCCCACGGGCCCAGCCGCGCGGGATCCCCCCAGACTGGGTCATGATCCCGCGTCCCCCGCATCAGCAGGCGGGCTCCCAACCACTGCGCCACCAGGGAAGCCCGAGGACACTTAAATTCATATTTATATCCTTTGTATTCTATAAAATGCCTAGAAGTGTGCACTCTGTAAAAAATTATTTTTTAATAAAGAAGAACTAACCCCAAACAAATTTATTACTACACATTCAGGATTCATGGGATATAGAGGAAAGACCATCTATTTAAGGTTTTTAGGTCCTAAACAAGAGAAAATTACACAGAAGGCTAAAGAAGTAACATACTTATTGGAAGCATCTTTTACAAAAAACAAGTTCAGACCTACTCGATATTGAGTCATTGAACTACAGACCACAACCAAGGTCAAGTGTGACTCAGGGTTTAAAGCATACTTAAGCATTCAGGTAAAAGTCAAGAGGATCAAGAGGATGTAACTTCAAAGCTGAAGATAAAACAAGAGTAGAAATGATTTCTTCCTTGTACATAGCAAGAAATTCCCACGAATTCCTGGCACTGTAACAGAACTAGATTATACATTGTGCTATTAAAACAGTTAAACTGTGTTTTCTAAACTGTTTTAGACATGGTATTTCTGTTATAAATATGTTTTAAATATAAAGTGTGGAAAACCCAGAAAAACAGGAAGCAAAGGTATAGATAGGATAGTTCAGTTTTTCAAATGCCTGCTTTTTAAAATATGAGTAAAATTAAATAACAGGTAAAACAAAAACAATTGGCAAGTCTTCATGTGCTTTTTTTTTCCTGTAGTTGGTACTGATAGAGATAACTAGAGGAGTATAACGTGTTTAATAACTTAGGTTAAAATCTAACTATCCAAATAAAAGAATGAAATGCAGAACAATGTAAGTGGTGATTTTTTTCACATGAAATATAAAAAACAGAATATAAAAAAGAAATGAGAATGATATACTGAAAAAGCTATAATTATATGCTTCACTTTCATAATACTAGGCATAATGATAAATGATGATGAGAAAAATATTCTAGGGATATACTGTTTATTCTCAGGAGCTATGGAAGTCTTAAGGCATCAGGTATTAGTTGTAAATTACTTCTGGGCACTAAATGGCAGCCTGCTGCTCAGGAAAAATTAATTTAGTGTTTTATGTCTTTAGAATACACAAGTTAATGTCAAATCATGAAATAATATCACATAGTTTTATTAATAATAGTAATATATTCATATTATACTCCAAAATCAGCAAGATTCTTCCAGTAAGTCACTCCGTAAAAATAAGTTAAATACTTTGGAAGCTAATTAACTTTTTTAGGCTACCAAGCACCATTTAACATACTAAAGTTGCAATTTACTAGGTGGCAGAAGTTGACCTAAAAGAGACATATGCAGCTTTGCAATTCAAAATTATTGCAGTTTTGTGATCTCTAAAACTTCCGTTCTGTAGTGGGTCTCACCTGAGAAATACTCTTACGAATATTTAAAGAGGATACATTTATTCAGATTGTTATCCCTACTATCACATTATTGCAACCAAGACCATGGACTGCTCAGTTCTGGGTGCTGAGCACAAGCTCCATTGGCTGGCTTCTAATGACACATTTACAGGAGAATTCAGCACTATGCCCATGTTAAAATTAATAGATGAGAAAGTTCTTAGTGCCAGCACATATTTCTTCAAGGAAGCCTTTCATGCAATTGGTCACATTTTAAAATTTCACACGATACTGTAACACCTGAAATCAGAAATCATGCTTACTTAGTCTTTTTCCTTATTTGTCAACACTAAGAAATAATCGTTTCCAGTTTCTTAACCTATGACAAAGGAGGCAAGAATATAAATCAGGAAAGGCCAGTCTCTTCAATAAGTGGTGCTGGGTAAACTGGACAGCTACACGTAAAATAATGAAATTAGAACATTTTCTCACACCATATACAAAAATAAATTCAAAATGTATTAAAAGCCTAAATGTAAGACTGAAAACCATAAAACTCCTGGAAGAAAACATATGCAGAACATTCTTTGACATAAATTGTAGTAATATTTTTTGGATGTGTGTCCTAAGGCAAAAGAAACAAAAGCAAAAATAAACAAATGGGACCTAATTAAACGTAAAAGCTTTTTCACAGCAAAGGAAACCATTGACAAAATAAAAAGACAACTTACAGAATGGGAGAAAATATTTGAAAATGATATGACCAATGAAGGATTAATATCCAAAATATATAAACAGCTCATGCAACTCAATAACAAAAAAAATGATTAAAAAATGGGAAGAAGATCTGAACAGATATTTTTCCAAGGAGGATATGCAGATGTCCAACAAGGACATGAAAAGATGCTCAACATCATTAATCATCAGAGAAACGCAAATCAAAACTACAATGAGTAATCACCTCACACCTGTCAGAATGGCTATCATCAAAGAGAACACAAATAACAAATGTTGGTGAGGATCTGGAAAAAAGTAGACACTTGTACACTGTTGGTGGGAATGTAAACTGGTGCATCCACTGTGGAAAACAGTATGAAGATTCCTCAAAAAATTAAAAACAGAACTACCACGTGAGTCAGCACTTCCATACCTGAGTATATATCCAAATAAAATGAAAACACTAATTTGAAAAGATACATGTAACCCAATGTTCATAGCAGCATTATTTACAATAGCCAAAATATGGAAGCAACCTAAGTGTCCACCAACAGATGAATGGATAAAGAAGATCTGGTATATACATACAAAATAGAATATTACTCACTCATTTTAAAAATGAAACTTTGCCATTTACAACAACATGGATGGACCTGGAGGGTACTATGCTTAATGAAGTAAGTCAGAGAGAGAAAGAGAAATACCGTGTGTTATCACTTATATGTGGAATCTAAGAAATGAAACAAACAAATGAATATAATGAAACAGAAATAGACTTACAGATATAGAGAACATACTAGTGGTTACCAGTGGGGAGAGGGAAGGAGGGAGGAGAAAGATAGGAGTAAGGAATAAAGAGGCAGAAACTACGATGTTTAAAATAAATAAGCTACAAGTGTATATTGTACACCACATGCAATTTAGCCAATATTTTATAACTTCAAATGGAGTATAGTCTATAAAATTTTTGAATTACTATGTTGTACACCTACTATTAACATATTGTAAATTGACTATACCTCAAGAAAAGACATGTATCAATCATAATAGTATCATACAGAATAGTTTAACTGCTCTAAAAATCCTCTGTGCTCTGCCTATTCATCTCTTTTTCCTTTGGCATCCTCTGATCTTTTTATTGTGTCCATAGTTTTGCCTTTCTCAGAATGTCATACCATTGGAATCACAGTATATGTAGCCTTTTCATATTGGCTTCTTTCACTTGGTAATATGCATTTAAGGTTCCTCCATGTTTTTTCATGGCTTGATAGCTCATTTCTTCTTAGCACTGAATAATATTCCACTGTTTGGATGTATCACAATTTACTTAACCATTCACCTACGATGGACCTCTTGGTTGTTTCCAAGTTTTGGCATTCATGAATAAAGATAGCTGCTGTTTACCGCCTTTGCAGGATTTTGTGTGAACATAAGTTTTCCACTCATTTGGGTAAATAAATAACAGAGTGCAATTGCTGATTTGTATGGTAAGAGTGTTTAGTTTTGTAAAAAACTACCAAACTGTCTTTCAAAGTGGCTATACTATTTTGCATTCCCACCAGCAATGAATTAGGGTTATTATGACCTTTTTTTTTTCAGTGAGTGCTGGAGCTATTAGGAATCTCAGTGACAATATTCCTCGATAATAGCTTAAAATAACATGTTCACATGTGGCTAAAAATTTTTTCTCTTCTCTTTTTTCTCTTTCTTTCTTAATTTCTTTTTTCCTATCTTTTTGGTGATAAAAGATAATGGAGATTTTGGTGGCTACAATTTGGGGGTATAGAAGACTAAACTTATCCATGGAAAAATGATAAAGTACAGGATTTAAAGATGTAGAAAGTAGGATACTATCACTTTAATCTATTACTCAGGTCATCCAGAGTCTGGTATTCTGAACTGCTTGAATAATTTTCTTCTTTAATTGCAAAGAAATTGGTATCTTAAATCTGCTTCATGACATTCATATTCTCTATTAAAGCAGTTTTTAACAGAGACAGGATTAATGTTCAAGAAATTCCTGGAGAAAGGACTAATGGGAATGATTCTGAGTAGCCAATTTCTTGCTCTGTTCATGATGCATTATATATTCTGGACAAACTACCTGATCATAGTATTTTTCTTTAGAAAATTAGTTCCTTAAAACCATAAAAACCATAGTAGAGAATTAATAAAATTTAAAGTGATTCGTTCAATGGCAGAAAGAGTTAAACTCTCAGAATCAACTATATCTAGGTCAAAAGCCTTGACAAATGATCAACTTGGACAGTAAAAAGTTCTGGGAAAGAAGCCAAGAGGGATAGCACCAAGATCAAGAGCTGTAAATTTTAAGAATGAAGTTCTCCCTGAATCTAAAGGACCACCTTACTTATCCATCTCTTTTAAAATTTAAGAATATTTGCCTTTGGGGGCTTCCCTGGTGGCGCAGTGGTTGAGAGTCCACCTGCCGATGCAGGGGACACGGGCTCGTGTCCCGGTCCGGGAAGATCTCACATGCCACGGAGCGGCTAGGCCCATAAGCCATGGCCGCTGAGCCTGCGCGTCCGGAGCCTGTGCTCCGCAACGGGAGAGGCCGCAACAGTGAGAGGCCCGCGTACCGCAAAAAAAAAAAAAAAAAAAAAAAAAAAAAAAGAATATTTGCCTTATAAACTCTGAGGCAGATAGTCAGTACCCATCAAAGGTAGGGGCAATAAGCCTTAATCTTTCTCTCCAGATTCATTAAAATATCAGAACTGTCAGGAGGGACCCTAAGCTGTATGCCAGAGTTTAGGTATTTTGGATGAGATAAGGTTTTGTTTTGTTTTATTTTTTTTCTTTTTGCGGTATGTGGGCCTCTCACTGCTGTGGCCTCTCCCGTTGTGGAGCACAGGCTCCGGACGCACAGGCTCAGCTGCCATGGCTCACGGGCCCAGCCGCTCCGCGGCATGTGGGATCTTCCCGGACCAGGGCACGAACCCGTGTCCACTGTATCGGCAGGCGGACTCTCTACCACTGCGCCACCAGGGAAGCTCTTGTTTTGTTTTTTTAAATGGTGGGATTACATTCAAAGAGAAAGACTAATTTTTGAATAAGGGACATAAATATGAGTTTTCTAGGTTGGAAATGTTTTAATGTTTCCCTAGGTGAGTTTTGGAATTAATTTATGCAGCTGTTGTAAAAAAGCCATTCTTGACTAAATACATCACATACAGTACAGACCACTAAAAACTGGACATTGTAAATGATAGAGCTCAGAGACCCTAATCATGACCAAAATAGTAAAAAAGAAAACAATACTGAGTACTAGAGTTAGTGAGTAAAATTACAATTATTGTCCAGAATTTGAAGAAATGATCTAATCCACTATTTATGATTTACTTATCTAGATGACACCTGGAAATAACCTCTGGGTATTAAAAAACTAAATAAAGATATGCCATCCATGTATAGGACATTTACTATAACATTTATTTTGAAAAATCTCTCTACATTCCAATATCTTTGATAAGAAGTCAGTGATCTGAGAAATGGATTAATTCAATACAAGTACACGTTGACCATGAACAATAGTTTCACATGATTTTGGTAAAGAAAAAATTTCTATTTCCTGTTTTTTTTTTACCAGAACATATAAATCTATCAGATGTTTCATAATTTTAAAAATCAAAATATTAAAAAGTGAGCTTTGGAGTACTCTGGGAAACAGAATCTGAGATTGAAGTTTATGTCCAAGAGATTAATTGGGGAGTGCTCTTTTGATGACTTGCTTTTAGTAGACAGTACCCATTCGTCTAGGATTACTTATAGTAAATAACTCTGCAATATGTGAATTTTTGAGGTATGACTTCCTGGAAAATGTTAGGTAAGCCATTTAGCTATCTGAGTATAAAATTGAGATGTTTCAGATCCTGGCTCCTGTGTCAGTATAGTTACTGCCCACCTAATTTAGAAATGTAGCTTTTAACCTGGGCCAGTCCATATCAGATGAGAAAAGGAAAGACGGAGGGGCATCATGCCATAAGTCCTGACCCTCTTCATATTTTACCTTGTACTTATTTGAAAAGCTTGATACTACAATCTTTGACTCATGAGAGTTTTATTGGAAAATCTAATACCTGTGCCATTTTAGCAATATAATATAAAAGCAAGCATTATCCTGAATCATCTAGACCAAATCAGTGCTGGCAATGTACCTGTGCTGGCTTGTCACACAGCTCTCATTGCTTGCAAGTTTGCTGAGCTGGAGGAGGATTTTTCATTATTCTGCTAAGAAGCTGGATGATGGCTCTAAAGCCATCATCTAGAAGTCCATGTGTGTTGAGTGTTTCTCTGACTAGCTTCCTCTGGGTTGTTTTGCTGTTCTTGATATTAGATAGACTGTTGCTGTGGGTATCTTCCAAGCACTGGACAGGAAGACTGCTAGAGCTAGCAATGTCACCAAGTCTGCTCAGAAAGCTCAGAAGGTTAAGTGAATATTATCTGTAACACCTGCCACCACAGTCTTAATCAGTGGTGGAAAAAATGGTCTTAGAACTGTTTGTTTTAATTGCCCATTTAAGTTTAATAGTAAAAGAGATTAATGATAACCATCTGTAGTAAAACCTTTGGGAGGAGGATAATTTACAGACCATTGTGGGGGGCAGTTTTAAATCATTAGTTTTTAAAATCAGTACTTTTTAAATAAAAACAAGGACCAAAAATCTCTCAAAATTTTGAAGCTCATTAAAACAAACTTAATGAGAGAAAAGAATCCCCTGCCCCAAACAGATTGACCCCACTTCTACCCCAGTTTGAAGACTTAGTGGCTCCTGCCTCCCACATTCCCTTGCTCACGGGAAAGATCCACAACACTGGCTCTACTTTCAAGCTGATCACAGCTATTTTACCTATCCAGACTTCAGTGGGACACAAAATATTTAGAGAAACCAGATGTCTTTCAAGGGATTTGTTGCTAAGTGTAATAGTAACGACTACTTGTATTACTACTACTTTCCAATCAAGAAAGAACTCAAAACTCTGTCCTATGAAGAGTTCACAACATGAAGGCATTGCTTTAAATTCTCTTTTTACATCATTTTGTCAGTCTTTCTGAATTATCTTTGATGCTAGCTGAGACTCAAATTTACATAAGAGCTAGAAATCATCTAGCTATTTCCCAGCCTCTTCACCTTCTAATGTCTACATTGTTCCTTTCAAAAGGATTTAATACTGAGGCTGAGGTAGGAGGTGGTGGTAGTGATGGAGATTTAAGAAAATGTGCTTTCTATTTCCTGCAGAGGAAATATTGTACCCTCAACATCTTTTTCCTACCCGTTTGCTTCCTGCCTGTTTTATGTCATAATTATAATCCTATTACCTCATCATGCTGCAGAGATCGTAGAAGGAGAAGAAAGAATGAACATCCCTGGGTTCTTCTCACTTTCACGAAGTGTTCTGGCTTAGGGCTAATTACAGAACCAAATGGGAGAGGCCCTGCAACCATTATAAATCCTGCAATTATAAGGTCTGAACCAATCCAAGAGCTGGAAGAGGGACTCAGAGCAGGCCCATTGGGACCTTGGACTACATTTACCAGAAGCCTTCGCCTCAGGAACAGGGCCTTTACTGGGGGGGAGGGGGAGTTCTTTAGAGAGGGCTGCCATAGAAGGTGGGGCAGGAGAGCAGATGAGGGGAGCCTTGGCTAATTCTATTACGTGGCCTGAAAAACACAAATGTAGATCCTGAGAGTAACACCCCCCACGCCCACTCCCACCCCCTGACCAGAAGGTCTTGTGTGTAAATCCCAGTCTCAGAGTCAGCTTCCCAGAGAACCTGGCCAATAGACAATTGAAGCTGGGAATCATCCAAAGTAACCAACTGGAAAATGGAAGTTTAGAGCTGGATTGCTTGCTGGCTGGTTGTCAGTGAAGACCTCATTAATAGTGGTAATTGAATCACTAATAGCCCATGTGGCAGTGGTATAATTATTAAAATCCCATTGCTGTTGAACTAAGATGAAATATCAGTGAAAGGGAATATATGGAAAGTGAAATGGCTTAGGATTTGAGAGTTGCATAAGAATTAGTAAGAATAACTTTATGAAATCCAATGGCTACTGCTGCATTCAATTGAAGCCTTAGAAAGGATAAGGATGATTAATCTCCAATTAAAACTGAAGTGTGAAAGCCAGATGGCCTTGGCAGCATATAGAGGAACTCTCATTTACTGCACCTGAAACATAGAAAATATACAGGATCTGGGCTGAAGCTTAATTATGAGAGAAGCAGAGCTCCAGAGAAGGTTGTATTTTCATTCCCAGCAAAATGTTACACTAAGGTAGGGGTCCTGACAGGAAGGATTGAGACTCTAGATTTCCTATGGAGTTTTTTGTATATGCACTCAGAAGTGTTCAAATCTCAGATTATTCTGGGAACTTTACATTTGCAAACTTGCCCCTCTGTGTATCTGTCAAAACATAGAACCCAACTCGTGGCTGAAGAAAATACAAATGTCTCCTCCTTGTAGGAATGTGTTTCCCTCATCGTTAACTCCATATCTCCTATCAGCCACAATTTTAATAATTAGCATTGTATTAGTTTCCTGTGGCTGCTGTAACAAATTACCACTATTTTGATGCTTACAAAAACAAACATTTATTCTCTCAAATTCCAAAATCAGTATTACCTAGTCAAAATCAAAGAGGTCTTAGAAACGTGCTCTAGAGAGAGAGAAGCTCTAGAGAAGAATCCATTCCTTGCCTCTTCTAGCTTACAACTTTACTCTTTTCTAGCTTTTGGTGGATCCTGGCATTCCTTGGTTTGTGGTCTTAACACTAAAATCTCTGCCTCCATTTTCACTTTTCTTTTTCCTCTCCTGTGCAAAATCTTCCACTGCCTCCCTTATATGAGGATGCATGTGATTATATACATGCTCACCCAGAAAATCCAAGATAATCTTTCCATCTCAAGATCCTTAGCGCAATCTCATCTCAAAGACCCCTTTTCCTCATAAGATAACATTTACAGGCCTTAAGGATTATGACTTGATATAGTTGGCCATTATTTAGCCTACTAGAAGCACTACTTTGCATACTATCTGATGTGGAAAGAACTAGGCAGAGTAAAAAAGGAACAGACTATACTATACTTGTATACTTTAGTCATCAAATACTAGCAGGAGATAAAATGATATGATTGGATCCTGATGATGCTGAATCAAGCAGTGATTTTCACCACTGATTAAGACTGTGGTGGCAGGTGTTACAGGTAATATTCACTTAACCTTCTGAGCTGTCTGAGCAGACTTGGTGACATTGCTAGCTCTAGCAGTCTTCCTATCCAGTGCTTGGAAAATACCCACAGCAACAGTCTATCTAATATCGAGAACAGCAATACAACCCAGAGGAGGCTAGTCAGAGAAACACTCAACACACATGGACTTCCAGATGATGGCTTTAGAGCCATCATCCAGCTTCTTAGCAGAATAATGAAAAATCCTCCTCCAGCTCAGCAAACTTGCAAGCAATGAGAGCTGTGTGACAAGCCAGCACAGGTACATTGCCAGCACTGATTTGGCCTAGATGATTCAGGATAATCATCTAAGCAGTGAAGCCAGCTGCTTCCATTAGTGGGTCATTTTTGCTGTTATCAGCTATGTTGCCATAACGGATATCTTGGACAGACACGTTGAAGCCCATTCTGTCACCAGGAAGAGCTTTATTCAAAGCTTCGTGGTGCAATTTCAATGGAAATTTCTAGTTAGTAGTATTGTTGACTAGAGCAAATGTAACCACCATGCTGGGTTTAAGAACACCAGTCTCCACTAGACTCATAGAAACTGTACAAACACAACCAGTTTCGTAGACAACTTTGAGGAGCAGAGGAAAAGTCTTGTCATTTGGACAGTCTTGCTATGAGAGTAAGGCAGAAAGAGAAGTTGAACTGAGACCTGGTGACAGCTAAGGCCATACTTGATACTAACTCAGCTGATGACTCTCAATCATCAACATGCTCAACACAGGGGTTGGGGGAAGAGTATTTTATTCCTGAAAGAAGTAGAGATGGTATCTAAGCAACATACCACAGTATCACTACAGTTGCCTAAATAAATCAAATATTAAAGTCATGATGGTAATTATAATGATACATGTGGTATTCAAACTAAATATCCACATACATCTTTATACACTTTACAAAAGCAACTTGATGATTGATACATGACAGTATACCAAGAATGGTGAAGTTAAAATGAAAACTCCCTTTGACCAAGTAGAAGATTGTATGTGTAGAAAATAACTCTGAAGCTAAATTATGAAGGGGAGAAGCAATGCCCCAAAGCCTAGGGAAGTAATGAATATTTTTATGAAGGTGAACATGGGAAATATAAGACTATACTTGTTTGAAATTAAAATATCTATTACATTGTTTTTCAGTAAAGTTTTAAGTGTTTTGATGTTTTATAACAAAGTATGAAATATTTTGATCAAAATATTTTTCTTCCTCTATCAGATTAATTTTATGCTTATATCTTAATTGTTGCTATATGTTTAAGTTTTGTTTCAAGCATAAAGGAAATCAAATTATTTTTAATGGTTTTATTAGAAAGGAAATGCACTTCATTCCCTTATCATTTCATTTTACTGTTTATACTTTTGAAGATTATGCCTTTATTTAGTGAATAGCCACACATTTTCACGTATTTGGATCTGGAGTATAATTTTTTTTTTTTTTTGCGGTATGTGGGCCTCTCACTGCCGCGGCCTCTCCCGCAGCGGAGCACAGACTCCGGACGCGCAGGCCCAGCGGCCATGGCCCACAGGCCCAGCCGCTCCGCGGCACATGGGATCCTCCCAGACCAGGGCACGAACCCGCGTCCCCTGCATCGGCAAGCGGACCCCCAACCATTGCGCCACCAGGGAAGCCCTGAAGTATAATAATATTTGTTAAAAATACATCAAGACGAGGGGACCTTGAAGATGGCGGAAGAGTAAGACGCGGAGATCGCCTTCCTCCCCACGGATACACCAGAAATACATCCACACGTGGAACAACTCCTACAGAACTCCTACTGAAGGCTGGCAGAAGACCTCAGACCTCCCAAAAGGCAAGAAACTCCCCACGTAACTGGGTAGGGCAAAAGAAAAAACAGAGACAAAAGAATAAGGACGGCACCTGCACCAGTGGGAGGGAGCTGTGAAGGAGGAAAAGTTTCCACACACTAGGAAGCCCCTCCGCGGGCGGAGACTGCGGGAGGCAGAGGGGGGAGTTTCGGGACCGCGGAGTAGTGCACAGCGACGGGTGCGGAGGGCAAAGCGGGGAGATTCCTGCACAGACGATCGGTGCCGACCAGCACTCACCAACCCGAGAGGCTTGCTGCTCACCCACCGGGGCGGGCGGGGCTGCGAACTGAGGCTCGGGTTTTGGTTTTGGACGGAGCTCAGGGAGAGGACTGGGGTTGGCGGCTTGAACATAGCCTGAAGGGGTTAGTGCACCACGACTAGCCGGGAGGGAGTTCGGGGAAAAGCCTGCACCGGCCGAAGAGGCAAGAGACTTTTTCTTCCCTCTTTGTCTCCTGGTGTGCGAGGAGAGGGGTTTAAGAGCGCTGCTTAAAGGAACTCCAGAGACGGGCGCGAGCCGCGGCTAAAAGCGCGAACCCCAGAGACGGGCGCGAGCCGCGGCTGAGGGCGCGAGCCCCCGAGACGGGCGCGAGCCGCGGCTGAAAGCGCAAACCCCAGAGACGGGCGCGAGCCGCGGCTGAGGGCGCGAGCCCCCGAGACGGGCGCGAGCCGCGGCTGAAAGCGCAAACCCCAGAGACGGGCGCGAGCCGCGGCTAAAACCGCGGACCCCAGAGACGGGCGGGAGACGCTAAGGCTGCTGCTGCCGCCACCAAGGGGCCTGTGTGCGAGCACAGGTCACTCTCCACACCCCTCTTCCGCGGAGCCTGTGCAGCCCGCCACTGCCAGGTTCCCGGGATCCAGGGATAACTTCCCCGGGACAGCGCACGGCGGGCCTCAGGCTGGTGCAACGTCACGCCGGCCTCTGCCGCAACGTCACGCTGCCTCTGCCGCCGCAGGCCGGCCCCGCACGCAGTGCCCCTCCTTCCCCCATCCCCCAACACCCGGCCTGAGTGAGCCGGAGGCCCAGAATCAGCGGCTCCTTTAACCCCGTCCTGTCTGAGCGAAAAAACAGACGCCCTCCAGCGACCTACACGCAGAGGCAGGGCCAAATCCAAAGCTGAGCTCCTGTGAGCTGTGAAAACAAAGAAGAGAAAGGGAAATCTCTCCCAGCAGCCACAGAAGCAGCGGATTAAAGCTCCACAATCAACTTGATATACCCTGCATCTGTGGAATACCTGAATAGACAAGGAATGATCCCAAATTGAAGAGGTGGAATTTAGGAGCGAAATCTATGATTTTTTTCCCTTTTCCTCTTTTTGTGAAGGTGTACGTGTATGCTCCTGTGTGACATCTAGTCTGTATACTCTAGCTTCCACCATTTGTCCTAGGGCTCTATCCGTCCATGACTTTTTTTTTAAAAACTCTTTTTCTTAATAATTAAGTTTAATTGTAATAACTTTATTATACTTTACCTTCGTTCTTTCTTTCTTTCCTTCCTTCCTTCCCTCCTTTAGACAACGAATCACCCCAAATTGAGGAGGTGGTCTCAGGGAGCAGGATTTATGATTTTTCCCCCTTTACCTCTTTTTGTGAAGGTGTATGTGTATGCTTCTGTGTAAGATTTTCTCTGTATAGCTTTGCTTCCAACATTTGTCCTAAGGTTCTATCCGTCCCTTTTTTTTTTTTCTAAATATTTTTTAATTCAATAACTATATTATACTTTATTTTATTTTTACTGTATCATCTTTCTTTCTGGCTTTTTTTCCTTCTTTCCCTCCTTCCTTCCTTCCTCCCTCCCTCCCTCCTTTCTTTCCTTCTTTGCTTCTTTCTTCCTTCCTTCCTTTCCTCCTTTCCTTCTTTCTTTCCTCATACTTCTACTAATTCTCTCTACTTTTTCTCCCTTTTATTCTGAGCCGTGTGGATGAAAGGCTCTTGGTGCTCCAGCCAGGAGTCAGGGCTCTGCCTCTGAGGTAGGAGAGCCAACTTCAGGTCACTGGTCAACAAGAGACCTCCCAGCTCCACATAATATTAAACAGCGGAAATCTCCCAGAGACCTCCATCTTAACACCAGCACCCAGCTTCACTCAACGGCCAGCAAGCCACAGTGCTGGACAACCTATGCCAAACAACTAGCAAAACAGGAACACAACCCCACCCATTAGCAGAGAGGCTGCCTAAAATCATAATAAGGCCACAGACACCCCAAAACACACCACCAGACGTGAACCTGCCCACTAGAGAGACAAGATCCAGCCTCATCCAGCACAACACAGGCACTAGTCCCCTCCACCAGGAAGCCTACACAACCCACTGAAACAACCTTAGCCACTGGAGACAGACATCAAAAACAACGGGAACTACGAACCTGCAGCCTGCAAAAAGGAGACCCCAAACACAGTAAGATAAGGAAAATGAGAAGACAGAAAAACACACAGCAGATGAAGGAGCAAGATAAAAACCCACCAGACCTAACAAATGAAGAGGAAATAGGCAATCTACCTGAAAAAGAATTCAGAATAATGATAGTAAGGATGATCCGAAATCTTGGAAGTAGAATGGACAAAATGCAAGAAACAGTTAACAAGGACCTACAAGAACTAAAGATGAAACAAGCAACGATGAACAATGCAATAAATGAAATTAAAATCACTCTAGATAGGATCAATAGCAGAATAACTGAGGCAGAAGAACGGATAAGTGACCTGGAAGATAAAGTAGTGGAAATAACTACTGCAGAGCAGAATAAAGAAAAAAGAATGAAAAGAACTGAGGACAGTCTCAGAGAGCTCTGGGACAACATGAAACGCACCAACATTCGAATTATAGGGGTTCCAGAAGAAGAAGAAAGAAAGAAAGGGACTGAGAAAATATTTGAAGAGATTATAGTTGAAAACTTCCCTAATATGGGAAAGGAAATAGTTAATCAAGTCCAGGAAGCACAGAGGGTCCCATACAGGATAAATACAAGGAGAAACACGCCAAGACACATATTAATCAAACTGTCAAAAATTAAATACAAAGAAAGCATATTAAAAGCAGCAAGGGAAAAACAACAAATAACACACAAGGGAATCCCCATAAGGTTAACAGCGGATCTCTCAGCAGAAACCCTACAAGCCAGAAGGGAGTGGCAGGACATACTGAAAGTGATGAAGGAGAATAGCCTGAAACCAAGACTACTCTACCCAGCAAGGATCTCATTCAGATTTGATGGAGAAATTAAAACCTTTACAGACAAGCAAAAGCTGAGAGAGTTCAGCACCACCAAACCATCTTTACAACAAATGCTAAAGGAACTTCTCTAGACACGAAACACAAGAGAAGGAAATGACCTATAGTAGCGAACCCAAAACAATATATAAAATGGAAATAGGAACATACATATCAATAATTACCTTAAATGTAAATGGACTAAATGCTCCCACCAAAAGACACAGATTGGCTGAATGGATACAAAAACAAGACCCTTATATATGCTGTCTACAAGAGACCCACTTCAGAACTAGAGACACATACAGACTGAAAGTAAGGGGATGGAAAAAGATATTCCATGCAAATGGAAACCAAAAGAAAGCTGGAGTAGCAATTCTCATATCAGACAAAATAGACTTTAAAATAAGGACTATTAAAAGGGATAAAGAAGGACACTACATAATGATCAAGGGATCGATCCAAGAAGAAGATATAACAATTGTAAATATTTATGCACCCAACATAGGAGCACCTCAATACATAAGGCAAATACTAACAACCATAAAAGGGGAGATCAACAGTAACACATTCATAGTAGGGGACTTTAACACCCCACTTTCACCCATGGACAGATCATCCAAAATGAAAATAAATAAGGAAACACAAGCTTTAAATGATACATTAAACAAGATGGACTTAATTGATATTTATAGGACACTCCATCCAAAAACAACAGAATACACATTTTTCTCAAGTGCTCATGGAACATTCTCCAGGATAGATCATATCTTGGGTCACAAATCAAGCCTTGGTAAATTTAAGAAAACTGAAATTGTATCAAGTATCTTTTCCGACCACAACGCCATGAGACTAGATATCAATTACAGGAAAAGATCTGTAAAAAATACAAACACATGGAGGCTAAACAATACACTACTTAATAATGAAGTGATCACTGAAGAAATCAAAGAGGAAATAAAAAAATACCTAGAAACAAATGACAATGGAGACACAACGACCCAAAACCTATGGGATGCAGCAAAAGCAGTTCTAAGGGGGAAGTTTATAGCAATACAAGCCCACCTTAAGAAGCAGGAAACATCTCGAATAAACAACCTAACCTTGCACCTCAAGCAATTAGAGAAAGAAGAACAAAAAAACCCCAAAGCTAGCAGAAGGAAAGAAATCATAAAAATCAGATCAGAAATAAATGAAAAAGAAATGAAGGAAACAATAGCAAAGATCAATAAAACTAAAAGCTGGTTCTTTGAGAAGATAAACAAAATAGATAAACCACTAGCCAGACTCATCAAGAAAAAAAGGGAGAAGACTCAAATCAATAGAATTAGAAATGAAAAAGGAGAAGTAACAACTGACACTGCAGAAATAAAAAAAATCATGAGAGATTACTACAAGCAACTCTATGCCAATAAAATGGACAATCTGGAAGAAATGGACAAATTCTTAGAAATGCACAACCTGCCAAGACTGAATCAGGAAGAAATAGAAAATATGAACAGACCAATCACAAGCACTGAAATTGAAACTGTGATTAAAAACCTTCCAACAAACAAAAGCCCAGGACCAGATGGCTTCACAGGTGAATTCTATCAAACGTTTAGAGAAGAGCTAACACCTATCCTTCTCAAACTCTTCCAAAATATAGCAGAGGGAGGAACACTCCCAAATTCCTTCTACGAAGCCACCATCACCTTGATACCAAAACCAGACAAGGATGTCACAAAGAAAGAAAACTACAGGCCAATATCACTGATGAACATAGATGCAAAAATCCTCAACAAAATACTAGCAAACAGAATCCAACAGCACATTAAAAGGATCATACACCATGATCAAGTGGGGTTTATTCCAGGAATGCAAGGATTCTTCAATATACGCAAATCTATCAATGTGATAAACCATATTAACAAATTGAAGGAGAAAAACCATATGATCATCTCAATAGATGCAGAGAAAGCTTTCGACAAAATTCAACACCCATTTATGATAAAAACCCTCCAGAAAGTAGGCATAGAGGGAACTTTCCTAAACATAATAAAAGCCATATATGACAAGCCCACAGCAAACATCATCCTCAATGGTGAAAAACTGAAAGCATTTCCACTAAAATCAGGAACAAGACAAGGTTGCCCACTCTCACCACTCTTATTCAACATAGTTTTGGAAGTTTTAGCCACAGCAATCAGAGAAGAAAAGGAAATAAAAGGAATCCAAATCGGAAAAGAAGAAGTAAAGCTGTCACTGTTTGCAGATGACATGATACTATACATAGAGAATCCTAAAGATGCTACCAGAAAACTACTAGAGCTAATCAATGAATTTGGTAAAGTAGCAGGATACAAAATTAATGCACAGAAATCTCTGGCATTCCTATATACTAATGATGAAAAATCTGAAAGTGAAATCAAGAAAACACTCCCATTTACCATTGCAACAAAAAGAATATAATATCTAGGAATAAACCTACCTAAGGATACGAAAGACCTGTATGCAGAAAATTATAAGACACTGATGAAAGAAATTAAAGATGATACAAATAGATGGAGAGATATACCATGTTCTTGGATGGGAAGAATCAACATTGTGAAAATGACTCTACTACCCAAAGCAATCTACAGATTCAATGCAATCCCTATCAAACTACCACTGGCATTTTTCACAGAACTAGAACAAAAAATTTCACAATTTGTATGGAAACACAAAAGACCCCGAATAGCCAAAGCAATCTTGAGAACGAAAAAAGGAGCTGGAGGAATAAGGCTCCCTGACTTCAGACTATATTACAAAGCAACAGTAATCAAGACAGTATGGTACTGGCACAAAAACAGAAAGATAGATCAGTGGAACAGGATAGAAAGCCCAGAGATAAACCCACGCACATATGGACACCTTATCTTTGATAAAGGAGGCAGGAATGTACAGTGGAGAAAGGACAGCCTCTTCAATAAATGGTGCTGGGAAAACTGGACAGGTACATGTAAAAGTATGAGATTAGATCACTCCCTAACACCATACACAAAAATAAGCTCAAAATGGATTAAAGACCTAAATGTAAGGCCAGAAACTATCAAACTCTTAGAAGAAAACATAGGAAGAACACTCTATGACATAAATCACAGCAAGATCCTTTCTGACCCACCTCCTAGAGTAATGGAAATAAAAACAAAAATAAACAAATGGGACCTAATGAAACTTCAAAGCTTTTGCACAGCAAAGGAAACCATAACCAAGACCAAAAGACAACCCTCAGAATGGGAGAAAACATTTGCAAATGAAGCAACTGACAAAGGATTAATCTCCAAAATTTACAAGCAGCTCATGCAGCTCAATAACAAAAATACAAACAACCCCATCCAAAAATGGGCAGAAGACCTAAATAGACATTTCTCCAAAGAAGATATACAGAATGCCAACAAACACATGAAAGAATGCTCAACATCATTAATCATTAGAGAAATGCAAATCAAAACTACAATGAGATATCATCTCACACCAGTCAGAATGGCCATCATCAAAAAATCAAGAAACAATAAATGCTGGAGAGGGTGTGGAGAAAAGGGGACACTCTTGCACTGCTGGTGGGAATGTGAATTGGTTCAGCCACTGTGGAGAACAGTATGGAGGTTCCTTAAAAAACTACAAATAGAATTACCATATGACCCAGCAATCCCACTACTTGGCATATACCCTGAGAAAACCAAAATTCAAAGAGAGTCATGTACCAAAATGTTCATTGCAGCTCTATTTACAATAGCCAGGACATGGAAACAACCTAAGCGCCCATCATCGGATGAATGGATAAAGAAGATGTGGCACATATACACAATGGAATATTACTCAGCCTTAAAAAGAAATGAAATTGAGCTATTTGTAATGAGATGGATAGACCTAGAATCTGTCATACAGAGTGAAGTAAGTCAGAAAGAAAAAGACAAATACCGTATGCTAACACATATATATGGAATTTAAGGGAAAAAAATGTCATGAAGAACCTAGGGGTAAGATAGGAATAAAGACGCAGACCTACTGGAGAACGGACTTAAGGATATGGGGAGGGGGAAGGGTGAGTTTTGACAGGGCGAGAGAGAGTCATGGACATATACACACTAACAAACGTAGTAAGGTAGATAGCTGGGGGGAAGCAGCCGCAAGGCACAGGGATATTAGCTCGGTGCTTTGTGACAGCCTGGAAGGGTGGGATGGGGAGAGTGGGAGGGAGGGAGACGCAAGAGGGAAGACATATGGGAACATATGTATATGTATAGCTGATTCACTTTGTTGTAAATCAGAAACTAACACACCATTGTAAAGCAATTATACCCCAATAAAGATGTTTAAAAAAAAAAAAAAAAAAAAAAAAAAAAAAAAAAATACATCAAGACATTTATGCAAGGTATGAAAACATAATACGTGAAAATTAGAAATAATGTGAAATGAAGTGATAGAATCAAAGAAATAAAGTAAAATAAAAAATATTATTTAGACTTTAAGATTAAAGAAATAAGAATGCAAGAGTGAATTAAAGTGATGATAATATTTTAAGAAACATAGAAGGTAAAAAGGACAATTTAAAAGTCAAACACGAAAAAGTGATATAAATTATTCAAGAGAAAATAATGTATATTAAATATAGACAATGAAAAAGTAATGAGAAAGTAATGTATGTTAAATATAGACAATGAAACTAAGTTAACAGGAATTCTTGAAAGAGAAAACAAGCAAGGAAGCAGAACATATACTAAAATTCATTATTTAGGAAAACTTTGTTGATTTAAAATAAATGAAAACTACGTAATGACCCAGAATTAGCAATACATATTCTAATAAAACTACTAGACTTTGAGACACAGCAGTCCTTTGAGCAACTAGACAGAAATAGAGCACATGATGTGTAAGGAAAAATTGTTGTAAGTTTTTTCGTGTTTGTTTTGCGGTACGCGGGCCCCTCATTGCTGCGGCCTCTCCCGCTGCGGAGCACAGGTTCCGGACGCGCAGGCCCAGCGGCCATGGCCCACGGGCCCAGCCGCTCCGCGGCACGTGGGACCCTCCCGGACCGGAGCACGAACCCGTGTTCCCTGCATCGGTAAGTGGACTCCTAACCACTGCGCCACCAGGGAAGCCCTGTTGTAAGTCTTTGATAGCACCAATTTATGCCAGAAGAATATATCAGAAATAATATTTTAAAATTCTCAAGGAAAGAAAATGTTACCTTATACTTCAACCATTGCTGACCAGATGAATATTTAAGTTCCAAAAGTTCATAACTCTTCCTCCAGTAAAGAAGAGAATGGCTGAGTTAAATGTAACCTTTCACTTGTAATAAGCATTCTTTTTTTATTATTTATTTATTTATTTTTACATCTTTATTGGAGTATAATAACAATGGTGTGTTAGTTTCTGCTTCATAACAAAGTGAATCAGTTATACATATACATATGTTCTCATATCTCTTCCCTCTTGCGTCTCCCTCCCTCCCACCCTCCCTATCCCACCCCTCCAGGCGGTCACAAAGCACCAAGCTGATCTCCCTGTGCTATGCGGCTGCTTCCCACTAGCTATCTACCTTACGTTTGGTAGTGTATATATGTCCATGCCTCTCTCGCGCTTTGTCACAGCTTACCCTACCAGCTCCCCATATCCTCAAGTCCATTCTCTAGTAGGTCTGTGTCTTTATTCCTGTCTTAAGCATTCTTTAGAGGTAAATAAAGCTATGAAAGTGTCTCTTTCGAAGGACGTAATTACCCTAGGAGATAGGTGCCAGAGAGGATCACAACTGCTCATGAGTAAAGGCCTGGTAATAGGAAAGGGCAGTTGTAATGTTCAAACTTCATCTTTGAATAATATTTTGTGAACTGAATTGACATGAGAGCTTCCCACAAATGAATAAACTATTTAATTAGAAGCCTAAACTGCAGACGACAGCCACTGAGGAGTCAACTTTATCAGGAGAGACAATGCTTAGCCACAAAAATAATACTGTTTGGGGATGAAGGATGGAAGCCTAAAAGGGTATGGAGTTGTTTTCAGTTCTTTCTCCTTGGACCATTGCTGTTTATCACGGCAAAGGAAAAGAAATCGAAGAATCATACCTAAGCTTTCCACCATTTCAGTAAAAAAAAATTACTGAAATCAAACAGACTATACTTTTCTTTGCCAAAACAAGTCACTTTACCTTGAGCTTACTTCCAGGGGACTGGGAAATGAAGGAGTAAATGGAATATTTGGTGAGTACCATGATATCCACACAATTAAATATTATTTCCATTATTCAGGTGAGGAAACTGATGCTGGAAGTACTAAAGCACTTATGAAGGTAACAGTTTTTGAGTGATGGAGAAAAAATCCACCTCAAGCAGTCTGACCCAAGAACTCACATGCTAAGACACTATGCTATGGTACCTCTCTTTACATTCCACAGATTGTACCATTAGAGCCACGTTAAATTATATTCATAGGCACTATCCTGGCTTTATGCAGGAGAATCCTGATTTCTAGTTGGAGTATTCCTTCTGTGGAATTTATTGCCTTTATGGACTAATGAAATTGTGAAAAAGAAAAAATCTGAGATATTACATAATAAAAAAAATAAGTGCCATTACTTTAGTTATAAATAAACATCTCAGAGTTAATTAACTGAAATTGAAGTGAGAAATTCATATTAGAAATACTACTAGCAATGAGATAAACATCAAATATTAATTTAATGTACTGGACAAATGCAGTAGCTGAAATAAAGAAAAATTTAGGGCACTATAAATATACTGTCTGGGTGTGAAAAATAAAAAGTACTATAGCTATATAGATACTTCATATGTCTTCTGAAAAACAAGTCCAGTGATGTACTACAACAACTGAAAGACACTGCACACTAAACTAATTCTATATTCAGAGATGAGGGATGGGGAAGCACATTTTAGCAATAATTCAGATAGATTCCAAGGCTAGGAGTAAAGGCATGCAGAAATTAGTTTTTGAGGTTACAAATTAAAGGGCAGTGATTATGCAGTTTTATGCTCAATGTCTTACAACTTACCATTATTTTTATCCATAATAATTGATGTAAAAATTAATGTTATTTTTCCAAAGAATAGCTTATTATAATTATATGTGTCAGCCTGCATTGTTGAAGATTAAGTTCATTTGTATGTTAGGAAAAAAGCTTAACAGCCTTGAATTAATCAAAGCTTTTAAAATATTTCTTTCATACAAAAGAAGTCTGGAGTAAGCAATCCGGAGTTGAGCATCTCCATGGAGCTCTGTATACACATCTTCACCATATTTACATGGGGTTTCTATCCCTAAGTCAACTGATATTTCCCTTTGACTTCAGGAACTGCAATCATGACAACATAGGCCAGCATAAGAAGGAAAGGGAGAAGGGCAAGCCCTTCCCTTATGAATCAGTTCCATCAAAGTTCCACTGGCAATCTCACCCAACACCTGTACTTATAATTCACTATCCAGAACTTGACAATGTGGCAAAAAAAAAAAATGTGTTGCAGTTGAAATTTGAAAACATATTCCTTTTTTTCCTCCTAAGGAATATTGTGCCCAGATTTTTTTTTTTAATATTTATTTATTTATTTGCCTGCAGCAGGTCTTCATTGCAGCATGCGAGCTCTTCATTGTGGCACAGGGTTTCTCCACGGGTTTCTCTCTAGCTGTGGGGCACAGGCTCTAGAGCGTGCAAGCTCAGTGGTTGTGGCACGCGGGCTTAGTTGCCCCACAGCATATGGGATCTTAGTTCCCTATCCAGGGATAGAACTTGTGTCCCCTGCATTGGAAGGCAGACTCTTAACCACTGGACAGCCAGGGAAGTCTCTGTGCCCAGATTTTAAAATAAGGAAAGAGGGTTTGTGTTTCTAAGGAAAAAGAGTAACATGGATGTTGTAATTTCTGCCAGAGTCCAAAATGAAATGGCCCACTTGTAAACTGAACAGTTGTAGAGTACTGAACTCAAAGTCTTCAGATTTTCAATTATGTAAACAGGGTGAATTAAGCCCATAAACGTTAAATCACTTTCCCAAAGTCACACCAATTCTTAATGGAACTACAAGAATATGAATCTTGATCTCCTGGTCACTAGTTCATCACTGATTTGTGCCACCTTCAAATTTAATTGTTTCTAACTGAGAACAAAAAAATTTACATCTTAAACAAAAAGTGGCCTTAAAGCTTTGTTTTTTAAAACCTTTTTTGTTAATTTTTTAAATGCAATGTAACACATAGATGTAAGTGCCCAATTCATGTGTTCATTTCAATAAATTATCACAAAATAAACAAACCTATAACTACCCACCAATTAAAAAAATTACTAGAACTCTGATGCCCTTGATCTGCCACCTCCTATTCAATAGTTCCTCCCACCAACCAGAGTTAAGCACAAGCTTAATTTTTAACACCAAAAATTAATTTTGCCTGACTTTGTTTTTTTATTTACAGAATCACACATTTGTATGTATTATTTTGTCAAATTTATCCTTTTATGTAGCAGTAACTCATTAATTCTCATTTTGTACAGATAAATATTCTATTGATAGACATTTGAGTCATTTCAGTGTTCTGAATACTGCCTCTATGAATATTCTGGTATGTGGGTTTTGAAACACGCATACAGACATTCCAATTTGCTATATAAAGCTTAAGAGAAGAATTGCTGTGTTATATTGTGTGTGGGTATTCAATTCTGTTAAACTCGCCGAAGTGTTTGCACCAATTTCACTTCTACCATTAGTAATGAGAGTTCTACTTTGTTCCACGTTCTTAACAAGATACAGGATTTCTGTTATAAATCAACAGTTCTTCATAGTTATGCTGTATTGCAGAGAAGGGGCCAGGTCTTTATAGCCCTACATCGGCATTAATTGGGGGAAGCTCTTTCCATTTCAGGACAATTTCTTAGAAGAAGGTTAGCAGCAGAGTAGCCAGAAGACCCCAGCAGCTGGAGGAATAAGTCATTTATTTACTGAAACGGCATATGCCTGATGCATACAAACACTACATTAGTCCAGCTCACGATTATGTAGAAATGGCAGTTTTAGGAATAGAGCAATTAAATGGTTAAAATACTGGAGCTATTTAGAAGTAAATGCTTTTTTCCCTTCAACAACAATGCTGACTTCATGAGGGATACTAAAGTCATCCTAATAAGTCATCCAGATAAGAATTACAGATATTACCATAGCTATTCCTTTAGATATTTGAAAGAATGCATGTTGTTTTTAATGTATCTTGATTTGGTCTTTTAAATTTTAATTCAAAATCAAGTCACAGTCTTAATAATCGGGAATAAGCTTGTCTTAAAAGTGATTCAGGCCATTGCTAATGTAAAATTAATTAGGTGTAACACTCCTTAAGTCTTAGAAAAGGACCTGGTTAATACTGTTATTACCCTGAGCTGTGATCAGGAACGTGTTTTATATGTGATTGACATCTTGATTAAGATGCCTTTTCCAATGCTTACAAACACAACACTTGTTCAGAGATATGCTCTATGGTGGTAGAAAAGGTATCATTTATCATGATATATTTTATATGAATATTTTCATTGTTAAGACATATTTCTAAATTTGTATTTTTGTAATTTTCTGAGCATAGAGATTGAACATACACTATATAGGTAAATTTCTTTTAAAATTATTCCAATCTTAAGCCAAAACAACATCAACAGAAAAAAACCGACAAAGAGACTGCTAGATATAAGAAAAGACAATATCTTAATATTTCAGAGAAAACAAACAGATCAAGAAAAAATTATGGCAGTGGCCTTTGTGGGTTTTTTTTTTTAATGGAAGATGCATTGACCTATACAAGTGGAATCCCACTCGATAATACAAAATGTGTATTGTAAAGCTTTATAGAAATAGTCGTTTTCCCACAACCTCTACCAATAAATACTCTATCCATCATTCATGGATCATGTCAAATACCAACTTTGAAGCAATCATACCTGAATTGTTCAACTGGATGTTTTACACTCTTTCCTCTCTATGTCTCTTATTTTTCACGTATGTTTTCTCATCCATTTGAGGATGTTTCTTACTACAGACAAAAATATGTATTTAGGTTTGGTTTACCCAGGGATTCTTGAACATTTTCTTGCATTTAATTGGTGTATAACATTTCTTTCAATGAATAATGATTTCTGTCTCTGAGCAATTATAATACATTTTACAACACAGTTATAATACAATACAGATGTGGCTCAGTTATTTTGATCATATCCTATAAAATATGTATTCAAAAAGATAAGAAAATACACATTTTCACTATTTGCATAAATAGATAATCTCTGGAAGTGTTTAGGTACTCTCCATATTTAAGAGTATGTGTGTCTGTGTGTATGATTTTCCCAAAAATTTCATGATGAAACAAAAAGATTTTAGCAATGGTAACGTCTATGCATTGTGGCTCAGCCATAAAACAGTAATTAGGTAATCATGTAACCTGGTACATCGCCTTTGTATGTGCACACATGTACGTGTGTGTTAGGCTTTATTCTTGTTTTACAAATGAAGAGACAAGTTCCTAGGACTTTAAGTGATTTATACAAAATCATAGAAATAGTAAATGAAGAAAATCACTTGCACTCAGGTAGCTTTTATATTTGCATTGTTGTTTCTCTTGTTTTTCTCTTAATTCCACTCTATTACCAGTAAACAATTTATGTTTCCGTTTTTACTCATTGTGATACTACATGAATTATTTTTTACGCTTGTAATCTTACATAATTTAAGCTGATAAATGCCATCTTATTTATTGATAATGTCCATTTAAATATTTATTAATAATAATAAAAGTTAATAAGTGCATGTTTCTAATATATTTCAGAGATAATCTAGCCTAGAACCTGGGTCCTTATTAATATTTACTTCATATTTCATTGCAACACTGGACATTATAATGACCAAGTCCTTACTAGCAAATGATTATAAAGCTTTGTATGTAACAAATAAAATTTTAATAACGCTCTTTTAACAGAGAAATATTTTGAAAGATTGAATTTAAATGTATACTGTTTATGTTTATTTAGTATGAAAATTTCCAGGTAAAGTACAAGAATTGGTGTACAGTTTCTAATTAATTGCATGCTTTAGATTTGTACTTTAACATATTTTGGAACACTTATTATATACAAAACTTTTTTCATGGCGTTCCTTACCAAAATCATGTAATGATTAATGAGCAGAATGAGTATATACATACTTATCAGAGAGCTGGTGCCCCAGGGCTGAATCATCCCATAGGAATAAGAGGTTCATACGAGCTGCCTAACTTGGGAAGTTCCCAATTTGTATCTGGGCCTTTTCCTCAACCAGTAGTGACTTTTATTCTTATGACTTCAATTAGAAGATCCCTGACTCACTGTCCCTATAATAAATCACTCAGGAGGCGAGGGCACCCTGTAATGGAGGAGCAGCCATTGTGAGTGTAGACCACTGGGCACAGCTCACTATGAGACCATGGGAGCCTGGGGATCTTGTGTGCTCTGCTCTCTCTCTGCTTGTAAGCCCTCCTCTACACCCTCTTCAAAAACGCTATGTTTTATAACTGTACTATGTGGCACTAATCTATGTGCTCCTGTTCCTCTGCAATAAATCCTGATTAAACAGATAAGTAGTGAATATAATCTTTTACAAGTAATTATTTTAAAACACATTTCAAAAGAGAAAAACATCTAGCACTTCTTTGAGCAATCAGTTTTTTTTTTTCCTTATATTTCCTCCAATAAGAAATTTTCAATCACTGAAAAGCATATCCTTTGGGAAGAGTGATAGTATATGAAATGAAATATAGGTACAACATGAGGTAATCTCTCTGAAGCCCAGTAACAATTTTAAGAAACTCTTCAGGTAAAAACAGAAAGCCTCATTAATATCACTAGCTTATTTGGAAAGAAGACAAAAGAGTTCTAAAATGTAATTATAAGTAAAAATGCAATTTATTCATTCTCCCAGTTTTAATGGTTTTTTACATAAATAAAAAGAATAAAGCAAGATATATGTTTATATTTTAGTTTTCAGTTTTACCTCAGTGAGAAAGGAGTGATCATTAGTTTTTCAGAAATAAAATGCTCAAATTATTTAAATAATTATATAATAGTAATAATTTTTTTTTTTTTTTGCAGTATGCGGGCCTCACTGTTGTGGCCTCTCCCATTGCAGAGCATAGGCTCCAGACATGCAGGCTCAGCAGCCATGGCTCGTGGGCCTAGCCACTCCATGGCATGTGGGATCTTCCTGGACCGGGGAACGAACCCATGTCCCCTGAATTGGCAGGCAGACTCTCAACCACTGCGCCACCAGGGAAGCCCAATAGTAATAATAATTTTAATAATAATAATAAAGGGTGTGACTTAAGCTGCAAATTAATTTGCTGAGTGTAGAAGTTGCACCACATCAGTGAATTAGAAATAAATAAATAAATCTGTTTTCAATTTCATACTTTTTCAAACCTTTTGTGTGGACAGTAGGTTAGTATCTTTCAAGCCCTTGATAATCCAAGTGCAGTCCATGAACCACAAGCACCAGCATCATCTATGAGTTTTTTAGAAGTTCAGAATCCGAGAATCCCCCAGGACTACTCAGAGTCTAGATTTTAACTAGAACCTCAGCAGATCAATTTTTAGGTATGAGAACCCTTGTTGCAGGCCTATAATTCTTGTAGCTGGCTGTACATTAGAATTACCTGGGAGGATATCAAAACTGCCGATGTCTGGATTCCATCCACGAATTATTCCGAGGTGATACCAAGTTTGAAAACTTATTATTGATGCTTTTTAAGAGTGTCTAGACAGACATTATTGCCTCCAATTTGTATAAGAAAAGTGAGGGCACAAAGAACTGAAGCTTTCATGTGGCAGATTTAGTATTTAAATTATACCCACCAATTTTCTGTAAAAGACATATTGACTCCAGTATATGGTCATAGGTCTGAGAGAAACTCAAGAGCACATATATTAAGCCATATATATATATATATATTTTTTTTTTTTTTTTAATTTAAAAAGAAAACTCTTGGGTTATTCTCTTTACCAAAGAATCATTAAGACTAAAGAGATTTACCAGCCTATTTCAATTAAAACCTGGCTTTTACTGTTTACTCTTATTTTCTATGAAATATCACACAGAGTACCATAAAAGTTGAAGAGTGTCTTTAACTACTAATTAAGTCTTTTAAGTGTATGATATTTGTTTTTCTGTGTGTGTGTAGTTTTATGTATAAACAGGCTATTCCAAAAAGCATTTGGATACATGATGGATACATGTAAATTAGTAAAATGAAAGTTTCCCAATTAGGTGCCACATTGAAAGAATAAAGGAAAGTTTGGTTAGGGGCAAACAGATATCCTGAGTTTATTTGCCTACTTGAAAGTCATATTAATTGCTTTATGTAGGGCACATGCTCATTGCTACATTCTTGCAACAAATATGAAAATAGGAACTTCAGCAGTTTCAATAATCACACTTTTCATTAGACAAAATTAAAATGATTGTACAGAAATAGAAAAAAAACTAATATTAAGCCCTGAAAAAGCTTCTTCATAGAGAAAAAATAATCTCCAAATAGATAAAAAACAACTGAATATTTGTGGGTTTTAAAAAATATTTATAAATGCTTTTTAAACAACTGAACATGAAGATGAAGAAATATTAATCTATAATTTTAAATTATGTTTTAGCAGAAGACTAATTATATGACAGTATTACATGTATCTGTAAAATACAAGGCAACAACTGTAAATTTGGCCAAGTGCTTATATGATACTAGATAATTTATAAATTTTATTTTATACATACTTAGTAACAGCTTCTTAGAAAGATATAATTCTCATTACATTTTATAGATGAGGAAAGCAGAGATTAGATTAAATTATTAGAGTAGATTTAGTTTAACTAATGGCTTGTGAAAGTAACGCTATTAGACTGAGCAGCTATAAGTGAAGCATAGAAGATCTTGGTCTACTTACTCTCCCTTATTTTCACCAATAAAGCACATCCTTTTATCATAGGCCTTGTGAACTACAGATTGAGAATAGGTGATATGGATTAGGAATCAGCCAACAAATGGGCAAATCTAGCCTTCTTCAGAATTTTGTATATGAAATTTTATTGGAACACAGTCACGCCCATTTTGTTTCTGTCTGCTTACGGCTGCTTTCACACTACAATGGTAGACTTCAGCAGTGGTGATAGAGATAACAGAGACTTTCTGGCCTGCAAAGCAAAAAATATTTACTCTATGGCCCCTTATTGAAAAAGTTTGCCAAGCCATGATATAGAAAAAAGTTTTCTTAAATGTTAAACTTGGAATATTAAGATGATAATTGGTGGGCCTTGAAAAAAGTTTTTCATTATCAGGTATCTCTGGGAAATGATAAAGAAGCTAAACTTTTTTTTAACTGTTTCTTGGAGTTTCAAATAAATTAATATCTTTTGTGAATCTTAAGGAAACTATAAGGTACAGCTTTAATAAAAATTTTTTTTAACTACAGATTTTTTTTCTTTAGAACAACTAGTTTGTGAATGTTAGGGTTTCAGGAGAGCACGACTCTTTAACATTGCGCTAGATAATTACAAGTTAATTTCTTATTTCAAAAAACATACTTTCTATTGTGTATTTTATTTTACCATTAAATTAGAGAATATTATGTTTGTGTAATCATTGTCTATAAACAATGTCTTTTAAAGGTCAAATAAATAATAATTCTGAAAAGCTAGGAAATTATTGCTTTTTTATATTTACTTTAAACTGATTGAATATCCAAGTTTATTTTCTTCTACATAATTACTTTTGAAATCATCAGCTCTTTCCATAAAATCTTTATAGGAATACAAAGATGTTTTCACTGGGCATTTTCTTATATTGTCCCTGCAAAAACACAAGCAAGTCAAAGCAATAAAACAGAGAGTGTTGGTAAGATTCTGTCCTGGTTCCTAGCCCCTCTAGTGGCTACAGTAAGTCTTAGAGTTGATTTTATAGTAATGGAAGGTGGGGTTAGAGAAAATAATCTTAGTGTAATACTCCAAGAAGCATTCGTTTCTCTGTTTAGATACTGATAGCTGTTTGACAGCAGTAGGTTTGAGGTCACACTCTCCAGAAAGAATCATTGAAAGGTTGCTCTTTTACCATCGCTAAGAAATTCAAACATTTATGCTTCAACAGCATTCAGTCATTGACAGGACTGACACTGAGGAACTGGACAGGGATACTGGTTATGGTAGAAGTCCATACTCTCTGAGTCGGTGACATTTCCAAAGGCCAAGTTTGCTTTAGAAAAAATATTTTTAAACATTTGTTTGTGAAGTCAAGTTGGTGGCTGACGTCTACACATTATTTCACATGGTCAGAATAAAAATGTGCTAGTGTGAAAAAATTTAAAGAGGAATGAATCTAAAATTCCATAACTTTAAGCCAAAAAATAGGTAAATATGAAAAAGGGAAGAAAAATTAAAAAAAAACTAACATTGGTTAAAATATCAATAGCCCTCTACTTGACAGAGTTTATCCTATCCAGAGTTTATGATGTTTCTCAATCACTTTGCTACTTTGATTTAGTTTTAAAATATATTGACAAAGATTTTAGTGTATTGATATATTAAATGCACTATAGATCATCAGATGTGAAATCTCTTTAAATAGGGTTAAATGATTTCTAGTATTACTTTTAGGAATATGCTGCAAAAGTATATAAGGCAGCAGTTAGCAACATGTATATTAATAAATCTGTCTTTCTAATGGTAGAAAATAAAAATATTACAAAAATAAAAATGTTACAAAATCTTATTATCACTATATCTATCTAAAAATGTCAAAATCATTTACAAACCCTCAAACAAAATGTGTTTTATCTTATGCATTGTCCTGTTATACTCTTGAGGGAAAAGTAAGAACCATACTATCAACTCTATTTAGGGAAAGAGAAAAGGACCTCTTTTAAAAAAATCAAATTAAAACCCCAGGTAATTTAGTTTGTGTGTTTAACTGGACCCTCCCATTTTCTGATGTTGGTATAATGCCATGACACATGTGATTCAAAAACAAAAGAATAACAGAAAAATGGACAAGAGAAATGCATGGGCAAGAATATTCTGTTGAGAAATATGGCAAAGTTAAAGTAACTGACCTTGCTTAGCCTATGTGAGTAAGGTATAACTGAATGGAACTGGCATTAAAAAAAGTGTCTGTTATTCAATTTTCCATCAAATGTTCATAAATGACTGTGGTATTGACTGCTGTATTCAGCCCACATCTGTTCTCAGGAGCACTGCAATAACCAGTTTGGTTGCAAAGATAGCTTTTCATTAGTTAGAGCATTCCACAATAGCCAGGGTATTTTTAATCTGGATTTTCAGTTTGTGAAGAAGGAGCTTGAAAAGAGTCTCATAGATTGAAAAGGACTCATAGACTCAGACTTGTTTGACAGTTATAGTAATATGCTGTTTAAAAAACAATAACAAAGAGGAATAAATGCACTTTATTGATCTTAAAAGTCACAGCATTCAGTTTTTTGTGCATGAATTTTAAGAGGCTCAAAGTTGACAATCTCAACAGATACTCCAAATACTACATTTGATTTTCTTAAGGGTAAATGCTTACAAGGGAAGATATTAGCCTTTTTAGTATAAAAAGACTCCTTCCTATTTCCATAAATTCAAAATAAGTTGCTTATTTTGGTGAGAGCATGAAAAAGAAAATGGGTAAAATTTTATATATCTCTTATGTAATGAGGGATGATGTAAAGTATACCATTTCAGAAGGCATGGCATGTTTAGTGAGGTCAGTAAGTTCAGAATAAGTAAATACATATTAAATAATTTGCCCCAACCTATGGAAACTTTGTCATTACCCTTATCAATGTTTTATCAAATGTACATTCTAATTGCTGATTTTATACTCACTGCTTAACTAGAAGATACTTTTTTATAGTTACATTTTACCACTGTTTAAAATCAAGACTGATTCATTACATGTGTGTGTGTTTGTGTAGAAAACTAGTTCAACTGCATGGCACACACAGGTAACACTTTCAGAATTAACTCCTTATATGATTTTCGTGTACATTTGTTTGTATTTTACTTCATATGTACTATTCTTCCTTTGTATATTAAGCCACTTTAAATGTAACTTATACAACAGGGAAATAAAACCATTTACTGAAGTCATTTTGGGGTGATATATATATATATATATATATATATATATGTAAAACATTCAAGGATTTCTAATCCATAGCCACCAAACATACATCTGAGAAAAACAAAACATGCTACCTTTTTCATTTAACTAATGAAATAAAAAAATACACCATTAGCACTTTAGACCTAAAATGATAACATATACTCAAAAATAACTTATTGAAGATTTATGTGCATGAGAAACAGCTAAGCAGTAGAGAAAAAAACCAAATAATTATTTCTAATTATTTCTAGGATTTTATCTTCAACAGTTAGCTATTAAGAGCACACTTCTATACAAATAACTACAAAGATATTGCTGTAAAAGATAAGATTGGTAAATTAATGTAATATTATGGTAATAAAAGAAGTGGTGGCTAACCTTCCCTGGAAAAGGTAAAGGTTTTACAGAGCAGAAAATATTGTAGGGGGAATCATTATTGTTGTTTTTCTTTTTATAATTAGAATTTTGCCATTTGGGAATGGAGTACAAGATAATTCTGGAGCATAAGGAGAAAATTACATACTAAACTACAGTTTAAGGAAGGGTCTTGAATATTTTGAGGACAAGACTATTACTTTAACCAAAGTACACAGTACCAGTCAAAGTAATAAAAAGTAAATGAGAAGAGGTATATTGTGATTAATGCTTTGGGCAATCAAACAAACAAACAAAAAAACTAATATTCCCTGAGAAAGTGGATTATATTATGTAAGTTTTTAGGAGTTAGAAGGTGAATATTTCAAAGCAGTAAATGACATAATTAATATATATATATATATTTAATAAAAGGAAGTTGGCTTTTATCAACTCTATATATTTCAATCCTTATCTTTTTTAAACTTGTAATTAATAACACATTGAACAATATATAAAATATTGTTAAATTAATGAAAAAATAGGTGAACAAATATCTTGGAAACAAACTATGATGGATAATTAAAGACTATTGAATAATCAAAAAATGTGAAATCTAATCCTTCAAAGAGTTGGGGAAAAGAAAGAAAAAGCCAATAAGGAAAATTATGTTTGTTAAGAATTAGAACACTTCTTGGACATGGAGACACCATATACCTCAGAAGCCAGGGATGCAGAGTAGGGCTGAGAACAAGGATTGGTGGAAAGATTTATGAGGAAGTGTTAAATATTTAGATCCCCTTTCGTACATCACATAGCATATGAGTGACCCACCTGTCCCAGGGAAGAATCTGAGGGGTAGGGTAGAGAGGAATTACTTTTTGCCCTTTGGAAATGTTTGCACATCAAGGAAAAGAGAAACTAGTATATAAAAGTAAGATAATGAAAAGAAATGTTGCATTCTGATAATCCCAGTCTACCTTTTCTTTACCAGGTCCCAGAATTCTGACAACCAGTCTCAAAGCCTCAAAGTAGATTTGACATATATCTCTCTAGGGAACTAACCAAAACAAGAAAACAAAACTATCAATAAAAAATTTAAGGAGCCCATACTGAAAAGTGCCTTGCAGTTTTCCACCAAATTTGTGAATATAACAAGTCAATACACATTTTAATATTGTTTTAAATTATAGAGGGAAATGTAGCATCAGGAATCAGTAGAAATAAAGCCTCTGAATGAAAGAGAAAAATAGTAAAAGAAAAAGGAAAGAGAAAAGCGAGAGATTACAGGGACCAAAAAAAATTATACAAAAACTATAAATGATTATTTCATAAAAATACCAATAGTAGAATAAGAACATAATTATAAAGATAAATATATATTTTTATTTACTTAACACAATAATAATATTACTATATATATCAAGTATATATAATGAAAATAGAAAGTCATTATGAAGAGTGGAAGATAAAGTGAAGAGAACTCCAAGAAAGTGTACTAAAAAACAAAGATATATTATATGGGAGGAAAAAAGATAAAGTTAAAGAATTAATCTGTAGGAGCAATGTCTGCTCATGAAAGACAATGTAGAAAAACAGAGCACAGAAAGAAATAAGAATTATCAAATGAATAGTTTAATAAAAATGCCCAAGATTAAAAAAGAAAAGTTTTCATAGTGGAATGGCCCACCCAATAAGATGAATAAAGATTCACACCAGTGTGTATAATAATGAGTTATCAGAGCACTGAAGATGAACAGAAGTATATAAAGAGTCCAGAAAGAAACAAAGTAACAAAAAATCTCCTTGAGAGAACAAAGTTGGAGGCATCACAAGCCCTGATTTCAAACTACATTATAAAGCTATACTAAATAAAACAGTATGGTATTGGCATAAAAAAGACACATAGATCAGTGGAACAGAATACATACCCCAGAAATAAACCATGTGTATGTGGTCAATTAATTTATACAAAAGAGCCAAGAATATACAATAGTCTCTTCAATAAATGGTGTTTTTTTCACATGCAAAAGAATGAAACCTGACCACTATCTTATACTACACACAAAATAATATACACACAAAAAAAAATTCCAAATGGACTAAAGCCTTGAATATAGAGTTGAAACCATAAAACTCCTATAAGAAAACACAGGCAGTAAAGCTCCTTGACATAGGTCTTGGTGATGATTTTTAAATCTGACACCAAAAGGAAAAACACAAAATCAAAAATAAATAATTGGGACTATATCATACTAAAAAGCTTTTGCACAGCAAAGGAAATCATCAAAAAAAATTAAAAGGTAACCTATTGAATAGGAGAAAATAATTGAAAAGCAGTATCTGATGAGGGGCTAATATCAAAAATATTTAAATACTCATAAAACTCAATAGCAAAAAAAAAAAAAAGATTAAAAAATAGGCAGAAGATCTGAATAGACAATTTTCCAAAGGAGACATACAGATGGTCAACAGGTACATTAAAAGTTGCTCAAAAAAAATAAAAAAACGTTGCTCAATAGGACTTCCCTGGTGGCACAGTGGTTAAGAGTCCCCCTGCCAATGCAGGGGACATGAGTTCAAGCCCTGGTCCAGGAAGATCCCACATGCCATGGAGCAACTAAGCCCATGCGCCACATCTACTGAGTCTGTGCTCTAGAGCCCATGAGCCACAGCTACAGAGCCCACGTGCCACAACTACTGCCGCCCATGCACCTAGAGCCTGTGTTCCGCAACAAAGAGAACCCACCACAATGAGAAGCCTTTGCACTGCAACGGAGTAGCCCCCTCTTGCTGCAACTAGAGAAAGCTCACACACAGTAAAAAAGACCCAATGCACCCAAAATAATAAAAATTAAAAAAAAAATAAAAGTTGCTCAATATAATTAATCATCAGGGAAATGCAAATCAACACTATAATAACATATCACCTCACACCTGTTAGAATAACTATTATCAAAAAGACAAGAAATATCTGGGCTTCCCTGGTGGTGCAGTGGTTGGGAGTCCGCCTGCCGATGCAGAAGACACGGGTTTGTGCCCCCGTCCAGGAGGATCCCGCGTGCCGTGGAGTGGCTGGGCCCGTGAGTCATGGCCGCTGAGCCTGCGCGTCCGAAGCCTGTGCTCTGCAGCGGGAGAGGTCGCAATGGTGAGAGGCCCGCATACCGCAAAAAAAAAAAAAAAAAAAAAAAAGACAAGAAATGTCAAGTATTGGGAAGGATATGGAGAAAAGGGAGCCCTTGTGCACTGTTGATGGGAATGTAAATTGGTGTAGCCATTTTGGAAAACAGTATGAAGTTCCTCAAAAAATTAAAAATAGAACTTCCATATGATCCAGCAATTCCACTTCTGGATATTTATCCAAAGAAAATGAAAACATTAACTCAAAAATATATGCACCCCCATGTTCACTGCAGCATTATTTACAATAGCCAAGACATGGAAACAAGCTAAGTGTCCATTGATGGATGAATGGATAAAGAAAATATGATATATATGTATATAGAGAGAGATTATTCAGCCATAAATAAGAATGAAATCTTGCCATTTGTAATGACATGAATGGACCTTGAGGGCATTATGCTAAGTGGCATGAATCAGACAAAAAAAGACAAATATCATATGATCTACCTTATATGTGCAACTGAAAAACAACAACAAGCTCATAGATACAGAGAACAGATTGGAGGTTGCCAGATGGGGGGAAGGGGAGTGGGAGAAATGAGCAAAGGGAATCAAAAGGAAAAGAAGAACAAAAACAATATTGCCAAATACTGATTAATATTTAGTGTGGACTTTAGGGTTTTCATGACACAGGATATTTTCCAATTCTAGCTTTGTGTCTCAGGAGTCATTTAAATTACACTTACAGCTAAATAAGGGAAAACACACACAAACACACACACACAAAAGATATAGTCAGAGAAGTCTTACAGATAACTAGTTTCATTTGTTTCTGGTTTATCCTGCCTTTTCTTTTTTCCTTTTTTGTTTTATGTTTGTCTCTGTGTGTGTTTCAATAATAAGCATGTATATTCTTACTTCTTTTTTAAAAAAGCAACAAATAATAAAAATAACATCATCTGCAAAGGATAAGGGTTAAAAATGGCATTGGATGTCTTGATGATAATGTTGGAAGACAGAAGCAATGTGAACAAAGTCTTCAATTATAAAAGAGAAATATTTCCATCTAGAATTCTACCTCTAGCCAAATTCTAAATCTAAAATTAGGATAGAATAAAGACATATTCAGATTGTAGCATTTTAATAAATTGATCTTCCATCCATTTACATTGGAAAGCCACTGGGAGACCTGTTACATACCAAATGTGCTGTAGTAAACCAAGAAAAAAATAGACATAAATCTCAAGAAACAATAGAAGTGTGAGAGCCATCACTTCCAGAAGGATGTTTAGAGAATTCTGTGGATGATGATTAAGGAATGAGCCAGGATGCCTAATGTAGAGAAGACACAGTGAGGAAACATTCCAAACTGGGAAGGACAGAGGGTTCCACAGTGGATGACGGAGGTAAGAGAGTGAGGAAGAATGCTGATGGATGATGATGATGTGATGATGTGCTCAATCCATACTGAATAAAGTTTCAGAGCTGCAGTAGGTGACTGGGAAGAGTCAGTGAAAGGTACATATAAAAGTAAGCCTAAGGAAGACAGGTTTCCCTTTAACTCCAGGGAAATCATGCAATTAAAGAAACAAACAGGGACTTCCCTGGTGGCGCAGTGGTTAAGAATCCACTTGCCAATGCAGGGGTCATGGGTTTGAGCCCTGGTCTGGGAAGATCCCACATGCAGCAGAGCAACTAAGCCCTGTGCCACAACTACTGAAGCCTGTGCACCTAGAGCCCATGCTCTGCAATGAGAAGCCACTGAAATGAGAAGCCCATGCATCACAAAGAAGAGTAGCCCCTGCTTGCCACAACTAGAGAAAGCACGTGCACAGCAAAGAAGACACAAAGCAGTCATAAATAAATAAATTTAAACAAACAAAAAAACCCCACAAAAGTTAGTCTAGATATGCACAATTTAGTCTTATTTCTTCTTCTCTATATCTCATCATTTTTAATCTAATATTTGTTTTACAAATAGCTATTCCTGTTTTTGTTGTTGTCATGATTTGCACTTTAAATTTAAGATACAATTATTAATTGATATCATTACCTATTTGTTTAAAAATCTCATTTAATATTTCTTGAGATAATCTTTGTGCCTTGTATAGGATCAAGTTTGGAAAATATCCTGTAAGTGATACATGTACATTATTTTGTTTGAGTTTATTGATTGATGTATAATTGACATCAAAAAAAGGTTAACATATTCTCATTTTGTTTAATTTACTGTGTTTGGTGTCTCCTTTTCGCAGGATGCAGGTTTGTAGTTCCCATTGCTTTTGTTGTGTGCCCCCCATTGGTGAGGTTGGCTCAGTGGCTTGTGTAGGCTTTGGTGGAGGGGACTGGTGCCTGTGTTCTGGTGGCTGAGGCTGGATCTTGTCTTTCTGGTGAGCAGGGCCGTGTCTGGTGGTGTGTTTTGGGGTGTCTGTGAACTTAGTATGATTTTAGCGTCTCTGCTAATGGGCGGGGTTGTTTTCCTGTCTTGCGAGTTGTTTGGCATGGGGCATCCAGCAATGGATCTTGCTGGCCAATGGGTGGAGCTGGGTCTTAGCGTTGAGATGGAGATCTCTGGGAGAGTTCTCATCAATTGCTATTACGTGGGTCCGGGAGTTTTCTGGTGGTCCAATGTCCTGAACTTGGCTCTCCCACCTTGGAGGCTCATGCTTGACACCAGGTCAGAGCACCAAGACCCTGTCAGCCACACGGCTCAGAAGAAAAGGGAGAAAAAAGAGAAAGAAAATAAAAAAAAAAAATTAAAGAAATAAAATAAAAATAAATTATTAAAATAAAAATATTTAAAAATTTAAAAATTAAATTAAAAAAAGAGAGCAACCAAACAAATAAAGAAATCCATGAATGATAACCAGCGCTAAAAACTAAACTAAGGTAAACGTAAAAGTCAGAAATAAATCAGTCGCCAACAGCAAACCCCAAGTCTACATTTGCTCCCAAAGTCCACTGCCTAAATTTTGGGACAGTTCATTGTCTATTCAGGTATTCCACAGATGAATGGTACATCAAGTTGATTATGGGGATTTAACCCGCTGCTCCTGAGGCTGCACAAAGAAATTTCCCTTTCTCTTCTTTGTTGGCACAGCTCCTAGGGTTCAGCTTTGGTTTTGGCTCCACCTCTGCGTGTAGGTAGCCCTCAGGTGTCTGTTTCCCCGCCCAGATAGGAGGGGGTTAAAGCAGCGGCTGATTAGGGAGCTTTTGGTCACTCAGGCCAGAGGGGAGGGCGGGGTACTGTAGTCATAATTGGAATGCAGAGCAAGCTTGCAGTGGCAGAGGCCCTTGTGATATTGTAACAGCCTGAGGCACTCCATGTACTCTCCTGGGGAAATTGTTTCTGGATCACAGGACCCTGGCAGTGGCGGGCTACACAGGATCCCAGGAGGGGAGGTGTGGATAGTGACCTGTGCTTGCACACAGGATTCTTGGTGGCTGCAGCAGCAGCGTTAGCACTTCATGCCTGTCTCTGGGGTCTGAGCTGATAGCCGCAGCTCGCAGCCATCTCTGGAGCTTGCTTAGGTGGTGCTCTGCCTTCTGTGGGCACATGGGGAAGGGATCCCCTCCCTTCCTGCACTCCAAAATAATGGTCTCTTGACTCTTCGGCAGGTCCAGAACTTTTCCCGGACTCCTTCCCAGATAGCTGTGGCACACTAGCCCCCTCATGCTGTCTTCACACAGCCAACTCCAGTCCTCTCCCCGGGATCTGACCTCCAAAGCCCGAGCCTCAGCTCCCAGCCCCCACCTGCCCTGGCGGGCGAGCAGACCAGCCTCTCAGGCTGGTGAGCTGGTCAGCACCGATCGTCTGTGTGGGGATCTCTCCGCTTTGCCCTCTGCACCCCTGTTGCTGCACTCTCCTCCGCGGCTCCGAAACTTCCCCCTCTGCCCATTCCCCATCTCTGCCAGTAAAGGGGCTTCCTAGTGTGTGGAAGCTTTTCCTCTTCACAGCTCCCTCCCACAGGTGCAGGTCTCATCTGTATTCTTTTGTTTCTGTTTTTTTTCTTTTTTCTTTTGTCCTAACCAGGTATGTGGGGAGTTTCTTGCCTTTTGGGAAGTCTGAGGTCTTCTGTCAGTGTTCAGTAGGTGTTCTGTAGGAGTTGTTCCACATGTAGATGTATTTTTGATGTATTTGTTGGGAGGAAGGTGATGTCCACATCTTACTTCTCCACCATCTTGAAGGTCTCTTGCTTCTACCCAAATACGATATTTTAAATTAAAGCCATATAAAATCTTCCAACTAGCAAATGACTACTGGCTTGTATATCCAAAGGGAAAATTATTGTGCAAATGTTCATTTGATATTAATGGAATTTTACATTTATATGATAGCAATTTTTATTGAAAATATTTGACATCACTCTCTTTAAGATTACTTATTAGAAATGATTTAACTAGTTCATTATTAAAAATATATCATAAATCAATTTGAAAGCCATAAAATGTAGGTTGGAAAAGTTTCTGAATTTAAATGGCAGTATAAATGTATGAAATGAAACAATGGAGTGAAGAACAAGAAATGGCATGGAAATAAGATGGAAAGGATGGGAAATATATCAAGGTCAAGACAGTAGTTAAGCTTCACTTTCTGATTTCAATGTTTCAAAAGACATAACTATAGTCTTTTAAAATATAGAGTAAAATCAATGGGAAAAAAATCAATAAAAATAACGCAGAATGATCACTAACTAGTCTATGGCCATACCACCATGAATGCGCTTGATATCGTCAGAATGATCATGAACTAACCAGTTCAACAGTGACACCCTGCATACAAATTATTTGAAGTCAAATTGAATACACAAGGATATGATAAACTCTTGCAGAATTAAGAAAAAATTCACTTTGTTATTTTGCATTTTAATATTCTTCTATTTAAGAAATATTTTTATTTTTTAAATAATAGAGTGGAAGGAAACTTTTGGAGGTGATGGATATGTTTACAGCATAGATTGTGGTGATGGTTTCAAGAGTGTATACTTATCTCCAAACTCATGAAATTGTACACGTTATATATGGAGAATTTTTGGCATGCCAATCATACCTCAATAAAATGTTTTAAAAATTATTTTCATGCTTATCTCATCAAGGCTGTTTGCTTCTTGGAACATACATTATCTTAGACTAATGTGTATCAATAGCTGCTACATAAAACTGTATAGTAACTACTCATTATGTATTTGTTAGCTAGAAGTTTAAGTTTGTTCAGTATAATGATGCATTCTCATATAACTACCCAATCATCCACTGGTAGGCATAATGTTGGAAATACAGAAGTAAATGTCATTTTATGGGGGAAGCATTATTCCCAAGTGAGAAGGGGAAACAATCAAAGGCAAATGAAAAAATAACTAGGCTTCATCTTTGTCCTTTCGTCATTACCCATCTTGGTTTTTATTGAAGCACCATAGCTTTAATTAAGTGTATAGTCTAGAGTCACGGAACATGGAATCCAATTTTTAATCTACCATTTCTAGATATGTGATTTTAACTTATAAGAGACTCTGTTTATTCCTTGCTAAAATGAATACAGAATTGATACCTACAAACAGGATTGCTTTTGTTAATTAAATAGGTTAGTTAATTTCTTAGTTACTACTATAAAGTAACTAATTTCTTAGTATTATAAAGTAACTAATTACTTTTATAAAGTAATTTCTTAGTTACTATTATAAACTATCTCACTTTATAATGGGAATCTGGATTTTTTTTACCATACCTACTCTTTCATATTTTCTTTACTCTGTTGATATAACAATTGAATAGGAAATGACCCAACATAAGGGCTTATTTGAAACATAACCTAGTGGCTCTATAAAGAGATTTTCCTTTTTCAGCATCTTCTGTTTTCAAGAGCTTCAATATATAAGTTATGTGTGTATCCTTGATGTTTGTGTATATTTGCTTCAAAAGAACAAAGCCCCAGCAGATTAAATTTATATTGTTACAGAATGAAAAAATATTACATTTCTTATTGTGGCCATGATTAGTAAATTTTAAAAGATCATGTCAAAATATGTATTACATATCTCAAAATGACACCCAGTAAATATCCCCACCTTCATACCAGCAAAAACTATGAGAAAACAAAGAGAAAGATACAAACTTTATTTATGATTAAGTCTAATGTGGAGGTTACAATTTGTCAGCCAAACTGACCCACTAGCTTAATCTCTGAATCAAGTAGATTACCCATTCAGTCACAGTATAACTAAATGAAGGTAGTTTTCCCCCTCTTCTGGATCAGCACCCTCTCCTGTGGGAAACTGATGCCCAAGGGAAAGAAGGACATAGCAGTGTTAATTAAGCATTGTTTTTAAAATCATTTCCAAGTTTCCCTTGGTGAAATTAGTTAAAGGGGGTTGGAGTGAGAAGAGTTTTAAGAGAATTCTTACTACTTGGAAAGAACCATCAGGAAGAGAGACTAAATAATGCCCCCATGATCATTCCTCAGCTGCTTTTCCTTAAGCTATCTGACTTAATCATTAAGACCATGATTAACCAAAGACAAGGTTATTTGTCTTGTTATAGGTGATTAACAGTCTGACAGCACAAGCCTGCTCCCACCTTCCTGACACTGCCCCTCGGAAAACAACCCCTCCTTCCTTGAAAATGGTTAACATTTTGCTGTCTGGGGCTCTGAAATGATCTGAATAATACACTAATTAAATTTCATGTCAAATCTACTCTGCTCCAAGGCTGAAAATCTATTCTCTATTCCATTTCTCATCCCAAATTAGGTTTATCCAGATTACAACATAGCCTATCAGAAATTATCCAATTAATTTAAATGACTTAGAAATTTAATAATAAAATCCATAAAGACATTCAATAATAAAATGTCAACACCACAGACATGCCATAAATTTGAATATAAGCCCCTTAGCAATATGAACTTTACAAGAAGGTATTAAAGTTCAAAGATTAAATCCTCTCACTAGTTAAATTTCAAGTCTGAAATAAAAATATCCTGCCTTAGTATATATGTTAAAGATCCAAAGGAATTAAAATCTGTCCCAATATCATATATCGCTTTGCCTTAGCCAAAGTGGTTCTTTAACCTGAGGCAGTGTTTGAGTTCTATCAGCTGCTTGAATATGAGATATCTTTTGTTGGAACTATTGTGGTTCTTTTTTTTTTTTTTTTTGCTGTACGCGGGGGGCCTCTCACTGTTGTGGCCTCTCCCGTTGCGGAGCACAGGCTCCGGACGCGCAGGCTCAGCGGCCGTGGCTCATGGGCCCAGCCGCTTCCTGGACCGAGGCTCGAACCTGTGTCCCCTGCATCGGCAGGCGGACTCTCAACCACCGAGCCACGAGGGAAGCCCTATTGTGGTTATTTTAGAGACCCCAAAGTTGTATTAGCTTAAGGCCAAGTCTTGAGGTATCTCATATTGTTATTTAATAGGGCAAAAATATTACAGAATTCACAACTATTTAAAAACAAGCTTATTCCCACTTTGAGAGGAATTAAGTCTACGCAAAATTATGTTTTCAGAATCAATCTCTTGGTGATGTCCAAGACTGTAGCAAAGATTCAGTGATATTTGAGGGAGCAAGTATCTATGAAGATTTTTGTTTTCATATGCATCATTCATCAAATGCATGATATTAAATCAGTTAATGACTTTTGTTCAGAGTTAACAATGTGTGAACTTGAGTTAAACTCGCTGAACAGCAATGAGTGTTATTCAACTATAGATAGACTTTTGTTTAGCTTTATATGTTTCCTATATCTGGGCTAAAAATATGCTTAAATCTCTTAGGTCCAAGAACCCTGCCTCCTAAAAAAGACTTTCAGGTGGTATTCATATATCTTTAGCTAGTAAACAACATTTAGGAGAACATAACTAAAGTTAAAATTTTAAATCTGAATCTTAGTTCCACTCAACCTACAGAGAACCAGTACCTCTGTCTTGTTCTCCTTCAGGTGCTGCCTGTCTTCTCTTTAGATTTTTATATTTTTGTAGGCAAATTTGTAAGCCCATGTACATAAATGTTAGCAGCTTAAAAGTAAATAATCATTTCTCCCCTACTCTTGATCCCATGATCAAGCTACATGCACTTAAGGTTAGTTCTTCTAAAGATTTCCTTGTCTATTTATGCCTATTCAAATTTAAAGGGATGGTTTTAAAGTTACTTATCTAAATCTCATACTGATAATTTCTCAGTAGTTGCTCTCTAAGGCAAGCAAAACTCATTAGTTCAAAAGGTCTAGAAAGATTACATTATTTCAAAAACAAAACCATGCCTACTAGAAAAATGCATGTCTGTGTAGAGACAAATAGCAGCCTTTCATTCTAAAGTTGTGTGCCTCTGCTACAGGCCCTCCAGGCTGGTTCCTTGCTGAAATTTGTTTGGGTAGTATACACTTCTTGGACACTGCAGCAGTCTACTGAAATTACCCACAAATTTGCCAAGACTGGACACACAGCACTCATTTCTGCTAAGGCCTAAAATTTACTAACTGTATTCAAGGTGACTCAGTGGATAGCCTTACTATAAGTAGGAGTCAAAATACTGTGTGGCTCCTTCTTTAGGTCAGAACAGTTTAAAATCACCTAATTACTGCAACAACCTTCTCAGCCACACTGAAGCCTCTACAAACTACCAAGTTCAAAATGCTCTGTGCACATATTAACCAATGTTTCTACACTGTACCTCACCACAGGACACTGACATGTTATTTTGGTCTGAAATTCTATTCCCTACTTTGTTTTTCTCCATTTCTGACCAATGCCCAATTGTTGGAGACTTTGTGGCAACTCCCCAAATTGTCCCTCTATTCTCTGACAGAGTTGAGAAATAAAGGAATAAAAGATGGTGATTCAAATATTACTCTTGTTGCTAATAGCTTAATTGGCAATGTTGCTTTGCAGATCAAAATGGGCCTGCAAACTGAACCCCAGATTGGGAAGACCCTAGACAAACAGAGGCAACCCTGTAGTGGCAGGGACCCCCACATAGTGGAGGAGAGCCTGTCCTCTGGAGGATATGGGGAAGCTATCTTCCAATAGAGACAGGTATAACTGAACTGAAGATGTCCAGTTCATTTTCTGACTTTTTACAAAAGGCAAATAAGCCTACCTTTTCTTCAGGAGAATGAGTAAGGAAAGGTGAAAAGTGAAGGCAAAACAGCTGTATGGGACTATTTTGTTACTTATATTTGAGTAGAGTGATGAAGAGAATCACCTAAAAGCTCACAAACTAGAGAATGTATAACATTCAGTAACTTCCGGTTTTAGATATCATTTAATGCAAAAAACTATTACTATTCAATAACATACTAAATTGCTAAATATATAACAACAATTACTAAAAATAAAAACTGTATCTTTAAAGAAAGTTTATGGAAACAAGTTATGGGCTAATTGTTTTTGCATTAATCACATCTGTAAGTCAAAGCAAGTATTTGATAAAATTCAAGCTTACATCTTTATTTCTACATATGGATCCTAAAATAGTTATACTGATTGGTTTAACTTCTAGGAGATGGAGGGAAGATCTTTTTTTGAGAAATAGTGATTGTATTTGAGATTTAAATATAAAAAACAAATAAACATTTTATGATGAATGGATAATTTCATTTAGGCAGAAATGTTTAGTTGCTTCTCAGTCTTTCAAAAACTAAAGATTTTTCTATTGATATTTATTAAAGTTCAAAAATCAATATAATCTACTCTCCTTCTTCTTCTGTCAGTAAAATTAATAAATTATTATTTTACCAAGGTTTAATTTATAACCCAAAAACATGTTAGGTCTGCCTAAATAGTAGAAAAGCTCATTTAGATGGCTGGTCATTGGAGTTGAAGGGCACTTCAAAAATCATCCAGCCCAACCCTCTCAATTGTGTTAGGTCCCACTGCAAAGTATGTGGTAATAATGGGATGATACTCAGTTCTTCTGATTTCTGTTTCAGTACCCTTTATCTGTAGCAAATGGCCTCTTACTTTTTTTTGTACAACTACTGCCACATTCAAGATGATTTCAGTGAGCTCTCAGAAGAATCACATTAAATGATTCATTTCTACATACTGATAACCTGAAATAGAATCAGCGTAGGGACAATCCTTGAGTCCTTAGGAGTATTAGGAGTCTGGCTGACAGCAAACCCTATCCTATTTTTCAGTTACAGGAGGTGCACTGAAGCTTGTTAACTCTATGTCATGCAGCTCAAGAAACAGTGATAGACTGAGTCAATCAAAGATTAAGCATTAATGCAATACTAGTTTCAGAACAGGTGTAGTTAATGTACTCAGAAAGGAAAATACTTATTTCAATTAGTTCAATTCTGTTGACATGAAAGGATTTTATAAAATAAGATGCTACTATATAGTAAGAATAATGTTTATGCACTGAATATATTACAGAAGGTTGAAAGTTAACAATTTGGTAACAAACAAAATATGCCTTCTATGAAAAAATGTGTAGAAAATTTCTTACTTTATACGACTTCTGGAGTGCCAGGAAAGCTCCAGATCCCTAAACTATTTTTCTCATGAGAATGTTCCTATATCTGAAATTTCACTGTTATAAATTACTGATTTACTTTTTTTTTTTTTTTTTTTTTTTTTTTTTTATGCGTTACGCGGGCCTCTCACTGTTGTGGCCTCTCCCGTTGCGGAGGACAGGCTCCGGACGCGCAGGCTCAGCGGCCATGGCTCACGGGCCCAGCCGCTCCGCGGCATGCGGGATCCTCCCAGACCGGGGCACGAACCCGTGTCCCCTGCATCGGCAGGCGGACTCTCAACCACTGCGCCACCAGGGAAGCCCCTGATTTACTTTTAACTTATTATTCTCTGTTAAAATTGAATTGTATCTTTATAAGATGGTACCTGAATAAGATAGAAGAGAAACAAAACAAAACAAAACAAAACCCTCTGGAGTAAGGAAGTATAGCTAATTACAAAACTCTAATTCACACAAAAGGGCTCATTCAAAAAAAGCACATTCTTGGAAGTAGGGAGTCTAATCTATTAAGGCACTGGACAAAAATAAGGCAGAAAGAAATTTTACTACATTCCTTATGTCTTGCATTAGCCTCACACTATTCATCCTCCACTTGAATTGATACACTATGATGGGTATGATAGTGGTCACTCTTCTTGAAACATGGCTTTATATCTATAAAGTTCATTCTTCTCCTTCTCCTTCTCCTTCCCCTCTCCCTCCTTCTCCTTCTTCTTCTCCTTTTTTGGGTGAGAGCTGATGCACCTGGACAAGTCTTAAAGTATTGTACACACATGCAGAAATTTGTACCATAACTGTTCTAGTCTGGAATGAGGAATCAATCTTCTTTCTTTTGTTAAATTTCAGTCTCTAGAAATAGAGTCTGATTTCTCTCTGCCTCATTACTCTCTAAATTAAAATATTATGAAGAAAGCCTCACCTCTAAGACACCTTTTCTTTGAAGACTCCCACAATGAGCTACAACTTTCTCCTTATTGGCTGAACATGTCACAGCCTCAGTAATCAGAATGTATAGTGTATTAATGTAACTGCTGCTTTCTTTATTAATTCATTTGGACAACATTTATTTATTGAACAATGTAAAAATAAGTGTCTTGCAAGGAAATGAGAAACATTTTAGGTATTTTGTTCAGTCATAATTTTATACAGGGAACTGTGTAGATAGTACAGGACCTGAAAAGATAAAGAAGAGATGGTGAAGTGACATGAACAACAATTGGGAGGATAGTTAACATCCAGGATAGGACAGACACAGAAATGAAATAGTATTACTAGAACTCAGAAGCCAAACCACCTGTAACTATACAGGGACTCCCAGGAAGGATCTGGACAAGTAACAAGGCAAACAGGGGAGATGCACCTGCTGTAGAAAACTCAACTTGAGAGGGAGCTAGAGAAAGAGGAATACACTGGATTCTCCCCTTGTCTCTTTCATTTTACAACAGTGGCTCAATGGCTAAACTAGTAGCCACTTAGCAAAAGAAAAACAAATACAAAAACAAAAAAAAAAACCCTAAAAAATAGAGTTTTCAGGATAACAGTAAGGGATTAATTGAAATTCAAATAATAAAAATTGGTACAAATGCCAACTATGCACCAGGCACTCTTTTAAGTAACAGGAATTCAGTAATAAACAAAATTGACCAATTCCCTATCCTTGGGAGGTTTACATGTAGTACTTAATATGTACCAGTTACTCAAAATTACTGTAAATATACCAACATACTTTAAAAACACGAATCCATTAAACCTTATAAAACTCTATGGGGTGAATATTATTACTGTCTCTCCCATTGAGATGAGAAGTGGAAAGACAGGGAGGTTGAATCCCTTCAGGCACAATGCTCACAAGTGACAGAGCCAGGATTCTAAACAAGCATTCTAGCTCAGAGTATGTTCTCTTTAATCCTATTCTACCTTATTATGCTTATAGTTTCTATCCTTTACTTAATATCATAAATTAAGATAACCATACACATAACATTGAGGAAATTTTTAAAAATCTTAAAGTGTTTACATACTAAGATTTAGAATATTTCAAACCCTTAGCATAAATTTGTTCACTAACCCCCGCAAATATAAAAATTATTTCAAACATAAGTGGATGGCCATGTATTATTAATGTTGCACAAAAGCATACTGAATTTCATGAGCAACAACAAAAAAAAGAGAACTTCTAGGGAATGTTTCTACAACTCAGTTTTTAGGATTTTCAGATGGTGAGGACAAAGACTCAGAACCAGAAAATAGTATTGTAAATTAAATGTCACATGGAGATAGGGGGCCCCATAAGGGCAATGAGAATATTTGAATATAGAATATGAACTTAGCCTACTTTACAATTTCTCCATGGCTACACAAAATCAAAGAAAGCTAATAGAGGGATTTTCTAAATTACTGAGTGTAGCATTCTAAATGCTCGTTACAAGGCACCAGAAGAATTCACCAGAAGAGTCTATGCTGTGATTTCCTTCGTAAATGTGTCAATGTGAAAGCATTTTGATGCAAAATACATTTTACCTCTTTCCCCCTTATGTATTCAGAGGATCAGAGATGACATTTGTGAAACCATCATTTATTGTGCAGTACTTCACATAGAACAATAAAACAAAAAAATGTTTCCTCATAAAAGACTGAGCCATTTTGACAATAGTTTCTTTCCTCTATTCATGGTTCTTACAAGAATACTTGCTGTGCCTTGGCCCAAATGAGTGGCACATCTTCTGGTTTAAAATTATATGGATGCAGGTCATAATGACTGACTATATGATCTTTGATTCTTTTTAACTTAAAAACTCCTAAAGTTTAAAACAATTGAAGTGTGAACTGATGACTGTGGAATCCCTGCTGCTCTTTGTGAATGATATATGAAGTGAAAATCTCTGCCTAGTGCATGGAATACTGACATCATGTAATTATAGCCATGCAAGCCAGCAGTCCATTTAGTCAAAAGGCCATCAGAAAAAACACACCTGTTCTATAAGTAGTGGGGTCTGCATGAAGGATACTACATGATGGGAGCGTTAGGTCTGCAGTCTAAACTTTTATTTTCCCATTCCCATTTCTCAGCTACAAGGTTTATGTTTAAAAGTCATTCACATCCCAAATTCCTTCTTATCCTAATTTCAAATAGGTGTAAAATTTAATTTCTTAAAAATATTGAAATTCTAGTTATCCACTTACATGTTGTTACATAAAAGCAATTTTTAAAAACCTATTCACCTGTTTGTGGAACTCTCCTTTTGTGAATATTAAGAGGAACTGGGGCTTCCCTGATGGTGCAGTGGTTAAGAATCCACCTGCCAATGCAGGGGAAACAGGTTTGAGCCCTGGTCCGGGAAGATCCCACAGGCCACGGAGCAACTAACCCTGTGTGCCACAATTACTGAGCCTGTGCTCTAGAGCCTGTGAGCCACAACTACTGAGACCATGTGTCACAACTACTGAAGCCTGCATGCCTAGAGTCCATGCTCCACAACAAGAGAAGCCACTGCAATGAGAAGCCTATGCACCACAACAAAGAGTAGCCTTAACTCACTGCAACTAGAGAAAGCCTGGGCACAGCAATGAAGACCCAACACAGCCAAAAAATAATAATAATACAAAATAAATAATAAAAAATTATCAAGAGGAACTAAAGAGTAAAAAAAGAGAACAGAGGCTTGACCATGATAATTGTCTTGAAATAAATATGAGGCTTCATTTATTGTCTAAAGACAAATGAGAAGGTGGGTCTGCTATTCACAACTAAGAATTATTTATTGCAAAAATTCTGTAAATATATCTGTTTAAGTATTTGCGCATATCTATAAATATGCTTTTAGGACTTCCCTGGTGGCACAGTGGTTAAGAATCTGCATGCCAATGCAGGGGACATGGGTGCGATCCCTGGTCTGGGAAGATCCCACATGCTGCAGAGCAACTAAGCCAGTGCGTCACAACTACTGAGCCTGCACTCTAGAGCCTGTGAGCCACAACTACTGAGCCCACAAGCCACAATTACTGAAGCCTGTGCGCTCTAGGGCCTGTGTGCCGCAACTACTGAAGCCCATGTGCCTAGAGCCCGTGCTCCACTGCAGTGAGAAGCCCGTGCACCGCAACGAAGAGTAGCTCCTGCTCGCTGCAACCAGAGAAAGCCCACGCCCAGCAACAAAGACCCAATGCAGCCAATAAATAAATAAAACTTGTACTTATCTTTAAAAAAAAATAAATATGCTTTTAAATATGTACATGTAAAATATTTCTTATAATTCTATGGTAGAATTGAACTCTTTATATTGGCACACTATATATATGTGGTGTAAATAAAAGTAACGATACTGATAAGAAAATAACCAAAAATACATATTAGACCTTAAATACCCCAATACATGTTATCTTTATAAGTAGCCATCCTTGGAGTCTGTGAATTTATTAAAATAATGTGATCACTGAACTTAATTTTGAAGTTGTCTTGAGACTTGTAAGACTCATAGAACTTAATAAATTTTTTAATACAGGAAAAATCATATAACTTTTGTATAATATGATATTTAGGTAAGGGTTACTAAACATTGGAGACAATATGAAAGTCAACATCAGGAAGTATGTCTTTTATTAGCTTTGCAATTTCATAATAAATTAATTTATGACATGTTTCCCCTATAATTATCCATTAAGGTACAGGGATTTTTACATCCAGAACTGTTACTCAGACTTAAACCCCCAAGACCACACTGGGCTTTGTAATGCAGGGGCAGAGAGTATACAAACAATATTTCTGCTCTGACTGCTGCCTCTTTGTCATGCTCACCTGTAGGGGGTACAAGAGGGAGTGAAAAGGCTGGAGGGAGAACAGACTCTCCTTTCTGTTTTCTACCTGTTGATTTTTCTTTCTTTTTCTATTTGCTTCCTATTTGATTCACTACAGTGACATAGTAGTAGGCCATTCACAACAGTGACAACCAGTGAACAGTTTCTTCTAGTAAGAGTATGATTCCTTTCCTAAGTCAACACTTGCAAAACCATCCTCATCATACACCTTCAGAGATGCCAGCATTTATGAAAGACTGAATGAGATTGAATAGAGGGTTAATGTGCTAATATGTAAAATGTCTGGACCCATCCATGGGGCCCTCTGTTGGTATTGAGAAAACAGTATCAACTGAGTAGTACCTTCTCATCAGGAGTCCAGACTCATGTGGCTTTTATTCCTATCTTTTAAGTTTTAATTATCCCCCTCTCTTCTCTTTGTTCTAACAACCCTAGGTGGAGAGCTACCTTTTGCAGTTGCTTCCGCCATGTACTTCATGTTTTCTTAATGCCTTGTCTTCAGTGACAATTGTCCACTATTCTCCCATCCTTGTATATTTTTGCAATTCCTCCCATTAAGTGGAGTTACTTCCCTTCCTCCTGAATCTGAGTTGGCATTGCAACATGCTTTGACCAATAGCATGGGACAGAAATGAAGCGAGGCAACTTTATATTTGCTCTCTTAGAGTTTTGCACCACCATGTAAGAAGTCCAACTTCGCTGTTTTCAGAGAAGCAGAAGCAGACCCTGACATTTCAGCTACCCTAACTGAGATGCCAGACATGTGGATGAGCTGTTAGGATTTTCTAGCTCCAGCTGAGCTCCCAGTTGCATGAAGTTGCATGATTTATCCTAGTTGGACCATTTGGAATAGAAGGACAGCCCGGATGATCCCTGCCAACCCACAGAATCATTAGAAAAAATAAATCATGATTTTGTTAAGTCATTAGGTAAAGGAGTAGTTGGTTACATAGTAGTATACAACTGATAAAGCCTTTTTAGTTTTTCAAGAACTAAACTTTATAATAAATATTGTCTGTTAAAACAATTGTGTTTTTGTTTTTGTCCTTTTTTTTAATTGGGGTATAGTTTTTTACAATGTAGTGTTAATTTCTACTGTTGTGCAGTTTCTATTTCCTGGCTGGACCAGGACAGATTCAAACATAAATACTGAAACCAATAAAATAATTTGTGCAAAGTGAGATTATATGTTTTGCTAGTGTTTTCTACATGCTAAACTGGTATTTTAAAAATAACATCAATTCTAAGTCATAAAGCAACTAATTATAACAGGAATCTGATTTTCAGAAAAATTTAAAGAATTCATTAAACAGGATAATGATGGGACAGGCTAATAGCTACTTTTGAAGAAACAGCACATTTTATTAAAGGAAATGTTTGGTATTTAACTACACACCTACTATTTGTCTTAAATCTATTGTACAGGTCACTGACAATATATTAAACAGAATCACATTCAGGTCACTTTATATAGTCTTCAGATGAAGATAATAAAGCTAATATTATGTTACCAATGAAACTATTATAATGAAACTGTTATATTAATAGCGTTTTTTATTGTAGGGTAAAATACTAATGTCAGTGTGAGGTGCTATGAATGGATAATAATTACAGCAGTGAGTGTTAATAGGTATGAGTTGATGGATAAATTGTAACTATAATGGGTTTAAAACATTGAGTCTTAAATTTGGTTTACGAGAAGATATCAATGAGAAATGACATTAGAAAGTTTGTAATAGTAAAAGGCCATAAGACAGAGACATTTTACTTTACAAAGCATTTCAACAGAGGAGCTTATGATATTAAAGAAGACTGTCTTCCACAGACAGATCTGAGCAGGATTTAGCATAATTTTCTTGGAATCAGGTACTCCTAAGGCCATCGAGACATAGAAAGAAAACATTCCCAGGAACCACATAATATCAATTTATTTATATCAGAGCATTCTATCAAGGCAGGATTTTAGTACATCAAGATGCATAGAAGACCACCAAGTCTGCAAGTATAAGGATTATATGAGCACGCAAAAATGTGGAAGGAATGAATCTCCAAATTTTACCCTCATGAGTCTTTAATAACAATCAGTCCTCAATCAGGGGAGAGGGAAGGATGCACAAGCCCTATAATAGCAATGGTATACTGTGTTTCCTTCTTCTTTTTCCTTTTAGTGAGTCTTCCCTAATACCCTCAGGTGAAAGATCTGAAATAACTTCTTCCTGCTATGATTTTAATGTGTATATCTCATATAAAACCAATTTATACTCTTGTTTAAATACATATAATGCTTGAAATAAAGTTTCATGCCTATTTGTAACATCCTAAAACTAGGAATGCTGTGAGTTTCCTCCAGTGAGTACAAAGTGTGTGTGTGGGGGTGTGGGCATACTTAGAAATGAATAGTTGATAAACAGAGGTAGGAAGTAACTTCCACTTCTGCAAAATAGTATTGAAAAATATGTGTATGTGGGTAGGCAATTGGAAAAGACACACGGAGGACAATAAAGATAGTCAAATCATATTCCTCTGTATGCCTGTCTGAATAAAAGTTCCATATCTGGGGCTTCCCTGGTGGCGCAGTAGTTGAGAGTCCACCTGCCAATGCAGGGGGGACGGGTTCGGAGCGGCTGGGCCCGTGAGCCATGGCCGCTGAGCCTGCGCGTCTGAAGACTGCGTGTCTGGAGCCTGTGCTCCGCAACGGGAGAGGCCACAGCAGTGAGAGGCCCGCCTACCACACACACACAAAAAAAAGTTCCACATCTGAAAAAAAGTTACTTTAATAACTTTTACAAGGTGCCTACTCTCTGCCAGGCACTGTTCTAAATTCTTTATACATATCAAGTAGATCAGTCCTCACAACATTATTACTTAACCACAATTATTACTACCATTTTATAGATGAAACAAATAAATAGTAGGTAAAATCACTACTCATATCATATAGCTAATTAATGGTGTAGTCAGGATTTAAAAACAAGCTATGTATATACTGCTGTGACTATGCTTAAAATTATGCTGTTGTCGCTAAAACATATGTGATTAAGTTTTACCACAAAATAATAAATCAAATTAGATAAAAAAGATGTTCTGCAACATTTAACTTGCATATCAAGTCAATAAAAACCTATTTTCTTGAGTTCATTGTAAAAGGAGAAGAATTCTGACCATCAAAGGTGAGAAGAATTGTCTTTTTCATGCTTATTAAAAAGTACACATATTTATATAAATAGCATAGAAAGCAGACATTTTTACAGTGAACACATATTGTGTCCAACATTGTAGGGCATGCACTCTATAACACAGTAATTTTCCACATTATGAGCCTAGGTTTCCTAAGGTAAAAACTAGGCAATAAATGTTTCCAGATTCCTTTGCTTCTGGTGTGCATGCATCTTCCTAGGTACTGCCAGTTCAAAGCAACCCAATGAGTCCTTAATTCAAAAGTGGTTGTAGTTGCATATTCTAGCAAACATTTGGGAGAGGTGCAACTATCTTTGAGGGTGGCAGAGGTGGTTTAATTTATTATGTTGCTGTGGTTAGAAACTTGTTATTCCTAAATGTTTGGTGTTTGTATAAATGTTTTGGCATGTGTGTACAATATTGGCTAATATTTTCAAATCTTTCTCTCAGAAGATAGAGTCCCAGGGCTCATTTACTATGGGTGTACTAATGTACATGGGGTATTTAAGTATTTTCATAAATGTCTTATTAACTTACACAACTCTGATCAGCTTTGAATGTCTTGAATACTGCCTTACCTTCAAGTTAAATATTATCATTAAAAAATGCCAATCTGATGGGTGAAAAATGCTGTCTTACACTTAATGCTTATTTCTTTGTTCATATTTTATTTGTGTTCATATTTTATTACCCATGTGTATTTTGTTTTTAGTTTTCTTCTGATGTCCTTTAAGCATTTTGTTTGTATTCTTTTATTTTTTTCTTTTACACTTGCAAGCTAGAAATATATTAAATATGTTAAATCTTGTTTCATATTGGTTAAAAGTAGTTGTATATTTGTTTTAGAAAAAATAAATTATAATTACAGGTGTTTATGATATTAACAATAATAATTTTGTTTACTGTTTAACTTTTCATGTACAACATCCCCTGACAAGTGGAGAAACAACTTTGGTTATTCATGTTTTATTTTAAAATTATTTCTGAAAAGCTCTTATTTGTTCAAACCATAACAATGGTTTTAGAATTCAAAGAGCTAACAAAAGGCTAGAATATGCAAGGAAAATTTAGGTATTGAAAGCTTATTCTTACATAAATATAAGTGAAATGACATATGTTAAAGTATATATAAAAACGTGATTTTATTAACTCGCAAATATGTATTAAGTACTATTTATACTGCTTTTTATTGGTAACATAAAAGATACAAAGTGAATCATAATGAAATTTTTCTTAATGCACTTTTGCTTGGTAAATGAATAATAGTTTAAAAAACACTTAATAGTTTTAAAAAATACTATTTGAAAATGTTCTATTGTTTTACCACCATAAAAATTCAATTAGTGAAATCAATGTCAGGTTTTTTTAGTGGGCTTTTTTCTTTTTTCATAAATGTTGCTATACTTCTTTCTACACAACAAATACAATGACTGAGCAATTCTAACAAGGGGATATACATGGAGCTCCTGAAAGGGAGGAAGAGCAAGAAAAAATAAAGAACTATGGAAAAATAATCAAGCGTCCTGTGCAGATGGGAAAAGGAAGTTTTCCATGAGAAAATGTTTATCAGCACCAGATGAGTATCTGAGGAATGCCACATTGAAGTCTGTAAAAGGTGATGTGGAAAATCTTGGAGTCTAAAGGTTAGGTAATGGAATCAGTGATGCTTACTTTTTTTTCGGAACTGAGACTAATTTGCTGTCTTAGTTTTAACTCTCAAATTTTACTAGTTAGAATGTACAAACTAAAAATAACTGAAGCTGACACTTTGATCAAGATGTGGATTATGGTAGAGGAATGGAGTGTGGAAAACTTTGAGGCTGATAAGCATTTTAAATGTAGACCAAACAATGTGTGCATTTCTTTCCTTTTTGTAAGTTAGAATAAGAAGTGTCCAATATTTGCCCTTCTCATTCCCTGTGAGAAACAGGAAAGGGCATTTCCCTCATATTGTCAATTTAAAAATATAACTGGGAGCATAAATTTTACAGTGGTTAGAGTAGGTGATTTGAAGCATCACCAAGGTTTGCCTGTTTATTCTGTTTAGAAGGACTTTAAAAATCTATATAGGAATTTGGAGTGCTGCACTTTTGTATGGGCAAGGGAATGTAGGAAAAGGATCATCTACAATTTGGCATGTTTATCAGGTAGGGACCAATGTGAAATCGATGTTATTGGGATATAACAATACAAATTATTAAGCAATAATATTGAACAAAAACAGCTGGTATATTATATGATTGTTTACTTATAAGTGGTTTTGTGGTTTTGTGAATGCATACTTAAGAAATAGACACTGAAGCAAAAATTCCAAGTGAAGACTTGTGAAATGAGTTTTGTTTAGTTGTCCATTGATTAATATACATCAATATAAACAATAAAACTACTAATCTCAATTCTGAATTTCACTTATGATAAATATATTCTAAATTTTGTGTACGTTCCCTCTTAGAATCAAGCATTCAAATTTTCATTTTTATTGCTACTATATATATTTTTTCTCTGATTATCTATCCAATTTTTTTGTCATGCAATCAAAAATTTGGATAACTTATGATACAACAAATGACAGATTTCAATTTTTCTTAACATTTAGATCAATATCAAAGATAACACATACAGAAAATCGGTAACAAATCTATTTTTTAAAAGTTTAGCAATAAATATGCCTCTTCTAAACTCCCAATCATAGCATTCACTTGACACCTAATTACATCTCATCTTAATTTTAGTCAATTGGAAAATATTCTGAGTAGTTACTCTGTGAAAATGACCATGTGGATATAAACACGTTAAAAATTGTTTCCCACTTACTCCTAACTCTTAATTGAGTGCATCTTATTTCTTTGAGATGATCACTTTCTCCATCAAAGTATATGCTGTAAACATTTTTCCCCACGTAAGTACTACATAACTGCTATATCGTACAGTAGGTACGTAAATAATTCATTTTATAACAATACAAATGAGGAGTCACAGAGTTTTAAGTACAAATATTGCTATGTGTGTGGGTTTGAAAGTTCTTGTGAGCTAACATGATGGATTTCAGCTAGGCAAAGTTAAACACATGCATTTGTTCAAGAACTAATTCTTCTATAATTTATAGGTGGCAAGTTGGAATTCAGAGACTCAATCTATTTGATCAACTAGAATATATTTAAACTAAAATTGTCATGCTACTTTTTATTCCCAGAATTAGTGGCTATTTACTTTTTAACGTGCTTTTATCTTTAGTGTTATTGTTTGAGAAATCAAATCAGACTATTACCTTCCAGATACAAGTTTGTTTTAAAAATGTAATGAAAGTATATCGTTCTATACATTCTTAAATGTGCTGTCAAATTTCCCTTTTATGATTTAAATATGGTTATAAATTGTTTTGGTTACATTCTGCACCATAACAAACCAGCCTAAGATGTAACGGCTTAAAATAAGTGTTGACAAAATACCCACAGTCTGTGGCTGGGTTTTGTACAACCTGTTAGTTAAGCATGATTTTCACACTTTTTAAACAACAGGGACCGTATGTGGATCACAAATCCTAAAACATTTGATATATGACCCTTCACAAAAATGGGTCAATAGCTGGCTTAAACCAACCACCATTTTTTTATATATCACAATTTGGATGGGGCTCAGCTGATTGATTTGTTTACTAGTCTTGCTTCAGGTCTCTCAGGTGGCTGCAGTCAGATGGTGGCTGGGATTCAGCTGATGTTGGTTAACTATAACCTTGTACTTCTCCATGTGGCTTTTCTCTCCGGTTGTTACCTCATCATCCAGGACCTCTCCATACAGACTTCTCTGTTTACAGGGTAGCCTGGATTTCCTGCATGATGTCTTACAGCCCCAAAAGCATAAAAAAGGAAGCTGCCTTAATGCTCTTCTTTTTTTTGGTGGGGAGTGGTTGGAGATCTTCCATGTACTCTTTTTTTTTTTCCTTGTTGGTTTATTTTAAATATAGCAGTGTGTACATGTCAATCCCAAGCTCCCTATCCCTGCCCCCCACCCTTCTTCCCTGGTCACCATAAGTTCATTTTCTAAGTCTCTGAGTCTGTTTCTATTTTGTAAATAAGTTCATTTGTATCTTTTTTTTTTTTTAGTTTCTGCATATAAGCGATATCATACAATATTTCTCTTTCTCTGTCTTAGTTCTCTCAGTATGACAATCTCTAGATCCAACCATGTTGCTGCAAATGGCATTACTTCATTCTTTATCATGGCTAATATTCCATTGTATACATGTACCACATTTTCTTTATCCATTCCTCTGTCGATGGCCATTTAGGTTGCTTCCATGTCTTGACTAATGTAAACAGTGCTGCAATGAACACTGGGGTGCAGGTATCTTTCGGACCATGTTTTCCTCTGGATATATGTCCAGGAATAGGATTGCTGGATCATATGGTAGTTCTATTTTTAGTTTTTTAAGGAACCTCCATACTGTTCTCCACAGTGGCTATACCAATTTACATTCCCACCAACAGTGTAGGAGGGTTCTCTTCTCTCCATACCCCTTCCAGCATTTAGTGTTTGGGGATTTGTTTTGATGAGAGCCATTTTGACTGGTGTGAGGTGATATCTTACTGTAGTTTTGATTTGAATTTCTCTAATAATTAATGATGCTGAACATTTCATGTGCCTCTTGGCCATCTGTATATCTGCTTTGGAGAAATGTCTATTTAGGTCTTCTGCCTATTTTTTGATTGGGTTGTTTGTTTTGATGATATTAAGCTACATAAGCTGTTTGTAAATTTTGGAGACTAATCGCTTGTCAGTCACATCATTTGCAAATATTTTCTCCCTTTCTGACTTAATGCTCTTCTTAATGCCTGGGCTCAGAACTTCCAGAATGCCACTGCATTCTATTTATCAAATTAGTCACAATTCTAGCCTGAATTCAACTGGAAAGACCCACCTCCTGACTTATGGAGTACCATTTGCATACCGTGAGGGGCAGATGTTTTGAGACCATCCACCTCCTGGCCATAACAATTTATTTCCTTCCATGTGCCATGTGTACCCATTCCTTACTAGACGCCCCAAAGTATTGTCCCTTTACAGTATCAGCTTGAATTCTAGAATTCCCTTGTCTAAATTAGGAACAGTGTGGATGAGGCTCCTCTGGTGTAATTTCTGTTTCACCTCCTTGGATACTGACACTTTTGAACTAGGAACCTTTGAAATGGGGAGTTTTCTGTACTCCATTCACCCAACATATAACAGTGAGCAGGGACAAAGAATCTGTAGTTGGCTCTCACACAAATAAGTGGAAAGTAGTAGGAAGAGAGGAATAAGCAGCTCAAAGCAGTTTTAATATGCAACTGGATATATATATATCTAGTTCCTTGATTAGAGCTTCCAGCTCCATTAAAGTGGTTCCCCACAGATGTTGGCTCCAATCTCCAGCACTCACTTTGTCCTCTGAGTTAACCTCACTTTTGTATAAGAAATGACTCATGTTTGCAGCTCAGTAACTTTTTCAGCCTGCATCCTGCTTATAGATTCTGAGGTCCCAGGGCGACTCTTGCCATTATGAATTTCATCTGTTCCTTTCAGAACACTGTGATATAATTCCTTTAATAATATTTATGGATTTTTGTGTGTCAAATTATAATAAAATCCTTTAGATTAAAAAAATACCACTCATTTCTTTCAAAGGTGAAATCCTAGCCACCTTGGACCTCCTGTGAGGCTGCTGAGGTAAAGTGTCCTTAAGATTCTTAGAAATCTTATTTTGGACCAAGAGACTTTTTCATCTAGGTGAAAATGTCTAGAGATAACAAATTAGATTTTTCTTAGGTTTAACAAAGGTGTTTACACTAATCCTTGATCTAAAATTTACCCTGAGGTTAGGTTTTACTGGCAATGGCCCAGATTTGACCTTTACTCTGAGGCTACTGCCTACTTTATTTCCTTTTCCTTCTAGAAAAACTGAAAATAAGACAAAGTTTTATTTTTGGAGTTAGAACATTCCTGCTTCTTTATGTTTCCTCTAAATTATCCTTCCAAATTGAGGAGTCCCTTTTTAGCTCATCTGGCTTCTTCTATACTTCATCATCGACAGATTTTATTTTGTTTTTAACCAAACAAAACCATAAAACAGTTTACATTCTCAACATTCTGCCTAGGTATCTCATTAGCCAGACCAACAAGTTTTATAGGTCTCCTTTCAAGCTTTCATGATGCCTTCATTGACTGTTTTATTATTTTGTTTTGTTTATTATAACTTAGGTCTCTTTCTTTCCAGCTCAAATAATTTCCTTCTTTCCTTCAATCCTAAGTCTTCTCAAGGTGCTTCCAGCTTCTACCCACCACACTGTCCCAAAATGAACGACACATTTTAAGGTGTTTTTTTTTTTGGTGTGATAGCAATACACCATTTCTATATAAGTCTATTGCACTTCAATATTGTCAAATAACAGATAACTCCAAAATTTGGTGGTTTATAGAACAACGATTTTATTTTATCTTGTGATTCTGTGGGTTGGCCAGAATGAGCTATCAGGTTGCTTTACAGATCTAGCTTGAGGTCTCTTAAGTAGATGTAGGTGTAATCTTATGTAGGTATAATCAGATAGTAGCTGGGCTGTCTGCTGCTTCTCTTTGTGGCCACTCTATGTTGTGTCTAATCTTCCAAGACCTCATCACATGGCTCTCTTTCTAGCAGGACAACTTGGACTTCTTGGTAGCTCAGGACTCTGTGATGGAGACCTTAGGCTGCCAGGTCTTCTTAATGGCTGGGTCAGAAGCCCTGAAACCCCACTTTAAAGTCCACATTCTATTGACAAAGCAGTCACAGGACTAGCTCAGGCTCAAGGGGAGGAGCATTACCAGTTTTGATGATAGACAGTGAAGGGGGTGGTGAATAGGTTTCACTATCTTTGGAAACCAGCTAACACATATGGGGCGGGGGTGGGGGCAGTGTGTGTGTGTATCTTTAAAGCCAAATTAAATTGCTGAAAAGCAGGCTTATAATCTATTTTACTATTTTTCTTTCCATTTTGGAGAATAAAAAAGATGCTGGTTTACCCATCTTTTCTCACCGGGGGGAAAAAATAAAAGAAATGGATACTAGAAATAAAGTGAGGCAATGTATAAATCAGAATACTTTTTGTCACTTTGCACCATTTTAGGAGATCACTTTTATTAGTCTAACTGGAACATTTAATTGCCATCTAGAAATCTGTGACAATACTGGAGTTTATAACAATTTGATAATATATTCTATCCTTGTTCTAAGGGAGGATGTGGGCTGTATGAATGATATAATAAATTTGCCTTCAAAACTTGAAACCCAGAAAACTGGAAAACAAGTAAGAGCATTCAATACCACAAATGAAAAAAACATTAGAATTGAAATTTTTGGAGGAATTGGTGTCCTAGAATTAGCAACATCTTAATATGTGTAGCCTAAGACCCTGGCCCCTCACCCTGACAGTTACACAAATTAGACACTGAATGTCCAGTACTACTAAACTTTTATCATTGTGTAAATGGGGCAATATGGCTCATATAGATAGCAATCACAGTTATCTTTTATAACAAATCATAATTTGGTTAACTGCTCAACTTAGAGATAAATTTTAGCAGCAACATTTAATGCTCAATTATTTCATTGCTTTTACTGATATTGAAAACAGCACTTGATTTCTCTTTGGAGGATTACATTTGCATTATTTTGTGAACGTTTGGAAAGAGTAGACAAACCGCTGAAAGACCATATCTTTTTTCTTTGTCTTTTGGGGGAAGGAAATTCAGACTTCCTTTCAATATATTTTTAGCTATGTTGATATCTCACATACAAACATTACTCAGATAATATTGACATATCATATATTATTACCGAGGTGCTGGTTTCAATAGAAAGTAAATTATAAGTTCTCAGAATGTGAGTTGATACCTAGAATTAGAAAGTTTTATGCAATTGTATGTGAAAATTATGCATGATAACTGCCAACTCCAGGTTACTGTAACACCTTTTGAAACTTGCTGAATTATTGAGTTTAATACTCTCTCTTAACATCCCCTCACTGTAGTGAAAACACCTGTACAATGATTTTATACTCAGGCAATATTCCAGATATGTTGCCATTCTTAAGGTAAAAATGTGTGAATTTATTTTAGAAATTGAGCAAACTATTTTAATATAATCTCCACTTGGGTAATTACCTTGTGAAGAGTGTGCATACTTTTCTTTTTTCAGCTCTTCTAATTTACCATGGCTGCATATTTGTACAGGTCCTAGAAGACACAGAAACTCACTCATTAGAATCCCTGCAATCTGCTAGTGTTAGTCTATGTGAAATTTACAATCCTTGCATGGAATTGATCACTGAATATATTAAATCTCTTTAGAGTAGATCAATTTTAGTATAGTGATCATTCTGTACTTTCCAAATAATTGCGTTTGGTTGAATATATAAATTAAGCTTCAGAGACATGTTTTTCTGAACTCCAATGTGCAATAGTGCAGACACACAGTAAACCTTGGAGTTTCATACAAGCAACTTGGCTTCTGAGCAACAATAGAGCAAATGGTGACTTTTGCACTCAAAGGAGAAAAGCAGATGGTGAATAAAATTCAGAGAGACTCAAAATATTCCAAACTTTGAAAATTGTAGGAATAAATCACAAGCACAATATGAAAAGGGGTTGGCTGGTTTGGACTCTTACACCACAGTTCAAATAGCTTTATATGTGAAGAAACCAAACTTTAATCCAGGTGGCTGCATGAATCACTAAAATTACAGGTGATTTAAATACCTCCTTAGTCTTGTGGAAGGTCAATATATTTTGCAATATGCTGACAAATACCCATGGTTTATGATTTCATGCTTCCCTCTGGTTCCAATCCTATTGCTACCAAATTCTCTTACTCACTGTTGCCATGTCTCATGTCCCTGCCCAGCATCAATTCAAATATGGAACATTCAATTTTCACATGCTGTCTTTTATAAACTAATTAAATAATATATGTATATTTAGATAGCAAAAGATACTCAAGATCTATGGGAAAATCATTAACATTGCAATGCAAGTGGCAAATAAGGTTAAGTTAAATGTTTGATTTTTCTTAAACTCCCTTGTTTACACACCTCCCCAAATTCTCCTAGATGCCATTATGAAGCCTTATTTCTCTCTTATGGTGCACTTCATATTTATCCCTTTTTATCTGCTCCTATCACTTGACATTCCTAAGCAATTTAGATGAATAAAAGGAAGATAACTTTAAAAAATGTGTAAAATCTGTGAAAAAATTATCCATAGGGGAATGATAGCCTGGGGACAAGAATTGAGGTGTTATTCTTTGCTAAAATCAAGATGAATTATTTAACCTATTTAAATATTAAAATATATAAAATATAAAATTGAAAATATGCATGCAAAATACTAAAATTAATCATAATCTAGCATTGATATATAACTGCTGTTAACTTTTTAGTGTATTCCTTCCTAGTCCTTTGATATATGATTGTGTATCCATTCAGAGGTAACCTCACCTAACATTACAGCTTATTTCTGTCTAATAATTTTTATCTGCGTATTTGACACTATGGAGGCAAAGACCAACATATTAATCTATAAAGATAATAACATTTAGTGGACCTAAATGCAAGAGAATATGTAAAGAGGCTTGCTAAAAAATCACAGTAGATGGTTTACTATTCAGACTTATTAAGTAAATAAAATCTGATAGTTCAAGTAACTCATGAGTTTTAGAATAAAGGAATAATTACTGATACTTCTTGGCAATTAAAGTGATACTTATTTTGCAAATTTTGTAGATTAATAAGTAAATTTTTAATATCCATGTTCCCTAAATGCAAACATTTTATTTTTGGCTGGTGATAGAACAAAAGTGTGTTCATTGTTTTTTTTAAATGATCATCAGACACATGAAAACATGTCATCTGTATTATATTAATAGGGAAATGGCTCAAGGTAAACATATTTTCCCAGGAAAGTATCTCAAAAAAACTCTCAACAAACTAAGATAGTGAAAGAATGACTTTTTCTCCCTAAAATCGGGACTATGGCAAAATGTCCTCTCTCACTACTTCTGTTCAGTATGGTGCATAAGGTTCTCGCCAGTGCAATCAGCCAATCAGGCAAGATGAAAAAATAAAAGCTATCCAGGTTTCAAACTGCTTTACTCACAGGTAGTATGAACATGTATAAAGAAAACCTTAAGAATTATAAAGAAAAAAAAATCTATGAAAACTAATGAGTTTAGGAAGGACTCAGAAAAAAGATCAATATACAAAAGTCAGATGTATTTCCACACACTAGCAATAAATAATCCAAAAAATGAAATTAAGAAACTAAGTATATACACATAGTATCAAAAAGAATAGTTAGAAATATAGTTGACAAAAGAAGTGGAAAAAGGGAGACACACAAATCCACAAAATCTTCCTGAGGGAAATTAAAAAAAAAATCTTAAGTACAGAAGAATATTATGTCCATGCATTCAAAAGCTTATGATTATTAAGATGGAAATTTCTGTTCTACAGATTTAGTGCAGTCTCTAACAAAGTCTAAGCAGAATATTTCAAAAGTTACAAGGTAACTACTAAAATACATATGGAAAAGCATAAGACATAGAGAATCAAAAACAGCCTTAAAAAAAAAATGGAGAATTTTCACTGCCTGACTTCAAAAGTTAGTACAAAGAGGAATGACATTAGCAACAATGGCAGAGTAGGTAGTTTCCAGGGCTCATCTCTCTACAAAAACAGCAAAAAAATGAGCAAAAAGTGTCAGAATCAACTTGTGGGAACGCTGGAAAACAGAAGTTTACACGAACCAAGTGAACGCTAAATCAAAGTCACCTGAAAAGGAGTAAGAGGGCTTTGCAACATTTTTACTTGTCCTGAGCCACCAGACTCCCCGACTCACCGGCGGTCTTGAAGAAGGCAGCCCAGGTTCCCAGTGTGCGGCCCGGCTCCTCACGGAGCAGAGCAGACCTTCTCATAAAATTGCGTCTGTCAGTTTTTCTAGAAGCTGCCTGAAGAACTGCTCTGTTATAAGGAAATTGTAACTCTCTGAGAGAGAAAAAGTTGCTATGTAGCCGGCATCCTCAAAACATTGAAAGCCAAATGAAAAACCTCTCTGCCACCTCGGACAAATGATTCCCACCTGAGGAAAACAGAAAACTATAGGGAGTCTGAGAGGAAAAGCTGACGAGAGAGCTTTTCTCGGGGAAGCGGGGTATGGGAAAGCTCTGGCTCAGACTAGGGATTTAAAAGCCATGCGCATGCCCAGGAGAAGGCGCATGCTCAGAGAAGACCTGAGAAGACCCGAAGCTTTCCTCTGGTCTGATCTTCCCGCTTAAAGGCGGGAAATGAGTTGCCGACTGGAGCGGTGAGCAGCCTTGCTGAGCGTCAGAAGAGTGACCTAATTAGAGCCAATCTGCAAGGACTGGAAAGGTAGTGTTTTCTTACTTTTGCTTCAGGCATTTAAGCAAACCTCTGTTCACACGGCAGCCTGTACCTGTTGCAAGCTTTCTTTTGTTACAGGCTCCACTGGAAACTAGCTGCTTTTCAGGTTAGTAAATGCGCGGGAGTGGCACACGCCAATGAGAATTATACTGCCTCAAAATTCTGAGGCCCACTAGTCCGTTGTGTGTGTGTGTGTGTGTATTTTTTTTTTTTTGTAGGAAGGGCCAGATACAGGAACTTATTCATGGCTATAAAAGGGAGAGGGCTTCCCTGGTGGCGCAGTGGTTGAGAGTCCGCCTGCCAATGCAGGGAATTCGGGTTCGTGACCCGGTCCGCGACGCTCCCACATGCCGCCGAGCGGCTGGGCCCGTGAGCCATGGCCGCTGAGCCTGCGCGTCCGGAGCCTGTGCTCCGCAACGGGAGAGGCCACAACAGTGAGAGGCCCGCGTACCGCAAAAAAATAAATAAATAAAAGGAAGGAGAGCTTGACATGCCCACGCCCCTGGACCTCTAGAAACTCTCCTGAGGTAAAAGGGCCCGGAATTTTTTTTTTTTTTCTGCGGTATGCGGGCCTCTCACTGTTGTGGCCTCTCCCGTTGCGGAGCACAGGCTCCGGACGCGCAGGCTCAGCGGCCATGGCTCACGGGCCCAGCCGCTCGGCGGCATGTGGGATCGTCGCGGACCGGGGCACGAACCCGAATTCCCTGCATTGGCAGGCGGACTCTCAACCACTGCGCCACCAGGGAAGCCCTTGAATATGTTTTGAATGGAGACATTCTCTGAGATGGGGAATACAGGGAGAGGCTGTTGTTCTGATCTGGAATTTGGTTACAAATTCAGGTGCTACATATTGATAATTTATAGACCTCAATTATATGCACTGTCACACTTTTCTCTCTGTGAAAAAGCTGAACTGGCTTTTTATGGTAAACTTTGTGTCCCTCGTCTTTTTAAATTAAAAAAAAAATATTGAAGTATAGTTGACTTACAGTGTAATACTTGTTTCAGGTGTACAGTGATTTGATATTTTTATATGATTATTCTCCATATAAAGTTATTATAAAGTATTTGGCTATATTTCCTGTGCTATCCTTGTATCTTATTTATTTTATACCTAGTAGTTTATGCCTCTTAGTCCCCTTCCCCTATTTTGACCCTCCCATCACCTCTCTCTCCCCACTGGTATCTACTAGTTTGTTCTGTATATCTGTGAGTTTGTTTCTGTTTTGTTATATATGTCATTTGTTTTATTTTTTAGATTACACGTGTAAGTGAAATGCTAGGTATTTTGAAAGTAAATAAAGCATTTGTTCCCAAAGGGTTCATAGTCTGGTGGGAGAAGAAGCTTATTTATTGAGTACCCACTGTAGGCCAGACATGATTTTAGACACTAGAATCTTGAATAAAACAGAGGCAGTCGTTTCCCTTGTGACTCACATTTTAATAGAAGTATGCACAGGGTATAAAACAGCATGGAGAAGGAACAGGTAATTGGCCCCAGTGACTCAGAGAATGCTCAGAAGAAAAGGTGAATTCAAAAGAAATCTTGGAAGGATGTGTTTAGCAGGATGATAGGATGGGAAAACATCCCAGCAGAGGGAGAAAGCAAGTGAAGCAGCAGAGAGGCGTGACAGGGACCTCTGGGGAGGAAGGCAAGGACGAGGGGAGAAGCAGGGCTGACCTGGAACTAGGCAACTCTCCATGTAGACGTCAAGATGCTGGAATCGAGGATGAATTGAGACCTCTATCTCTGGCTATGTGAACATATATCAAGACGGTATGGAATGGAAGGGAGATAATGATAAATTTAAAATTCACTGATGATGAAATGTCTGTGGGACTGACAAATAAATCAGTAGGTAATAAAAACAACAGGGAAGAAGTATGGACTGAAAATGTAGAGTTCAAATCACCCATCACTTCAGCTTACACTCCTTCCATGACTTCCCACCCTCTATCTGCATCATCTCACATACGGCTGCCAACCCTTTAAAACAAACAAAACCCCACAATCTAACAATATTTTTCTGAAAGATCACTGAACACCAAACAGAACCATCTCTTCTCAATACTCAATTATTTAAATTAGCTAAATTTATGTAAAACCTATTACACTGCCCTTATTTTTCTATTTCATGGTAGCCTATCTGAAACCCTAATTTTGAAAACCACCAGTGTATTCCAAGAGATCAAGTTCAAACATAGCTTTAGCATCAGAATATTATGGTCAAAACATTTCCTCCTCTTTATCCTGATTGTATCCTGATGCTGCTTCCAGCACATCTTGCCCTCTGACTGTTCTTCAAGTCTCATACCCTGCTTTTTCTGCCCAGTCTGGCTGTCCTTCTTGACACCAACACATGCATGTGGCAAGCACCCACTCATTTTAGGTGAGACTCAGCTTAAATGTCATCTCTTCCAGAAAGCTCTCCCTAGAAGATCACCACCACTCCTATTCTTCCACACAATGAACTGGTGAGTTCCCTAATTTAAAGAGATTGCTTTGGTACATATGATGTTCATCAAAGTGTACCTAGAACACAGGGCTTATTACTCAACAGGAAGAAAATGATTGTATCTGCACTGGTCAAAATCATGCAGTCCAGCATGGGCATCTTCTACAAAGACATGGCCACCAAAATGCTGAAGGAGATCACTCTTCATGATGCCACAGAGTGTTAGTGTGGACATGATTATTTTGGAGAAGAGTGCATTTTTAGCCCTCAGGGCAGAAAATAAGAAAACAAACTACATCAATTAAAACGTCAGAAATGAAATGCTCAAAGTATGAGTAGACCTCAGTCTGGAAAAAAGCAGGGTATGACTATATATGTACTGCATGAGAGGAAGCTGCCTATGCTGAGCATAGACCAGTGGTGTCTTAGGGCTCACACCCAAGCAGACAGGGAGATATCAGGTTGCTGGCCTGCAAACCAAGCTCAAACCACACAAGCCTGATAATATTAAATACTTAGCAGGGTTTGTATCTACATAGGCTCTAGGATTTTATCACCCATAGATATATCAAAATATCTACTTATAGATAAAAACAGCTTTTATCTTAGTACCCTTGGAGATAGTAGAGAATAAAGGTTATTTTATTTTTAATTAATTTTTATTGGAGTATAGTTGATTTACAATAAGATAATTTTAATTACATTTATTTGTTTAGCTTCAATAAATTATGAGCTCCTTAAGAATCAAAAAAAAAGAAGAAAAGAACGTAATCAGGTGAGCAGTATTATGTATTTTTAATGCAACCACCTACACCTTTCTCTGTTCACTGGCTTCTCTGCACTAGCAGTAGTGGGATTTGGCATCAAAATTGAGGCCAAAAATAGGCTGGATGTAGAACTAGAGCTTTGTTCTCCTCTGCCTCAGGAAAGACACCTCAGCAAAGCCAATAAATCAGCTATCATGTGATAAGTGCCAAAGCAGGCAAACCACTAAGTGAACTTATCTTGGATAAACAAAGTATTGAGGCAACATTTTTGGCTTTGAAGAACTTATGTTTTGGCTATAAAAATTTAAAAAAGAAAGAACTAAAATATAAATAGACAAAGATATGTGGATGTGTGTGTGCATATGTGTCCAGAAAATAAGAAGTGCTTGAGGAGTGGTATAGACATATTAAAATGATATATAAGAAAGCTTACATGGGATGTAGTTACCAAATATGGGATACTTGAATATCAGCATATGTAGTAGTGGCAGATTATAATCTACTGAGAAAAGTAAGATTCATGAGTTTATATACTCCTTTGAATGAATGAATGAATAAGAGAGAAAAAATGTTCTTCCTTATTGTAAAATGTCACCTAGTAAAATGTTTAAGGACTGGTGGAATTAGAGGACCACCATTTAGCAACCAAAATAGTTACACTTGACAAGAGAAAAATCATCAGTGGTTGCTAAAATTGTTGAATGAAAGCATAATAGGAAATAGGACTTTAACTAGTTTCAAAGCATCGCCTCACAACGCACTCAATAATTATAGACTTTGAATTTGTAACTTAACTCTGGAAAAACCTGGCAGATACCACCTTAACTATGTGACCAAAATGAACATCACCAGTACTGGAAGAGATCAAAACCTTGTATCACCTGATAAAATATAATGGAAAAAAAACCACATTTCTGATAAGATATAATGAAATGTAATGAAAATAAAATACTCCTGTGATATTTCTGCCAAAAATTCATAACTAGAATCTAAGCAGAGAGAGAGGGAGAAGACATTAGATAAAAGTAAACTAACATAATCAATAAAATGGCAAGCTTGTAGTCTTCAAGATATTAAGATTATGAAAGATATCCTGGACATATCATTGTGCTATAAAGTTCTTTATTGGATAGAGGGTAAAATTTGAATGGTGTTTGTAGATTAGATGGTAGGATGATTATCAATATTCATTTCCTGATTTTTATGGTTATACTATATATATTTTGTGATTATTTTTTAGAGCAATTTCAGGTTCACAGCAACATTGAGAGAAAGTTACAGAGATATTTCATATCGCCCCTTGCTCCACACATGCATAGCCTCCACAATTAATAACATCCCCCACCAGAGTGATATATTTGTTACAGTTGATAAACCTACATTGAAACATCATTATCAACAAATTCATAGTTTACATTACAGTTCACTCTTGCTGTTGTACATTCTGTGGGTTTTGACAAAGGCATCATACCATATACCTATAATTATGGTATCATACAGTGTATTTTCACTACCCTAAAGATACTCTGTTATGCATTTGTTCCTCCCCCCCGCAACATGCATGGATCTTCTTACTGTCTCCATAGTTTTGCCTTTTCCAGAATTTCATATAGTTGGAATCATACAATGTGTAGCTTTCTCATATAGGCTTCTTTCACTTAGTAATATGTATTTAAAGTTCTTTCATGTCTTTTCATGGCTTGATAACTCATTTCTTTCTAGCTCTGAATATTCCACTTCTCAATATACCACAGTTTATTTTTCAGCTGATGAACATCTTTGTTGCTTCCAAACATTGGCAATTGTGAATAAAGCTGCTATAAACATAAGTGTGGAGATTTTTGTGTGGACTCACACAAAAATGTTTTCAACTCCTTTGGGTAGATACTAATGAGTGTTATTGCTAGATCATATGGTAAGAGTATGTTTAGTTTTGTAGGAAACTGCCAAACTGTCTTCCAAAGAGGCTTACCATTTTGCATTCTCATCAGCAATGGATAAGAGCCCCTATTGTTACACATACTCGTCAGCATTTGGTTTTGTCAGTGTTCCTGATATTGGCCATTCTAAGAGGTGTGTCATAGTATCTCAGTGTTTTGTTTTGTTTTTTTTTTTTTTGATTTTGCATTTCCCTGATGACAGATGATGTGGAACATCTTTTCATATGTATGCTTTCCATCTGTATATTCTCTTTGATAAGGTGTCTGTTAAGGTCTTTGACTCATTTTTAAATTAGATTCTTTGCTTTCTTGTTGTTGAGTTTTAAGAGTTCTTTCTGTATTTTGAATAACATTCCTTTATTGGATGTGTCTTTTGTAAATATTTTCTCCCAGTCTGTGACTTCTCTTTTCATTCTCGTGACAGTGTCTTTCACAGAAAAGAAAATTTAAATTTAATTAGGTCCAGTTTATCAGTTCTTTCTTTCATGGATTGAACCTTTGGTGTTTTGTCTAAAAAGCCATTGGCAAACTCAAGGTCATCTAGATTTCTCCTATGTTATTTTATTGTGTTGCATACTACATTTAGGTCTGCAATCCATTTTGAGTTAATGTTTGAGACGGGTGTAAGGTCTCTGTCTAGCTTTTTGTGTTTTTACAGTTTTTCTAGTACCATTTGTTGAAAAGACTGTCTTTGCTCCATTGTATTGCCTTTGCTGATTTGTCAAAGATCAGGATATTGTATTTATGCATGTATATTTCTGGGATCTATTCAGTTCCATTGATCTATTTGTCTATATTTTGCAGGTACCATAGTGTGGTGATTACTCTAGCTTTATGGTAAGTCTTTAAGTCTTGAATTTGGGCAGTGTCAGTCCTCTAACTTTGTTCTTCTCCTTCAGTGTTTGTATTGGCTGTTCTGGGTCCTTTGCTCTCCGTATAAACTTTAGAACCAGTTTGTCAAAATTAACAAAATAACTTGCTGGGATTTTGATTGGGATTGCATTGAATATATAGGTCAAGTTGGGAAGTACTGATATCTTGACAATATTGAGCCTTCCTATACATGAACGTGGAATATCTCTCTGTTTATTTAGTTCTTTTTTTTTTTAACATCTTTATTGGAGTATAGTTGCTTTACAGTGTTGTGTCAGTTTCTGCTGTATAACAATGTGAATCAGCTAGTTTCTTTCATCAACGTTTTATAGTTTTCCTTATATAGCTCTTGTGTATATTTTCTTAGATTTATACCTAACCATTTCATTTTTGCGGGTGCTAGTGTATATGTTACTATGTTTTTAAGTTTAAATTCCACTAGTTTGTTGCCGGTATATAGAAACATGATTGACCTTTGTATATTAACTTTTCATCCTGCCACCTTGCTACATAATATCTTATTAGTTGTGGTATTTTGGTTGATTGTTTCAGATTTTCTACATGGAGAATCATTTCATCTGTGAACAAAGACAGCTTTGTTTCTTTTCTCCCAATCAGTATATATTTCAGCTTCTTTGCTTATTGCATCAGCTAGGAGTTCAAATACAATGTTGAAAAGGAGTGATGAATGAAGACGTCTTTGTCTTTTTCCCAATCTTAGGGATAAAGCTTTGTTCAGTCACCTTTAAGTATGATGTTAACTGTGTAGGGTTTTTTTTACATCTTTATCAAGGTGAGGAAGTTCCTCTGCTTTCCTAGTTTACTAAGAGTTTTTATTACAAATGGGTGTTGGATTTTGTCAAATACTTGTTCTACATCTATTACTGCATGTATGTGATTTTTCTGTTTTAGAATGTTGATGTGATGAATTGCATTGGTCAATGTTCTAATGCTGAACCAGCATTACATGTTTGGAATAAATTCCACTTGGTCAGGGTATATACTTCTTTTTATACATTGTTGGGTTTGATTTGCTAGTGTTTTGTTGAAGATCAATTTTTGCATCTGTGTTCATCAGAGATATTGGTCTGTAGTTTCATTTTCTTGTAATGTCTTTGTTTTTCATTTTAGGGCAATACTGGTCTCATAGAATGAGTTAGGAAGTATTTCCTCTGCTTCTGTCTTCTGAAAGAGTTTGTAAAGAATTGGTATAATGTGTTCTTTAAATGTTTGGTAAAAGAAAGTTATATTGTAATTTTGGCAATACTCTTGCTACCTATTGATCTGTAGTAGACCATCCCAAATTTTAGACACTAAAACAAACATAAAGTGAAAACATTTAAAGACATTTCCCACAGTCCTGTGGTTGAGTGGACTCAAAAGGAAGATTCACATGTGATTTCGGTGAGAAGCAAAGGCTACAGTGATCTAAAGCTATACCAGCCCGAGTTAGAAGCCTGAGGGGGCTCTACACACGGGTGGCAGTTGATGTTGGATGTCAATTAGATGCTAAGCTAGTGCTACTGACCATGATATTTTCATGTGGCTTGGACTTCTTATGATGCCAGAGTTCCTAGAAAAGTGTTTATGGCTTTGCTACTTAAGTCCCAGAACGTCATTCCTGCCCCAATTTATTGGTCAAGTAAATTAGTAATCCCAGCTCAGATTCAAGGTTTCTTTGATATGCTGACCTTAAGCTGTAAGGAGGGTAGAAAAATAAAGGCTGAGGTTGAAGCTTTTCATTTGGTTATGTTGGGGAATTATAATTAAAAATAAAATCTTCTCTCAACTACTTCACAAAGGTAGTAGAGAAAGAAAATACTTTTATTATTAAGTAAGATTAAACCAGAATGTGATGCATATCACAGGCAATCCACTAAGAGATTACAGACAGAAAAATTTTACTCCCTTGTATAGCCAAACTTATACAAGCCATTAAATACATGTTTTCATGATAAACAATAGTTCTCAAGTAAGAGGACCTGACAGTACTCTCTGTCATATATAGTTCATACAAACTTTACTTAGTAATTGGGGTAACCATCCGTGTTAGCTTATTGACTCTATCCAGACGAAAAACAAACTTCTCATATCTTTATGATAGGAGGTAATTTTGCAACTTGGAGCAAGGTGTCTGTTGAAGTTAGGCTTTAGGCTCTTAACTGTCCCCCAAACTGGGAAATAGGGATACTATCTTTCTTAATGTTTACATTTCAAAATGATGGCTCCTAGGTCCTTGAAAAAGACATCCCTGGTTCACAAAGCTAACAAAAAGCCTATTTTGTTTTCAAATAATTTATATGAATCTTAAAGAAAAGAGGAATTACTTATAATTTTGTTTTCTTTTATAAATCCTCTAAGGAAAATTAGGGGAAGGGAATATTTTCTCTTATTTTCAAAAAATAATTAAGCCTCCTACTTTTAACTTTTATTTGTTCTTACAGTTAATAGTGGACACAATGTCACAAGAAACTTTCTAATCTAGTCCAGTCCATAACATTTCTGGGAAGATCATCCAGTATATATGATTGAATTATTCAACACCTCTATAACTCATGATCCACAAGTTTAAATGTACGCTCTTTGAATAGTCAGGTTCTTTGAAACTCTACCTCCAACTGTTTCTTATTTTCTGTTAATTGTGGCTATAGAGACTTAATTTTCTTCCATCTTCAAATGTATGTTTTTGGCCATTCTGTTTTCTTATTTCAGAATTTTCTCTTGCACATGATGAATAAGGGTGGGATTTCTAATTATCTATAAATGATTTGTTTCCAAGTCTCTTAAGTACCCTGCTTGTTCATGTAAACTTATGCAAGCTTATTTGAATTGTTGAAATCCCATAAATCTCCCTTGATCCTGTACATATTGGATGGGCTTAATTCTTTCCTTATAGACTAAAGCATTCATGATTATTCATTCCCTAACTCAAAAACATTTACCTTAGTGTTTTTATGAAGTATTTCAATCAAAGTCAAGGGAAACAGCTATTATCTTTTGATGAGCTATTGAAAGCAGTAACGAATAAAACAAATATACAAATTAAGGGAAAATAATAAAAGTAAACCCTTCAAACATTTTTAGTGTTATATGGTGGGTCATTTTTTACTTAAAAGTTGGAAGGGACTTATTGAGAAACTGCCAAATAAATATGGACGTATCCAATATTGTAAGACATAGAAAGGTTTTAAATAGGAACTGTGTAGTAATGCTTCAATTAGTGTGTTCTCTGTAGAAAATGTCCTTTCATACTGAGTCAGATGAATAAAAAAAAATCTTCATAATTCTGATGAAGCAGATTGCTGTGCTGCTACATGAAAAAGATATTTTTAATCAGGAGCATCTATTTGCTATGGGCCAATTGAAGCAAACATAGTCAACCCAAGGGAAGTTTATGTAGTCTTTCAAGTTTATTGTCCATGTACAGTCTCTTCTTTCTTTTCTGCTATGAGATTGTTAACCTCAATTTCAAATAGAATGCCCTATGCTTTCCTCATTTTATACTTATCTTTGAAGTTGGGGAAGACACTGATAAGTAGTTATTTATAGATTATGATTGCTATACAGTTATTTAAACATCTTCAATTAAACGGATTTTTAAATATTGAACAATGGATTAAAGGATTTTGCATCACTTCTTTCTCCTCTTCCTCTCGCTTCTTACCCCGCCCCCGTCACCCTCCTCCTCATTTTCCCACCTCCTCCTCTTCTTCCTCTTCCCCTTCCTTCTTCTTGAAAGCACAATAATACTAGGAGATGAGATGTTAGGGTGGTAGATAGAGGGAAAGCTGGACGTTGCAGTCGATCTTCCTAATTATAAAGTATATACACACACAAACACATTATCTCTCTCTCACAAAATGAAGTAAGCCTATCTGACTCAAGTCAACTAGTTATTGTTTGTGTGTGTATGAGTGTATGTGTGTATGCAAACAATTTTTAGTGTGTTTATAATTGTATAAATATCTACATACGTTTTTCTATTAGTTATCTATTGGTTCTGTAACAAATTACCACACATTTTGGATTTAAATCAACAGAATTGTATTATCATGTGGTTTAACAAGTCAGGAGTCTAAAATGGGTCAGCAAGGCAGCCTTCCTTCTGGAGGCTCTAAGGGAGAATCCAACCTGTTTCCTTGCCTTTTCCAGCCTTTAGAAGCTGCCTACATTTCTTGGCTCAGAGCTCTGCATCACTCTGACTTCTGTTTCCATTATCATATCTTCTTTCACACTGCTTCCATTGTCACATCACCTCAAATTCTGACCCTCCTGTCTCTTGTAAGGATGCTTTTAATTATGTTTAGTTTATCTGGATAATTCAGGATAATCTCCCCCATCTCAAGTTCCTTAACTTAGTCACATCTGGAACATTCCTTTTGTCTAGTAAGGTAAGATATTCACAGATTCTGGGGTTTAGGACATGGATACATTTGTGGGGGTAGGGCAATTATTCAGCCTACCACAATTTTGAAAAAAAATAGAATAATTTATATTTTAAATAAAAATTACAAATACTAATATAAAATATCTATCACCCAATAAAGAAGAGATAGTTTTATGTTATCATAACAGTCAGGATATGAATATATAATAATGGAATTTTATAGATAAATATCCTTGGAGCACCTCTTCACTTCCATTCCCATGTCGTCCTCTCCAGTCATGTCCCAACTGAATTTTACAAGTAGACTTCTAGTTTATAGTTAATGGACCTTTTTAATACGGTGTTGATCTTTAATTTATATTTGGACATAATAAATATGTGTAAAGCTAAACATTAGAGGGTGTCTATCAAGGATAATTACTTTTTTAGCATAATTGAAATTGAGTCTTTTTTTCTCCTTGAATCTAATTAGATGATAACATTAGGTTAATATTTCATCACATTCGTATTGGTGAATATAGAAAAAAAGAAACACTAAAAATTGAAATATTAAAACATTTTTAAATTAAAAAAATGGACCAGCGAGATTTTTTTTTTTTTTGCGGTATGTGGGCCTCTCACTGTTGTGGCCTCTCCCGTTGTGGAGCACAGGCTCCGGACGTGCAGGCTCAGCAGCCATGGCTCACGGGCCCAGCCGCTCCGCGGCATGTGGGATCTTCCCGGACCGGGGCACGAACCCGTGTCCCCGGCATCGGCAGGCGGACTCTCAACCACTGCGCCACCAGGGAAGCCCTACAATTTTTTAATATATATATAAATTTATTTATTTATTTTTGGCTGCGTTGGGTCTTCCTTGCGTGAGGGCTTTCTCTAGTTGCGGCGAGCGGGGGCTACTCTTCGTTGCGATGCATAGTCTTCTCATTGCGATGGCTTCTCTTGTTGCAGAGCATAGGCTCTAGGCATGCAGGCTTCAGTAGTTGTGGCTTGCGGGCTCTAGAGCGCAGGCTCAGTAGTTGTGGCGCACGGGCTTAGTTGCTCTGCAGCATGTGGGATCTTCCCGGACCAGGGCTCGAACCCGTGTCCCCTGCATTGGCAGGCGATTCTTAACCACTGCACCACCAGGGAAGTTCCTTATATGATATTTAGATTTTACATATAACACTATGAGTAGTTATTCTAATTTAAGATTATAACCGTCTTTTTAAAGGTAAATGCTTTATGTTGATTAATATTACAAATGATATAATGTTATTATTGTGATTTAAATTTAACTACTTTCTATTGTTTATCTTTATTTTTTATGTTATGGTTTGTTTTTTAATTACATTTTCTCCTTTCTTTTCTTCCAAGTTAATATGAAACACATTTTTATTATTTTCTAAAATAACAATTTGATATTTGCATTGGATTGCATGAAACTAGTACTTTATCTTGAAAGTATTAATGTAATAACACATCCAGAAAAAAAATCTTCTGTCCGTTCATTTTGAAGTAATTTTCCTTCTTGAAAAAAGTCATGTTGTTGTTCTTTGCTTGTTTTGCTTTCATATAACATAATTAAATATTAATAGATTTTAAAGAACTATTGTTTGCATGTGAACATAACTAAATAATAACTAACTAAAATAATAGAGAAATAACTTATAATTTAAGAGAAACAGTGAACTGAATCTATATATTAAAATACCACACTGTGACCTATAAAAATGGACACAGTGATTTACATACAGGAATATGATACTAAATTTAGGCAGTAGACTAAAAAAGGCAGCCCGAAGAATGGGGCAAAATATTTGCAAACCATGTATCTGATAAGGTGTTATTATCCAAAATACATAAGGTACTCCTACAGCTCAACAGCTAAAAACAAAACATAGCAAAAATATAATAATAATAAATTTTAAAAAGGACTAAGGTTTTGAACAGATATTTTTCCAAAGAAGACATACAAATGGCCAACAGGTATATGAAAACATGCTCAACATCGCTAATCATCAGGGAAATATGAATGAGATGTTACCTCATATCTGTCAGGATGGCTATTATCAAAACAAAAGATAACAAGTGTTGTCAAGGATGGGGAGAAATTGAAACTCTGTACACTGTTGGTAGGAATGTAAAATGGTATATATATAGCCTGTAAGATAAATAGTATGAAGTTTCCTCAAAAAATTAAAAATAGAACTGTCATGTGATCCAGCATTCCCACTTCTGGATATTTAAAATTGAGTATCTAAAAGAGTTGAAATCTAAAAGAATTGAAATCAGATCTTGAAGAGATATTTGCTCTCCCATGTTCATTGCAGCATCATTCACAATAGCCAAGTTGTGGAAGCAACCTAAATGTCCATCAAGGGATGAATAGATAAAGATAATGTGTTAAATACGTACAATGGAATTTTATTCAGCCTTAGAAAAAGAAGGAAATCCTGTCATTTGCAGCAACATGGGTCAACCTAAAGGTCATTATTCTAAGTGAAATAAGCCAATCACAGAAGAACAAACACTGCATGACTCCACTTATGCAAGATATCTAAAGTAGCCAGAATCACAGAAGCAGAAGGTAAAATGGTAGTAACCAGGGGCTGGAGAGAGAGGGAGATGGAGAGTTGATGTTCAATGGGTGTAAAGTTTCAGTTATACAAGATTAGAAAGTTCTAGAGATCCTCTGTACAACATTGTACTTACATTTAACAATACTGTACTGTACAAAAATTCGTTGAGGTTAAAGTTGTTATATGTTTTTTACCACAATAAAAAAGTGTTATTTAACTTACTTTAAGTGTTATATCAGATAGTGAAACATTTTTAACATTTTGATTGACACACAGAATATAATGTAAAATAGAAATATCTCCAACAGCATTATCATTTCCATAATTACTATGATTAGAACTGCAAAAATATCAGGTGCATAGTTCAGTAAGGATAAGTGATTATATATATATGTATATTTGTGTGTGTGTATATATAGAATTCAAAGTAAGTTATTATATAATAGGTTGAGGTTTATACTACTATATTTTTTCTAAATTTTCCTAACATGTAAACATTTTATATTTTAGACTTTCATGTTATTGTGAATTTCAAACTACTACAGAGAAACAAAATATAAAATTAACTTCACCCACAAAGAGATAATGATAGAAATTTAATTGAAGTTACTGAATTATGATGTTAAAAATAAGTAGTCAAATCTAAAATGATTATCATAAGATTACAACTTTAATATGTAATTTCACCTAGATATAGCTATTTAAAATATGTATTTGGAAAATAAAATACAGGTTTCCCTCACAGTCTGAAAGTAGAGCATTCCTATGAAACCTTTTGTAAGCTGAAATGGCATAAGTGAAAGAAGCAGTTACCTTAGGACACATCTTGCTGATGGATGCACAAAATAAATTGAAATAAAGCACAGACGTTCTAAAAATAATAGTTTCTAAGTTTAGATATTGGGAAATAAGGCAAATTTCTATTAACTAGGGAGTTTCCTCTGATTCTTCAGATCACAAGATTTAGCAGGATCCTTTTATCCGTTGAGCTCTAATTACAATTTAAAACATCGTACTTATTTAAGCTTTACCACTGGTACCTACGAAAGTCTGGAGAAGAATGCCACTCTGACAAATACAGAAGAATGATTTCCTTTCTAATTTCGTGTCCTTAACTTTTAAATTACATATACATACTTTTCACTATTTGCTTCATTAATAATGTTTAATTCAGTTTTACTTTTTGTCTAAATACTTGGCATCTACTCATATGACTTCTTTGTACTACATCTTCCAATGCATGTGGTAATTGGTGCCTAGTGATAGAATTTGGAAACAAATCACCTATTAGGTAAGCAAAAGTGCCTCTTCACTTGAAAACAGACTCCTTTTCACAGGCTAATGAATGTTTGTGAATTTCATGGATGTAGTTGTGTCTGTTTAGTTTGATAGATGATTTATTCAAATGAGGCATGTAGAAAAAAAAGAAATTAACAAGGTTATGTATCTGTGAAATATGATGACCTTGATTAAATGTGGCAGGCATCTTAAGAATATATGCATGGATCATAGATTATCCCTAATGAGTTCCAAAATGCTGCAAATTCTTATGGAGCTCCATTAATTTTAACAGAAGTAATGTGGTTACAAATGTGAAATGGAAGATCTGCAAATGTATTACACAAGAGAAGAATTGCCTAAGCTGCCACTTTATTGAATATATAGTATATTATTTGTGCATATTAAAAGATAATAAGCAAACCTGCCCTCCTGGCCAAAAATAAACTGAAGAAAAAGATGTCATTAATTTTACTTTTCAACCATTATGCTGTTTCCTCTTTACATATGCATCAGTTTTTGAGGTTATTTTTAAAAAATATATGGAGCATGAGAGACACCTACTGGTTCTTGTAAACTATTGAATATTTTAAGCAACTTAAAATTCAGTTAGGACCTTTTATAGTTACCTCAATTCATGTTTTCATTTGTCATGCATTTAAAAATATTTTAATAGACTATTTTTAGAGCAGTTTTAGGTTCACAACAAAATTGAGCAGAAAGTACAACATTCCTGTACACCCTCTTTGCCCCTTTCCACAGCCTTCCCTGCTACCTGCATCCCCCACTCGAGATGTACGTTTGTTGCAATTGATTAACCTACATGGACATGGCATTATCACACAAAGTCCATAGTTTCCATGAGGGTCCACTCTTGGTGGTGGTCATTCTATGTGTTTTGATAAATTTATAGTGACATGTATCCACCATTATACATACAGAATAATTTCACTTCATAAAAATCCTCTGTGCTCTGCCTGTTCATCTCTCCCTTCCCTGCCAACCTCTCATCTTTCAACTGTCTCCATAGTTTTGCCTTTTTCAGAATATCATATACTTTGAATCATACAGTATGTAGCCTTTTCAGATTGGCTTGCCATGCATTTTTTACATTAAAGATGGAATATAATAGTTTAGTTTATGTATAGTTTATGTATATCTCCCTCCACCATGAGTTTTCAGTACTTTATCATTGTTACTGTGTTCACCTCCAGAATGATACAAGTATTGATGTAACGTTTAAGTTTAAAGTATTCTACCTGATTACACCCAAATTGTCAACAATATGAGGGAACAGGATTTTATGTTTCAGATGTTAGTAGTTTAAGCAATGCTTAAGATGCAAACAAATAAAAAACCTACTTACACCTATAGAATAAATCCTTAAAATTTCTATTATTTGCATAATAACTTTAATCTCAATCTACTTTATGTTCCCACCTAATTGTGTTTCCTGTTCTTGGCCTCTGTTATCTTTTCTCTGTACCCTTTTGCTCTCTGCTCTTCCTATATTCAAGACAAGATGCCTGTTTCCTTTTTCAAGATGAATTTGTTTTCTGTCTTACCCATTATTGCCAAAATAGTTAATGAAATTTTGCTCTATGTTTATTTCAGTCCGCTGGTAGTAACTGAAGTGTTGTACTCAGAGAAACTCTTTATTGTCTATAATAATAATAGCTGCTTAACAAATTTCTAAATATATAATGTCTCTAAAACTAGTAGAAGATCCTTTATAATTAACCTACAGTTCTAAACATGAATTTTACCTCTCATCATTTATTCATAACCCATGCTGATTCAATCTAGTGGATCCACCATATTAACATTAGACTTTCAAAAAAACCAAAGCCACCAAATGGGAGAGAACATGGAAGAGAGTGTGTAGGAGATTATTATGGGCCGATTCTGGAAGTGGTCATATCACTTCTTCTCACAGCCCATCATTGCTAGACCTCAAGCCAACAGAATTCTAAAGGAGACCTGGAAGAGTAGTACTAAGGAAAAATAGAAAAGTCTGTTTACCAGTTAGCTGTTCACTGTCAGATTAAATGTGAGTTATGCTGGAGAATATTGTGATGTATTAGTAGAGGACAGTATGGCCTGGGTTACCTGGACAATCTGGGGTCATGTTTATCTTATTGTCTTAATTAGTAGTCCCACTTCACTTTCCAAAGTCTCCTGGTATCTATGATAAATTATATAGTGATTTTATGTATTATGTATATTCTCCATGGGGAATACCTGTCCAAAGCCTTCCCTGAGGCTTTAAATATACATTTTAAACCGTATATTTTAGACGTTTGTATCCTCCATTATTTCCTTTTTGACTACCACATTTCAGTAGACCTCTGTCTTGTTCTAAATACAATATTTGTAATTCTGTCACCCTATTAGGTTATCATTTGGATTTTCTTTGTTTTATTGCCAGGTTTTTCATATGTGTAGATGGTAAACATTGCTTCTTACTTTTTGTAATTATCTTTAAATTCTTTGCAAACAGAATCTCGGCCATGATTGAACAAAACAATGCTTTAAATGAACACCAGTGATTTCCAAAGACCAAGATAAATGATCTGTTCGAGATTTTATTCTTCGTCAATCTGCATAGCATTTGGCATTATTGATTCTCCTTCTCCTTTGAAATGTCCTCCTTCCTCCAATAATTGTAAACTGTTTTGGCTCTATACCTACTTTTCTACCTCCTTTTCTCTTTCTTTTTAAAATTCTGCTTTCCATTAGTATACCTTTTAATGGGTGTTTCCTCAAGTTTAGCCATATCTCTTCTTTACCTAGAAATACTTTTCTTCTTGCTTTTGTTCTTAGAAATGGAATTTGTTGTTTTTCTGAGGATCTATAAAAGCAATTTTATAAATCCTTTGTATTCTGATGTTGTATAGAGGTTCTGCAATCTGACAACCCCTTGTGCATAGGTATTAGGCTTTTCTTTCTTAGAAACACTCGCAGCAATGGGTGTGTGCCAGGTGATTATACAAGTGGAGACCAATATGAAGCAAATCAATAGTCCTCCAAGGGAAAATAAATTAACAAAAAAGCAATGTCGACAACAGTACATGACAAATCTTAGGAAATGGGATGCAAAGATGTTAAAATGAGCATAATTAATATAATCAGAGAAATAAGGTGATATTCTAGAAACAAGAAGGATCACTTTTTAAAAAAGAGTTGACTAGGAGCGTGTTGGTTGTCTAACCATCACCCATTCTTGCTGTGTTATCTACTAACAGAGAAACATATTTGTGCAGCTGTTTTGCCATGTGGCTAAGAGGAAGACAACCCATTCCTTTATCTAGGATGAGTCTTTTGTTCATCCGTGCTAATTATTTCATTCTATTTTCTAGTAAGGTGGCTTAATTCTTTGCAGTATGCTTTAGTGGGAAGCTTTAAAATTCATCTCCTGGGGTATTTGGGTGACTCTTTTGTTTACTTCTTTTTTTGTCTTGTGGATTTATTTTCCCCACTCATTCCTTCTGGACTTGAAATTAAAGCATTTAGTGCTGAACTCTACTGGCTGTCATTTTCAAACCACGAGTAAAAACAGGCTTAAAATTATGCAACTGCCAAAGAGAAGAGCAACATAAAACAAAGATAAACAAGCAAACACAAAAGTAAAACAGTGTGAAGAAGAAATGGGAATTTGGAGGCATAATTAAACCAGTTACTATTTCTCAAAGCTGAAAGTATCTTACCTGGCACAGAAATGGAAACAACACTTGTTATGATAAATTTTAGATAGAATGGATACAAATGAAAAGTAAGCTATTGAAGTAGAAAATGGAGCATAGGAGTTCTCCCAGGACGTAGTATAAAGATTTGGAAAAGTATTATCTTTTTAATATTTAAAATGTAAAAATATAAATGTTGTATGTAATATTTGTTGTATTAGTAAGAAATGGGGAAGGGGTGAAGGTTTTAGTAATTATGTTGCCATAGTGTATAGAATAACCTTAGTCTTACTATATTAAATCATATTTTGCAAGAAAACATAATGTTTTGGAAGTATTTTACCATAAACATAAAAGATCCAAAGACCACCAGAAGACAGTTTGTGGAAAAAAGAATTAATTTCCTTCATGGGCTTTGGTCTTTCATTTTATGCCTCATATTGAGTTGGCTTTGTTAATTTAATTTTCTGAGAAAAATGGAATTATTTTTGAGTTTTTAATTTAATATTATAGAATTAGTAAATATTCGATCTCATCTTTGTTTGGAATCATGTAACATATGTAATTCCTAACAGTGTATACTAGAATACTTGTGTTTTTTATTTTACTTTAAAAAAATCAGGGATTTTTCAGTTTGATCTCTATACAGAATAAGATATTTGAAAAATTCTACTGCTTCTAATTTACAAGTTTCTACTATGATTTTCAATTTTTCCATTAGACAATTTTTAGATTTGTTTCACTGATTTTCTTGGTGTCTTCACTTGAAAATCAGTTTCCCTTATATTTCTTTCTCTCTCTTTGTATATATAATATATTATTAAGCTTATATGGCTTGTATTTATATAACATATACGTTTAATAAAATTTTAGTTACTGAATCTGAATAGAGTTGTTTCATAATTTCATACTTGCCTAATATTTTTCTTTATCATATATGCCAATAAGTTAATTCATCCCAAGATCAATAAATATGTTGGTACCCTCATTCAAAAGTATCTTAAAAATAAATTCTCTTAAATATATTTTTGGTTACTTGGGAACAAATATGGTATGTAAATTATTACAGGTCTATTTGTATACATGCACACGGACATGTACACACACACACACACACACACACACACACACACACAGTCACATACCAGCATACTCTCACAGTCTCAAAGATCTGGTAATGAACTGATAGAATCATTTATTGCATAAATTAGTAAAAGATTTTTTATGAGTAATTAAAATCATTTTATGTATTATACTTACTGAAGTCTGAATATATAGCAGTTACTCAAGAACTAATATTTTGATTTTGATATTACACAGTTCAAACTTTTTCCTGATTTCCTAAAAATAATTTATGTATGAAAACTCAAATGATGCTTTTCTTATAAAATTTATTCCATTAGCCTATCATATATTCTGCTAAACATTATTTCCATAAATCTATTTATTTGGGAGACCAAGAGCAAAATCCTATTTCTCTCTGACTCAGTCATATGGCTGATATTTAATTAAAAACAAAAACTGATTATAGACTAATGATTCAGAACATCCCCCTAGAGGATCAGAGAGGAAAAGCTGACATAATATGACAGATGCTTCCTTTCAACCACTAGATATAGGAAACACATTCTAAATATGAAAAGTCAGTTTCTTTTCAGAAAACATGTTACTGGTGTAGTAAAAAGAAAATTAAACAAATAATCTTTGAAAGAGGGAGACATCAGCATTGTGAATAGTAAATCACTGATATTTGACCTGGAAAAAATAAAGGAATAGTTTGCTTCATCAATTGTTCATTTCCCTTTGACAGTGAATTACAACAGGAGAAAATCAGACTTCTATGCAGTGGATGCTTGATGCATTTTTAGAAGCCTAAGGTAAGCAGCAGCCTCAGTTAGCAGAGGCTCTTACTGCTTTCTGTCCATGCGATGTATTTCAATTAAATACAGATACTTGTGATGTAGTAAGATAATTTAAAAGAAAAGAATGTCACTTATCTGTCACAATAAAATTACTCTCTATGTAATATCGTTTGCATTGAATTTATGTATAAGTCAGAAATGCATAGAATGAACGAAGTATGAGAAAATAAAGATTTTTTTAAATCAAGGAGTTACGGAAGGTTTGACTTCAGGATAAATTAAATCTTTATAATTGTTGCACTGTAAAGACATCTGCATAGAGAACTAAAAGGTGTTAAAATCTATTCTAAAATCTGACATGCAGAAAAACCGAGTTACCAATGAAGATGGAGAACAATGGGTATAAAACAAATTATATGACGTGTAGGAATCTGTCTTGAATGAATCTATGCTTTGTTGTTCACCTGAATAAAAATAAATTTCTAGAGGATATAATTTGTAGAAACATGTGTCAAACACCATTGTTGTTAGGCCTAATCCGATGTTTCCAAGTCATTTTTTCCTTTCTCTCAAGCAAGAGATGCCCAAGTACCAGGATTTTGGCTGACATAAATTCTGATGTACTTTCCTGGATTGTATTTTAATTTTCCTAAGATGTCCACACCCCTTTTTCCTCTCCCTTAATCCTGTTGGAATGCAGATATTGCAGCAAAGATACAGGATCCATATTGAGGCCACATAATAATAAAAATGAGAAATGGAAAAAAATTCATGCAGATACATGCCCTGATACAGTTGATTCACTGAACTGACAGTCTTAACAATGCTTGTCATCATCTTCCAGAGTCTCATCCTTTAATATTAGCTGCATTCCATTATCTTCAGACTAAGGCATGCAAGATAACTGATACAAGGCTTATTTTTTTCTTGTGGCCCAGCTTTACTAGTTGTAGGTAGACAGTATAATTGTTGAATTGTTCAGAGGACACTTGATAATGTAGGGACAAATGATAGTGTAAGGAGATAATGTAAGGAAACATTTACTTTGCAATATTGGGGGCAAAAATCTGGGAAGCAGAAAGCCAATGCTACAAGGAACAAGCACCTTATACAGGGAGCTCACAGTTGAATTCTCACATCTGCCACTAAACATCAGTTTAAGAGCTCATAAAACGACTGCAGTGTGGGAACTGATGACTCCTGCACCTAGGTGCCAGAAGCTTTGTCTCTACAGCCCTTGATTTGATGAACACTTACAATGACTGAAATAGGCAGAAGACAGATTCTTCAAATCAGAATTTTTCTTATGTTCATTTTCTTTATTGACAGCTCATACAGATATATCATGTTGGTGGAACTCATGTCACCTATTAGTTCCTTAGCAGAAATGATGAGAGAGTCAATTTTCTGGTTTCCACCTTGGTAAATCAGGGCATGTAAGACAAGTGATCCTCTAAAGGATACAAAAATATTCAAAAGATACTTGGAAGTCAGAAAACAGGACAGTTTACCACTTCGTGGCAGAGAAATTCTAATTCTCTCTTTTCTACTTTATAAGCTATTTATTCAAAAATTCTGTGTAAATATTATTATTAGTATGGTTATGGATATTAAATTAGTATCTATATGTATTTTCAATACATTTCAGTAAATATATATATGTAAGATAACATATGATATATAACATCTGTTCACCTAAAATAACTAGCTTTGTTAAAAAAAAGCTAGTTATTTTAGGTAAATAAGTAAAATAAGCTACATTGGTAAAATAAGCTATATATTAATATTGACAGAAGTTTTGCTAAGAGGAAAACGTATTCTGTAATACAAGTGAAAATGCTTTGTTTAGACTGGAAGCTCAGGCTATAGATTTAAAATAAAAGAATCCTCGGGCTTCCCTGGTGGCGCAGTGGTTGAGAGTCCACCTGCCAATGCTAAAAGATTTAAGTAGGGCCAAGAGTCTCCTAACATAGTAGACAAATATCCAGTACAGGATACAAAATCCTTCATTATATGAAGAACCAAGATAATCACAACTTGATTAAGAAGGGACAGTTGACAGACATGAACACTGAAAGGAATCAGCTGTTTGATTTATCTGACAAGAATTTTAAAGTTTTCATAAGTTTTTCAACAATTTTCTTGAAACTAATAAAAATAGGAAAGTATTGGTAAAGATATAAAAGTTATAACTAAATACAGTTATAGAACTAAAAATTATAGAACTAAAATAACATGAAAAACAAATTGCTAGATGGGCTTAATGATGGAGTAAAGATGATGGGATAGAATCAAGTGAACTTGTGGACAAGTCAATAGAATTCATTCAGTCTGAACAACAAAGAAATGTAGACTGAAAAAAAAAGAACAGAGACTCAGGGACCTATGGGAAAATAACAAAAGTTCAAGCATTTATATCATTGAAGAAGACCCAGCAGGACTGGAGAAAGAATGAGTCTGGAGGAGTAGTCACAAAAGTAATGATTGAACATTTCACAAGTTTGACGAAAGACACAAACGTACAGATTAAAAAAGCTAAAGATGTCCCAAACAGTAAACACCAAAAGAGCACCAAGAAACATGTTAATTATATTTAAAAAATAAAGGACAGGGACTTCCCTGGTGGTACAGTGGTTAAGACTCCATGCTCCCAATGAAGAGGGCCCGGGTTTAATCCCAGGTCAGGGAACTAGATCCACATGCATGCCACAACTAAATGTTTACATGCCACACCTAGAGAGCCTGCCTGCCTCAACTAAGACCCAGCACAACCAAATAAAAATAAATATTTTTTAAAAATAAAGGACAGGGCTTCCCTGGTGGCGCAGTGGTTGAGAGTCCGCCTGCCGATGCAGGAGACACGGGTTCGTGCCCCGGTCTGGGAAGATCCCACATGCCGCGGAGCAGCTGGGCCCGTGAGCCATGGCCTCTGAGGCTGTGCGTCTGGAGCCTGTGCTCTGCAATGGAAGAGGCCACAACAGTGAGAGGCCCGCGTACCACAAAAAAAAAAAAAAAAAAAAAAAAAAAATGGCTTTGTCACTAGCAGACCTTCCCTTAAAGATTGGATAAGGGAAGTTATTGAAATAGAAAGGCAATAATAAAAGATTTTGGATCATCAGGAAGGGAAAAAGCACAGAAAGAGCAGAAATACATGTACATACAAATAGTAGCTCTTTCCTCATGAGTTTTATAAATCATACTTAATGATTACAACAAAATTATAACACAAGATGATACTCATGACATGATATTTAAAGGTGGAGACAGTAAAGGGACCTAAATGGAAGCAGAGCTTTCACAATTTACTCAAAATATTGATACCAGTAGACTGGTAATAAATCAACTATTTCTATTACAATACCCAGAGCAACCAGTAAACAAAATATATAAAGATATATTCAAAAACACAAAAAGTGTTAAGTAACTTGGGAAGGCAAGACAAGAGGAACAGAAGAAAAAGAAGCAGAGGAAACCAACAGAAGACAAATAATAAAATGATGGATTTAAGAGCTAATATTATCAATAATTGCCCTAAATATAAATTGTCTGAATACCCAATCAAAGAGAGAGTGGCAGAATGGAGGAAAACTATGACCAAATCGTATGCCATGTACAAGAGACTCACTTCAAATTCAATAACAAAGGTAGATTCAAAGCCGAAGGATGGAAAAAATATATACCATACAAATATTAAGGAAACAAATGCAAGAGTGAGTATATTATTATCCAAAGAAGTAGATCTCAGAACAAATAAAATAACTAGAGACAACAAGGGACAGTATACACTGATAAAATGATCAATTCACCATAAAGACATAAAGATTCTAATTGTGTATTCACCAAACATGAGACGCAAAATACATGGCACAAAATTTAATGACATAAGAGAAATACATAAACATACAACTATAATTGGAGAATTTAACATGTCTTTTTTTTTTTTGTTTTTTGTTTTTTGTTTTTTGTGGTATGCGGGCCTCTCACTGTTGTGGCCTCTCCCATTGCGGAGCACAGGCTCCAGACGCGCAGGCTCCGCGGCCATGGCTCATGGGCCTAGCCGCTCCACGGCATGTGGGATCTTCCCGGACCGGGGCACGAACCCGTGTCCCCTGCATCAGCAGGCGGACTCTCCACCACTGCGCCACCAGGGAAGCCCTAACATGTCTTTTTTTTTTTTTAATTCTTTTTTCAAGCTTCACTAAAATTTATTAGGATTCTCATGTTGACATGACTTTAGTTTACGAAGGGGTTATCAACAGCCCTGATCACAATCACACCCAGTTTCTATGTATACCTTAAGTGTGTATGAATTACTTCTCCTAAACAAGATTAATTGCAGAACAGTTTGTCCATGAGTATTGTGTCCCAGAATGTGCATAATAAAGATTTAGGATTATCACTTACATTCAGGATTCACTGGTTTTAATTATTAAATAATAATTGAAAATCATTAATAGACTATAATGGACTTTATAAATACAAAACTGATTGTGAAAATGATAAATTTTAAGTGGTTGAGCAATACAAGCCCAGCAGTATAATAAAAAAGTATCGTCTTTTTCATAAGCATGGGAAGGAAGTATGTATTTTTAATAGGAACAGTTAAATTATACTTTTCATAATAAAAATAATTATCCTCCAATGATTGAAATTTAAAATAGAAAATTAAACAAAAGAGCAAAACAATATTTAGTCAAAATACTCCAAGTGATAGATTTAAAGGTTTTAAACTAAAACTATAAAACAAAGGTAGAAATGTGCTAAATGATTAAGCAAACAATTTTCTATTGAAAACTTTTCAAAGAGAAAACTAGGTAACATACTTTGCATGTGGGCATAAAGGAGTTAATTAAAATTATATCTCCTAATAGGAGTTTTAAAACAGTTTTATTGATATTCATATGCCATGCAATTTACCCATTTAAAGTGTACAGTTCAACGTTTTTAAAAAATATATTCAGAAAGGGCAACCATTACCACATTCTAATTCTAGAACACTTTCATCACCTCAAAAAGAAACCCATACTCATCAGCAGTCATTCTTTATTACCACCACCCAACACTCTGCCATCCAAAATACTCAGTTTTAGGTGACCATTAATCTACTTTCTATATGTAGATTTCCCTATTCTGGACATTTTATGTAAATTGAATCATATAATATGTCACCTCTCATGACTGACTTCTTTCATTTAGCATAGTGTTTTCAAAGTTCATCCATGTTGTACATGTATTGGTGTTCTACTCTTTTTATTGTCAAATAATACCCCATTTGTGAATATATAACATTGTGTTTATCCATTTATCATGGATGGATATTTAAGGGCTTCCACTTTTTCCTATTATGAATAACATTGGTATGAACATTTGTGTGAAAGTTTTGTGTGGACCTGTTTTCCTTTCTCTTGAGTATATACCTAGGAGTAGACTCTAATGTTTTGATGAATCACCAATTTTCCAAAACAGTTGCACCATTTTACAGTCACGTTGGTAATGTATGCGTGTTCCGATTTCTTTTGTCTCCACTACAACCTAGTGGGTGTAAAATGGCCTCTCATTGTGGTTTTGATTTGCATTTTCCTAATGACTACTTTCATAATGTTCAAATTTGCTTATTCTAACACTGATATTTTAAATAAAACACTTAGCATATTTATATAAACATTGAAGAGTTACTCTGATGACAATAAAAAAGATATGTTTAATAAAAAATTACTGTTTCAGGCTTGGGAAAATCCAGTTATATGTTCCACTAAAGATACCATTTGCTTTTCTTTCCTTTGGCTAGTTAAGATGAGTCAGAGGAAGACAATATTCTTTTAATATTTTTTTTATAATATGAACTGAAACATATAGAGTACAAGATGCATTATTCATAGATAGTAAACTAAAAGTCTAAAATAATTCTAAAAAATGACATAATACTGGAGTTAATTCACAATGACAGATTTTGCTGGAAAACTATTCATCTAAAGCAGATTTCCTCTATAGACTAATATATTTCCAGAACACCTTTCTATATCTATTTAAAATGTAATTTTATTTCCCCATTATTCTGCCCTCCCTAAAAAAGCTAAGAAAAATATTCTTAAAAATCAAGCAATATGTTGAATATTTTATTTTAATTTTCTTGAATGAACAATCTGTTGATACATTAACACTTTATCACTTCAAATTTATGGAGGAATTGGGTTAGCTGAATTCTAGTAGGCTTACTGAACAAATATTATAATATAAAAAGAAGCCTGTCTCTTTTTATCTACCTGATTTTCCCCTAATCTAAATAAATTTTCAAGGTTTTCTCAAGTTTCTGAGCTAATTCTTCAAGTTTTAGGGATATTATCAAGAGCCCTAGTACCTCTGTATAGCAGTCTAGGTCATTTTAAAAGCAGGTGCTGAGATGGAATAGAAATATAAGAGATTTGTTAGGGAAAATACCTGTTTAGTTTTACAAGGAAAGGGAACAGGAATCAGTGAGGAAAGCTTCCAGACCATGATACAAGTCTGAGGCTTATAAAGGGAGAGGGGTGGGGAAGAAGGATTGGGTAGAAAAAGACTTAAAATGCAGTGTGACTCTGAAAGAATATTAGCAAGACCCCTAAAGAGCTCAAAAGCAAAGACTGACAATTAGAGGAGTTCGTTATGTTTATGAATTAACCAGCTCTAGAACCTTCATTCAGTCATTGGGAGCATCCTGGAAATAGTGGCATGAGGATTAATGGGAGATTTCAGTGGTGCAGCAGCAGAAAGCTATCAGTTAACTACATTACTTACAGTATTTTCCCTCTTAAATGGAGATCTGAGGGACATACATCCATGGTTTCCATAGTTCATCTCTTGCATATTAATAATTCACTTATCCATCTATAGTTTTGGAACAATTCTTTCATTGTTTCCATGTGAAGATTTGAAGAAGGAGTTTAGTTGGATAAACTATAGGCCTCACCCTTGCAGTTGACCTCAGGGCTACAACTGGTACTCTCTTTTCCCCTATTATCCTTTCTACCTTTTCCTCACCGTTATTTTCATTTCCATGCTTTTGTTAATCTGGTACTATGTGCCAAATGCTCTGACACCCTGGTGATGAAAATCTTCTCGTGGGGAAGGGGGCTGCTGCCCATGGTCATTGACATTCACAATTTGGCAAGGTAACACCAAGTATTAGCCAAGTAGGATATCACCAATATTCATCTCTGCTACCATTGTGTTAAAAAGAAGTGTCACCTTCTCCTGTTAATCTGGATAGAATACTGCCAGAATAATTATTTTGCTGTCCCTTACTCATATCTGGAAACCAGGCATTCAGAATGTCCAGGCAGTGGCTGTAGTAGGTAGTTCATTAAGCCTTTACTGTGTCTTGGCAAAGAGTCCCCCCTCATCCTTTGGGACCAGATCCTCTAACTCTATAGAGGCTCGGTTGAAGGTTTAGAAGCACAAAGTTCCCCAGCGGGTCATTGAAACTGATGTTAATTGGGGCCCCTCTTGCTTTCACATCTTGGTTCCTGGACCATGTATTTTACCTCTTTTGATCTTCAATAGTCATTTTTAACTTGATGTCATGTTAAGGTACTTTACCTTCAATTTATGACACCCAGTTAGTCCTCTGTGAGCCTTGTAGAAGTCACAGTATATCACAAAGACTTCTAATTTCTATGGTAATGTTTCTGAATACAGACTTCTGTCCAGTACTCACTTGTATAACTAAGTTAAACTGATCAAAGGTACCCTGCCTGGCCCTTTAGTGAAGTGAAGGGTCTCTGGAGATACACTGCATGCTCAGAGCATGTGAGTGCCATACAGTCACAGGAGGAACATGAGCTTTGGCAAAGTAGGGAAGAAATGTATGGAAACTGGAAAATGCTATTGAAAATTGCTACATGTGTAAAGTAAGACCATAACAATAAGTAAGAATTGCATCAGTGAAATTCTTATCCACTTTAACTTCTAAATGGCCATTATCAAGTCATTTAAATTAGGATAAAATCCTCCCAACTCGAATATTTGCTTTTTGTCTTGTCTTGTTCATTTTCCAAAGTCAGCTCTTTAAATAGCAAATATGATTATATTCCTCTACTGTTAAAACCATCCATTGCCTTTCTATTGCCTCCAGCCCACCTATCAACTATATTTGCTATGCCAGGCTTCATTATGTGAGTTGTAAATTATTCAGTGTTTCAAAATCTTTGTGGGTCAAAGACCCTGCCTGACCTTGCATTTGTTTACTTCTCCAATTTCAAACTGTTTCTTCCAGCCATCCTGAACTAACTTTAGAACTTCAACTCACAGTCCTCTACCCAGAAATTTCATGGGGATTAGAATCAGAAAAACGAATTCTACTTCTTCCACCCCTAATGAACAAGTAGTTTTCCTGGAACTTCGTTTTCCTCATTTCAGTAATGGAAATTTTTATGTGGCTTGTAGACAATTCCCTGTTTGCCTACAAATATGAATTTTTTATTTTAAGTAACATAATATGTGCTCAAGAAAAGGACCTGCAATTTAACAATATTGTAAATGGAGATTTTGAATATTTTGCTACAATGCAGGTATTAGTAAATCTTTCATTCTTACATCTATTGATATAATTTGTTTCAAAATTCTTTTGAGGCAGTCCAGGAAATTGTGGGACTCTATAAAGGTGATCAAGCATTTTATTATTTTTAAATATGCTGCAGAAATAAGTGAAGCAGCAACTGAATAGTGCAAAATGTAGATTAGTATGAAAGCATGATTTTCTGAATGATTTCCTGCTGTGATAAAAGAATAGTTATGGAAGTGACTGATAATTTCTTATATATGATCACTTTTTAAAGTATGAGTTTGAAGACCTAAGAAATTACAAGCATATTAATATTCCCTAATTATCTTTCACTAATAAATGCTCTTAGATTAATGTATCCATGACAATAAATAATGATGAATTAATCTTTAGTTTTGTTTTTTATTTTGAGAATTTTCTGTTCTGAAGCTGTATTTCTCAGGCTAAAGTGAAGAGGATATTTTCAGTAAATGGAAATTTTCAGAATCTTTTGAATCACACTAACTAAGTGTCTTTTCTAGCCTGTATCCATTTTCCAAGCAACACAGATAGCAAAAGCACCCTTTTATTAAGGTCAAATGCACTTGTTAGGAGGTTTGTAGTGTGAGCAAATAATTAGTGAATCTCTGTGACCTTAGTTGCCAAAGGAAAATAGATGTACTATGCCTCTGAAATTCTGACTAATTTTAAACACCTTATCATTAGAGATGAAAAAGCATTGGTAATATTACTCTAAATACATAAATTCTTAATAAAATTAGGATTAGGGAAAATAAAGTAAGCATCTTAATTATGAGGCATTACTGTGATCCTTTACACAGTGGGAAAACAAAACAAAATTCTAAATAATTCACAAGGTCTAGAAGCAATGTAAAATTTATGAAATTCATGTCAGTAATATGCATTAGCTTAATTCATCTTTTCTTAGCATTACATTTTGATGATCAGCTTCTAAGTATAAAATGTCAAAAAATAGGTGATTGGTAATTTGGTTAAATTTTGAAATATCACCTTTCTTAAATTATAGTTAACAGTATTGCACCCAAGATGTCATTGTTGCATCATCAATTTTAATGGATATAAGATTTATAAATCTGTAATAAAATGTACTGAAGAATTTTTTTTAAAGATGTCCGTATCAAACTGCATTTGAATGCCTTCCCAGTGCTTTAGTCATAACAATAAATTGATGGTATTACTCTCATTCTCTTGGCAACAAATCATCAAAGAAAGTCTGAGATATAGGGGAAAAGCTTTTATTCACACACACAACTTGAATAATACAAGGGGAGTGTACCAAATTACCAGTAAGCAAGTTGGTTTTTGTAGACATGTTCTATCTTTAACAAGCTTTCTCCACTGTGAAAATTTCAACCAAAGATATCAAATATAGATGTATACACATAGCACAATCCTCTAATCAATTCCACAGGATTTGGAGACAGATGAGAAACATCTCTGTTTCATGAGAGCAAGAGCCAAATACATTGTCGGTTTGCATTTGCTTTTGATTTACCGTTATGTACTTTTTCCTGCAGGTTCCTGCGACTTCCAGAACTCAGTGAACAGTAACATTTAACCTTTAAAATAAACTACCATTGAATTACATTAATATTAAGAATACCGTGTGTGTGTGTGTGTGTGTGTGTGTGTGTGTAAGTAGCTACACAGAATTCAGATTAAAAAGAATGTAAAGTGCTCAAAAGAATAGGACTAAAAAAGTAAGACTTTGTAAAGATAAAAGGAGGGAAATTATCTGTGCATCCAGCTCTCATTTTAGATCTAGATATGCAGGTTTATAGATATATAGAATGATGTTTTATTTTTTAGCAATATGTATTTCAATCTTCTGTTCTTTATAAAAGCAATTTTGGGAACAACTACACTACAAAATATGTGTACCACTGGTAACATTTTCTAAAGAAATGCTTAAGATTAGTCCACAGTTTTGGTCTTAGAATTCTATGTCTTTTGTGATACAAACATTTTAATTCTAAAATAGTTTTAGTACAGTATTCTTTTCTTTAGAGTGAGTGTATTAAAGGATGTGACTCCATTTTGTTTTTATATTTTCCCGTTATACCCTTTAAACTTCATCCCTTTTTCATCCCCATCTGCAGCACATGTGAGAAAGCTAATATGAAAGACAGGCTCCTGCTCCTTTGCTACCAGTGGGAAGTTCAAGCCACGTAAGCCCTTAGTTGCACAGAAACCCTCATCTATGTCCCATCCTTACACTCCATAAAAACCTAAAGGCAGTCCTCTTTTCCTGCTCTCTCTTCTACAAGCCATTTTTCGGAGCAGCTTAGGAAGTCTGCACTACTCTCCTCAGAAAGCCTTATCATGTTAGTAATAAACCTTTTCGAATCCTCTTGGGAGTGTGTGTTGGGGGAGGAGCGTCATCAGTGTCAACATCTCAGCCAGATTTTGGGTGAGAGTCCATCCTGACTCTGAAGAGTAGATACAATAGTGAAAATACTATACTCATTAATATATTTTCTTAAACATAAGAATTACTAAAATTTGTTGTCATAATTTGACTTAAATATTAATTATTTCATTATAATTAAGGTGCTACAACTGTATGAAAGAAAATATTATCTAAAAATGGAAGACATACCAATACTATTACTTATTGTATATTTAAACTTAAAACATTTTCTAAAGAATTAGTATAGAATGACATTTTCATATAATAAAACTTATTCTATTAGAATGAGGAAAAAATACATGAAATGAGTATTCGATTTTAAATGTTATTCATTTGGCAAAATGGTAAAATAAGCATGTTAAGGAGTCATGTACTGTAAAATAATAAGTTATTTCCGGAGTATGACATGGAGAATTAGTAATATGTTAAAGGGAATTACCTGCATCACAATTCATGAGTCTGGTTTGTTTAAGTAAATTAATTATTATTAATGTCCTAAAGAGGTGGCTGCAGTAAAATTATAAAAGCTGTGATTGATGATGAGAATGTCAATTCCTATCTGCAATAATTGTTTTTAGGTAGATAATAGTGTTTATTTTAACCTGATTACATTAAGAAATGCTGGCATTTTAAATCATCTGTTTTTTAAAGTAAAATTTATAAGACTAAAATCAATGTAATTTCTAATAGAAATGAAAAAAATTGCATTGTTCTGTTATATGTTTATATCTAGTGTTTTTGACAAATGATTTTACATTATGCAACATATTAACATATTATGCTCTCTTGGTGATTTCAGTCTCTTTCATGGCTATAAATACCTGCTGTTGACACCCAGATTCCCCTCTCTGATCATTAAGGTCATATCCAACTACCTATTTCAACATTATGTGGGTGTCAAACTTTTTGAATTCATATATACAAAACTGAACTTCTAAGCAACCTACTATTTCTCAGCAATTATTTTTTTTGGTGTTTAAGCCAAAATATTTGGAATCATCTTGTTTAATATGTCCCCTCATAGGTCACATCTAATCTGCCATCTAATACTTCCAGCTCTATCCCCAAAATATATCCAGAATCTGATCATTTTTCAGAACTTAGACTTCTATACACTCTAGGCCAAGCCCTCATCATTGTTCATTTCTATTATTGCAATAGATTCCAAGTCACTCTACCTTTTTATTGCCTTGACTTTTTCAGCCTATACTCAACAAGCTGCAAAAGTGATTGTGATATAAATTAAGTCAGTCGTATCACTCCAATGGCTCCCTGTCTCATCTAAGAGAAAAACAAAGATCCTAAAATAGCCTTCAGGTTCCACAGGATCTAGCCCTTCTTATTTCCCTAAACTTCTGCTGTTACACTTCATACTCTTCTATAAATATGCCAGTTAAGTTTCACTCAGGGTCTTTGCACTGGTCATTTTCTCTGCTTTGAATGTTCTTGCCCTAAATATCTGGAAGTCTCAGTTCCTCACCTCCTCAGTTTTTCACCTCTTCCTAATAATTTTTATGTAAGAATCTATTTTCATATACTTCCAGCTGCTGACTAGCTAATGCATATTTTAAAAATCTATTTGTGGATGCTTCTAACTAATAGCAAGTTTTCCTCATATTCCTGGGTGTACAAATAGACTACATACCAGAGTCTTTGTGCTGTTAAAACTTCCTATGCAATATTCTCCCTTTCCGCTTCCATGGCTGATGCAGGTGCTCACATCACCAAAGCCTCAAGATATAAAAAGGCATCTAAATCATCATTTAGAGTAATATTACCGCTGATAAGGACAACTAATTTGGACTCTATATGAACAAACAACTTTCATATCATTTGGACTGCATACTTTATGGTTTATTTCTTAAAACATCAATGTTATTTTCATTAATACAACACTCCATATAAAATTGCAATCTTCTCCCGCAATCTCAAGGCCCTTCTCTACTTAATTTTTGACCTTGACACTTGTCAGTTCTGACGTATACAATATTTTATTTATTTACGTCTTCACTGTCCCATGGTTTATATAATAATGCTTCTAATTTGGTCATCATTTTTAGGATCTACTCCAGAAATCTGCTAGGTTTTTTGCCCAGCTCCAAGGCCTTCTCTTCTGTTTTTTGGATGTAACAGAAATTTCAAAAATTCTTCCTTATGGAAGAGTTTTAAGTTTCAATCAATGAAATCCAAGTCTATATCTGAGTTCAATCACTTGGATGCTCATTTATCCTGAAAACCACTAAATATCAGGCTCTCGCTGCCATTGGTTTTGAATTAAAGATGAACAGTATTTACTTTTTTCCTGAATGAATGAAATACCAGGAGTGACTGGAAAATTCTATGAACAAATTTTTACTCTTCTTGATGCTACCTAATTTCCATACCTTAGTGATAAAAATGGATATTGTATAGAAATATCCTTTTGTCTGTTTTGTTCAATGCTATATCACAGCACCTAGATTTGTACCTGGCAAGTGGTAGATACTCATTAAATATTTATAGATTGAAAGAAAGGATAAATATTTTTCTACCTAACATTTGGTGAATGAAACATAGTCATGGTTTAAAGAGTGTAGTCTCTGGAGTTGAATTGGTCTACAAACCTGAAAATTACATAATTGCTACATGAATTACATAGCCACTGAACCACTCTCTGTCAATTTTCTCATCAATAAAGTGGAGGTAATAATAATTATAATAATAAAGCTAATCTCAGTGTTTTTTTCAGAATTCAGTTAAAAGTTTAGACAAAATTCTATAAACAGCTTAGGGTACTTTAACATATAAGATATATTAATTTTTAATCTAACATTTTGGAATGCTTTCCTTTTGCATAATATGTATTATATCATATAAGTTGATATAGCTTAAAATAAACAGGTTTAATTATTTTGTTTATGATTGTTTTCATAATCTTATGATTAAGGGAATCTAAGCCATGGACACCAATGTAATTTTTGAAACATGCATTTTTTTTAAAGTTCCTGTTGTATTCTTTTTTTTTTTTTTTTTTTTTTTTTAGTACGCGGGCCTCTCACTGTTGTGGCCTCTCCCGTTGCGGAGCACAGGCTCCGGACACGCAGGCTCAGTGGCCATGGCTCACGGGCCTAGCCGCTCCGCGGCATGTGGGATCTTCCCGGACCGGGGCACGAACCCGTGTCCCCTGCATCGGCAGGCGGACTCTCAACCACTGTGCCACCAGGGAAGCCCCTGTATTTATTCTTTGTAGCATCTTCTAGAACCTACATTATGAAAGAACAAACACTGATTCTTTTTTATTTTCTTACCACATGGTTATATTGTAAAGCCACTGCAAAAATTGTGGAAAATATTACCACCTAAAATCTTGGATTCCTGATAGTGGTCTTTTTTTAGCATTTTTTTGTTGTTATTCTAGGGGGAAGACTTGATAATTTTGATATTTGATGATTTATCCTGACATAATTTCATGTGACCTAGGTAGAGAAGACAAAAAGTAGAAATATTACACAACAAAAAGATCATGATGGAATAGGAATCACTGGAGAAAAATGGATAGGAAGTTTATATTATATTTTTGTCTGTACTAATTTGAAATCATTCTAATTTAGACATATTAATTTCAAGATATAAGTGAAAATGCATTAGCAGATTATTCTAGAGATGTAACAGCTATTCTTGGAATATGCTCAATAGGTCTGAGTTTCCTTAGAACTTTGAATCCTTCTGGGAACCACATGTCTGAGATAAATGAAGTGTTACAGAGAGAACACTTCTACAAAGTTTCAGGTTTTAATTATATTATTTTTTCAGAATGAAAGGGATTTGTTATCCCAGTATTATCTTCACCATTTGTAAAGAATTAACTCAAAAACAAAACATTTTTCCAGTGGTCTAAATTCATAGATTCCTGGTATTTATAGATCCCTCTTTGCTTCACAGCAGCCAAAGGAACATTTTGCTTTCAGCAAGCACCGTGCTTACTCTATTTTTCATCTTCTTTGACTATACCTAATCAACAAACAAAACAAAGAAAATAAAAATTCTTAATCTATCAAAAAATCAAAGAGCAGAACTTAGATAAAAAGACAGCATATTAGCCATGCCTTAGTAGCTATATATATATATATACATATATATATATGTATAAAAAGCAGACCATATAGTGACTTATTTCATGATGTTCGAATGGTTAGAGCAAAACATTTGTCATTAAGTCTATTTAATACTACTACTAATATCTGCTTTTATTTAGGAATTCCACCAGTTTTTAATCATATCATTCATATGTAATAAAATATAACTGAATGCTTAGTTTCTAGTCACTGCTTTTCCTTATTGAGAAGAAACTCACTCATTTATATGGTATCTGTATTATTCACTATATATGATTATTAAAAATTTCAAACAGATTTATGAACTCCAAATACTGTCACAGTCTATAAACTGGTATAACCTGAAGTACATGTTAAGCACTTTTTGCTACCTAATAATTATTTTAATATGTCTAATTTGTTGCCTTTCCCATTACGTACATATACCCTTTTCCATATACCCAGAAGAGTGACTCTTCTAAAACCACTTAAACTTCAGACAGGTTGAGATGATAGATATAGAGGCAAAAATCTCCCATGCTCAGAGGCTTAATCTCAATATATTTCATGTTTTTTCTTCCCACTACTAAATCACTCAATATTTATTGTACTGATGTACAGATGTGTCACATACTGTTTTATTAGATAACAGATAACATGGCAAATGGTGACTCTGCTCTTCTCTAGAGTACACTTTAGTGGGGAAAAGAGAAACTTATTTAAAGACCTAAATGCTTTAAATAAATAAAAATTGGTACTGGTGCCATGAAAGGAATAAATTAGGGGTTTTGATGAAGAAAACCAAAGGGCAAGGCCCTTAGAGTGTTTAGAAAAAACCTCTCTGTGAAAGTTTATATTTATGCCATGTATGCCGAAACCTGGAAGATGAGAAAGAGCCAGACATGAGAAGACCTGAAGGGCACATCTTCCCTGAAAACAATAAGGACTCTGTCAGGAGAAACCAATGTGACTGGAGTACAGTGAGCTAGGTAAACAGTAGTACCCATACCGCAGCCAGGACCAGATCAGGCTGGACCTAATAGGAAATACTAATTTTTAAAAGTTTATTAATGTTTCAGAGCTCATTAGGAAGCCATATAATGTTTTTCAGTGCAGTGATTTTGTAAATATTTAGACATTTTCTGATAAATATTATACACACATATAATATATGTGGTTATGTATGTATATATGTATGTATATAAAATAGTTATTTAGGAAGAGGACATACTTGTAAAAGCTAGTAAAGGTTTTTCAATTGAGTCAGCCTAAGATTGGTATTTTTATCAAACCACATCTCTATAAATAATATTATAGTTATGAGAAAAATTATGGCGGATATTGTAGGTTTGAGATATTAATATTGATGTGCCAAGGGGAAACTGACCTGTAAGGGAAGCAAAATGAAAATGACCAACCTTCCCATTTTGTGGAAACATAAATGAGAGTAAAAATCCTGGCACCAAGGAAATATATCAACTGTATGGCTTAAAAATATCTAGGATTTTTAAAAAACTTGAGTCACCAAACAAATGAAAAATCAAACATCTGAATGTATTTCTGCCAAGAAAAATCTCGTTTTTTTTTCTTTATTGGAGTATAATTGCTTTACAATGGTGTGTTAGTTTCTGCTTTATAACAAAGTGAATCAGTTATACATATACATATGTTCCCATATCTCTTCCCTCTTGCGTCTCCCTCCCTCCCACCTTCCCTATCCAACCCCTCTAGGCAGTCACAAAGCACCAGGCTGATCTCCCTGTGCTATGCGGCTGCTTCCCACTAGCTGTCTACCTTACATTTGGTAGTGTATATATGTCCATGCCTCTCTCTTATTTTGTCACAGCTTACCCTTCCCCCTCCCCATATCCTCAAGTCCATTCTCTAGTAGGACTGTGTCTTTAGCCCTGTCTTACCCCTAGGTTCTTCATGACATTTTTTTTCTTAAATTCCATATATATGTGTTAGCATACGGTATTTGTCTTTCTCTTTCTGACTTACTTCACTCTGTATGACAGACTCTAGGTCTATCCATCTCATTACAAATAGCTCAATTTCGTTTCTTTTTAAGGCTGAGTAATATTCCATTGTATATATGTGCCACATCTTCTTTATCCATTCATCCGATGATGGACACTTAGGTTGTTTCCATCTCTGGGCTATTGTAAATAGAGCTGCAATGAACATTTTGGTACATGACTCTTTTTGAATTATGGCTTTCTCAGGGTATATGCCCAGTAGTGGGATTGCTGGGTCATATGGTAGTTCTATTTGTAGTTTTTTAAGGAACCTCCATACTGTTCTCCATAGTGGCTGTACCAATTCACATTCCCACCAGCAGTACAAGAGGGTTCCCTTTTCTCCACACCCTCTCCAGCATTTATTGTTTGGAGATTTTTTGATGATGGCCATTCTGACTGGTGTGAGATGATATCTCATTGTAGTTTTGATTTGCATTTCTCTAATGATTAATGATGTTGAACATTCTTTCAGAGATAAACCCAGGCACATATGGTCACCTTATCTTTGATAAAGGAGGCAGGAATGTACAGTGGAGAAAGGACAGCCTCTTCAATAAGTGGTGCTGGGAAAACTGGACAGGGACATGTAAAAGTATGAGATTAGATCACTCCCTAACACCATACACAAAAATACGCTCAAAATGGATTAAAGACCTAAATGTAAGGCCAGAAACTATCGAACTCTTAGAGGAAAACATAGGCAGAACACTCTATGACATAAATTACAGCAAGATCCTTTTTGACCCACCTCCTAGAGAAATGGAAATAAAAACAAAAATTAAAAAATGGGACCTAATGAAACTTCAAAGCTTTTGCACAGCAAAGGAAACCATAAACAAGACCAAAAGACAACCCTCAGAATGGGAGAAAATATTTGCAAATGAAGCAACTGACAAAGGATTAATCTCCAAAATTTATAAGCAGCTCATGCAGCTCAATAACAAAAAAACAAACAACGCAATCCAAAAATGGGCAGACCTAAATAGACATTTCTTCAAAGAAGATATACAGACTGCTCTTGTTTTTCAAAATAACATGTAGTTTATTACAAACATCTTTCTTTAAAAAAGTGAATATATAGCCATGCAGATATCTCGTAAGTGTCAAGTTAGTGACAATGTTATATAATTACGGAAAGGATGAAAACTCCTCAGGGTGATATGGTTTAATATTTTGTTTTCCTAAGAAACAGGAACTATTTCTTCCAGACAGGCTATGTGCACAGAATAGAAGAGTTGTCAAGAGGCAACATACATGGCTCAAACAGTGTGTCAGTAATTTTAAATATATTCTATTAGGTATTTCTGTAATATAGTTAATTATAAATATACACAATCAGTGATGTCAGTTCTTAAAATGCCCAAGTACTCAGTTAAACTTTAATCTTCTCACCACAAATGTACAATAAATATTCACTGAGCACACCCGCAGGCATTGTTGCAGATGCTATGTATGTACAATACTAATGTAATTATCATCTGCCTACAAAGAACTTACATTTAATAGAGCAGACAGACAAGGAAACTATTGGTTATGACACAATGTGAAACATACAGCAATAAAGCAGAAATATTTGGGAATACAGGGTTAAGGTCTAACATGGTTGGACAAAACAGCAGTTTTCTGAAGAATGTGACATATAAGTTCTAGTGGAATGGTACCACAAGCCAGGGTAACATAGCATATCAGCAGATCCCAGGTATCTGTATGTGTGTATGTTCACACACACAATACACACACACACACACACAATACCAAAAAGTTTCCAGACATTAAGCAATTAAACAAACAAAGCCCTACAGTATAATTGAGAAAAAGAGATGCAGAAGCCCTGTTCTGGGAGACCACCCCATCTAAAACAAACCTCCCTATTAGGTTTTTTTTGTAGTACCATAGTTTCTTTCATACTACTACTACTACTGCGATTTCATATTAAGTTGCTTATTAATTTGTGTGCTTTTTTTCCTGACTCTCCCCAATGCCCACAACCAGAATGCAATCTCCTTGAGGAGTGATTCACACACAAAAATTATTATTTTAAAAATTCAAAATATTATTATTTTAAAAATTCAAAATTATAATTATAAAGTATAATAAAAATGGAGCTAACATTAATTATAGGAAAGTTTAAAAGGAGGCATAAATAGAAAGGTATCAGAAGAGACACTTAATTGCACACAAAATCAGTTTCACAGTAGAGCTTGGAGAAACTTCCAGCTATTCGTAATTAAAGGAAAATATTAAGATAAACGAACTATTGACATTTGTATGTTAAATATTTCTAAAATCATAACGTTCCCAACAACTTTGATTGTCAGGTACAGTGAGTCATCTAGCTAACTCAAATAAAGAAATAGAGGAACATGTAAGAACACAAAATGAAACCTCCCAGGATTTCAAATCAGTTTTTATCCATGCCTTAGAGGAAGAGAAGCTAGACAGTTTTTGTTGCCGAGATCAGAGTCTCCTTTCTCAGAGTATGCATGCTTTTTCTTTTCCTGTTGTCTCTCAGGGTCCTTACAGTCTAATTTATTTTCCTTTCTTCACTGACTTCTTGTTCTCTTGGAGGATTATTTTGCTTGCTTGTAGCCCAGCATGACCCTTGGACCTAAGTAAATACACACGTACATTCAAGTGGCCACTACCAAGGGATTATAGCAGTAGACAATTTTCAGAGAGAATGCAATAGGTGGCTTGTCATCTATTGGACTGATTTCCTCACTTAGGTGTGTTTAGCCCTGTTAAAATTAAGCTGTGGCCCAAGGAACATGTCCGTATAGAATATAAGGCTGCACTTTCTTCCTTTCTTCTGGCTGGGTATGAGGCCAATTAACACAAAGTGGTAAATGGCATTTCATTAAATGCCAGATAACTTTCAAATTTCCAAGTTTCAAAATTCCTTATATTCAGAATATATTTATTGAGATCTTGCTATGTAGCAGATATCATTCTAAGTTTTGGAGATTCCCCAAGCGAATACACAGAAAGAAATCCCGGTTCTAGTAAGAGAAGAAAGAAAATTAGTAAAAAGTTAAAAGAAAGTCAATTTTATAGTATGTTATAGAAGAATAAAGAGCATACAAGTAAAGAGATTGCTAAGGGCTTGGGTCTTACGATTTTAACTTAATTGACTTTACTAAGAAGGTGGCATTTGCTAAAAGACTTGGAATGGTCATGCAGGGTGGGAAAATGTTCAGACAGAGAGAAGGGCCAGTAAAAAATCCTTGGAGCGGGAACGTGCCTGCTCTGTTTGAGAGGCAGAGGACAGAAAGGTAGCTTGACCATAGTGATCAAGAGAGAGTTGGGAAGATGAGATCTAGGGTTTGTTGATGTGCAGAAGAAATTGTATTCATGTGCCAGATAATAATGCCATGAAGGTCCCTCCAAAGGCTTTAAATCTAACTTTTGCTCTTGATGTTATTTCTTCCAACAGTCTTCATATTTAGTTTCTCTCAGTGATTCTCACTCACTTTGATGCTGTGATTGCTTCTTTCATTGTCTGCCTCTGTGTGTGTGAGTTTAAATGTAGCCATTGGGGAATTCCCTAGTGGTCCAGTGGTTGGGATTCTGTGCTTCCACTGCAGGCGACTCAGGTTCGATCCCTGGTTGGGGAGCTAGGATCCTGCAAGCCACTCAGCACAGTCAAATAAATAAATACAACCTTAAAAAAATAAATGTAGCCATTGACCGAAACAAAGAAACAAAATATTCCTTGACCAACTTGCTTCCTTTAATGTCAAAACCGTTCCCTAGCCATTCCAGGAATAGTTTTATTTTTAAATATGTAGAACAGGTGAGCTAAAGTTTGGGCCAAATTGATATGAAAGGCTTTTCCTTTAAGAAAAGGTAGCGGTTAACATTTTATAATCATTCTGTCTTTAACTCCTTTCAATTCTGCACTTCAGAATTGATTTCTTAATTATTCTCCATTATTACTACTACTTAAATTATTCATGAATGTATTTTATGCTCCTAATCCTTTTCAAGTATCTCTATCATTATGTTTCAGTGCCTATTATACATAGATAAAGTTATCCTAGAGGCCTTAGTAATCCAACACATTCAAAATTAAAATCATCTTCCCTTCCTTCAAGTGCAGTTCAAACCACACCCTTCTATTTATCCACTAACATCTCAGGCAGGAGCCCTGTCATGGAGCAAGCCCAGGTATTTGGACAACTTGAAGACATCTTTATACCTTGTCTTACTTCAGTCTCTTTATCTTGAACACCAGTGAGTCTTCTTAATCTTTTTTACGTTTTTTTATTCTTCCATATTCCCTACTTCCAGTATACAAATCCAAGTATTTATCATTTCTTACCTCAACTCTAATAGTAACCTTAAAATGAGTTTCTGTCTGCTCCCTATTCTTCCATCTCTGCAATGAGTTGCAAATATTACTGCCAAAGTAATGTTCCATGTTGAAGACAGAGATCTGCTTGTTTCTTCTCTGTTCAAACATCTTAAAGAATTTCCCATTGACTACAAAAGAAGAGTCAATATAACTGCTTCCATTCTGATTTCTGTCTCAAAGTTTCAGCTCCAGTAGTTCTCTTCCCTGAAAAATATCTGACCCCCCTTTCAAGGCTGAGCTTTTAGCCACCTTACATATCTCTTTATCAGTCCTTTCCAGTATTTCCTTTCAGAATCACATCCTTTATCTTCGATGTTTTCTTATTGCTATGTTTGTATCTATTCTACAAAATGCATTCTATCTTGTATTCTAGTTACTTGTGAATAGTTTATGCCCTTACTAGACTTTTATTTTCTATGGGACAGACACTATATCTTGTCCATTTAAAAATTTTAAGAATTTTAGAAAATCACATTTTTCATAGGTTAGTCATTAAGCAAATTGTTTTTGTATTATATTTCTTTTTTAATTAATTTTATTTATGTATTTGGCTGTGTTGGGTCTTCGTTGCTGTGTGCAGGCCTTGTGTAGTTGTGAGTGGGGTCTACTCTTTGTTGCGATGCGCAGGCTTCTCATTGTCATGGCTTCTCTTGTTGTGGAGCATGGGCTCTAGGTGTGCAGGCTTCAGTAGTTGTGGCACATGGGCTCAGTAGTTGTGGCTTGAGAGCTGTAGAGCTCAGGCTCAGTAGTTGTGGTGCATGGGCTTAGTTGCTCCGTGGCACGTGGGAATCTTCCCGGGCCAGGGCTCGAACCTGTGTCCCTTGCATTGGCAGGCAGATTCTTAACCACTGTGGCACCAGGGAAGCCCTGCATTATATTTATTAATCAATATTTTTCTTTTACTAAATGGCTTAAATTTTCTTTCACTTTATTTCAGTGTTTCAGAGGGAAGAATTTCATCCAGATTGTTAAAAAAAAAATAGCAGGTCAAAGATAAAATACCTACTTGATATGGAAATAGCACTGAAGTCTTTGAACAGGTGCCAGTGTACTAGCACAGATCGTTGGGTAAGGCATATAGGTACAAGTGAAGAGCAAGATGGTATAGAAATAAGATAATGGAGACTGTAGTGTTATATTTAGAAACAAGGTTTGAATGTCTGCATACTTGCCTGATTTCAAGATTCAGATACCCATATAAAGAAAGAAATCAACAAAACATACCGTTAGTTTAAAAAGAAGGGAAGGGTAATACAATCAAAGGTAAATATGTAAGGGTTTATCAAAAATATCCATAAAGTTTTAACTTTGATCAGTTTTTAAATAGTCTGTGGTACTTAGAGTTTGCCAAATTGGTGGCATCCAATTATAGGTCATACCAATGGCTCAGTTTTCAGTGAAACGGGGCAAAGACAAATGGGATAGGGTTTCAGTTATCACATATATTCTTTCTGGACTAACCTCAGACTACAGGTATACACTGAAATACTGACGATTACTATCTTTGAAAATAATATGAAGTATCTTCAATTATAAACATACTTAATTTTTACATTGTTCTTTCCTAATATTGCAAACTGTGCCTTTTAATTTTACTAAATCTTTCAACCAAAGCTAATCCAGTAGAATTTGTTATGCAATTTTTTCAGTTTTGTTCGTTTGCACGAACATTTCATTTACACTTAACCTTAGAATATTTTTACATAGATTCATGTTCTTTCATCTTCAATGCAGGATTCTTCTCATTTTCCATGTCTTATCACCAAAGCTGCAGTAATAACATTGATGCAATTCATGCTTTTTAACTTTGAGGCTGAAGTAAGATGTTGGTAGATCTTGGACAAGTGATTATAGTGATAGATGATTGTTATTCATGGAGAGAAGGACATATCTACTTGCTACCATGTGTGCAGTGAGTGAGGCAATTAGAGTTCATTCTGATGATTCTGATAAGAAACACGTGGCTTATGAGTACATATGTGAAGTGTAATAAGAGGAGGTGTCAAAAGCAGTAAATTCAGAATATGGAGGTACATGAGAATAACCTGGGAAATATTTTTAAATAATAATTTCTGAATTCCATCTTCAATATAAGAATCACTGGAAGTGAGGCTGCAGAGTGTACATTAAAAAAAATGTTCTCATAGGATTCTGAAGCAACAAACCAAATACTATCTTGGAACTCTGATTCTCTGAATGTTTGGACGTAATAAGAACAATAGGATCTACTGAAGAAAGATTTTCTTTTTAGTAAGATCATCTGAAAATTTAAGAAGGAAATGCAGTCCTATTATTACTAATAGTTCTGTTTCAGGGTACCTACAAAACACACCATGTATGTTGCCTATGTATTTTATTCTGTCTTATAAGAATTGTGCATGATTAGGAAGTCAAAACCCATGGAGTTTAGATTATCAGTCTGTGGCATGTTTTTGACTTGAGCAACATTCTGTCTAATTTTCCAGAATCATGCTTGGCTTCCAGAGATATATTTCAGACCCTTAAGGGCTGGGTAAGACTCAGAGATCCTAGAGCAAAGGCTAGGCTATCTAAGGGCCTATCTCTTTTCATCCTGTCCTCTATATCATAAGGAGCTTATAAATAAGGAGATAAGAAAGCCCCTTTTTTCGCTTGTATTTTTTGTGCTTGTATTTCATGTATGAACACTTTGAGAAGTTAGCAGCTGCCATAAAGACAGATTTCCTCTCTTATTCCTGTTTGCCCTTTCTCTTGCTCCTAGTCAGGCATGATTGGAGTTGGTGTTTGTGACTGGGGTGATATTTGTCAGGCAATTTAATTTTTCTTTTTGCTACTACATCTGTGATTACCACTACTTGGGATAGATATCCAGAGCCTGAAAAGGCTTGTAATTACCATGATAAGCTTAAATTAAAAGTAGATTATTTATTAAAATAAAGAACTTTAGAAGTGTATTTTTCTGGATACATTTTTTTCATAAGAAGGATAGCATACACACATTCATAAATACACACACAGTATTTTCGCAAAGTAATAAGAAAGGTGTATCTGTTTATCCTACTTTATATCACTTGCAAAATCATTGAGTAGTTGACTTACTTTAAAACATATACATATGAACACACACACATATATATATACGTACATACAGGCACATATATGAACATCATTTTATTAGGGTGACCAATATAAAATTAGTTTTTGTACTGAAAAAATTATCAATTTCATGTGGTTGAACAAAATGTGTATGTAAAGATGTTCTTGAAATTTTTCAGACGTGTGAGGATGGTTTCAAACATTATAATTTCCTTTTAAATTCCTTAATGGGATAATACAGTAAGGCTAATTAAAAATAAACACTAGTATTGTTTCTTATTAACTTTTACAAAATAGATGGCATTTAGAACTCAATGTAGAAATAAAGGGCAAATAAAACTATTTTAAAGGTTCATGTATCTCTTTTACTCTAGACCTAAAATAAGATCTATTTTACAGTATAAAAGTAAGAAAAAAAAGTTTTTCTTTTTTCAGAGTCGAGAGTCAAGATGTATGGGTGCCCTAAAAAAGTAAAAGGAACATTTGTTTCCTGCATGAACATTACTTAGAATAATGCAGTCATCTTATTAAACAGTTTTCTTAGGTCAAAATTCTGCCTTAAAAGTTTTTCAGAATGATAGGCTTGAGTTTTTATTTAGAGAATGTACCCTATTTTAGTCGTATAGATTATATTTGCATTTCCTAGAATTTTCCACACTTCACATGAGTGACAGTTCTTCACATATGGATTTTTACTTTAACTGACATATATAAATTTATTTAATTAGTAATTCAGATTGACCATAATCACTTATTAAGAGAGAAAACAGTGAAATTATGTCACTTCATAGTTCACAATTGTGATGGACAGAACGTAAAATGATCCTGTCTTCTGGTACCCGTGCCTTTGTATATAATTCCCTCTCCTTGAAGCTGGTCATGTACTGAGAGTTGTTTCTAACCGACAGAATATGTCAAACATTATGGAAGATTATTCCCATTACTATGTCCTATTTTATAAGATTCCATTTCACTAGCAGATTCAGACTAAAAACATTCTCCTTTGCTGGCTTTTGAAAATGTAAGCTGCCATGGTATGAAAGTGTCTTTAGAGAGGACCCATAGTAAAGGAACTGCAGGAAGCCTCTAGGAGCTCAGAGCAAGCCCCAGACAACAACTAGCAGGAAATTGGGCCCTCATTCCTACAATTGCAAGGGGAATTCTGCCAACAGCCTAAATAAGCTAAGAGAAGAATCCATCCCCCCTGAAGCCTCCACAGGAGAACCCAGTCTTGGCACATTGCAGCTTTGCACAGGACCCAGTGAAGTTGTATCCAGACTCCTGATCCACAGAAATTATGATATAATAAATGTTTTTTGATTTAAGATGCTAAGTTCATGGTAATTAAATGGCACAGCAATTAAAACCTAATAAACATATTTAAATAAGAAACAAAAATAACATGAGTGTTATAGTTAGCTAGTCTTAGAAATCATTTTATATAGCACTCCAGGGAAAGAATTTTTGACAAAATATTATAAATATATTCCTACATAATATTTAAAACAACAAATCTATTATTTTACTTGGTCATTGCTGTGTTTTGAATATTCCTATTAATACCTTTTCTAAGTTACTAAACAGAATACATATGTACTTATAATTAATTTCATAACTGTTACATACTTTAGGTTTCTGTTGAGTATAGTTTTCTCATGTTAATATAATATAAAATATTAGATTTCCACTCAGTTATAAAGAATTTCATACCTCCCAGACTTATATTCCACAAAATTTATTTATTTTAGTAATTTCTAGTGGAGAGGCTCTTAGCCCACACATGATCAGAGATGCTACGCACTGATATCCACTGTTCTTGGCATCCTTTTACTCAAGTGATCCTACTGTTCGCCTGTCTCTGCTCTTACAATATATAGTCCCTGAGGTTATGGCTTATCTAAATGCTAGAATACTGCCTCATTTATGTAACCTTATTTCATTGTCTTATTTTTTTTATTCCATATGATTCAATGCCAATGATTAAGCTCCCTTCCTCAGATAAATCTGCATGTATCTGAATCTCATTTGTGACCTGGGTATAAGCTATGTCCTGTAGGGTTCCTGGTCACATGAAATAGAGTGGCATGTTAGAGTTTCTGATTACATCTATAAACATCCCTGAGAATTAAGAAATTCCCCCAAATTCAAGGCACTCTGGAGTCTGATTTCCCCAAATCACACAAAATTGTCTGGGACATATCATAACATCAGATAGCAAACTAACAAATACATGTTTAGTTCTAGCTCTGACAAAACAGCTTTTAAAAATATATATTATTAAAATAGAAGTCAATACAATATAAAAAAAGAAAATGGAGGTAGCTCTAAAGAGAACAAATTTAACAAGTCATTCACATACACCAATGTATCTCTTTACCTTAAAATAAATATTCTAAATTAAATTATTATTTTATAATAAAAATATATAGCTTATCTATTTTACAATTTAACTTTTGACTAATTTTTTTAAATTTAAAATATAGAGATGTATAGTGTATGCATTTTAAAGTGTTACATAGTACAAGTGCCTATATTTTAATAATTTGTGTATTTGCAAATATATCTTATACACATGTGACTCTTATTATAGGTCTTCTTAATAATGTCTAAAATAATAAAATTCAGCTTACCATGGACTTTCAAATACAATATATCATATGATTTTTCATAATAATTTTGTGAGGTAGGCATGTGCTATGATTTTACCTTCATTCCTCAGTAGAGAAATAACGACTCCGTAAAACGAACACAATGTGTTCCCGAAGTATCATTAAGAATACTAGAATGGGGGTTAGATTGTCCAAGGCAATGTATAATGTTGCCACTAAATTTTATGAAAGCTGAAACTTAGTAAAATTAAAAATAAACTAAAAATGGCTAGAGTTGAGGGAACTTCCCTTTATTGATTTGTCAGTTGCCCGGGACTTTTCTCTCCTGTCATTTTAATCTTGCAGTTATAATCCCAGGAATTCTGACATCTCTGGAAGATGATTTTTTTTATTACCCTGGTATCTAGTAACTATTTTCAATCCAAAATATGTTTTAATCATCATTCATTTCTTCAACTGATATTTCTTGACTGCCTATCAGGTGCAAGATATAATGTCAGGCTGAGGCACTCTACCTTTTTATTTGATAGGGAATGTATCTTTATATTTTCTCACTATAGTTCATACATCTTTATATTTTACTTTATAGTTTTGAACTCCAAACTCTGGCAAAACTAAGAGAATAGGCTTAACCTGGTGTTTTGAAACCTACCTTTTCTTTCATGTATTTACTTATTTTTCCAAATAATACATCTGACCCTACTGAATTCAGCACTGTGATTGCACAAAGTGGTTTCTCTCTGACTAACTTGGACTGATGTAATGACAATGATAAACTGAAAGCATGTTTCTAATACAGAGTAGCAGACATTTCTGTAGAACAAGTATTTCAGTCTGTGCCATGAACAACTGACATATTCATGAGTTTAATATGTCCCTGGCCTGTATACTAGAACTATTTCATTTTTAGCTAATGACCAAAAAAAAAAAAAAAAAAAGCTTTCCAAAAGGAAGTCTCCACTCCTCCCCAAAATGTATGTAAAACATAATATACTTTAATGAGTTAATCAGTAAAACAAATTTAATTATCTGGGGAACCTACTCTGTTTACAGTTATTCTGTGATAGTAAAAGCAAAACTATATCAAAATAATTTGCAGTTGAAAAATGTAATGAACTAAATATCCTTTACCATATTGTTTTAATAACATTTAAAAGGGGATAAAAATTTTTAAATTTCTGGTTACAGAAATAATTCACATTCAGTTATTTTTAACGAATATTCATTTATTAGTAAAAGAAAGACTTTGTACTGAGCACTAGTGATTAAAAAATACAGAATTAGAAAAGAAGCCTTACTTGTAATGAACTTGGACAACAATTGGAAAGACCTGCAATTTAACTGTAAAATGGTAATAGTTCTATGATAATAATATAAGAAAGAGTATTTGGGAAATAAGGAAGAATAATTAATTTGTCTTTATGGAACTGGAAAATTTTATTAAAAATAAGGTATCATTTATATTGGGTCTTGGGTGACAATTGGAATTTTCCAGATAAACCGGTAGACCATTCCAGAGGCACAGACACATAGTGTAAAGAAAATTAATGTTGTGAATGAGGAGTGTGGAAGGTGAAGTGCAAAGAGCCAGTACAGGTGGATCAGGGCAGAGGAGGGTGGTGGAGTGCACAAGTAATTTGACATGGTGACCTGAAAAAACATTTAGTGGTAGGAGATGAAAGGGATTAGTGATCAGTGATAGGCTTGGTAAAATGTGCTGGGGTAGGGCTTGAATACAAGACATTTAAGGTAATTGGAAGAGTTAAGCAGAAAACCATATGGTGACTATTTCGGGTGTCAATGATAAGAACAATGTTGGCAGTAAAAATTAAGGGATAAAAAATTCATAAAAAGGTTGAATCCGTAGGATATAATAATGAAGTACAAATGAGAGATTTCTAATTTATACATTATTGCTAACTGAAATACAGAATATAGGAGGAGGAGCCAGGTTACTGGTAGAGATTATCATTGATTTCTTTTATTTCCTACTAACTTACGTTAACATGGATGTCTTCCAGGAAGTATACTCCTTGAAGCCTGGATGATTTAATGAAAAAATAAAAATATGAACAGAATTTTATTAGGCTAACTCACTTAAAAGTTTTAAGAATTGCTTTATTCCAATTCTGGCACTTTCTGGGAAAACATGTAAGAAGGTGGTGAGGGGTTGTGGTTAGATGTGAAACTTACAATATCTTTAAGAACTGAAACTAAATATGAACATATTAATAACAAGTGGGTTTGAGGACTTGACTAATTTAAAGAAGGATGACCTGTGTTGAATTAAGGAAAAAAACTTATTTGTGAGATGTCCACTCTAGAATCTCATAAAACAAAATAATCTTGCTTTATTTAAAGTACAGAGGGTTGCATTTTATTCTCCCTCCACCCCCAGCCTTTCTCTCCTAACGTAAAGATTCAATTATATATCAACCATAAAGTGGGGGTAACTGTCCCTCTCATGAAAAAGTGAATATGATCCACATTTCTTTCCCTGTTTTTATCCTGAACTCTTTTGGTATTTACTCTGACTACTAAACAGCAAGGATTTTGGGTGGAAAAGCTATCCATTGAAAGGATATATGGAGGGGTCAGGAAATAGGAATGAGGTTTAAAATGAATAGATTAGGTTAAATGAAATTTTGTCTTTGGTATCACTTCATATTTTTCATTTTTTGATTCATATTAACAGCTTATAAGAAAATAGAATTAGCTTACAAAAACGTTGTCATTCCATATTTATAATTAAAATATTAACTAAGTTCTTTCATAAACCATTTGTGTGTGTATATGTGTGCATATGTAGCAGTGTGCATATGTATGTTTATGCATGTGTATATATATATCACAGTTGAGATTATATTATATGAAACAGTATGTACAGCTTTATCGAGATATAATTCATATACCATAAAATTCCGTCGTTTCAAGTATAAATGTCAGTGATTTTTATAAATTGACAGAATTGTACAACCTTCACTACAGTCCAAATTTGGAAGATTTCTATCACTCCAAAAGCGTCTTCCTGCTCATTTGTAATCGTTTCATGTCCCTACTCACATACACAGACAGTATTTTCTGTCTCCATGCATTTGCCTTTTCTAGATAGTTCATGCATACGGAATCTAGATTTTTTTTTCACTTAGCATATGTTTTTGAGGTTTAATTGTATCTCACTATGTATCAGTACCTTGCTCCTTTTTATTGTTGAAATAGTAGTCCACTGTGTGGACCTAATACAGTTTGTTTATTTTTTTGATTTATTTTATTTATTTGTTTATTTATTTAATGACCAATGACGGTGAAGATAATTGCTTTGTATGGCGTATGGTAAAGGTCTTAATTCATCATTTGTATGTGGATGTCCAATTTTCTAAGACTGTCATTTCCCCATTGACTTGCCATGGCATCTTTGTCAAAACTGAAATCATCTACAAATGTAAAGATTTATTTCTAAATCCTCAGTTAAGTTCCAATGATTTATATCTGTATTATTGTGGCAGTAACAAACTTTGGTTGCTGTGGCATTGTGATACATTTTGAAATCAGTAAGTATACGTGTTCTAAATTTATTCTTCTTTTTCAAGATTATTTTGGCTATTTTGGGTCCTTTGCATTTACATATAAATTTTAGCAAGCACTTGCTAAAATTTCTCCAAAAATGTCTGCTGGTATTTTTATTATTTTATTTATAAAAAATTTTTAAACATCTTTATTGGAGTATAATTGCTTTATAATGGTGTGTTAGTTTCTGCTGTATAACAAAATGAATCAGTTATACATATACAAATATCCCCATATCTCCTCCCTCTTGCCTCTTCCTCCCACCCTCCCTATCTCACACCTCTAGATGGACACAAAGCACCGAGTTAATCTCCCTGTGTTATTCGGCTGCTTCCCACTAGCTATCTATTTCACATTAGGTAGTATATGTATGTCCATGCCACTCTCTCACTTCGTCCCAGCTTACCCTTCTCCTTCCCCGTGTCCTCATCTCATGTCCATTCTCTATGTCTGTGTCTTTATTCCGGTCGAGTCATGCCCCTAGGTTCTTCAGAACCTTTTTTTTTTTTTTTTTTTTAGATTCCATATATATGTGTTAGCATATGGTATTTGTTTTTCTCTTTCTGACTTACTTCACTCTGTATGACAGACTCTAGGTCCATCCACCTCACTACAAATAACTCAATTTCGTTTCTTTTTATGGCTGAGTAATATTCCATTGTGTATATGTGCCACATATTCTTTATTCATTCATCTGTTGAAGGACACTTAGGTTGCTTCCATGTCCTGGCTATTGTAAATAGAGCTGCAATGAATATTGTGGTACACGAATCTTTTTGAATTATGGTTTTCTCAGGGTATATGCCTAGAAGTGGGGTTGCTGGGTCATATGCTAGTTCTATTTTTAGTTTTTTAAGGAACTTCCATAATTTTCTCCATAGTAGCTGCATCAATTTACATTTCCACCAACAGTGCAAGAGGGTTCCCTTTTCTCCACACCCTCTCCAGCATTTCTTGTTTGGAGATTTTTTGGTGATGGCCATTCTGACAGTTGTGAGGTGATATCTCATTGTAGTTTTGATTTGCATTTCTCTAATGATTAGTGATGTTGAGTGTCCTTTCATGTGTTTGTTGGCAATCTGTATATCTTCTTTGGAGAAATGTTCATTTAGATCTTCTGCCCATTTTTGGATTGGGTTGTTAGTTTTTTTGAAATTGAGCTGCATGAGCTGCTTGTACATTTGGAGATTAATCCTTTGTCAGTTGCTTCGTTGGCAAATATTTTCTCCCATTCTGAGTGTTGCCTTTTTGCCTTGTTTATGGTTTCCTTTGCTGTGCAAAAGCTTTGAAGTTTCATTAGATCCCATTTGCTTACTTTTGTTTTTATTTCCATTTCTCTAGGAGGGAGGTCAAAAAGGATCTTGCTGTGATTTATGTCCGAGTATTCTGCCTATGTTTTCCTCTAAGAGTTTGATAGTGTCTGGCCTTATATTTAGATCTTTAATCCATTTTGAATTTATTTTTATGTATGGTGTTAGGGAGTGTTCTAATTTCATTCTTTTACATGTAGCTGTTCAGTTTTCCCAGCACCACTTATTGAAGAGGCTATCTTTTTTCCATTGTATAATCTTACCTCCTTTATCAAAGATAAGGTGACCATATGTGCGTAGGTTTATTTCTGCACTTTCTATCCTGTTCCATTGATCTATCTTTCTGTTTTTGTGCCAGTACAATACTGTCTTGATTACTGTAGCTTTGTAGTATAGTCTGAAGTCAGGGAGCCTGATTCCTCCAGCTCCATTTTTCTTTCTTGAGATTACTTTGGCTATTCGGGGTCTTTTGTGTTTCCATACAAATTGTGAAATTTTTTGTTCTAGTGCTGTGAAAAATGCCATTGGTACTTTGATAGGGATTGCACTGAATCTGTAGATTGCTTTCAGTAGTATAGTCATTTTCACACTGTTGACTCTTCCATTCCAAGAGCATGGTATATCGATCTGTCAGTTTGTATCCTCTTTAATTTCTTTCACCAGTGTCTTATAGTTTTCTGCATATAGGTCTTTCTTCCCCTTAGGTAGGTTTATTCCTAGGTATTTTATTCTTTTGGTTGCAGGCGTAAATGTGAGGGTTTCCTTAATTTCTCTTTCAGATTTTCCATCATTAGTGTATAGGAATGCCAGAGATTTCTGTGCATTAATTTTGTATCCTGCTACTTTACCAAACTCATTGATTAGCTCTTATAGTTTTCTGGTAGCATCTTTAGGATTCTCTATGTATACTGTCATGTCATCTGCAAACAGCGACAGTTTTACTTCTTCTTTTTCAATTTGGATTCCTTTTATTTTTTTTTTCTTCTTTAATTGCTGTGGCTAAAATTTCCAAAACTATGTTGAATAACAGTGGTGAGAGTGGGCAACCTTGTCTTGTTCCTGCTCTTAGTGGAAATGGTTTCAGGTTTTCACCATTGAGAGTGATGTTGGCTATGGGATTGTCATATATGGCCTTTATTATGTTGAGGTAAGTTCTCTCTATGCCTACTTTTTGCAGGGTTTTTATCATAAATGAGTGTTGAATTTTGTCAAAAGCTTTTTCTGTATCTGTTGAGATGATCATATGGTTTTTATTCTTCAATTTGTTAATATGATTTTTCACATTGATTGATTTGCGTATATTGAAGAATCTTTGCATTCCTGGGATAAACCCCACTTAATCATCCTGTGTGATCCTTTTAATGTGCTGTTGGATTCTGTTTGCTAGTATTTTGTTGAGGATTTTTTCATGTATGTTCATCAGTGATATTGGCCTGTAGTTTTCTTTTTTTGTGACATCTTTGTCTGGTTTTGGTATCAGGGTGATAGTGGCCTCATAATTAGTTTGGGAGTGATCCTCTCTTTGCTATATTTTGGAAGAGTTTGAGAAGGATAGGTTTCAGCTCTTCTGTAAATATATGATAGAATTTGCCCATGAAGCCATCTGGTCTTGGGCTTTTGTTTGTTGGAAGTTTTTTTTGTTTTGTTTTTTGTTTTTTGTGGTACACGGGCCTCTCACTGCCGTGGCCTCTCCCATTGTGGAGCACAGGCTCCGGACGTGCAGGCACAGTGGCCATGGCCCACAGGCCCAGCCTCTCCGCGGCACGTGGGATCCTCCCTTATCGGGGCACGAACCTGCGTCCCCATCATCAGCAGGCGGACGCCCAACCACTGCGCCACCAGGGAAGCCCTGTTGGAAGATTTTTAATCAGTCTCAATTTCAGTGCTTGTGATTGGTCTGTTTATATTTTCTATTTCTTCTTGGTTCAGTCTCAGGAGGTTGTGTTTTTCTAAGAATTTTTCCATTTCATCCAGGTTATCCATTCTATTGGCATATGGTTGCTTCTAGTAATCTCTCATGAACCTTTGTATTTCTGCAGTGTCAGTTGTTACTTCTTATTTTTCATTTCTAATTCTGTTGATTTGAGTCTTCTCCCTTTTTTTCTTGATGAGTCTTTATAGTGGTTTATCAGTTTTTTTTGGTTTATCAATTTTGTTTATGTTCTCAAACTTTTAGTTTTATTAATCTTTGCGATAATTTCCTTCATTTCTTTTATTTCTGATCTGATCTTTATGATTACTTTCCCTCTGCTAACATTGGGGGGTTTTGTTCTTCTTTCTCTAGTTGCTTTAGGTGTACGTTTGGTTTTTTTTTTTTTTTTTTTTTTTGGTTGTTTCTTGTTTCCTAAGATAGGATTGTATTGCTATAAACTTCCCTCTTAGAACTGTTTTTCTTGCATCCCATAGGTTTTGGGTCATAGTGTTTTCATTGTCATTTGTTTCTAGGTATCTTTTGATTTCCTCTTTGATTTCTTCAGTGATCTCTTGGTTATTTAGTAGTGTATTGTTTAGCCTCCATGTGTTTTTATTTTTACAGATTTTTTCCTGTAATTGATATCTAGTCTTATAACGTTGTAGTTGGAAAAGATACCTGATACGATTTCAATTTTCTTAAATTTACCAAGACTTGTTCTGTGACCCAAGATATGATCTATCCTGCAGATGGTTCCTTGAGCACTTTAAAAGAAAGTCTATTCTGTTGTTTTTGGATGGAATGTCCTATAAATATCAATTAAGTCCATCCTGTTTATTGTATCATTTAAAGCTTGTGTTTCCTTATTTATTTTCATTTTGGATGATCTGTCCATTGGTGAAAGTGTGTTAAAGTCCCCTACAATTATTGGGTTACTGTTGATTTCCCCTTTTATGGTTGTTAGCATTTGCCTTATGTATTGAGGTGCTCCTATGTTGGGTGCATAAATATTTACAATTGTTATATCTTCTTCTTGGATTGATCTCTTGATCATTATGTAGTGTCATTTTTTGTCTCTTGTAATAGTCTTTATTTTAAAGTCTATTTTGTCTGATATGAGAATTGCTACTCCAGCTTTCTTTTGATTTCATGGAATATCTTTTTCCATCCCCTCAATTTCAGTCTGTATGTGTCCCTAGGTCTGAATTGGGTCTCTGGTAGACGGTATATATATTGGTCTTGTTTTTGTATCCATTCAGCCTGTCTGTGTCTTTGGTTGGAGTATTTAATCCACTTACATTTAAGGTAGTTATTGATATGTATTTTCCTCTTACCATTTTCTTAACTGTTTTAGGTTTGTTATTGTAGGTCTTTTCCTTCTCTTGTGTTTCCTGCCTAGATAAGTTTCTTTAGTATTTGTTGTAGAGCTGGTTTGGTGGTGCTGAATTCTCTTAGCTTTTGCTTCTATGTAATTATTTTAATTTCTCTGTCAAATCTGAATGGGGTAATTGCTGGGTAGAGTAATCTTTGTTGTAGGTTTTTCCCTTTCATCACTTTAAATATGTCCTGCCACTCTCTCTGGCTTGTAGAGTTTCTTCTGAAAAATCAGCTGTTAACCTTATGGGGGTTCATTTGCATGTTATTTGTTGCTTTTCCCTTGCTGCTTTTAATATTTTTTCTTTGTATTTAATTTTTGATAGTTTGATTAATATGTGTCTTGACATGTTTCTCATTGGATTTACCCTGTATGTGACTCTCTGCACTTCCTGGCCTCGATTGACTATTTCCTTTCCCATGTTAGGGAAGTTTTCAACTATAATCTTTTCAATATTTTCTCAGTCCCTTTCTTTTTCTCTTCTTCATCTGGGACCCCTATAATTCGAATGTTGATGTATTTAATGATGTCCCAGAGGTCTCTGAGACTGTCCTCAATTCTTTTCATTCTTTTTTCTTTATTCTGCTCTGCAGTAGTTAATTCCAGTATCTTATCTTCCAGGTCAGTTATCCATTCTTCTGCTCAGTTATTCTGTTATTGATTCCTTCTAGAGAATTTTTAATTTCATTTATTGTGTTCGTCATTGTTTGTTTGCTCTTGTCCCCTGGTATTTTGATAGGATTGCCTTGAATCTAGAGAGCAATTTGTGGAGAACTTCCATCTCAATATTGAATCTTGAAATGAAGAGGAATGTCATTTCATTTAATTAGATCTTCTTTAATTATTTTCAGCAATGTTGTGTAATATTTACAGTATTTGTGCTTCTGTTGTTTAGTTTATTCCAAAGTGTTATTCTTTTCTATATTATTATAAATAGAATTATTTTAACTTTAATTTTTACATTTTATTGCTAATATGTAGACATATGATTTTTATGCTTTAATATATTACAATGTTATAATAGTTGTACAGTACTTATGAATACATCATATATTTAAAGGCAAACTCCGTATTTTGACAGTACTGAACATGAGAATATGTGTTTGTTTTATTTTTTTGGCAGTCAGCCTAGGCAGTTTCTTTGTTTTTTTGGAATCTGACACTGAGATATATTTGGGGTAATAGATTTTCATTAGAATTAACCATGTGAAAAGAGGAGGGATGAAGCAGGATTGGGCATCAATTAATTTGGACAGCAATACAAAGCCTTGATCGATCCAGTGTGAAGCTCTGTAGTCACTATTGTCCATAAAAGTGTTCGGTGTTGTCACTCTGGAATGGTCAAACCCTAGTACTCTCACCTTGCTCAGTCATGAGTTGAGTTGTCGGCTTCCCAGGGAAGGACATGATCTTACTCCTCACTGCTGGAGATCCAGTCATTCATGAAGGGTGATATGGACAGCGTGTATTCATATTCAACCACACAGTTTTGTACAATTATTTGCTTAAATTTGAGGGTAAAATGGAGTCACTTTCTGGTTAGAATTGGGAGCTACATTTATAATACCATCCTAGAGTTACATATTTTTTCTACCAAATCATATAATGAATTACAGCTCCCTTAGAGTGGAAGCTAGTTATCTGTGTCTAGATCCAGTGTGATTATGCAGCAAGAATTGTGCCCTGCTTCTAGGGTCTTTCAGTCTTTGGCCTAGCTCTAGCCTCTGTAAACTCAGAATTTTGTTTAAATGATAGTGTAATTAATTTAATTACTTTTGGAAATGTTTTCTCTTTTGTTTCAACAAAAACTTATCCTTTGACTGCTTTGCTTGTTGAATGGTTTAAGTTTACCAAGTGGAGATTGTGAATTGGAGAAAGATTATTACTTATAATGTGAAATTCCCATAGGATGAAGTCCTTTCTGAAATTGAGGGAATTATTCTGGCATGTTTCCTTTTGTCCTTTAGTCTAACCTTACTATTTTTACTGTACTGAGGAAATAGCTTTCTCTTATGGATAGAACAAGTTCATGCAAATCCCAGAAAGTGTGAAATAAGCCCCTACCTATGTATTATTTATGAGGAAAACTTGGTCCTCTATGCTTTATTCTTCAAGACTATCATTCTGTTTCAACCCTAACTTGCTTATATCTTTTTTATTCCTGTCTTTGAAAAACATTGTTAAAATCAAATGAAACACAAGAAGAAAACAGTTAAATTATTTATATTTTTGTACAATCATCAATCTTTAGAACTTTAATGATGACTAAATCTATAAGAAAATATATTAAGCCAAGAATATATGAGATATAAGGCACCTTTGAAAAGTTAATGAGAAAAGAAATATTTTGATCTAGATATCTGTAGCATAAATTTCCCTGACATGATAGAAAATCAACTTTTGTCTTTTTCCTGCCTCATCAGGAAGTGATCCAAGGAAATACCCTCAAATAACTTCTCACCAATAAGATGAGATATATTTTAAAAGTCCTATAAATGTGTGGTTGTGTCATTTTATTAATACTGACCTTCAGGACAGAGGCTGCTTACCACATCCAATTTAAGTTTAATCTGTATCTCATTATTCCTATAGAATTTGTATTTACAAATCAATAAATTGAGCTAAAGACATTCAGGAAATGTCTATTTTTAAAATTCAGATATTTACTATTCCTGAAGCATATAAAACATGAACTAAAAAAAAATGCAATGTTGTGTAAAGCAGACTGTTCAATCTAAATAGTTCCATGACTAAGGAAAATGTGAAGCAGAGCTTTTCATTGTTGTTCAACTAGCAGGTTCTAAAGATGTTTGCTATTATTTTAAGAAAATGAACTTTAAAACTCTATTACTAACACAGTTGCCTAAAATTAACCTTACTTAAGAATTATATTTTTCTTTACCATCAAATGTCACCAATTTCTCATTAAAATGCAAAAAGAGACTTTCAGTACCAAGTTCAAAACTCTAAATAAAAGTGTAATGAAAGTCAACAAAAAGGAGCTCTGAAAACTTCTGTACCTAACCTTTTTTAACAAAGTGATTAAAATTTTTCTGCAAATAATACTTTGGATTAGAAATAAGAGATTTGATATGGTCAGCTTTCCACATATATTACTCATGATTTTTGTATAGTTAGTGAATATGTATGGTAATAAATGTTATCAGTATTTGATAGAAGAGCTTGCTTATGACAAGAAGTTATCCACATCACCAAATTATAAGGAAAGGATAATTTATTATATGGTTATTATCTATTTTCATGTGTGTGTATTCCAGAACAAATTAATTTATACAACTGTGAGATCATAATATGATGCATGAACATAATTAAAGCAAGAATCTCACAGAAGTCCAAGATGGGCCATAAGGCTAGATTCCCAGAATAAGGCATAGCTTAGGATCAGTAGATGTTTTAGGATCCAGGAATCAATAGCAAACAATCATTAGTTGATTGTTCTTGCTGCATAATGACAAAACAAAATTCTCTAAATCTGACTGTCTCTACTTATCCTGTCAAAAAATCAGCTATATGGTTTTTTTTGCATATCCATAAATACATTCTAGTTAAATGTGCATGTGTAGAAAAATTCACACTTTACAAGCATGGAGCTCTGTGAAACCTCACAAAATCAGCACCAAGAAAAAGATCAAGAAGCAGATCATTTCTCCTCTGCATATATTTTTGATTTATGCTTACTCAAACTCTCTGTGTTCCCCCACCCTTTAACACTTTTGGTATTTATTGCTTCATGGGCTCTGCCTAGTTCAGAATCTCCTTTTGAATTCTATTTATGGTACTAACTACCTGACCATGCCTATATATTATTAGTGAGTTTCTGGTAAAGAGAACTTTTGGGGCACAGTGATTCATCAGCCTCCCTCTTAGGCAGTGTTATTATATATTATTTTATTCATTTAAAACTCTAGCCATTGGGGGGCACCGCGCTAGATGCTGGAATTGCAGTTCATTTAATCACAAAGCATTCAGTGTGGTTTCAAGTATTCCTTAAAACATAATTACACAAATTGTTCAGTTGTTTACTATTCTTGTAAGTGCTATGAAGAAGTGCAGAGTTGCAGATGAGTCTAAAATGCAGTGTTTAACCTACTCTGGGGAGCCAAGAAAAGACTACAAAAGGAAAGTAACATTTAAGAAGAGGTCTGAAGGGTTAACAGATTTCAGCTACAAAAATCTCTGTGTGTGGCTATGTGTCTTTGTCTTTGTGCATGTTTGAGGGTTGTGGAAGTGGGGATGCAGTGACAACTTGTTTGCCAAAAGAAAAATTTTACTGTGATTAAAACACATAAAGTAAGAGAGGTAGTAGTAAAATATGAGGGCTGCAAAGTAGAAAGCAACAGGATTTCCGACTGTATGATCTGAGAGCACTGGGAATGCAATTGAAAAATTTAATCAAGTTAGTGAAATGTTCATTTGTCACTTTTTTGTGACATTTGTCAGAATTTCAAGCTCTATCATATTTGGAAATTATATTTATGTGTGTGTGTGTAATTATTTGGTTATTACATGTTATCTTTTATAGACTTCAGATTTCACGGGGGTTAAGGACATTTGCATCCTGTTCACTGTGGGATATCCTGTTTATGTTTTAGGATTTGGGAAAGAGAAAATACTCAGTGAACAATTCTTGGAAAAAAATAATAATAATAAGATGGTCTTCTGACGGGAGGCTAGTAAAGTAGTAAACAAGTAGGTTTATCCCTGGAGTCATTAACTAGCATGGGTAGAAGTCTGGTTGGAGGCCAGGCTTGGAATCACATTTATAGTTTTCTTTGCAGAATCTAATTGAGAAAATGTCAATACTCTTATGAAAGTAAGGGGCTATTTGAAAATATATTTGAAGCTGGTAGCACCCCCTCGCAACACACACACATATTCTTAGGAATAAAAAAGCTATGGAATTTAGAATAAATACAAATTACTTATAATAATCAACATGGCTTATATGAGGTGTTGCAAAAGCTACTGTCCTGTGGACTGAATTTGGTATGAGGGCATGTTTATTTCTGGGTTTTGTTTTTCTTTTTTTTTGAGGGGGGAAGTGTCTGACTCTTTCAACCAGCCCAATATTTTTTTTGTTTATTACTGAGTTTGACTACCTAATTTAGGTAGAGCACGAATTCTTCAGTTTACAAGAGGAATCTTACTCTCACAGACTAGATAATTTCTGCACATAGTAGGTACTCATAAATAATTATTTACTTATTCAGTAAGTAAAGTAAGAGTATCTTAGATTTTTATTGTAGCAGGGGAAAAGAAAACATTAAACCAACTGTATTTTGTGAACAATTAGATATGGCTAGTAAAAGAGGAAGAAGTCTATTACTTCTTTTTTGTGTCAACCTACCCCAAAGCACATTTACCATGGTATAGACTGTATTTCCTAGAAAGATGTTTATTCCTGTAGAGATCAACTGAAACCAGAGTTAAGATCTAATTGAAGAGAAGTCATAGATATCCTTTCAAAGGGCAGAGAAGATTCCAATACAAGAGCCTGGAAGTGTGGCAGGTGCTAAAAATTTTCTCTTAAACTACAGAGCATTCTTTGTGGGATAACTAAACTGTCTCATTGGCCATAATTAGGTTGTTAGTCTAGGGCTAGGATATTAATATGATCATGATTGTCATTCATTGTGTTTTGCTTAAAGACAATAAGATAAAAAGTAACAATATGAACTGAGCTCTACTATATGTACATCACTGTAGGAAGTCCAGTGAAGTATAAAAAATGATAAGTTGAGCCCTACCCTTATATGAACTTGTATATCTTTATTGAAGTAATCTGTATAAAATGAGACCTTTAGTAGGATCCATGTATATAGGCATCTACATTTCAGAAAATGAATGTAGTATAAATTTAGAAGGAGCTGTGATATCCAGCTGTGAAAATTAAAATCAGGATGACTTTTGTAAAGTTAACATTTAAATGAGCTAATACATGTAAAGTACTTTGAATAGTTCTGGAACACACACACTTTGTCAAAGTTAGCTCTCCTGATTATTACTGTTAGCCCTGGACTGAGCTGAGCACTTGTATAGAGTAGATCATTTGATTTCCCCTCCTTCTATTAAAAGACTGCTAATTGTATTATTATCATCATTTTCAAAGACGAATAAATGGTGGTCTGGATATTTAGTAAGTAGTGGAAGCTGAATTTGATATCAATGGGCTTCAACTTAAGTGCCACACACTCTTTACCACAAAACATTTCTGACAGGACAAGTCAGTACATTATTAACGTGAGATTTTAAGGATAGGTGATATTTAAATTGAAAGAGAACAAGAAAGTTTAGGATTTCCAAGAAGACAGATTGATACGAGATCAACCAATATAAATATTTTAAGGTCTGTTTAGGAGACATTGAGTTTATTCTTATTTATTCTTAATTAGAGTTTATGGTTTATGTTGAATAAAGGTAGAAAATAAAGCTAGAAAATTAAGCTGTGGCAATTTGTGGAAGTAAAGCAAAGAATTAAAATGAATGTCTTCATAAGTTTTGTATATAGAATTCTTTAAACATGATTTTTCTTTCAAACTTAATATTTGTTATTAATCCTATTTTTAAAAAGGGATATTGGATATTTTTAATATCTGGAAATTTGACACAAATATTCTTGTTAAGTCAGAAGGTGGGAAGTGTCTGCAAACCTAACTTACTTGCAAATTGCAAGTTAGCCTGCTACAGTTTCACATACATAGAGTAACAGAATACAAGAATCCTGGGTCAGAAAAACAATTTATTATTCACAGAATAAAGGAGCAGCTAGATCGGTACACTGTGTTGTTTTCCAACACCCAGATCACACAGGGCATCAGAAGGAGGGCGAAATATTTAACTGCACATGTAGTGGGCTGCAGCAGGAGAGAGGAATGCCAAAATTAGGAGACTGCCTAATTTTTCTTACAATACATTTAAAACCAAACAGACTGAATAAACTATTATTTTTTCAGGTGTTTTTCAAGCACAAAATGTTATCATTGTTTTCTATTACTGCATAGGAAATTCTGGAAAGAGAGCAACGTCATTTGCAGTCTAAAAATATGCAGCTTTAAAATACAATGATAGAGCAATAGAAAGTTAAAATCAAGCCAAGTGGAAGAAGGGCACCCATAATAATGCATACCTATAGAAAATATAGAAAAATATACTTATAGAAAACCATCATTTTCTAAATGTGTTTTATTATTTTTCTCAGATGAAGTTTTCAACTCCAACAGTAACTGACTATACAAATTAACAAATAGAGGAGACATTTTTTGACTAATTAATATACAGCCACTCTTACATCAAATCCACAATAAACTCACAGATTCTTGGGAATAACTTTTTTTCTCATTGATGTCATTTACAATTGCAGTAGATTGAATTTTGTTTTATTGACCTAAAGTTTTCTTGCTCTGTTGTTACAAATCCAGGATATTGTCTTCTCTACTGAAAGGAAAAATGGCCATAATCTTAATTGTAACCAATGAAGGAAGTTGTCAAAATTAGTTGTTTCTTCTATTTGTGTTAACACTAGACATGATGATAAAGTGAACAGTGCTCTCATTCAATGTCTTCAGCTGTCATATTCTTATCCTCTCTTGACAAAGACTTTTGAATGTTCTTAATTTTGTGCTTCCTTCCTGGCTGAGTGTACTTAGGTTTACAACTAGGTTTCTCAAAAGTAGTCTAACTCTATCCCTCAATTACTGACTTTACATTTATTTCTCGAGTAAGGTGATTCGTGTTCCTGTATCATTGATGTCCTCAATCCAAAGTATTGACTTATTTATCAACTGCACAGATTTCTTAGCTGCATTTACACTATTTTTCCCTAAACTGGCTTCATTTCTGAAAACATCTTCTCTCTTAGATTCTATAGTATTGTTAATTCAGCATTTTTCATTAATCTATCCATTGTTCATTTGACAATAAATGTTAAGATTAATACATATTTTCTGCTCTTAAATAGAAGAGACAGAAAGAAGTGAATTTTTATCAATAAGAATTATTACTTCCATGATAGAAATAAGTATCTAATACTAATCAGGTAGAGATGACACTCTTTACAGATGGTGGTTGCAATCATGGTTATGAATGTTAAAGATTTCCTGGAGGGGGTAGTACATGAGTTAAGCATCAAAAAATGAGTAGGCATTGGCTAGAATAAATGAAGGTAGAAGAAAAGGCCATGTAAGTTGGAAAGGATAGTTTTATCAAAAGAATGAAGATATTTTTAAAAATAGAGTTTCGTGTAAGTGGAAAATCACGGGAATTATGATTCAGTGGGACATAAATATGATACAAAAAGTAGAAAAAAGAAATACTTAACAATTTTGTCAGAGGAAAATATTTCTTCTGAGTCATTTCCTGAAATGATGCATTAAGACTTTAAAAAACACAGATAAAAATATATGTAGCATATCAAATTTGACAAGTTATATGGATTTAAAGTATTCCAAAGTTTTTGTATTATCTGAAAAATTATAAAAGTAACAATATGTATTAGATTCTTAAAACCAAGGCTGTAGGTTTAAATGCTGTAGTGATCACTTAAAGAATAAATCTTTATATGAAAGATCTCTCTATATGAAATCTCTTATATGAAAGACTGCTGTTAAGCCTTCTTGACCTTTGAGTAAGTAGTTCATATTTTGTATTTCAGAGCCATCAAAAGTTCGAGGATTTTGTGGCTTGTGCTTTCAATGTCATATCTAAGGATCCATTGCCAAGTCACAAAAGCACAAGCAACAAATTTGGAGGACTTAATACACAAATTTTAATCACATTAATAGAATGAATGATTAAACACACACACACACACACACGGTCATTTCACTTGCTATAGAAAAATCATTTGACAAAACCAGCATTCTATAATATGGTATGATATGATATATGATAGAAATACCTAACAATCTTGGAATAGAAATTAACTTTCTCAATCTTATAAAAGGAATTTAGGGAAAAACCTACAGCTAATATTATATTCAGTGGTGTAAAACTGGAAGTCTTCCCCCTAACAGCAAGAATAAGACAAAAGCTGAAATAGCTATATTAATTATAGAAAAAACAGACTTCACAATTTATAAGATTACTAGGGATAAAGAGGGCATTGCATAATGAAAAGTGTCAATTCTCCAAGACATAAAAACTCTAAACATTAATGTATCTCACAAGAGAGATCAATATACATGAGATAGAAACTGATCAAACAGTGAGACAAAATAGTTAAATGCACTGTTATAGTGGATTATATTATTTCATTATACTAGTTTGAGAGTTTACTGAGTACCTTATATCACTCTAAGTAATTTATACCCCAATATTATCTTCAATTCATTAAAATAATCATGTGAGTTACATGTTATTGATATTCCCATTTTTACAGACAATTAAAGGGAGCCACAGGGAGCTTAAGTATGTCTCTATCAAGCAGCTAGCAAGCTGGGCAAGATGTGTGAGCATCAGACTGCTATGAAAGAAATTATTTAGAAAACTCCTTTGATAAAAATAATACAACTAAAAGACTGCCTAGCCTGAATTTGTGGCTCTCTAGTTATAGTGAGGGTTTATTCAATAAGTTTAAAATAAATAAGAGTAACTTGAGGAATGAGTGTCATGCATATGTTAAATCTAAACACACCCCTCACATTTTGGACACGCACAGATTTTGGAAGTCTACTATGGAGTTCATAAAAAAATGTTCATTTGAGCACATGTGTTCATGTGGGGAATTGTTAATTTTAGCTGGTTGACTGTTAAAGGCTCTGGTAGCATTTAGAAATGTTGAGTGGGTAATGGAAATACAGAGCCAAGGTTCGTGGTCAGGCCTGGAAATAATCTTTTAAATTTTCTCCACCTATTCCTAAATTCATGGAAGTAGATTAACTTTTTCAGAAGAGAAAAGAAAAATAGAAGTAGAGGGCCATGGTTCAGCATCTTGTAGGGAAACAACACTTAAGGGTGGAAGGAAGCCTTATGTAAATGGTATGGCAAAAGAAATGGGGGATGACTATAAAGTTTAGAATAAGAAGCCACAAAAAGGCAAACTTTTGGGGTGGAATGAAAGAATGCTTATGTTCAATGCTGCAGAGAATGAGAATGTAAGAATGGAATATTATTGTTATGGTTGGCTTTAACACCCTCAATTGTCCTAAAGTAAGGAGAGAATGCGGGGAGGGGGCTGTGAGAAAACAGAAACAGTCAGTATAAGGTACCCTTGTGAGAAAACAGATTGGAAAGAAAGAAAACTCAGTAGCTCAAAGGAGGTGCAGATTGGAGCAACTTCAGCCTATTTAATTTATAACTGAAAGTTTGTGATTGTTGTTATATAACATGTTCTTGGATCCCTTGTCTTAATTTATATAAATACTATTGACATGGGGAAAGAAAACTTCATGTTCAGTGCAATACTGGCAATATACAAATACTACAAATTATCCATGATTGAATGTTAAAGAAATACTTAACTCAGCTGTCCTCTGAGAAAGAAACAAATGAATCCTAACCTCCCTTATATCCCTGCCAAGTGGAATGCTAGAGCTTTTATGGTACTTATAAGCATTCTTCTTCCAGAAACAATGGAATTGCTAAATAACCGGGTCTATTAAATGACTTCCTAAGGCTTCTTTTTTTTTTTTTTTTTTTTTTTTTGCGGTATGCGGGCCTCTCACTGTTGTGGCCTCTCCCGTTGCGGAGCACAGGCTCCGGACGCGCAGGCTCAGCGGCCATGGCTCACGGGCCCAGCCGCTAGGCGGCATATGGGATCTTCCTTGACCGGGGCACAAACCCGCGTCCCCTGCATCGGCAGGCGGACTCTCAACCACTGTGCCACCAGGGAAGCCCTAAGGCTTCTTTATGTAGGCACATCAAGGGAAAGCATGTAAAATTGCATTATAGTACTACAGAATTATAATCTTTGTAGAACCACAAAAGAAAAACAGATGTTTATAATACAGATTGGCTCCATCTTTTTGAGCCTTTAGAATGGGTATAAAGTGCCTTATTTACAAACATTTCAAATTTGTATTCTTAATCTAGGAATTCAGTAGCTAGAAAAGTCATTACATTTGGAATCTGGTGTTTGTTATCACATTACATTTTGTTCTTCCTAAACATACAAACATTAGTTATTTTTGCTTGCATATTGATATAATAGTTTTAACTAATATTAACTTCTGGAAGGTAATGTTAAATATGTCTATACACTATTAGACATTGAATACATTGAGGTGCCCAGTAAGAGTAAAATATTCATAATTTTTTCTCTATTAAGAAAAAGCCCAAATACTTCTGAGTATTTACCTAAAAGAGTTGAAAGCAGGATCTTGAAGAGATATTAGCACTCCCATATTCATTGCAATCACTATTCACAATAGCCAAGATATGGAAATAAATGTCCATTGATAAGTGAATGGATTAAAAAAGTAGTATATACATAACATGGAATACTTTTCAGCCTTAAAAAAGAAGGAACTTCTGTAATGTGTGACCACATGGATGAACCTTGAGGGAATTATACGTGAAATAAGCCAGTCACAGAAGGACAAATACTGCATGATTCCCTAAAATAGTCACACTCGTAGAAACAAACAGTAGAATGGCAGTTGCCAGGAGCTGGGGTGGGAGGGAGGAGGAATTGCTAATCAACAGGTATAAAATTTCAGTTATGCAAGATGAATAAGTTCTAGAGATCTACTGTACAACACTGTGCTTACAGATAACACTATATTGTACATTTGAAAATTTGTTAAAAGGATAGATCTCTTGTTAGGTGTTCTTACTATAATAAAATTTAAAAAAATTCCCATGGATGTAATGAAAATATTTCAAAACCCAATTCCCATTTCCAATGGAATATCTTTTTATTATAAGCAAATTAAATTCAGCTTACCTATCATTTTATAGTTTGTATGGACCTTTAACATATAGATATTCACATGGTTTTACTATGTCAATGATAGCATACTACTCAAAACTGGTTAACTAGAAGTGACAGTTATGACAGATGTCCTAGTAAGACCCATGCTTGCAGAGGTGATTATAAACTCTCCAGAAAGGGCTGTTTCTTATTTGTGAAGATTTTAGGAGTTCAATGATCTGAGTCTTTTGGAATAGTCTTTCCAAGATGGAAAAGAAAACAAACAAGGTATTTTACATTATACTCCCTTACCACTAAGAAAGACACCCAGTGTTGTCTTTTACAGTTAAGGTATAGCTTTGCATGTCCCCTGCTCCCTTAGTTTAGCTCTAATTGATATTCATTACTGATATTTTTTTTTCTCAACCACTAATCATTTTTTAATAAAATGACCCTTTGTTAAATAGTCAGACATTAGCAGCAAGGAGGTGACAGTGGCGGCAAGACAAGAGGGGAATAATCAAGTCACACTCCCCAGCCATCTGGGGACCCTCCCTAGACATTAGCAACAAAGAGGTGACAGTGGTGAAAAGACAAGAGGGGAGTTGTCAAGTTACACCCCAACCACCTTGGGACCCTCCTCTGACCCCACCCAGAATGGGCGAAACTATGGTCAGGTGGTGGGCAACTTATCCTGATAAAGAGGGAGTACAGTAACAGGAGGGAACTTCCCCGGGCTGCGCATGCCCAGACTAGACAGACGTATAGCCTATAGTGAACCCAAACTCATTATACCATCATTATAATAAAATCAGCATGAGTGTGGTTTTGCCGCATGGGTTTTTTCTTAGCAAATCAAGGATGAGGGCATGCGCAATAATGAACTTGTTACATAGCTCAGGACTGTCAAGCAAATAATAATCTACTGTCACTCCCCCATGATCACACCCTAGCTCCTCACAGAACGCTCCTTATAAACACCCTTAAGCCTGTACAGGAGTGCTGATTTCACTTCGCAGAAACAGCCCGCTCTCCCTCTGAGAGTGTATGCTTTAATAAACTTCGCTTTGCGCTTAAGCCGGAAGTGGTAGGCTGCAGTTCTTTGCTTGCACAGGGACAGAGATTGTTGGTCCGGGTCTTCTGTTGACCTCCTCCATTGAAGCTGTTTGACACAATGCACGCCAACCAGTAACACCTTCACCTTTTTCCCCTTATAATATCACAAAAATCTTGAGGAAAAAAGTGTAAACTCTAACCCTTACTTCCCAAATTTCACAATCTCAGAACTATAACTCTAAATTTGAAACAATAATAGAGATTTAACTAATGCCTTGCCTAATAGCTAATTCCTTTTATATAGCTGTTATAACTTTGGATATGGTTATACATAATTATTATAACTAATTCCTTATAGTGATATACTTGTTTGCTAAGTTCTGACACATCACCATGCCTTCATCCTTATCAAGAATGGAACCATTAAAGTCACTTTATTAAAGTACATATGACCTGCAGTTTAAAATATATACAACTTTATAAAATATAATACTCTTATTATTGCCTTTCATATTTAAGACATTTTAACACATTGCAAAAAGTACAATTTTTAAGATATTCTCAGATGAACTTTCCATGTTCTTCCATTCTCCCGTATGGGTCTTGGAAAGTTGGACTTCTCAAAATCTATGTCACTCTGGATTTATGCATTTTGGAAATATGTGTCCCCAGAATACATGAGTACATGCCCACTTTTCCAGCAGTATCAACTTTTACTGAAAGTTTGGGGAAATGCATTAATATTAAAAATCCAGATATATTATTTAAGGTAATTGCATTAATGTTAAAATAAAATATAAGACTTCAAATACATTTTACACTTACCAATATTACTTTGAGCTACAGACCCAGACCGCAGAGGAACAAGTTCACTTTTCTCACTATACATTTGAAATCAAAGTTTGTGAAGCAAATTTTAGATGTCTGTACTACGTATGAAACTCCAGTACTTCATGTTATTTCTCTTTGGGAAAAAGAAAAAGTATTACAATATGACTGCTGCAAAAAGTTATATGCATTTTATGTAAAAATGAACCAGAATATATAAGCATCTGTTTTCAAAATCTGTTATTAAAATGTTGATACACGTGCGTTGCTACATCTTTTAGATAATTTTCAAGCATTTGCCTTTCATTGTTCTATAAATCTTCTCTTGCCAAAGGGATCAGTAGGGATTAGAGTTTTATCCTAAGTCTAAAATATACGAAGCAAAAGGCCAAGTGGAGAGTAATCTTACCTTTCAAAGAAATGCATTTAAGCAGTAGTTGCAGATGTTTCTGCTTTGTGAGTTTTTCTCCCTCTGAATGTGGTTCTATTTAAAAGAACAGTGCTTACTTTTTAACATAACATAGCCCTAATGCAACGTAACTACCTATCATGTGCTATTACGAAGAAGAATTTTTCTGTTGTAAGAAAAGTGGCTGTTTCAGACTTATTGAGAGATATTATGTGGATTTCTAGCTTGATGCCTACCTAAGGGATTTTAACAGTGCTTTTTACTATAGAAGAAAAGAAAAATAGTATTTTTTAAACAGTACAGTTATTACTAGCTCGTTCATAGATTATTTATCACTTAGCAATATTAAGTTTTTCTTTCCTATATGAAAGGTTTAAATACATGGTTATTTTAATTGTTAAAAAAGACATTGATAAAGTATAAGGATACTTTTGAAATCAATTGAATAGTTTGGGAAAGAAATTTCTTACACAGTAGTTGAACAGCAGACTTAGATTTTTTAAATGTGAGTTTTCATAAGTAAAAGTTATATTTACTATGAGTTTGTCATAAATGGACTTTATAGTACTTATTGGATTCACAGACTCTAATGAATGTATAACTTCATAATAAAGACTCAGTAAACTCATTTAAATGTATGTGAATATGCTTAAAATCACATAATATCATCTAATAATGTCAAAGGTTTAACAAAATATTTTATTAAAAGTCACGGTATTAAAACATTTTCATTTATGCAAGTCTATTTTGATTCTTATATGAGAAAGTCAAAATAGTGACAATCCTAGGCAAAATGTATATTAAGCTAAATCTTTAATGATCAGCATTTTACTGTACTTCCCTCTAACCTAGGCTTTCTTGGAACTCAAGACTTAACATGCTTTATGCCACAAAATTACTCCAGATATGCTGTTTCTGTACTATCTGCAAGATTTTATTTCTATCATCCCCACTGTCAATCTTCACATTCATTCTGAATATGTTTGGGTGCCCAAGATTGCCAGTGCCCATTTGTGCATGCTAACTAATAATATAGGAAAATGCATTATTTTAACTTGAAGTGATGTACCTCTGCTATGGAAGAATATTTTGCCCCTTGAAAAATTAATGTATTTTCATTAACAACTTAAAATAGTAAATACCTTTTCCCAAAATAGCAGTATTAAAAATTTGTTTGGTTTCCATATATTATCTCCTTTAATTTGCAGGGCAACTTTCAAGTAGGCAGAGACACTAACATCCTAGTTTTATAAAAGAGGAAAATGAGTACAGAGAGCTTTTTTGAAGTATTATAAGGTTCACACATCCAGTGAGTTCAAACTCTAGAATTCACATATGTGTTTTCTGATTCTTTGCCTGGTGTGCTTTTTCACTGTAAGTGCAACCTTCGGATGAAATAACAGTATGTGGTTAACATTTAAGATTAAATATGCATGAGATGTAAAAATTAGCATAGAGGATAAGGATAAGGATGAAAATTTTAAAAGTAAATAAAATATTTTTGATTTCTAATAAACTGAAGATGGAATACTATAAAAGTGATATTAATAATTGATATAATATCAATTATTTATATATTAATCATTTATACATGTATATATCTATATATAATATATATTTTATTTGATGAATATACTTTATATAAGTTTTATTTACAAAACTCATTTGGAACAAGATTTAAACCTATTAGAATATTTTCATGTTTTATGTTGCTGTTAAAGATACTTTTAGTTTGCTATCCAAAACCTTTCTCTACTCCTTTCTCTAGCTTCCTTCTACAATACAAAATGAAAGCCAAAAGCTCATTTTCTCAATTTTTCCTGCTTTACATGGAAACCAATCCACGAGGAGTGAATGCAAACTGGCAAGGAGTAAATTAGAGAATTTTTAATGTTTTTGTAAAAAGAGACAAAGGTGACTGAGCAGCCCTTCCCTGTTTTCCAGGTTCCTTTCTTGAAGGTGAATGGATTGCTGAGCAGCAATAGCCATCTTGTAACTATGTAAGAGATATTAAAAAATTAAGTTCCTTAGCTTTAATATTGTTGAGTTTACTATCAGACTACTTGTTATATCAGAAAAATAAAATCCTATATCTATAATATACTGTTGGGTTTTCCATGTCAATTATACCTCAATAAAGCTGAAGAAAACTTGGGTTTTCCTTTAATTACCAGAGAGAATGTAATATTAATCATTATAACTGTTCTTAAAACTTCCACATGAAAAATAGTAAATATAATTTTCACCCTTTGAAAGTATTGTGTATGAGCTTTCATATTATTATCAAATGTGAAGATGAATATCACTGAACTCTATATTTTGGTAAATGCTTTGGGTTTTAGGTTTGAATGGAGCCATATATGTCATTTAATTCAATTTCCCCCTTCATTTTAACTTTGTTAACTGAAGGATCAAATAACTGGAAGGTTGGCATGAGCAAACATACTTTGCGTAGTAACTGATAAAAATTAACAATAACTCATTATGGCTCTTTTGGCAAACAGATACATGGGCAAACATAAAGCTTTTCTATTGCAATTGTAATGAGGAAAGTAGAACGATTATTTAGTGGTTAAGATATAACTTCATTATTATGAGTAAATCCTTGTTAAAATAGTGTTGTATATGAATGCATACTATTGTGAGATTTCACTGTAGTGATTTCCTTTGCCTTCATAAAAATATGAGCCTATTTGTAACATGCTATTTCATATATTATAATTATTATCAATTATGTTTATCACCTCTGAGAGCCTCTTTGCAGAAAGAAATGGTCTCATATACGTTTTAAATAAATACTTCTGTGTCTGACTAAATGTAGATCCACAGGCAATGTATTAACTGACCAGAAAAGGTCAAGAAGACTAAAAGTGAGATAGCATGGTTGATATTATGGTTACTTATCTCACCAAGCAATTCTTGTTGTTTTAACATTACTATAATTAAGTCTGTGTTGATAATAAAAACACAGGATAAAAATCATTTTTTAAGATTATTTATGATATTTCATCTATCATGGCTCTTTCCTGCCAACAACGAATCACCTTGTTATGATAAACATTATTTTTTTGAACAAAAAACAACAAAAAAGTATGTACTGGAGTAAAACCTGGCATTAACTTCATGATGTGGAATATTTGGCGAAGAAAAATTATATTCTCTGATGACAATTGTACTTCTATCGATACATACTAATAGGGCATTACTGAAAATATTGTCTCAATACTATTTTTCTATAAGCTTTAATATATGTCATTCTAAACACAGGCGGGAAAAAAGGGTTGAGAAAAGATGGATTTGACCAGAAAGATGCGGGAAGAAATGATGTATGCATCCTGATTATAGGAAAGAGAATTTGAACATTTGATGCTTTTAGAAATGAAAGCAGCATAACACCATGTAATCCTAGATTGCAGATTTTAAATAATTTGGGTAAAAATGTGTTTCTCCTAAAACTGTAAAGACGGATTTCTCTCTTGTCTTCCAGCATCTTATTGGTACACAGAAAAATTCTGGATACACTTTGAGTTTGGACTCTTTGAAGGTACTCTGTTTTGTTTGAGAGTTTTTCTTTCTTTCCTTAAAGATTTTTGTTTGGTTTCTTTTGGCTTTCCGGCTATATACTAGGTAAAGATTTTCTCCTTATCCTAACACATACCCAAAACCTAACATGTTGTCGTACCCAAACCTGTACCTTAAACCGTGCCGATTCCCTGACAATAAACCTAACCCTAACACTTACCCGATGCCATACCCTAAACCACTCCATAACCCTAACCAGTACACTGACACTAAAACATACCCTAAGACGTATGCTAACACTGAACCGTTGTCGTGCCCTAACTTGTAAACTAATCCGTACACGGTCCCTAAACTTAACATTAGCCCTAAACATAAACCTTAACCAAAGACTTACGCTAAACCATACACTAATCATAACCCGTACACTAAAACTAAACCATACTGTAATATACACCCTAACGCTTACCCATGGATGTACCCTAATCTGTACCCAAAATCGTACCAGTTCTTTAACCCGAACCCGAACACTAACCCTAAACCTAACACGTACCTGAAGGCTTACCCTAACCCGTCCCCTAATCCTAACCCGTACGCTAACACAAACACGTACCCTAACACTTACACTCATCCTAAACTGTTGTCGTACCCTAACCTGTACCGAAAACCGTCCCCGTCGCCGTCCCCTAACCCTAATTCTTACCTGAGGCCTTACGCAAAACTGCCCATAAACCTAACCCATACGTTAACACTAACCCGTACCCTAAAAAGTACGCTCACCCTAAACCGTTTTCATACCCTAACCTGTACCCTAAAGCGTCCCCGTCCCCTAACCCTAACCCTAACCCTTACCCAAAGCCTTACACTAACCTGTCCCATAATCCTAACCTGTACGCTAACACTAACCCGTACCCTAACACGTACGCTCACCCTAAAACGTTGTCGTACCCTAACCTGTCCCCTAAACCCTCCCCGTCCCCTAACCCTAACCCTAACCCTAACCCTAAACCTTACCCGAAGCCTTAACCTAACACGTCCCCAAATCCTAACCCGTACGCTAACACTAACCCATACCCTAACACGTACGCTCATCCTAAACCGTTGTCGTACCCTAACCTGTCACCTAAACTGGCCCCGTCCCCTAACCGTAACCCTAACCCAAACCCTAACCCTAACCCTTACCCGAAGGCTTAACCTAACCCGTCGCCTGATCCTAACCCGTACGCTAACACTAACCCGTACCCTAACCCGTACGCTCACCCTAAACCGTTGTCGTACCCTAACCTGTGCCCTAAACCGTCCCCGTCCCCTTCCACTAACCATAACCCTAACCCTAACCCTTACCCGAAGACTTACCCTAACCCGTCCCCTAACCCTAACCCGTACGCTAACACTAACCCGTACCCTAACACGTACGCTCACCCAAAACCGTTGTCGTACCCTAACCTGTCCCCTAAACCGTCCCCGCACTCTAACCCTAACCCTAACCCTACCCTAACCCTTACCCGAAGCTTTACCCTAACCCGTCACCTAATCCTAACCCGTACGCTAACAGTAACCCGTACCCTAACACGTACGCTCACCCTAAACCGTTGTTGACCCTAACCTGTCCCCTAAACTGTCCCCGTCCCCTAACCCTAACCGTAACCCTAACCTTAACCCTATCCCTTACCCGAAGTCTTACCCTAACCCGTCCCCTAATCCTAACCCGTACGCTAACAGTAACCCGTACCCTAACACGTACGCTCACCCTAAACTGTTGTCGTACCCTAACCTGTCCCCTAAACCGTCCCCATCCCCTAACCCTAACACTAAACCTAACGCTAACCCTTACCCGAAGCCTTACCCTAACCCGTTCCCTAATCCTAACCCGTACGCTAACACTAACCCGTACCCTAACACGTACGCTCACCCTAAACCGTTGTCGTACCCTAACCTGTCCCCTAAACCGTCCCCGTCCCCTAACCCTAACCCTAACCCGTACTCTAACACTAACCCTTACCGGAAGCCTTACCCTTACCCGTCCCATAATCCTAAACCATACGCTAAAACTAAGCCGTACCCTAACACGTACGCTCACCCTAAACCATTGTCGTACCCTGACCTGTCCCCTACACCGTCCCCGTCCCCGTCCCCTAACCCTAACCCTAACCCTAACCCTAACCCTAACCCTTTCCCGAAGCCTTACCCTAACCCGTCCCCTAATTCTAACCTGTACACTAACAATAACACGTACCCTAACACGTACGCTCACCCTAAACAGTTGTTGTAACCTAACCTGTCCCCTAAACCGTCCCCGTCCCCTAACCCTAACCCTAACCCTAACTCTAACCCTTACCCGAAGCCTTACCCTAACCTGTCCCCTAATCCTAACCCGTACGCTAACACTAACACATACCCTAACACGTACGCTCACCCTAAACCGTTGTCGTACACTAACTTGTCCCCTAAACCGTCCCCGTCCCCTAACCGTAACCCTAAGCCTAACCCTAACCCTTACCCGAAGCCTTACCTTAACCCGTCCCCTAATCCTAACCCTAACCCTAACACTAACCCGTACCCTAACACGTACGCTCAACCTAAACCGTTGTCGTACCCTAAGCTGTCCCCTAAACCGTCCCCGTCCCCTAACCCTAACCCTAACCCTAACCCTAAACCTTACCCGAAGCCTTACCCTAACCCGTCCCCTAATCCTAACCCGTACGCTAACACTAACCCATACCCTAACACGTACGTTCAACCTAAACCGTTGTCGTACCCTAACCTGTCCCCTAAACCGTCCCCGTCACCTAACCCTAACCCTAACCCTAACCCTTACACGAAGACTTGCCCTAACCCATCCCCTAACCGTAACGCGTACGAAAACACTAACCCGTACCCTAACATGTACGCTCATCCTAAACCGTTGTTGTACCCTAACCTGTCCCCTAAACCGTCCTCATCCCGTAACCCTAAACCTAACCCTGACCCGAACCCTAACACTAACCCTAACCCGAAGCCTTACACTAACCTGTCCCCTAATCCTAACCCGTACGCTAACACTAACCCATACCCTAACACGTACGCTCACCCTAAACCGTTGTCGTACCCTAACCTGTCGCCTAAACCGTCCCCATCCCCTAACCCTAACCCTAACCCTAACCCGAAGCCTTACACTAACCCGTCCCCTAGTCCTAACACATACGCTAACACTAAACCGAACCCTAACACGTACGCTCACCCTAAACCGTTGTCGTACCCTAAACTGTCCCCTAAACCGTCCCCGTCCCCTTAGCCTAACCCTAACCCTAACCCTAACTCTTACCCGAAGCCTTACCCGAACCAGCCCTCTAATCCTAACCCGTACGCTAACACTAACCCGTATCCTAACACGTACGCTCACCCTAAACCGTTGTCGTACCCTAACCTGTCCCCTAAACCGTCCTGGTCCCGTAACCCTAAACCTAACCCTAACCCTAACCCTAACCCTAACCCTTACCCGAAGCCTTACCCTAACCCGTCCCCTAATCCTAACCTGTACGCTAACACTGACCCGTAACCTAACACGTACGCTAACCCTAAACCGTTGTCGTACACTAACCTGTCCCCTAAACCGTCCCCGTCCCCTAAACCTAACCCTAACCCTAACCCTAACCTAACCCTAACCCTAAACCTTACCCGAAGCCTTACCCTAATCCGTCCCGTAATCCTAACCTGTACGCTAACACTAACCCGTACCCTAACACATAAGCTCACCCTAAACCGTTGTCGTACCCTAACTTGTCCCCTAAACCGTCTCCATCCCCTAACCCTAACCCTAACCCTAAACCAAACCCTAACCCTTACCCGAAGCCTTACCCTAACCCGTCCCCTAATCCTAACCCGTACGCTAAAATTAAGCCGTACCCTAACATGTACACTCACCCTAAACCGTTGTCGTACCCTAACCTGTCCCCTAAACCGTCCCCATCCCCTAACCCTAACCCTAAACCTAACCCAAACACTTACCCGAAGCCTTACCCTAACACGTCCCCTAATCCTAACCCGTACGCTAACCCTAACCCATACCCCAACATGTACGCTCAACCTAAGCCTTTGTGTACCCTAACCTGTCCCCTATACCGTCCCCATCCCCTAACCCTAACCCTAACCCTAACCCTAACCCTAACTTTTACCCGAAACCTTACCCTAACCCGTCCCCTAATCCTAAACCGTACGCTAACACTAACCCGTACCCTAACACGTACGCTCAACCTAAACCGTTGGCGTACACTTACCTGTCCCCTAAATCGTCCCCGTCCCCTAACTCTAACCCTATCCCTAACCCTAACCCTTACCCGAAGCCTTACCCTGACCCGTCCCCTAATTCTAACCTGTACACTAACAATAACTCTTACCCTAACACGTACGCTCACCCTAAACAGTTGTCGTACACTAACCTGTCCCCTAAACCGTCCCCGTCCCCTAAATCTAACCCTAACCCTAACCCTAACCCTAACCCTGACCCTTACCCGAAGCCTTACCCTAAACCGTCCCCTAATCCTAACACGTACGCTAACACTAACCCATATCCTAACACGTACGCTCACCCTAAACCGTTGGCGTACCCTAACCTGTCCCGTAAACGTCCCCGTCCCCTAACCCTAATCCTAACCCTAAACCTAACCCTTACCCAAAGCCTTACCCTAACCCGTCCCCAATCCTAACCCATACGCTAACACTAACCCGTACCCTAAAAGGTACGCTCACCCTAAACCGTTGTCGTACCCTAACCTGTCCCCTAAACCATCCCCGTCCCCTAACCCTAAGCCTAACCCTTACCCGAAGCCTTACACTAACCCATCCCCTAATCCTAACCCGTACGCTAACACTAACCCATACCCTAACACGTACGCTCACCCTAAACCGTTGTCGTACCCTAACCTGTCCCCTAAACCATCCCCGTCCTCTAACCCTAAGCCTAACCCTTACCCGAAGCCTTACACTAACCCATCCCCTAATCCTAACCCGTACGCTAACACTAACCCTTACCCGCT